>NW_024070203.1:48254338-49000539 GCF_014754425.2 Oryx dammah | reverse complement strand
CGGCCGGAAGAGGGGACTGCGGGAGAGGCGACTGTGCGGGAGAGGGAGGGGGAGGGTCCCTGCGGAGGGGAAGGGAGGGGAGACGGGGTGGGGGGCCCATCCTTGGAGGGTCTGCCAAGAAGGGGCCCGGGGGGCGCGGGTGGATCGGCGGGGCGGGGCGGGGGCGCGCCGGGGGCCGGCGGTGGTGGTTATTTCTGTATAATGGGCAAGTGATGAAGACGTAAGGCTCCGAAATGGGGAAGGTAGGTGGGGCCGAGGGGGGCAGAATGTATCCTATGACACGCAAGTTGTGCCGTGGCTCCTAGGAACTACTACGGTGAGGGCTCGGCTCAGAGGGGTGGTTGGCAGCTAGTGACCTTGCCGAGGTGAAGGGAGTTGG
The DNA here is from genome assembly GCF_014754425.2 of Oryx dammah. Taxonomy (NCBI): domain Eukaryota; kingdom Metazoa; phylum Chordata; class Mammalia; order Artiodactyla; family Bovidae; genus Oryx; species Oryx dammah. Next base: position 49,000,160 of record NW_024070203.1, on the reverse strand, counting down.
GCGGAGAGACAAAGATCGGTTACAGAATCTACCCGGAGAGGACGGAGCCTCCCGTCCTCGGGGGAGAGCCGGGCACTGTGTGGATTGGGTCCAGGAGGGTGTTCCGCAGAGGCGATCGGGGAAACGCTTCAGCTGGGATCCTTCTGGAGAGGGGGCGGGGATAATGGCCTTGGGATCTGAAAGTCCCTGGAAATATGTGCAGAATTTTGCACTTGCGGAGAATTTTCTTTGGAAAGGATCTTTACTTGGCGTGACGCGTTCCCCACCCACCCCCCTTCCCCAAAAGGTTTAAATCTCCTTGGGTAAAGAAAGACCATTCAATTGACGGAACATACTAAAGGATTTTAAGTTGGGTGATTCCTGCAGAAAAGATGAGATGATCTTTTAAAGGTGGTTTAACTGTTAGCTGAAAACCTTCAATTTTAATGTTTGATTTCACGATTTGGGGGAACTTTGAGCATTAATCACTTTTTCTGATGCATCCTTATGTTTTAAGAAAGCATGATGAATATTTGAAATCAAAACTGTGATGGACACGCAGGATAATAGCAACCTTGTAGGAGAAAAGATTGCAACATTGCTCCTGGAGGCTATTTCTTCTCTGTCCTTGCTTTCTCAAGATGATTCACACATACCACGGTGTACTGAGCTGCAGTAGGGAAGAAAAAAAATCTTGTTTAATAAAACCATCAAAATCTAGATATTCTGCATCTCGATTGTTTTGTAATTTGGCAGGTTTTCCATTTTTCAGTTTGTATTTTATTGCAAACCAGAGATAACACATACCACTTGCATTGTAAATTTGCTGTATTTTGCAGCAGGTCTATATTAAATTTGTGAAACTTAAACTATGTGATACCTAGGGTTTTGTCCTGCTTGTTTTCAACTCAAGGCACCGGTTGCCACATTGCATTCCATGGCAGTGTAGTTTGAAATTTATTCCTAAGTGATCATTAGTTGGTAGGAAATGGTTCAGATTTCTTCACCCATCACTAAAATTTTCTTTAAAAATCTGTGTTTTGTATTTGTGAAAATGTTGCTGTATAATCCAGGTTTGCACTGTTAACTTCAGATAGACTGCCATGTAATTTTTAAGTTACATTTTTTTTATTTGGAAATAATTTCAAGTTTACAGAAAAGTACCAATAATAAGAATAATGCAAAGAGTATTCTTGTAACCTTAACTAAGAGTCATCTGTTACCATTTTACAATTTATCATTTACTTTCTTTCTGTCACACACATAATGTTTTTTTTCCTAGACCATTTGAGGATAAGTTACATACATCATAGTTCTTTACTCCGACATAATTCAGCCTGGAAGACCATATAAATTTCACATTTTAGCTTACTTGCCATGCCTGGAATGAAATTCTAGGAAGGAGAGGCTTGGTCTGGTTTTCAACAAAGAATAAGACTATCAAAAATATCTAAGCTGATTATCAGTTATTAGTATACAAACAGTATAGAAAGTGAGGTTGAGTGGTTTTTCTGTATTAGAATCAGGTTCTGAAAGTTATAATTGGCCAATGTGTTGGTTTTTTTTTTCTCTGTAGTTAACCTCCTCTTTACATCTATTTCTCTGTCTTTTCTTTTGTATACTTTCAGCACTGGATATCGGATTATTTATGTGTACAGATCATAATAAAAGTCTAGATATTGCAAAATTAAATTTTGTTATTAGACTGAATAGTGGAGAAATACACACTATAATCAAATCATATCTAGATATATTCATGCCCTTTCTAGATACTCAAAATATTAGGTGTGTGTATAGAATTCATAATTTTTGTCATAGATTTTGAGTAATTCCCTGAAGTTCTATATAGGATCCTTGCCATTATTGTTTTAGAGATCAGGCCCTTTGTTACAGGAATATTTTTAAGGAGTTGAGTCTTTATTTATAATTTAACATATAATGGAGGGAAGGGGACTTTGAACCAGACAAAACTGAGTTTTAATCCTAGTGATGTGACCATGGAAGAGTGACCCAACTTCTAGAAAAATGGGGATATCACCTACATCCCAAGGTGATGAGGATTAAAGGAGGTAATATAAATATGGCAAAATATGGCACCTGATATTTAAAATTGGTATGTGATAACTATTTTCTTTTTTATTTGGCTGGTAGTATGTATGTGGATGTTTTCCTCTGGAATGGTTCATGGAGTGAGACTTCTCTAGAATATATCATAGATTCTTTTGTTTGTTATTTAGTCGCTAAGTCTTGGCTGACTTTTGCAACCCCATGGACTGTAGCCTGCTAGGCTCCTCTGTCCATGGGATTCTCCAGGCAAAAATACTAACGTGGGTTGCCATGCCCTCCTCCAGGGAATCTTTCCAACCCAGGGATCGAACCCAGGTCTCCTGCATTGGCAGGCTGATTCTTTATCACTGAGCCACCTGGGAAGCCTTCATAGTCTCTTGGGCGCTGTTAAAATATATCCCAAATTGTTCTGATTTTCTTACAGAAAAATAGTTATTTGTGGTACTTTTGAAAAGAAATGAAAAACTTTTTTAAAAACACTTTTTAAGAAGCCCACGAAAACTTTAAGAAGCTTTGAGTTGGTATTTAGTTTTGTAGTGGTTTGGAATCTAAGAATGGGAATAGTAAATGTTTTGCTTTTCATCTTGTCAGGTAAGACATTGAAGTGAGGGTTGCCTATTGGTTGTGGGATAGGTGTCAATATAAGATGTTGTATAGATATAATGATTTAATAATGCCATTTTATAAAGCAGGATTTAATTGTTGAGGATTTTATAGATTGAATTTTGCACAGCTTTCAATTAATCAAATGAGCAGAATGTGATTCATAATACACACAGCGAGTGATAACAGCAGTACATTTCAGATTCATGTTGGACCTTTAATTCTTCATGAGTGGCAGGTCGTCTCCAGTTAGTAGTGCCTTGTCTCCATAAACCATCCTGCCTGTTTTCATTTAGTAGCTTGGAATCTGGAACTACATGTCCTAATGTGCCTGACAGGGTATCACTGTAGGGCGTTTTTGGGACACGTGAATAGGTTTCTTTAGAAGTACATAGTTGTAATTGGAATGAATGGTAGCTGGAAACTTTTTGACAGATGAAGGGAAGGTGGATTTTATGAAGTGCATTTTATTGATATGACTTGATATTTTTATCAGATTCTTTTAAATATAGGACAGTAGATGTGGCATGTCTTTAAAGAAGAAATGAAGTTTAAAGAGATGTGCTATGGTGGGCATTCCAGATTGTCCGTGGAATAGTTGAAATCTTTATATTGGTATAAATCTAATATAACTTGTTTGTGAAAAAAACTAAGTTCAGAGTTTTTATCCTGTGACTTCCCAGAGTGCTGTTACAGACAGATTAGTTTCATGTTTTAATTTATACAGATCTTTATAATTGTGAAGGAAAGGCTTACAGAACTTTTAAAATTGTATGGTCAGTTTTGAGTGAATAGGTGCTTTTGTTTTTGCCTCTTCATAAAACTGCCTTTTGTATATGGGAAGATTAGAACTTCCCCTGTATTTTATTGTACCTTTTCCTCAGGATCAGCCACCAGTGTTGCCAAACTCTAATATTGAAGAAACACATACAGGTCTATAGATAAGCATTTTTAACTTTTAAAGGCATACATGAAAAGCAAAATGAGATTTTTTTAACTTTGGTAAATTCTTATTAAATAATGTTAAATTCTGGGAAGAAAGGGATATTAGAACACCGAGAATGCTTTTAGTAGTTAATTCATATTTTAATGTCCAAATGAACGTTTTTTGATTAAGAAAAGAAAATTGGTTTGGTTTGTAGTTTTACATATTGGTGGTGTATTTTAACACCATGTCACTCATGCTGTACTTTTTAATGATTTTCTCTTGAATGAAATGTAAATGTTTAAGTTTCATAGTTTACCACTTTCATATTCTAGCATTAATTATTTATTAATGTTGAACAGGGAATTGATTTTTGGGGGTGTGCCTAAATATATTAGTTAACATTTAAAGCATCATAGAATTATAGAACTTTAGAGTTGACCAGGACTGTCTTACTTATTGCTGCATAACAAATTACACCAGAAATTAAGAATTTAAAACAGCAAATATTCATCATCCCAGTTTCTGTGGGTTAGAAATCTGGGTGCAGCTTATCTGGGTGCCTGTGGCTCAAGGTCTCCTAGGAGGTTGCAGGTAAGCTGTTTCTGGGGCTGTGATCTCATCTGAAAGCTTGACTAGGGGAAGATCTGCTTCTGAGTCATTCATGAGACTCTTGGCAGGATTGAGTTCCTTGTGGCGTCTTGGACCAAAAGCCTCAGTTTCTTTTGGGCTTTTGGCCCAAGGTGTCCCTCAGTTCTTTGCCGCGTAGGTCTGTTTACAGGACAGCTTACCACATGGCAGCCGGCTTCCCACAGAGCAAACAGGTGAGAGAGTGAGAGCAGGTGGCACGCAGGAGGGTAATGATGGTCTTTTTATAACTCAGTCTTGAAAATGGTAGCTTGTTATTGCTGCTTTCCTCTATTCATTAGAGGCTGCCTACCAGAGGACCTGCACTTATTTTTGAAAAATTAAAAAAGGAAAAAGAAAATAGAAGCAAGAGAAAGAACTCTTAAGATACACAAAGTAATTTACTAAGGCTCAAAAGACAATCTCCTGAAGAGCTTGGACTAAAGTGCAAATTCGCTGGTACTCAGACCTTGTGCTATTTCTACAACATGCAGTTCTCTTGAAAAATATAAAAACTGACATAGATGCTGAGGTCACTATTAGATAATTGAAAACTTTCAAAGTCATTTTGAATTGACTCTAGTTTGTCATCTTGAAAAAATGGTAGTCAAAAAGGTATATACATATAAACACACATGCATATTCATATGGTATCTGTATATACATATCTCAAGAAACTTTGCTTCAGAGGGAAAGTTCAGTATTAAAAGTTTTTAGTATAAAAGTTTCTACACAAGTGATTGAATTTAACTTCTGCTGTATATAAAAGTTGTGATAATTTTTTGGGGAGACTGTAGATAATTTTTTGTCTAACTTCTCCCATTATGAGATCCATTTATTTATAAGTTTGGGTTTTCCTGCCCTTCTTTGCTACCTTTCTTTTGGGTCACGGGAGTTGTGGGATCTTGTTTGATCCCTGGTAGTGAAACTATCAAACCGTGCCCCCTGTAAGAGTTAAGACTCTTACGGAGTCTTAACCCCTGGACTGCCAGGGAAGTCCCTGATAACCTATTTTTAAGTTAAGTGTAGAAGAGATTTGCCACATGAAAATAATACAGCCATCCCAAGAAGGTCAGACCCATAAGTAAACAAATCCAAATGTAAGAATGGGATGTGTCACAGTGGTGATTTTCTTTTTGAAAATGTTATATAAAATTTTAATATGCATGCAGTTTTTTTGTAATGATATTAAAGCCAGAAACAGGAAAAAACAAAACTAGGTAGCCTTACCATGTGCTCTTTTCCATTCCACCTAAGAGAGTATGTATGTTACATCTTCAGGCTTAATTTATCTTACAGAGGATGGGAACAAAGCTGTTTAAAACCTTACTGGAGCAAGGGAAGTATATATTCAATACTAATCTGAAACTTTTAGATTGTTTTTACAGCTTCACTTTTGCTGAAATTGTTGTAGAACTCTAGAACCAGTAGAGACTTTGTTCAGCCTAGATCTGCTCCATCCAGTATGGTAGCTACTCGCCACATGTGGTTAAGTTTAAATAACATTAAAGGACGTTTACAATTTACTTTCTCATTTGTTTTAGCCACATTTCAAATGTTCAGTAGCCACATTGTGGCTACCAGTTTGGACAGTGAAGATCTAGAATATGTTTATCATCGTAGAAAGTTCTACGCTGATCTAGATCTGCTCCATTATATATTTGATTTTTGGTCACGAACATGTGTTTAAAGTGCTAATCATTGTGATCACCAACTAAGTTGAACTTTTATTTCTTCATTTTCGTTTTCTAGTTTTTGGAGCCGTGAGGGATACAGCACTTTGGTCAATATTGTTTTAACATGCTTCAGATAAATCAGGTGAGTTTGTGTTAAGGCATGTCACTCTTATATGGTGCTTGGGCCATAAATCGCAGAGCATTTTAACTCAGCTTTCCTATAACCACAACCTGACCACCAGTTTATAGAGCAATTACATACTACATATTTGTCATAGGAAGGCTGCAGGGCAGGTTGTATAAGAATTATAGCAATAGTCCTGAACGCTGGTAGATTTTGAGTGCTAACAGCAGAAGGTTCGTCTGTTCTTTCTGATGTCACATCCCTCCAGGACTTGGTGTATTCAGGAGTCATGATCTAGCTTCAGTAGGTGGCAGTTCTGCAGACTGGAAGCACTTCTAGTGACAAATCTTGTGAAGTAGTTGTATCAGTGCTTTAAAAAAGATTCCTTTTTCTGGGGTGCTGGAGAAGGCTAAAAGGAAGTGCTCTGCTAAATAAACTATAGCATATAATGGCTTATACTCACTGTAAGAAATAGTTTTCTTAGGTCTTGGCATTTCTCCAAGAACTTTATACATTTAATCTTACCCTTTCTGAACAAAAAAGGGTATTGTATCATAACTGTAATTTTAGAAAATTACGTTATTTCACATTTGCAAATCAAGAGAGGAGTAATTAATTTCACTGCAAGAAGAAATTACATTTTTTTGTGATTTGCGGGAGTAATACATGACCTCCCTGCTAATCCCCGCTCCATGAAGTTCACCTTGCCTAAGAAATCTCCAGTTCCTCTGCCTCATGTACCATTTCTGAGTCAGTGACTTCTAAGTTTATACCTCGTTGAGACCTCTTTTCTGAGCTTCAGACTTAGGGAGCAGTTACCAACTTGATCTCTTGGCTTGGATATCTTTCTGCATCTTGGACTTAATGTGTGCCTAGGAAACAGTCTAAATGCTTCAGTGAAACTAGACTCTTTCAGGTCCTAGATTAAGCATGGTTGTTCCTGCTTAACCTCTCCCTGGACCTCTTCTCATTCTCCCCCCACCCACCTCTTGCCCTGTGCTTGGTTCAGTTGACTCACAGGCCTGGGATGTGCTCTCATAACACCCTGCCCTTTTATTTAATGACACTCTGACATTTGAAATTCTGTTCAAATAGGTAATGTTAATTTACATCTGTCTTCCTTGTTACTTTGTTTACTGCCGAATCCCCAGGTCCTAGAATAGTTCCTGTTGTCTGTGATATTTACGTATTTGCTGGATGAGTGGGTGAATGATGCTAGGGTTGTCACTAAAGCAGGGAGGTTTCCATTCTTGTCCACAGTAACCACAGTTGTGTTGTAAGTTTTGTTATTGTATGGTGCTGCTTCACGCAGATGCCATTAATGTAAATCTCTCCTTTATGCAAGGCTGATCTTTGATTTTCTCCTTGAATTAGGCAGTTTTCTTGTGTAGCAAATACTGCTTTCCTCAAAGACGCTCCTCACGCAGGCTAAAGGGGATGTACTGTGCTTAGTGCTTCCTGTGCCTTCAGGGTTGCCGTCAAGTCCCGCTGGCTGCATTGATGGCGCTTTGCAGGATGTGACTTAGAAACTGCGCTGTAGGTGTGAAGTTCCCCTAAGTGACTGTGTGGACACCTGCTGTTAATTATATGGGTACAATAATTCTACCACAGACAGACAGAAATTATCATTTGTTTTATGTCAGACCACATCATTGAAAATTATGGTTTATGACTCAGTCCTAATGAGGATTTACTAACCCTCAGTGCTGCTGGCCATGTTGAACCAGGCCTTGCAGACAAAACTAGGCAACATTCTGCATGGCCACAGCAGTTCCCTGCTCTTTGGCTAGAAGTTGTCCACAGTGCCAGGAGATAGACATGCTTTGCTTGTAACAAATAAGTATTTCTCAGCTCGCTGCAGGACCCCCTCTTGTTATTGATTTTTATCCTCCCAAACTGTTCAAGTCTGAGAGAAAAAACTAACCTAATTTGGAATAGTAGAAGTTATAGAGAACACTTCCTCTTTGGCCAAACCTAAAGTCACATTGAATTTTTAAACTTACAAGATTTTTATGTTTTGTTATTTTTATGGTGACTGCTTTCTCATTAGAGAGAGAGTTCTCAAGATAAACGTGAAAAGGCATGAAAAGGTGATTGAAGCTGGCATCTTGCAGCAGTTGAGATTTTTCACTTTGTGATTTTCAGTATTATCTTTAGGATTAGTAGATAAATTTTTATTCGGGAGGTGTTTTGTTTCTTAAAATGCCTGATTAGTACTAGCAAATTATTCCATATGTGTTCCTAGAACTAATTAAAAAATAGAGTATTGAATACTGAGATACTTGGTATCCTCTTTGATATTGTCTCTAGCTGACATTATTACTAAGTAACATAGGAATGTACCATGTCCTGCTGCCATAATGATACTTCCGCCTTTAAATTGTTCTTTTCATTTTTACTTTTACCTTTTAAAAGTGTGTGTTCTCATCCATGTACAACTCATGCAGAAAAATTAGGTGGTATAGATATGTAAAAAGGAAAAAAAAATCACCAGTAATTCCATTATTCTTTTACAGAAATAATCACTGCTAACATTTTGGGGTGTATACTTCTAAATTTTTTTCTATGCAGGTATGTTTTTTTGTGAATATATATTATTTTTAAAAACTGGGATTATGTAATACATAAATAATACTCTGAAGTGATTTAATCCATAGTTTGAAAGTACTAAAATTTATTTAATCAAATCCTTATTGTTGGACAGATTTTGCATTATAGTTAATGCCACCATGAGTATTTTTTTATATACACCTGTGTTCCTTTGTCCATTATTTTCTTGCAATTAATTATTAGAAATGGAAATACTATTCAAAGGAATATGTATATTTCAAAGATATTTCATGCATAAATACCAAAAATACAAAATTATATCTATTAGAAGTTTATCAGAATGCCTGTTTCCTTATTTCTGTGACAAATTTTCCATCTCTGTCAATCTGTCTGACAAAAAGTGATATTTTAATTTTAATTTCTATGATTTGCTTATATTCTTCTGTGTTTTGGCTTTTGTGAATTGCTTATATGTTTTCACTGGCATCTTTATCTTTTTATTTGTAAAAATTCTTTGGATTATATCCCCTTCAGAATTTTCTAAGTTAGTCATTAGTTTATTTATTTATTTTTTTCATTCATTCAACAAATAACTAATGGTAACCTGTGTTTCCAGCATACTGTACTAAGAGTTTGGATCTTTCTTCCTGATGATTAATTACTAGCCCTTATCCTATGGACATAGAAGCCTGGTAGGCTGAGGTCCATGGGGTTGCGAAGAGTTGGATACGACTGAGCAACTTCCCTTTCACTTTTCACTTTCATGCATTGGAGAAGGAAATGGCAACCCACTCCAGTGTTCTTGCCTGGAGAATCCCAGGGACGGGGGAGCCTGATGGGCTGCTGTCTGTGGGGTCACACAGAGTCGGACACGACTGAAGTGACTTAGCAGCAGCAGGGCTTCCTGGTGGCTCAGATGGTAAAGAATATGCCTGCACTGCAGGAGACCCAGGTTTGATCTGTGGGTTGGGACGATCCCCTAGAGAAGGACATGGCAACACACTCCAGCTTTCTTGCCTGGAAAATTCCATGGACAGAGGAGCCTGGTCAGCTATAGTCCATGCGATTGGGAAGAATCGGACACGACTGAGTGACTAACACTTTCACTTTGAGGGAAAGGAAACAATTTCAACATTAAGCTGCAGCAAATATAAATTGAGAAGCCACATGTGCTGTGAAATGATACTTGAAAACTAGTGACCAAAATAGGGCAGATGTTTTCGGATTAGTTGGTGAGGCACACTTGACTGGGCAGTGTGTCCCAAGGGGTTGGGAAGTCTGTGTTAGTCAGCTGTAGCATTGGGAGAGCCCAGCAGCAGGGATTTAATAGAAGTCTAAAGTGGTGATTCCTTCTAAAGAGGTTTGGTAGTTGCTGTTGGGAGCATGGAAGCTAAGGGGAAGCTTTAAGACCTGATTCAAGTGAAGTAGGAGAATAGGGAGGACAAAATAAAGCTTCAGTGCCAGAAAAGTAGAGAATCCTATAGAACAAGAGGGAGCCAGGTATTATATAGAAAGCATAAAGTTGTATCAAGGTACACTGTAAAGTGTAAAGCCAGGGTTTGGTCATCGAGAGACAAAAGGTCTAAAGTTTAAGGGATAATGATAGTATCCCACGGGTCTGTTGTGAGGAATAATTGGGATAACAAAGGCCAGATGCTTAGCATTGGTCCTAGTACTCTTGTTAACTTCTGTTAAAGTTACTGTGACTGGTATTGTTGCTATTGTTGCTCTGGAGATTGTTGAGAAAGGAGGGCAGATGTTTAAGTTGGTCATTAGCGTAAGTAATTGTTTGGGGGAGTGAAGCACTTGAATGTTTCTCAAGGCAGGCCATCTATAAGTGCGCTCCGCTTTCTTACCATATGCCCCAGAACTGTCCTTTTCACTTAAAAGCTGCTGGTACTTACTCTTAGTTATTTTTCTTTATAAAGTCTGGCTGTGGAGTAGGGTCTACAATCTGCCCATCCCCTTTTAAAGTCATAGGATGCAGTTTACAATTAGGGGATTAAAAAAAGTAGTAATCACAGGGAGGTTAAAATGTTTAAGAAGGATTTTGGCTTTCTGCCATGCTGACATAACAGGATTTGTCCTCTGGACAGCCAGCTTCCGAGATAGCCCCCAGTGATCTCTGCCACCCTTGTGTTAATGCTCTGTCAGGTCTGGCCAGTAGAATATGATGGAAGTGATGGATCGTTTCCAAGGGTGGGTTATAAAAGACATCGTGGAAGACTTCCCTGGCAGCCCAGAAGACTGTGCTTCCACATAGGGGGCACAGGTTCAGTTCCTGGTGAGAAACTAAGATCCTATATGCTGCGGAGTGTGGCCCCCCAAAAGAAAAAAGCTTCTCTTCTCTCTCCCTCTGTGTCACCCTGCATTGCTCACTCTGAGAGTAGTTAGCTGCCACGTTGTGAATAGCTCACTGGAGAGGCCCACATGGTGAGAAATTGAGGTCTCCTGCCAATGGCTAACAAGGACTGAAGCCTTTCGCTTACATTGTGTGACTGAGCCTTCTTGGAAGCAGGTCTTCTAGCCCTCATGAAGCTTCCACCCCAGAGACTGCTGGCCCACCAGCATCTTGACTGCAGCACCATGAGAGATTCTGAGCTAGAACCACTAAGCCAAGCTTGTCCTTGATTGCTGAACCTTAGAAAGTAGATTTAAACAATGCTTATTTTTTAAGCCACTAAGTTGAGGGTGATTTGTTATGTAGCAATAATATACTCTTCCTACTTAAAAACTTGAGAGCATATGTGTGTGTGTGTGTGTGTGTGTGTGTGTGTGTGTGTGTGTGTGAACAATGGTTTTTAGACATTGGAATGCAGGTAGCAATAGACTGTGATCCCTGAGAGAAGAGAAACAAACGGAAGTAAGCCCTTCTATTGCAGTAGTTTAAAACAGAGCCTAGAGGTTGTTTGCATGCTGCAGTAGAAGGAGGAGGAATCAAAACAGAACCACATATTGTTGGGATTAGGAAACAAAGGTAAGAGTTTGGGAAGGCCAAGGTGGTTAGAATTGTAGGTCAGAGTACCAGAGAGAAGGGAGCTGTGGGGGGAGGTGGCAAATATATAATTAAGAGTGCACTCAAGCATATATGCATTCTAGAGTGCTCCAGAGGGTTCTTCTTGAGTCTTTGGCTCAGTTCTGATCTGTAGATGCATGACAGGACCATATCAAAGTCAGGGAAAGAAGTACTGGAGAGTAGTAAGAAAAGAATTTCTGGAGCCCACACGAGGCTGGGAATAGTTTGTGTTTCCACTGTCTAGTTTATAAAGACCTTGTAATACATAGGGTATTGAAAAGTCTTCAGAAGACTCCAAGTGATCCCAAGTAATTTAACTGTGCACCACAACAAAGTCCAAAGCTATACAGAGGAATGCCACACAATCCAGAACCTAATGTAAAATTCACAATGTTTGTCATCCAGAATTAAAATGCTTGCCTCACCTTGAATAAGGGATAAAATATCTAGACAGAAGATCAGTAAGGACACAGAGGACTTGAATAGCACTATAAACTAATTAGACCTAATGGACATATAAAAAGCATTCAGCAACATCAGGATACGGATTCTTACCAAGTGCACATAAAGCATTCTCCAGGAATAGGCCATGTGTTAGGTCACAAAACAAACTTCAGTATGTTTTGAAAGATTGAAACCATACAGAGTATCTTCTCTGGTCACAGTGGAATAAGGCTAGAAATCAATGACAGAAAGAATACAAAAAAAAAATCACAAATATGTGGAAATTAAACAACATACTCTTATTAAACAGCCAACAGATCAAAGGAGAAATCATAGGGTAAATAAGCAAATAATTAAAGGCAAATGAAGGCTGTATATTGTCACCCTGTTCATTTAACTTATATGCAGAGTACATCATACAAAATGCCAGACTAGATGAAGCACAAGCTAGAATCAAGATTGCTGGGAGAAATAATCAATCACCTCAGATATGCAGATAACACCACCCTAAGGGCAGAAAGCAAAAAGCCACTAAAGAGCCTCTTGATGAAGGTGAAAGAGGAGAGTGAAAAAGCTGGCTTCAGACTCAGCATGCAAAACACTAGGATCATGATGTCCAGTCCCATCACTTCATGGTAAACAGATGGGGAAAAATGGAAACAGTGATAGACTTTATTTTATTGGGCTCCAAAATCACTGTGGATAGTATCTGCAGCCATGATATTAAAAGACACTTGTGCCTTGGAAGAAAAGCTATGACAAATGTATACAGTGTATTAAAAATCAGTGACATCACTTTGCTGACAAAGGTCCATATAGTCAAAGCTATGATTTTTCCAGTAGTCATGTATGAATGTGAGAGTTTGACCATGAAGAAGGCTGAGGTGCCGAAGAACTGATGCTTTTGGACTGTGGTACTGGGCAAGACTCTTGAGAGTCCCTTGGACAATAAGGAGATCAACCGAGTCAATCCTGAAGGAAATCAACCCTGAATATTCATTGGAAAGACTGATGCTGAAGCTCCAATACTTTGAGCTTGATGTAAAGAGCCAATGCATTGGAAAAGACCCTGATGCTGGGAAAGATTGAGGGCAGGAGGAGAAGAGAGCGACAGAGGATGAGATGGTTGGATGGCATCACTGTTTCAATGGACGTGAGTTTGAGCAAACTCTGGGAGAGAGTGACAGGGAAGTCTGGTGTCATGCAGTCCATGGGGTTGCAAAGAGTTGGATATGACTGAACGCCTGAACAACACAGACAAATGAAAATAAAAATACAGTGTACTATAACTTACGGGATTGGTAAAAGCAGTGCTCAGTGGGAAATTTATAGCAGTAAACGCCTACATTTAAAAAGGACAATCTCAAACAAATAACCTAACTTTTCACTTTAAGAAAACCAGAAAAAGAGTAAATTAACCCAAAGCTAGCTGAAGAAAGAAAATAATAAAGATTAGAGTGGAGATAAAATAGAGAATGGAAAGCAGTATAGAGAATCACTAAAACTTAAAGTTGGTTCTTTGCAAAGATCAACTAAACTGACAAGCTGGACTGACAAAAAGAGCAAAGATGCATATAACTAAAACCAGAAATGAAAGTGGGGCGGGGACATTACCACGACCTTAAAGAAGTAAAAGAATTATTAGAGAGTACTATGGCTTATAGTACAGTTGTATGCCAACAGATTGGATAACCTACATGAAATGGACAGATTTCTAGAAACACAGATTACCAAAACAGCCTCAAGAAGAAATAGAAAATTTCAACAGACCTATTAGAAGTAAACAGATTGAATCAGTTTTTTTTTTTTAATCTCTCCCAAAGACAAGTCCAGAACCAGATGGCTTCACTAATGAATTCTACCAAACATCTAAAGAAGAATTAACACCAATCCTTCTCAGACTTTTCCAAAACATAGGAGAGAAGGGAATACTTCCTAATTCATTCTGTAAAACCAGTATTACTCTGATATCAAAGCCAAAACAAAGGCACCATGAGGAAGAAAAAACTGCAAATCAGTATTCCTTATGAATATAGGTGTAAAAGTCCTCAACAAAATGCTAAGAAACTAAATCCAACAATATATTTAAAGGATTGTATACCACAGCCAAGTGGAATTTACTCTAGGAATGCAAGAGTGGTTCAACATAGGAAAATCAATCAATATAATCCACTACATTAATAGACAATGGAAACCCACACCACACACAGATGATCACCTCCTGTGTGATACAGAAAGCACTTGATAAAATTCAGTACCTGTTCATAGTAGAAACATGCAAAAACTAGGAATAGAGGGGCACTTCTTCAACATGATAAAGTGCACTTATGGAAAACTCGCAGGTAGCATCCAATTTAATGGTGAAAGACTAAAAAGTTCTTATATTCAGGAACAAGGCAAGGATGCCTGTTCTTACCACTGGTTCAGCGTTGTACTGGAAGTTATTGCCAGAGTAATTAGACATGAAAAAGAAATAAAAGACATCCAAATCTGGAAGGAAGAAGTAAAACCATTTCTATTTGCAGATGACATGTGCCATGAATATAGATAATCCCAAAGAGTCTATGAATACAAAGGAAAAAAACAGAGCTAACGAATTCAGAAAAGCTGCAGTACAAGATGATACAAAATACAGTTCTGTTTCTCTATACCAGCAGTGTAGAATCCAAAAAGGAAATTCAGAAAACAGTTCCATTTATAACAGCATCCAGAAGCATACAGATATTGGAAGACCTGTACTCTGAAAACTATATAACAGTGTTGAAAGAAATTAAAGAAGACTCAAGTAAATGGAAAGATATTTTTTTGTTTATGGATTGGAAGACTTAGTATTGTTAAGATGGCAGTACTGTGCAAAATTGTCTACATATTCAGTATAAAGTCTGTCAAAATTCCAGTGACCTTTTTTGCAGAACTTGAAAAACTGATCCTCAATTGCTTATAGAATTGCAGTGGGCCCAAATAGCCAAAACAGTCTTGAAAGAGGACAGAGTTGGACAGCTCCTACATACTCCATTTCAAAACATACTGTAAGTCTACAATAATCAAAACAGTGTGGTTCTGGCGTAAGGAAGGAGGACCAATGGAATAGAATTGAGAGGCTAGAAATGAGCTATTATGTATATGACCCACTGATTTTTGACAAGATTGCCCCAAAACACACAGCGCAGGAAAGAATAATATCAATAAGAGTTCTAAGACAACTGGATATCTGTATGCAAAAGAATAAACATGGACTCCTATTTAACACCACATACAAAAATTAACTCAAAATGGATCAGTGACGTAAGTATAAGAACTATAATTCTTGTAACTCAACAATAAAAAGAGACCCAACTGAAATGGGTAAAGGACTTGAATAAATAGTTCTCCAAAGAAAATGTACAAATGACCAACATGTATGTGAACAAAAATACTCAGCCTCATTAGTAATTAGGGAAATGCAAATGAAAACCACCATGAGTATCCTTTCTTGCTCTCTAGGATGGCTGGAATCAGAGAGACCGACAATAACAACTGTTGGTGGTATTGTGGAGGAAGCAGAACACTTGTACTATACTGGTGGGAATGTAAAGTGTTTTATTTTCTGTAGAAAACAGTTTGGGATTTCTTTAGAGTGTTTAACATAATATTGCCATTCAATTCCACTCCTAGATATACACCCCAGAGAACTGAAAACAGTTACTCCAATATATGCACACACATGTTCATATTAACACTATTTATAATAACCAGATGGTATAAGCAGCCCAAATGGATGGATGAATGGGTAAACAAATTGTGGTACATACACACCATAGAATATTATTTGTCTGTAAGAAAAGATGACATACTGATACATGGTATAATGTGATGCTCCTCAAAACTCTTTTGCTAAGTGAAAGGAGTCAAACACTAGAGTCACATATTGTCCGATTCCATTTACATGAAATAGCTAGAATAATAAATCTATAGAGACAGAGTGCAGATTGGTGGTTGCCGGGTCCTGGGGGGTAAGGAAAAAAGAGGAATAACTGCCTAGTGGGTATGGAGTTTATTTTGGTGTGATAAAAACATTTTGAAACTAGGTAGAGGTGGTGGTTGCACGACATTGTGGCTGTACTAATGCCCCTGATGTCTTCACTTTGCAATGGCTAATTTGATGTCAGTTTCATTTCTATTAAAAAATTAAAATGCTTGCAAAGAAGCCTGAGACTATAACCCATAACTAGGGTAAAAAAATTAATCTCTAGAAAGAGACCCAGAAATGACAGAGATGATTGATTCAGCAGACAAAACTGTAAAAAGAGTTGCTACTAATAATGCTGTCCATGTTCAGGAAGGTAGAGGAAAATGGGAAAATGATGAGAATATGAATCAAAGGCATGAGAGTAGACTTAAATGGGGATTCTAGCAATGAAGAATGCAATGTCTGAAGTAAAAAATACTTGATGGAATTAATAGCAGACACTGTAGAAGAAAAGGTAAGTGAGCTGGAATATGTAGGGAATAGCAGCTAACCAAAATGAAGCAAAGAGTGAAAAGACAGAAAAAAAATGAACAGAGCGTCTGTGAGCTGTTGGATAACATCATATGTCTAAGATAAATTAATTAGATGTTCAGGAGAAGGGAGGGGGAACAGGAAAATATTAGACCAAATAATGACTTTTCCCCTGGAGAAGGAAATGGCAACTCATTCCAGTATTCTTGCCTGGAAAATCCCATGGACTGAGGAGCCTGGTAGGCTACAGTCCATGGGGGTCGCAAAGAGTCGAACCCGACTGAGCGACTTCACTTTCACTTTTCAATGACTTTTCCATTAAATATTGTGGAAAAACCCAAACCAACTTTTTGCCAATCCAGTATAAACTTCATAGCTGTGTAAAGCTCAGTGAATCTAATTTGAGAGAAACAATATTCAAATGACTGAAAATCAGTGATAGTAAAGGGAAATCTTCAAATCAGTCAGGGGAAAAAAAAAAGACATTATATATAGAGAAATAGAGATAAGGATGACAGAGTTTTTGTTGGAATGTACAGGCCAGAAGAGTCAAGTGACATTTTAAACATACCATAAAATACTTGTCAACTTTGGATTCTGTTCCTGCTGAGAATGTTTTCTGAGAAGTGACTTGTCATACAAAAGAACTTACTACAGAACAGACTCACAGACACAGAAAACAAAATTTATGGTTACCAAAGGGAAAGGTAGGGGAGGGATGAGTTAGGAGTTTGGAATTAACAGATACACGCTACTGTGTTTAAAATAGATAAATAACAAGGACCTACTGTATAACACAGGGAACTGTATTCTATATCTTGTAATAACCTGTAATTGAAAATAACCTGATGAATATATGTGTATATTTTTTATATATAACTAAATCACTTTGTTGTACACCCAAAATTAACAGAACATTGTAAATCAACTATATTTCAATAACAATATATTCCAGAGGAAATGAAAAAGAAGTGACTCTTCTGTTTAAAATTTTTAAATTACTATAAAATATTCAGTATATAACACAGAACTTAACATTTTAACTATTTTTAAGTCTTGTTGTTATAGAGTTGTTAGGTTGTATCTGCCTCTCTTGTGACCCCATGGACTGTAGCTCACCAGACTCCTCTGTCCATGGGATTTCCCAGGCAAGAATACTAGAGTGGGTTACCATTCCCTTCTCCAGGGGACTTTCCCAACCTAGAAATTGAACCCACATCTCCTACACTGGCAGGTGGATTCTTTACCACTGAGCTACCAGGGAAGCCCATTTTTAAGTGTATAGTGACATTAAGTACAGGAACAGTGTTACGCAACCATCACCATTATCCATCTGCAGAAATTTTGATACTCCCAGACTGAAACTCTAGACCCATTAAAACACTAATTCCCCATTCTTCAATCCATCAGCCCCTGTCAACCACCATTCTACTTCTGTCTATGAATTTGACTACTCTAGATATCTCATATAAGTGGAATTGTACAATGTTTGTCCTTTTGTGACTGGCTTATTTTACTTAGCATAATGTCATTTATGTCATACCACGTGTCACAATTTCATTTTTAAGGCTGGCTAATACTCTGTGTATATCACATTTTGTTCATCCATTCATCTGTCAATAGATATATGGGGCATTTCCACCTTCTGGCTATTGTGAGTAGTACTGCAGTGAGCATGGGGGTGCAAGTGTATGTTCAGATGCCTGCTTTCTGTTATTCTGGGTGTATATCCAGAAGTGAAATTGCTCGATCCTGTGGTAGTTCTCTGTTTAATGACTGTTTCCCATAGTGGCTGCACCATTTCACATTCCCACTAATAATAAACAAGAGCTCCAAGTTCCCCACATCCTCACCAGTGCTTATTTCTCTCCTTTCTTCCTCCCTCCCTTTTTCCCTCCCTCCCTCTGCTCCTTGCTGTTGGCCATCATACTAGATATGAAGTGACATCTTAGAGTTTTCATTTGCATCTTTGATATTAGTGATGTTTAATGTCTCTTTATTTGCTTGTTGGCTTTTTGTATGTCATTGTTGGAGAAATATCTATGCAAATACCACTATAGGAAAAATTTTAAAGAATGTCCTTCAGGCAGCAGGAAAATGCAAAAGATGAACAAAGAAAAAAGCAGAAATGGTCATTACTTGGGTAAATGTATAATCTTTTTGAAAGGTAATGTATTATTCAGAGAAAAATATTAAGCTATTGTGAGGCTTATAGCACACAAAAAAGTACAGTGCATAGTAACAGCTTGAAGGTTGAGGGAGAAATGGAAGGATATTATTAAAGATTTTAATGCCCTTCGTTAGGTGGTACAGTATAAAGGTAGATAAGATATATGTCATAAACTCTAGCAGTAAAATAGCAAAACAAAAACTTATAGCTAATAAGCCAAAGCAGTAGATGGAATTGAATATATAAAATAATTAAGTCAACAGAAACCATGAAAAGATGAAGGGACCAAAGACCAGATGGGAAAAATATAATAATATAATAGGTTCAAACCTAATTATATTGTATAATCCTATTAAATGTAAATAGTGTTTGCCTCAGCAGCACATGTAAAATTAGAATGATACAGAGATGTACAAAGATGACACATAAATTTGTGTGGTGTTTTATATTTTTAAAAAAATAAGTAGTGTTAAAAAACATCCTGATTTGAAGGCTGAAATTGAATTAAAAAGCAAGAGCTGACCATATACTTGCCTGTAAGAAATAGTAACTGTAAACACAAATAGATTAAAAGAATGGAAAAAGAAAGTAACACACTGACTTAGTTGAAAGAAATTTGGACTGGTTTTATTAGTATTACAGTAGGTTTCAGAGCAAGGAATATTTCCTACCTGGGCTAAAGGAGATCATTTCGTAACAATAAAGGGATCAGTTAATTAAGAGGACTATTAGTGCTAAATGTTTTGTTGTTGTTGTTGCTGTTTAGTTGCTAAGCTGTGTCTCACTCTTTTGCAACCCCATGGACTGTAGCCCACCAGGCTCCTCTGTCCACAGGATTTCCCAGGAAAGAGTACTGGAGTGGGTAGCCATTTCCATCTCCAGAGAATCTTCCTGCCCCAGAGTGGGAATCCAGGGCTTCTGCATTGGCAGGCAGATTCTTTGTCACTGAGCCACTGGCACCTAGTAATAGAATTTCAAAACAAATGAAGCAAAAATTAATAGAAATTCAAGGAAACATTCACAATTATGGTCAGAGATTTCAGTGATCCCTCTCAATAATTGATGTAACAAATTGACAGAAAAAGAAGTTTCAAAGATGTAGTTGACTTGAATAACACTGTCAGCCAACTTGACCTGGCTGCATTTACAAACCACTTTATACAGGAAGGTCAGGATACCCATTTGTTCACAAGTTCATACAGAACATTTACCAAGATATACTGTATTTTGGGCCATAGAACAAATCTCAATAATTCAGAAGGAATCAACTCCTAAAATGACCCTTCTCAGATAACAGTGCAGTTGAATTAGAAATTATTAATAGAAATATCCTTGGAAAATCTACAATATTTGAAAATTAAATAGCATCTTATAAGTAATTCATGATTAAAAGAAGAAACAAAAAGGGAAATTATAAAGTATTTTACATTGAGTAAGAACAGAAACACAATGTATTAGATGTTGCTAAAACAGTACTTAGTGGGAAATCTATAGCTTTAAATATTTATATTAGAAAAGAAGAAAGATCTCAAATAAATGACCTTAGTTTCCATCTTAATGATGTAGAAAAAAGATAAATTAATTCTAGAGGAAGCAGAAGAAATAATCTGAATAGCTATATATGTGTTAAAGATACTAAAGTTGTAGTTAAAAAAAGAAACTTCCCACAAAGAAAACTGTAGGTCCAGTTCACCTATTGGACCAATTGGTGAATTTACTAAATACTGTAGGAAAAGATAATATTAGTTCTACACCAACTTTTCAAAAATATTTGAAGTGGAAGGAGTGGTTTCTAAAAACTCCAGTGTCAGCATTACTGAGATGCAGAACCAGGCAATAGGTTCTGGAATAGGAATAAAAGAAAGTCCTAATAAACAGATGTGACCTGATTTTTTGTGTAGAAAATCTGATGGACTCCTACTAGACCTAATGAATAAGTATAGTAAGATTGAAGGATACAAGATAAATATGCAAAAATTGATTGTGTTTCTATACACTAGCAAGGCTTCCCAGGTGGCACGGTGGTAAGGAATCCACCTGCCATTGCAGGAGACACAAGACGCAGGTTTGATCCCTGGGTTGAAAAATTACATTGACTGGGTAGCCTGATGGGCTGTAGTCCATGGGTTTGCAAAAGAGTCTGACATGATTGAGCACATGCAGCAAGGAACAATCTTAAAAAAATACTATTTAAAAATAGTATAAAAATATGATATTTATGGATAAATCTAACAAAGTATGTTAAAGAATACTGAAAGCTATAAAATACTGCTGAAATGAAAGGATACCTAAATAATTGAGATCCATTTGATCCTCATTATTCATGGATTCTGTATTTGTGAATTGGTCTATTTGCTAAAATTTATATGTAATCCCTAAATAATCCTTGCAGTGCTTTTGTGATCATTTACTGACAAGTGCGGAGTGGTGAAAAATTGAGTTACCCTGCGTGCACAATCTGAACTGGCATTGAACAAGATGACAGTCTGCTCTTGTTTCAGTTCTCCTGGCATAAGCAAGTGTCCTTTTCTTGGTTTATTTAGTGCCACGTTTTATTTTTGTGTTTTTTGTTTGGTGATTTAGTTATTTAAAATGGCTCCCAAATGCTTTGTAGTGTCTTTAAGCACAGGAAGGCTGTGATATGTCTTATGGAGAAGATATATGTGTTTAGCTAAACTTCATTCAGGAGTTATTGTTGGCTCTGAGTTCAATATTAGTGAGTTCAACAGTATATATTAAGTAAGGGATCTTTAGCTAGATAAAACACACATAAAACAAGGTTATTTATTAATTGACTTAAAAAAAATGTTATGCCCAGATGTTTACAGGAACCTAACCTTTTATTTCCCCAGAAGCAATGACTCAGTATTTAATAATTCACTGTTTTGCAGGAATGTTAAAAAACATAGCTATCATTGAGATGTCATCTCAATAATGAAACTTGACTATGTCATGTACATGGATCGGAAGCCTCAGCTTTGTTAAAATGTTTATTTTCACCAAATTAATCTATAGATCAGTTTATCCCATCATGATTTTTAGGTTTCTTTCTAGAAGTTTTCTATGTTGCAGGATTTTGACATACATTTAGCCAAGTTTTCTTGTGCTTTTGTCATATTTTTATATTCTTCACTTGAATGCATTTGGAATTAATTTTTCTATTTGAGGTAGGGACAGAGGAGCCTGGCAGGCTATAGTCCATGGCGTCAAAAGAGTCGGACAACATAGTGACTAAAATACCACCACAACCATATGAGATAGGAACTTTAATTTTTCCTAATTAACAGGCAATCCTAGTACAGCAATTTGATCCTTAGTGGTGATTTTGTTTGAACAGCCTTAGGTTACGGTCTGATGTGAAGTTATAAGCTATGTTTTAGTTGCAGCTATGGACAGACAGTTACATTTCTCTTAGAGGGCAGGACTCTGTGGAAGGTAAATTCCTTGTTCTTTTTTGACTCTATTTTCTTTCTTTTTATTTTACCTGGGAATTAGGATGAGCCCCTTCCAGTAGCAGGGAATAGGGAGAGGGGAGCCAGCAGAGAGACATAGACTGTGTTCAAGTCATTTTCTGTACCTGTGATGGACACGGATTCTTCTATGGAGAGACTTGCCTTGGCAGGTGAGGTTAGCCTGTGGCTTCCTAGCATCACTTCAGCTGTAATTTAACTGCCTTAAAAATGGTGCTACTCTTTTGAGTTCTGGCTTAGACAACTTTTGGTATTTTGGTGGATTCTGGTCACATATTTTTTTCTGCTACATCCTACTCTGCATTCTACATTCTGCCAGTGATCTGCTTGTATTTTCCAGAATGTGATGTGTTTAATGTGCTTTCTTCTGCATGTGTGCTCTGGAAAAGCTCTGCCTCTTTCTCTTTCCCTCCCTCACTAACTTGGTGAATGCCTACTCTCCTTAACTAATGTAATGTAATCTAATCACACCCCTTGAAACCTGCCTTTCAACACCCCTTCACCCAAGGAGTCCCTTTAAAGCCTTATCTTAGCACCTACCATATTGTAGTCTAGTGTACTTGTTTCTTCTCTGTGCGTGTGTTTTCTCACAGACTCTGAACTCCTTTGGAACAAGTATTCTTTGCCTGTTGATTGAAAACTGTAAACTGTATTATTTTGGCATATTTTGAAGATCAAGTCCCAGAGAGTTTAGGACATTTTATTAAGTATAGAAACAATCTGTCTCAAAAAGTAGGGTAGGCCTTTGTTTTGCTGAGTGTGCA
Source organism: Oryx dammah (assembly GCF_014754425.2). Taxonomy (NCBI): domain Eukaryota; kingdom Metazoa; phylum Chordata; class Mammalia; order Artiodactyla; family Bovidae; genus Oryx; species Oryx dammah. The sequence goes on along the minus strand of NW_024070203.1, from coordinate 48,977,265 downwards.
GATCCTGTTGTTACAGCTATTTTACCAATGTAACTTGTCAAAGTTATGGAGAGTTACATGTAAACAAACTTTATATCCAAGGTAAAGTCTTCCCTAACAGAAATATGAGAAATCTTACATGTAATGTATATCACACTTGGGGATTTTTCAATGGAAGCAAGCTTAATATGTTACAGTAAGTCAGTGGAAAAATAATAGCAAATGCATGCTTTTTATAGAATACTAAAGAAGTATAATAGTATGAATATAGTCAACTTATCCTAACAAACATTTTAACTCAGAATATTTTAGCTTAGGAAGCCATGAAAAAAGTTTATGAAATCATATCACTGTATTCATTTTCAGTGATAGTGTGCTAAAGATTATTTATATGCAGAGTAATAATGGATTCTTATTGTTAATAGTATCTTACATCATTTGATTCAACCAATATACTATAATCCTATAATACAAAAACAATTATTATTTCTATTTCACTGTCCAGGAAAGCGAGATTTAATTACTTTCTCAACGTTATGTGTAGAAGTCAGTCAGGGGCAGAGATACCCAAAACAGGCTCTTAGGCTTTTAAGTATATGGCATTTGTTCTCTCAGAAGCAAAGTTTTAAAATTGTGAAATTCATTGTCACTAATTTTATTTGCTTCTAAGTAAGTATCTACTATTCCAGCCACCAAATTGAATTGAAGCTTTCTTCAGACTCTTGAAAACATATACTTATGCAACAATTATATATATATATATTTATATTTCTCACTTTTTATACTATTGACTTTTCTAAAAAATAATAAATAAAGTTTATGGATCTCAACTTTTATAGACCATTTTATAATTTTGTAGGTATTTAATCAAAATTTTGGTTTAATTTTTTATTACTGCTTTGTCATTGAACTCTGTTAGTATTGTTAGTATTGTTAATAAGATTTCTGATTGAATGCAGGAACAACTATGGAAAATAAAGTTTTAATCATTTTGTAAAATAAAATCTGAACCAGAACTAATTATTTTTAAATTTACTAACTAAACATTTGAACTTCGAAGTTTTATTGATCTTACATGTATTTTGCACATCTTTCACACCAAAACTTAAACATTAAATCCATTATTGGATTCCATTAATGGATTCTTTGAATCCGTTATTAGATTCATGTAATTTTTATGAAGCAGAAAGTTAGAATGAGTGGAATATAAGTTTTAGTGCCATGTTATAATCATTTTCCTTTAAGGAATTTAGATCAGATTTTCTTACCAAACAGAGCTAAGTTTATAGAGCTATAAACATATTTTAAACACATTTAAACATGCTTAAATCCGGTGCTGTTACTTTTTATACTGTAAAATCATCACATTATTCTTGCAATGATCTTAGTATTTTTTGTATCGTAATAGATGAATATGCAGCATTGCTGAGTTACGAAAATTGTCATGGTAGCAGTATAAATGCTGTTTTAGTATTATGCGAAATAACTCATTTTTACCAGACTTAAATATTTTCTCATTTTCATTCTTCTTTTGCTTTTTGATGTTCAGATAGCTATGTGATCTGTTGTACTTTAGTATTTAACACTATGGTATGCAAGGACCAAAATTTGACTATAGTCCCAGATCACTTTTTATTTTATGTAACAACTGACTTCCTGGCACAGAAATGTTTATAAATGCAGATTTCCTCAACCTTTCTTGACTAATAGTCTTTGCCTTTTTTGTGGTGTTCCTTATTTGTTTATTTTTGCTTTGCAAGCCACTTAGAATAGTTTAATTGTAGAATTAACTGTCAACTGTATTGGTCCTACAGTTGGTTGCTTATATTCTTTTTTTTTTAACTTATGCCTTACTAGGTATTTGTGTAGTATTGTTATAAAATAATTTCTTAATAATGATTGTGATCAAGTTATTATACCAAATTATTAGTACTGTAAAGGGTATTAAGAAGTAAATTAAAAGTATTAAAGTGAAAAGTGAAGTCGCTCAGTCGTGTCCGACTCTTTGTGACCCTGTGGACTGTAGCCCACCAAGCTCCTCAATCCATGGGGTTCTCCAGGCAAGAATACTGGAGTGGGTTGCCATTTCCTTCTCCAGGGGATCTTCCCGACCCAGGGATTGAACCCAGGTCTCCCGCATTGCAGGCAAACGCTTTAACCTCTGAGCCACCAGGGAAGCCCCCCAAAATTAAAAATTAAAAAAGTACATTAAAATGTAGACTATTTTCTACATTAAACCTTGTCATAGAAAGTTTATAGATGAAGTTCCTAAAATCAGCTATTTCCGTTTATTTAATGTATTCTTTATATATTGTGACTCCAGTTTAATTGAGCAGGAAGTAATCCATTTGCATGTTTTATGCTTAGGTTTTTGTTTTCTTTTAGTGTTTGGCCATGCCCCATGATATGTGGGACCCTATTTCCCCAACTAGGAATTGAACCCCTGCCTAGCTTTGGAAGGCAGAGTTTGAGCCACTGGACTGCTGGGGAAGTCCCTATGCTTAAGTTTTAAAATGGGAGGTGAAAGAAAAACTTAAAAAGCAGTTAAATATGTCTGTAAATGAGATGAAGGAAAAATATAGGATAAGATACTATAAAAATATTCTGAAGCTGTAATTGTGGTAGAATTTAAAGTACTATGTATTTAAAAATTGTAACCTTGTAACAACCTGAGAATTAAGTGGAATATATTTATTACTCTTATTTTATAGATAAAGGATAATAGGCTTAGTAAATTTAAGTAAAAATAATTAAGACATTTCAGATTAGGGGAGAGTTTTTAAGGTAGTAACGTCACAGACCGCAAAAGAAAAGACTGATAAATATTATAAATAAAGTAGTCAGTATAAAAAAGGACAGAACTAGTTCCCAGAAGAGGAAACCCAGATAATCAACAGTTTTGTCAGACATCAGATTGTCAGAGATGAAAATATCTGACCATACTACACATTTTCAAGGTTGGAGGGAAATAGTAATTACCATGCTGCCGAGAGAAGGTCATTTGGTACAATCCTTTTCAGTGATGTTTGGGGTAGTGTAACTTTAACTTGTAAGAGTGAGAAATTGAAGACAATCTATTAATAAAAGTCTTCTGTCAGTAAGGAGGGTTAAAACATGGCTAAGATATTGTGATGAAAATTATACATCAGTTAAAAAGTAATACACTGGATCTATGAGTTAAATCTCAAAAACATAATGAAGAGTGAAGAATGTTGTGAAAATGGTACATCTGTTATATTACTATTTATGTGAACTACAAAACCACATATGCCAGGATTATGTATTTCTTCATGGATATATATGCATGCATATAAATATTTTAGAATATCCGAGAGGGATATAGTTTAAATTCCCATAGTGGTAGTTTCTGGAAATGATAAACAGAACTTAACTGGAATGTAATACTGTTTTTCCTTTTTTTAAAAAGTAAGACTTTAAAAGCAAACAAAATACTAATTTTAATTTGGATGATAACTGGTCATTTGTTAAATTATTCTAATTTTTTTCTGAAAATTTCATTAAAAAAAGTTATGAAAAAATAATAGTTGGGAGAGCTAGTAATTAAACTTAGGGCTTGATTCCCACGTCTGGAGCTTTTTCAATTTAATACGCTACCTTAGAATGAGAAGGAATAAAGGAAGATTACATGATAAAACAGTCAGATAAAATTTAGTTATATAGCAATAAGAATAAGAATTATGTGTTTATGCTAAAATTTCTTGAGAAGAAAGTTATAGGATAAATTAAAAGTTATTATATAATCTTATACTGTTTTTCAATCTTTAAGCATGCTGTTTCATGTTTATGTATAGAGAGCAATTTAGGAACTCAGGAAAAAAGTTACCTTAATTTATTGTTTAAAATGTGATACATATTTCTGTTGCATGTAATGGAAATTTAGATGATTTAGATGATTTGAATGATGATCAAATGGTTTGATGATTTGAAATTTAGATGATTTGAAACTTTTATCTAAAATTCATGAAAATAATTTAGTCCAAATATACAATCTGATTTCAATCTGAAAAAGTCAAAACTAGTTTTTCTTCCATTTGTAAAGTCATTCTTCACAAAAACTTTATAGCCTTTTTATTTACAGCTTCTCTCCAAGATAAAATGGCAAACCCCAAAGAGAAAACTCCAATGTGTCTGGTAAATGAGTTAGCCCGTTTCAATAGAGTCCAACCCCAGTATAAACTTCTGAAAGAAAGAGGGCCTGCTCATTCGAAGGTAAGGTTCCGAAGAGAGGTGGTGAGCCATGCTTATCAAATCTGTGAGATTTATCATCTCAGGTTTTAACTGTGCTTTATTTTGGGGGGAGGGGGTACTGGATGGCCTAAAGGCTCTCTTAGTTCTCTTTTAAAAGTATTTTAAAGTCTATAACTGTATAGCTCATTATGGTTTTCAGTTCATTCCGATATAGTACTTCACAAAAATCTTAATGAAACCACATGAGATATGAACTTTTGATTGCCATTTTGTAAATTAAGAAACTCAGGCACAGAAAAGCTAAGTAACTTGCTTAATAGTTCATGAGTGCCAGCGCCAGCACTTGTACATGTATTCTGTGGCTTCCAAGTATGGTGCTTTTCCCATGACATAGTAACTAACCTATGATAACCTAAAAATGGATGCAGAGTAAAATATAGCAACAGTTACTTAGGGAGACGCCTTTTCCAATAGGATGTTTAATTCCGAGATTCATCATTTATAAAAGTTGTATATACCAGTTTTGTTGTTAGCTGTGTATTCATTTATAATATTGTTCTTTTAAATGTAAAATTGATTTATATTTTTATATAGCCTCATACATACATGTTTACTTATGTATACATTGCAAAGAAATTATGACTAAAGCATTTATGCTTGAGCTCTGTCATCCTGTTTTTAAAAATATCACTTGTGCACACATATCCGTGGTACATTTTTAATCTTGGATATTGGAGATTATGATAATGATTATACATTTTTGTATGCAGTGTGGAAGCAATTGATTCTCTAAAAGTTGGTTAATTTTCATGCAGTACACATTATTGGATTATTTAATTGTCTTCTAGCATCTCCTTCAAAGTAAGGAAAATAAGATGAAACTGAAATCTGTCCATTTTGTTCCATATTGGAGACTTCTATGAAGGATTTCTGGGCAGCATTTTAATTTGTTCAGAATATCTTTTGTTCAGAGACAAAGGTAGTAGCCTTTCTCTTCCATACCTGTTAATTCATATCTATTACACACTCATTCTTTCTACCCTTAATCTTGTTGAAGTGTTTGAATTTCTTATAGTGTCTCATGTTTTTTCACATCTGTCAGATTTGAACACACATCTCACATCTTTCAAACCTTTGTGAACCTTCTCTGCTCCCTCACTGGGCCTCTAGCAGGCCCTGACTTTCTTAGATGTAGTTGTTACTGTGCTGTGATACTGTGATGTATGAGACCGTTTCCTTAGAGTAATAAATACTTTCAGTTTAGTTCAGTTCAGTTCAGTTCAGTCGCTCAGTCGTGTCCGACTCTGCGAACCCATGAATCGCAGCACGCCAGGCCTCCCTGTCCATCACCAACTCCTGGAGTTCACTCAGATTCACGTCCATCGAGTCAGTGATGTCATCCAGCCATCTCATCCTCTGTCGTCTCCTTCTCCTCCTGCCCCCAATCAATTCATAATTCCTTTAATATGTCTCCTGTGGTTTTTTTTTTAATTCTCATTGCCAATTCCAGGAATTCTTCCTTGAGATAGGCCTCCAGGTTTGAATTTCATGTTAATAGACTCACCGCCCCTCTGACATCACACTAGACGTTTGCTGACCTCTGAGTGATTCCATCACATTTCTCATGGCTCACTTTCAGTCTCTACAATATTCATCCTTAAGTTTTGGTGATACTGTCTAAATGATGATTATTTCAGCATGCTGACATTTTAGTTTCTTAAATTTCTCCAATTATCTTGTCTTCCATTCTCCTTCAGCTACCCATTCCTGTGATCAGAGTCTTGATTTTTACCATTACCAGTAATTGCAAGACCCTCCAGAATTAGAATCACACGCATTCATTTGTCTCTGACACCTAGTTCATTCAGTCTAATAGTCTGCCTTCAGTAGTCCTTCCACACCACAAGTCCATTGATTTTTATTATTTCTCACTTACCTCCATCTTCACGTTTCCTTTTTCAGCTTTAATTCCATACACTTTGTATGTACCCTTAACTCTCTTCCACTCTTGATTAGAACATGCTTAGCAAAATCCCAACCCAAATCCCAACTCTGCCGTCCCTTCTGAGGTATGGATGAACGACTTGTAGAGGACAACGAGTAGTTGTTGCTATTTCTTTACTAAGTCCTAACCCCTCTTTGCCTAGTCAAGGTCATTCCTCCAGCTTTCTCTCCCCTCTCCTCCCTTAGCTTTCTTCTGTGTCGTCCAAGTCTGCTTCCAATGGACCAGGTTTGTTGTGGCCCACATTCTTCTCTGTAGACAGTCCTAGATTCCCTTAGGTTTTAAGGAAAGGTGGAGATTCCTTTGCCAGCCTCCACCTACTGCTTGGGGTCTTCGGTCATACACCACACCATTAGCCTGTTGCTCGTCTTAAAAAAGAGTGAGAACTAGAATAAGTAGCATATTCTTGAATGAAAGGTAGTACTTACAAGTCTTAGTTCAGTTCAGTTCAGTCACTCAGTCGTGTCCGACTCTTTGAGACCCCATGAACTGCAGCACACCAGGCCTCCCTGTCCATCACCAGCTCCTGGAGTTTACCCAAACCCATGTCCGTTGAGTCGGTGATGCCATCCAACCATCTCATCCTCTGTCATCCCCTTCTCCTCCTGCCCTCAATCTTTCCCAGCATCAGGGTCTTTTCAAATGAGTCAGCTCCTCGCATCAGGTGGCCAAAGTATTGGAGTTTCAGCTCCAACATCAGTCCTTCCAATGAACACCCAGGACTGATCTCCTTTAGGATGGACTGGTTGGATCTCCTTGCAGTCCAAGGGACTCTGAAGAGTCTTTCCCAACACTACAGTTCAAAAGCATCAATTCTTTGGTGCTCAGCTTTCTTTATAGTCCAACTCTCATATCCATACATGACCACTGGAAAAACCATAGCCTTGACTAGACAGACCTTTGTTGGCAAAGTAATGTCTCTGCTTTTTAATATGCTGTCTAGGTTGGTCTTAAGTCATAATTAATTTTAATGTTAATATTAGTTGGCTAAGTCTGAATCCTTTTTGTGGAAAGTAAAGTCATTTTCATTTATGCATGTCTGCCAGTGGTCTTAAGTGAGACATAAAATATATTTGAGTGAAATAAATGATTATCTCTGGCATGAAAAATTTAAACATAGCCCCAACTCATTAATTTTCTTGGGACATTAGCCAGTTATACGGCAACTTCCATAGGTATGTATAGATGTGTTTATGTACACACACACATATTTAACAGTAGTGGTTCCCAACCTTGGTTATTCATTGGAGCTTTAAAAAATACTTAAGCCTGAGTCTTACTCCCAGAAATTCTGATTTAATTGGTCTTGGATGAGGCCCACATACCAGGACTTTTTTAAAGCTCTCAGGTGACCCTGATGTGCATCGAGAATTGAGAAACATAGGACAGAGATTAATGTCTTCAAGGTGGTATAGAACTGTCTTCTCATACATACTTCTTGATGGGAAGTATTGATCTATATTTACTTGCTTTCTTCTTTCCTCATTGAGTCTTACAGAATGTGAACAACTTGCAGAAATTTTAATGTGTGACTAGTAAATAAAAACTATTTTAATGTTTGCCTTGTCCCCTTTTATTTTTATGAAGTTATTTGTTATTCCTTATATTTATGTGAGTTATTATGACATTGCTGTATTGTATCTCTTAGGTACCTAAATCCAGTTCTTTATTTTCCTATGACTTTTTTAGATTTTCTCAAATCTCAAAAGAAGGCTATTATAATGCAGACAGCCATGAATAACATAAAGTGGTATTTTCTTTTTTTTACTTTATTTCCCTATTTTGATGAGTTGTGGATATGTATGGCTAAGTGTTAAGAAAGCTGCTGTCATAGTGATGCTTGAAGAAAGTTTACTCTGAAATAAATATTGCTGAGGGAGGCAGTTCTACCCAGTGGCCTTGAAGTGAAGTATTTTTATTCTTTTAATTCTTGCTAGATTTACCAGGTTTGATCTTTGCCTTAAATTATCTGGCTTGTGTGGCCTCAAACAACTAACTTAGAATCTCACCTGTAATTTGAGACCTATTGTACCTGTTCTAGTATAGTATAACAGGATGATAGTTTGTAAATTCTTAGCAAGTATGTTGATAATGTAGATACCTGGATAATTGTCTCATTGTATGTTATTAATAGTTGTATACAGGATTTAAAAATCCTTGGTAAAATATCTGTTGACTATAATATGACAGACACTGTTCCTTTTTGGAGCTTTCTGCTCTGCTGTTTTGCCTCTTTGTATATTCTGGATTCAAATCTTTTATTAGATAGGTGCTTGGCAATTATTTCCCCCTCTTCATGGCTTATGTTTTTCTTTCTTTTTTTTTTTTTTTACAGTGTCTTTTGAAGAGCAGTAATTGTTAATTTTGATGAATTCCAGTTTATCCATTTGTTGCTCTATTAGAGGTCATAAGATTTTCTTCTGTGCTCTCTTCTAGATGTTATATAGTTTAAGTTTTTACATTTGGGTCTTATAATTAGATCTAATTGACACCTTGAGTTAAGTTTTATAGATGATATGAGGTATGTAACAAAATTTATTTTTTCTTTCTATTTTTTGGTTACAGATGTTTAGTTGTTGAAGAGATTGTCCTTTCCCTACTTCACTGCCTTTGCACCTTTGTCCAAAATCAGCTGTCTGTATATATCTTTATTTCTGGTCTCTGTTCTGTTCTCTTGGTCTCTTTTTCTGTCTTTAGGCAAATACTATGCTGTTTTGATTGTTGTTTTACTCACTAAGTCGTGTCTGACTCTTTGTGACCCCAGGGACTGTACCCTGCCAGGCTCCTCTGTCCATGGGATTTCCCAGGCAAGAGTACTAGAGTGGGTTGCCATTTCCTTCTACAGGGGACCTTCCCATCCAGGGATCGAACCCTTATTGGCAGGCAGATTCTTTACCACTGAGCTACCTAGGAAGCCCAACTATTTTGATTACTATAGCTTTATAATCTGGTAGTACCAGCCCTCTACTTTTGTTCTTCATTTTCAGAGTTGTTTTGACTATTCAATACCCTTTGCATTTTCATAGAAAGTTTAAAGTCTACTAGTCCATTCTATAAAGCACCTTGGGATTTTGAATAGAACTGCAATGAATAAATAGCTCAATTTGGGAAAGATTAACATGTTAGAAAAATTGAGTCTTCCAACCTATGAACAAAGTATCTTTTGTTTACTTAGACATTGTTTAATTTCTCTCAATATTTTGTAGTTTTCAGTGGACAGGTATTTCTCATCTTTAGGTTTATTTCTAAATATTTCATGTTTTTGAAGCTATTGTAAGTGGTGTGGTTTTAAAATTTTCAATTTATAATTTTTCTTATTAAACATTGCTAATATATAAAAATACAGTGATTTTTTGTTTTGTATATTTTCTTTTATACATTTTAAATCATTGAAATATGTATAGCATTTCTGTATAAGTATGCACACATGAGAATGTGAAGAATAAAAGTACAAACAGAGGAATCTGAAGATTCCTACTTTTTCCATAGCAGGTTAACTTTAATTTATACTGTCAAATAGTGCTAAAAATAACTGCCTCTCTAATATAGGGAATCCATACAGTGCCAAAGAATTTAGAAGAGAGTGAAATAGATTATTTTTATGATACATTAAAGATTCTTTTCATAAATGTTTTTGTGTAATTAAGAATTATATATTTATTGTTGGGTATGCTAGGCCTTCGTTGCTGTGCAGGCTTTTCTCTAGTTGCAGTTAGTGGGGCCTAGTCTCTAGTTGTGGTCACAGGCTTCTCATTGCGATGGCTGCTGCTGCTTGCGGAGCACCGGCTTTAGAGCGCGTGGGCTTAGTAGTCGTGATTCCCAGGCTCTGGAGCACAGGCTTAATAGTTGTGGTGTGCGGGCTTAGTAGTTCCATGGCATGTGGAATCTTCCTGGACCAGAGATCAGACCCATGCCTCCTATATTGGAAGGTGGATTTTTTACCACTGAGCTACCAGGGAAGCCCTTTTATATATTTTTTAAAGGTTACTCTCCATTTATAGTTATTACAAAATGTTGGCTATATTCCCCATTTGTACGATACAGCGTTAAGTCTGTTGTATACTCAGAAGTTTGTACCTTCCATTCCCCCATCCCTACATTTCCCCTCTCTTACTCCTACCCCATAACCACTAGTTTGTTCTCTCTGTGAATCTGCTTCAAAAATACACTGATTTTTGTATATTGATCTAGCATCTTGGCATCTTGCTAAACTCATTTATTAGTTCTAGTAGACTTTTTTTTTTTTTTTAAGATCCTGCTGGGTGTCCCACAAGCTATTTGTGACAATTGTAAACTTATTTCCCAACCTGATTGCCTTTTATTTATTTCTCTTGCCCAGTTGCATTGGCTAGAACTTGCAGTGCAATGTTGAATAAAAGAGATGAGAGCAGACATCTTAACTTGTTCTTGACTTAGTCATTCAGTTTTCCCTCATTAATTGTGATGTTAAATGTAGCTTTTTCTATAAATGTCTTTAATTAGATTGAGGAAATTCTTCTCTACTTTTATTTTTTTTTTTTGCTGAGAGTTTTAACATGAATTAATATTGGTTTTTGTCTTATGGTTCTTCTACATTGATTTTGATGGTCATATGACTTTGCTGTTTTTAATTGCTTATTATTGTGAGTTACATTGTTTGACTCTCAAATGTACAATCAGTCCTTGTCTTCCTGGAGTGAAATGCTTGCTTATAAAGTATTATCTGATGTCTGTATTGATGGATTCCATTTGTTAATGGAATTTTGATAAGGACTTTTATGTTTTGTGTGGTGTGTAGTTTTGTTTTCCCTGGTAGTATCTTATTGTGGTTTCATTATCAAAGTTATGCAAGCTTCATAATGTAAGTCAAGAGGTGTTCCTTTTGATTCAGGTTTTGGGAATTTTTTTTTTTTTTTTTTTTTTGGAAGAGTTTTTATAAATTGACATTATTTCTTCCTTAAATGTTTGGTAGAATTTATCATCCAAATCATCTGGGCCTGGAATTTTCTTTATAGGAAAGTTTTAAATTACAGATTCAGTTCCTTTAATATGTATTAATATAAGGCTATTCACATTGCCTGTTTCTTCTTGAATGAGCTTTCATAACAGTGGCTTTTAAAAACGCTGTTGAGTTTATTGGCATAAAGTTAAAAAATATTCTTTTGTCTTTATAATATTGTAAGAATCTGTAGTGATGTCATCTCTCTCATTCCTAATGCTGGTAATTTGTGTCTTCTCTTTTTTTTATGCTTAGTCTTCATAGAGGTTTACAAATTTTATTGATCTTTGCAAAGTACCAGCTTTTGGTTTTATGGGTTTTTCTCTATTTTTTCCTATTTTTTATTTTCTTATGTTCGCTTTTACGTTTATTACTTTTTTCCTTGTTTACTTCAGGTTTGATTTACTCTTTTTCTAGTTTCTTCAGATTAAAACTGAGGTTAACTTGAGACTTCACTTCTTTTGTAGTGTAGGTATTTAGTGCTGGAAATTTCCCTTTAGTATTTTCATTAGCGTCATCTTTTGAGATACAGTATTTTCATTTGCATTCAGTTTAAAATACTTTCTGTTTTCCCCTTTGATTTCTTCTTTTCTCCATGGGTTATTTAGAAATGTGTTATTTATTTTCTAAATATTTGGAGATTTCCAGAGATCTTTCTGTTATTTCTAATTTAATTCCATTGTGGTCAGAGAATATACTTTACATCACTTGAATCCTTAGAATTTGTTGTGAGTTATTTTATAGTCCAGACTGTTGTCTCTCTTGGTAAATATTTTGTGAGAAGTTGAGGAGAAATGTATATTTGCTCTTTTTGGGTAGAGTGTTTTAAAGACATTGCAGTCGGTTTATACTGGTTGATAGTGTTGTTCAGCTCTGCTCTGTTCCACCTGATTGTCAGCTGTCATTGTTATATCAGTTATTGAGAAGGGGGTATTGAGTCTTTGACTTTAATTGTGGATTCTTTATTTCTCTTTGGAATTCTGTTCATTTTTGCTTCATGTATCTTGAAGCCGCGTTGTTAGTTGCCCAAGTGTTTTTTTTAAATTAATTTTTTATTGGAGTATAATTCTTTGCAATGTTCTGTTAATTTCCGCTGTGCAGCAAAGTGAATCAGCTATACATATGTCCCCGCTTTTTGTAGACTTCGCATTTAGGTCACCACAGAACATTGAGTAGAGTTCCCTGTGCTATACAGTAGGTTCTCATTAGTTATCTGTTTTGTACCTAGTAGTGTATATATGTCAGTCCCAATCTCCCAGTTCATTCCATTCTCCCTTCCCCCCCTTGGTATCCATAAGTTTGTTCTCTGCATCTTTGTCTCTATTTCTGCTTTGCAGATAAGTTCATTTGTACCATTTTTCTAGATTCCACATATTAGTGATATTATACAGTATTTGTTTTTCACTCTGTGACTTATTTCATTCTGTATGACCATCTCTAGGTCTGTACATGCCTCTGCAAATGACACTATTTCATTCCTTTTTATGGCTGAGTAATATTCCCTTGTATATATGAACCCCATTGCCCACATGTTTAGAATCTTAGTCCTCTTCTTGATTAGTTGACTCCTTTGTCATTATGAAGTGACCTTTGTTATTATTGGTAGTAGTCTTTGCTCTGGAATCTACTTTGCTTAATATTATTATAACTATTCTGATTTTTCATTAATTTATGTTATCATGATATATTTTTTCTATCCCATTGCTTTTAAACCATGTATCTTTATAGTTGAAGTGCATTGCCTGTAGGAACCATGTAGTTGGATTTTGTTTTCTTATCCAGTTTGACAGTCTCTACATTTCAAATGGGGATATTTACACCATTTTAACTTTCATAACCATTCTGTGGTTATTACCCCAATTTCACTAAAGAAGTAAGAAGACAAATGGAAAGAGTAAATAACTTCCTTACTGTGACACATAGTAAATGGTGGATCTGTGACTTAAGCTCATAAGCAGTATGTCCCAGGACTCCTAGTCAAAATTGCTACTAAATGTTTATTATAGTGGGACTTCTTTTCCCTCTCCAGGTTTTTTTCTGTTTTTCTTTTGAGATGTAATTGACGTATAATGTTGCATTGCTTTTAGATGCAGCATAGTGGAATTCTTAAGAGGTCTCAGAAAGCAGAGAATTGACTTGGATACATTTGCATTTTATGTTCATGTTGATGATGGCATGGCTTTCTGGATCTTAAATTCCCAACCAGGGACTGCGCCCAGGCCCTGGCAGTGAAAGCACCAAGTCCTAACCACTAGATGGCCAGGGAATTCCCAAGAAGGACAGTTTGATGGGAAAGTCTTATGTTAAAGAAATGATGTTAGGGTGGTCTTGTAGTAATTTAGGAGAGAGATACATTGATACTGTTAACAGAGAATGCAGAGAAAGGCCAGATCTGAAAAATGTTTTTGAAATTGAATCAGTTGGATGCAGGGGAGAATGTAGAGAGAAACGGAGCAGACAAGGAAGACCATTCAAAGGTGTTTGGCTTGTGAACTGGAAAAGTGGTGACATCTGGAAGGTTAGGAGGCAGAAAACCTGAGTTTACAGGGCCTTAGACTAAGGTGGTGACAAAAGAAATGGCAGGGAACAGTTTTGAAGTGTTGTGAAATAAATCTTAAGAAGACAAGGATAAACAAAGGAGCTATTGAGGTTTTGAACCTGAATTAATGAAAGAAAAATGGATAGAACATTCTGGAGAGTGAACTGATTTGGAAGAGATGGGAGAGAGAATATATCCTTTGTGGCAGAATTCTCTGTTAAATACTATAATTTGAAAACCAAAAGACCTAGTCATTGAAAAATCATTTTAAAATTGGGCAAATGTATTAAAAATATGTTTTAGATAAAAATTTTACACTGAATCAAAAGAAAAATTACTCACTTTTAAAAGATATTTATATATTTTGAATTTCAAATGACTGTAAATATTTTTAGCTGTATATTTTGAAAAATTGAAAATCTGAGAAAAATTGAAATAGTATAATAATGAATCTTTCATATTTACTAATTGTTAATTTATTCAGTACATTGCTACATTTATTTCTTTCCTTGCTCCTTCTGTATAGATATATATATACTCTTTCCTTGAACAGTTTGAAAGTAAATTTCGACTATCATGACATTTTTATCCTTAAATACTTGTATATCTATCTTGTGAGACCAAAGACATTCTTCTTCATAACCATAATACTGTCATCACTCAAGAAGTTGAAAATTGACTGAAGACACTATTTATTATATAGTCTATAGTCAGATTTCCCTGGTTTCCCCTGGTTCTCTAAATGTGCTTTGTACTTTTTTCTTTCTGGTACAGGTCTGATCAGTAGCTTATTGATAGCTTATTATGACCTTCCATGTCTATTTAGCATCCTTTCATCTAGGAGAGCCCCTTTGCATTCTTCTGTCTTTCTTCTTTCATAACATGGACATTTTGAAGAGTTTCAGTCCGTTTCTTAGAGAACACACCATAATCCAGATCTCTCTGATTGTTTTCCTATGATTAGATTCACAGTAAACATTTTTGGCCGAGAATGCTACATATTTCTCATTGGATCGTGTGGAGGAGGCATGTCATGTTCATTTGTATGGTTATTGATAATGCTAATTCTAAACACTTGGTTTTTAAAGGTATTTTCTATCCTGCTCTCTTTCCTGTAAATTCACATTTATTTCTAAATAATTAATAACCATTTTGAGGTTCTTACCTTGTATTACTACAGAGCAGTGAGCTATCTAGGGAGGAAAGCAGAAGATTGTGTGTGTATACTGTAACTTGATCCTAAATTTTAGAGGTGTTTGAGCCCATTTGGAAATACGGTATAGATGGACTGTTAGGATGTGCAAGGGGAGGGGTGTGTGTGAAGTGAAGATGGACAGGTCACTCCTTTGTGGCATGCAGCCCGGGGTGGGGGGCAGTTCAAGGTTTTCAAGCTGGTGGTGTTCGGGGTGATGCAATAGGATTTGAGTTTTAGAAAGACAGTATTAGCAGCAATCAGATGGGAGATTATTACATCCAAGCTAAGATGATGAAAGACTGTAGCCCGTGCAGCAGAGTTCCTGGCAAAGAGAGGAAGATTTGAGAAATATTTATGAAGTTAAAACTGATTGGATTTGGTGACTGGCTAAAGGTTGATTGTGGAGGATTGAGAGTTTCTTGGTGACAGGATATTTAATAGGATTTCCCGACTCATTGACTAAATTGTGTTAAGTATAAAGTTTAAGTAATTAGTTTTGTGACAGTTATAGAGACAAATTCTTTTGGATTCTCTTACAGTTTCTCTTATTCTTTGTTCTTATTCTACTTTTTTTGAGGACTATTTGAATGGCATTAACAATATGCTTCCATTTAGGGAAGCTCTTTCTTCCTGATATATTCTACCAAAAATGTACAGTTAGAGCTGCCTTTAAGCCTCTGGATAGAACAGAATTCGACCTCTTAACATTCTTTCACTAGAGAGAATAAGATTTTTGTTACAAATGACCTATAAACTCAACCCTAGCTCTAACATTTTGATTCTGTGGTGTGTCTGTTTTTCTCTCAGACAGCACATTTTATTTCCTGAAAAATTTCAATGTTTTCCTGGTCTCTTTATGTTTTTCCAAGATGTTCTCAGTGCAACTGAGTCTTGGGGAGCAGACATGGGAATCCGAAGGGAGCAGTATAAAGAAGGCCCAGCAAGCCGTCGCTAACAAAGCTTTGACAGAATCCACGCTCCCCAAACCAGTTCAGAAGCCACCCAAGAGCAATGTTAATAATAACCCAGGTATGGTCCTGACTTGGTTCCTTGTGGTCTTGTCCTCTGCGTGTGCTGTTCCCTGTATTTTCCTTCATGCAGGCCTGTTGCGTAGTCAATGGGTATTCAGACAGCAGAATGGTAACTGAAGATGAGAGAATGAAGAAGGTAATTGGAGCTATTTTAAACTTCTGCTTTAATGACTACTATAAAGGTGTATTATTTACTTTTTAAATGTGACAAAAAGGCATTTGGATACAGACATGAAAATAGGACTGAGGTTTTTTCCTAAAGCAAAGATAGAAGTCATCAATGTCTCTTTCTAAGTATATAACATATAATTATTAATTAAGATAGTCTTTATTTTAGTTTAATAGAAAATTATAAAATTAGCCGTAAGCATCTTACTATTTTGTTTGCTCATGTGGAGATGGTTGCCATTTACATTTAAAAACATTCATATGAAGTTTGTTAAGAAACCCACAAATCCAGTAAAGCCTCCTATGTATAATATTCTAAGAAAATGAGAGTTCTAGTTTTAAGCTCTTAAGAATAATTTAAAAAAGTTGTTCCATGCATCAACTTTAAATCGATTGCATGCAATACCAGCAGCATTATATGTGCAGTTATCTATTGGGAAGAACAAACCTGTATTAGACACCATGCATGAATTGATAGCATCGAATTAATAAAGTTCTGTAAATTTAGTACTAGCGTTATGCCATGTACTCATCTGTTAACTTACTAATGCAAGTGGTTACCTTCTGACCAGTGTTGCTTTAGGTATTTCTGTGATGGAGTGAAAAAAGACATTTTGCCTGCCAACACTGACTCCATAGGCATGCTCATACTCATAATCAGGTCAGCACTTCTTTCCCATGTGGCACGTGCTCTGTAGACAGTCTCCTTTTTCAAGGACTGCTCATTCCAGAACTCTGTGACCTTCCTAATGGTAGTCCTTTTACGTATGTTCAGCTATTCCAGTATTTGTTAAGTATGGGTAAATAAGCCAAAATACTGTTATAATTATAAAAAAAAAAAAACTCTCTCAGCTTAAATCTAGGTAGAGGCTATATTAACTTTCAAAACTCTCTTCAGATTACTGGTTGATCATTAGCACCATAACACTATCTCTATTTATTAAGCTTTTGTTTTAATATATCTAAGAGATGTAAAACCATAGTTCTTTTCTGTAAGTGTTTTAGTGATTTACATAAAACATGTAACCCAGTGGTAAAGATTAAGTACCAAGTGAGTAATAGCAGACATCAGTATTATAAGTAATGATACACATGTACTGAGGTAGTTGAGGTGCGGTATAGGTCTTGAATAGAGAGCAGGCAGGCATAGGGCAGAGGAAAGGGTATTCCAGGCTACAGGAATACTGAGGAAAGTCCTTGGAATAGGAATCTGGACTGTGGGTTTGGCAAAAAATATTTTCTATATAGATGATTTTTTCCTTCCCTCTCCTTGTAGATAATTTTTAAGTAGTGCAGCTAAGTGGTTCAGAGAAGGCAATGGCAACCCACTCCAGTACTCTTGTGTGGGAAATCCCATGGACAGAGGAGCCTGGTAGGCTGCAGTCCATGGGGTTGCTAGGAGTTAGACACGACTGAGCGACTTCACTTTCACTTTTCACTTTCATGCATTGGAGAAGAAAATGGCAACCCACTCTCGTATTCTTGCCTGGAGAATACCAGGGATGAGGAAGCCTGGTGGGCTGCTGTCTATGGTGTTGCAGAGTTGGACACAACTGAAGCGATTTAGCAGCAGCAGCTAAGTGGCTAATAAGAGATAAGACTAGAGATGTAGTTAGAAAGCAGATAGTGATGGACTGGAATGCAGCTTTAGGAAATAAATGTTATCTCTAGTTCGGGGATTAATTTTTACCAGTAGGTGGATGATGTGTTCAAAAGAGCAATTTAGGATGTTGAGTTTGACATGTTTATGGAAGGTGGCAGATACTAGAAGCTAAATCAGTTAGGAAACCACAGCCATAGTTGATGCATGAAGAGAAAGAGAAGAAACTCATGTTCATGGAATGGGCAGAAGGACAAGTGTTACTGATCCACTGGTGGAAGCCAGGCCTGTGGACGTTCCCCCTGGGGCAGAGGCTGTGAAGCACGAGCAGCTATGTACTGAGCTTCGGTTCAGGTCCACTCCTGGGGGCTATAGCAGGAGATCAGCAAGCAGAGGAGTCAGAGCAAGGGAACAGGAGAGTCTGAAGGCCAGTGGAGATGTTCCCACCATTGAACGTTGTACTGAGCTGACAGAATGAGTAGATTTTGGGGAGTAAATTAGTTTTTTTAACTTACTTTTTTTGTATGGCATTTTATACATTTATTTATTGCTGAGGTAAATTTTTAGAATAAATATGACTATGTATCTGTGAGTGCACTAATTATGGTAGTGGAGCCTTGATGGGATTTTGCACTGTGCATGCTTTGCAGGGTTTCCCAGAGCCTCAGAAGCCTCTCTCATAGGGGTGAAAGCCCTTCTAGTTAAACAACGAGGTTAAACAGCTCCGGAGGGAACTGCTGTTCTGCGTCCTGTCAGCCTAGATTTGTTGTGCCTGCCTGTTGGAATCGTCTGCCATGGTCTTCCGTCATGGCTTATTTTTTCAGTGACATGTTTGTGAGACTCATCTGTGTTCACAGTATATGCTGTGTTGCCATGTAATATCCCACTGCATGGATATGCCACAATTTACTTATTTATTATACTGGTGGCAGACATTTGGGTTGTTTCCAGTTTGGGGCTGTTAGAGATAAGACTACTGTGCTGTGCACTGGAGAAGGAAATGGCAACCTACCCCAGTATTCTTGCCTGGAGAATCCCACGGGCAGAGGAGCCTGGTAGGCTACAGTCCATGGGGTCGCAAAGAGTCGGACACAACTTAGTGATTAAACAACAACAATGCTATGAACCTATTTGGATGTATACATTTCTTTTGGGGGGGTGTAGCTGAACAGGTTATGCATGTGTTCAGTATTAATACCTAAGGTTCAACCTGACACATTTTCCTCCCACTAGCAGTATATGCGAGTTTCCTGTGTCCTTGTCCACAAAGGGCATCCTCAGCTTTCAAATTTTCTGCCTATTTTTCTGGGGATATAGTAGTGTTTCATTGTGATTTTAATTTGCATTTCCCTAGTAATTAAAGTGAACACTTTCACATATGCCTGTTGGCAATAGGATCTCTGCTACTGATATACTTTTTCTGTTGAAAACCTGCATTGGCAGGTTGTTTATTTTTTTTCAGTTCTTTTATTGACTTGCAGGTTTTTTAGATATTCTGGATTAATATCCTTTGTCAGATATGTGTATGGCAAATATCTTTCTGTATTCCTAATGGTACATTTTGGTAAACAGATTTTTATATTAATGAAGTGTAATATATTAGTCTTTCCCCTTATGGATAGTGCTTTTTAAAAAATTGAAGTATAATTGAACATAGGTTTATATTAGTTTCAGCTACACAACACAATGGTTTGATATTTGTATATGTTGTGAAATGATCATCACAGTGTCTCTTTAACATCCGTCCCCATAGTTAAATTTTTTTCTTCTGATGAGAAGCCTTTAGTTTTACCTTTCTTAGCTGCTTTCAAATATAAATTACAGTATGACTGACTGTAGTTACCATGCTGTACATTACATCCTCTTGATTTATTTGCTTTATAACTGGAAGTTTGTATCTTTTGACCCCCTTTACCTACCTCCATCTCCCACCTCTGGCAACCCATCAGTCTGTTCTCGGTATCTGTGAATTCTGTTTTTTGTGTGTGTTTTCTTTCTTTTAGACGGCACATATAAGTGAGGTCATGTGGAATTTGTCTTTCTCTATCTGACTTATTTCACTTAGCATAATGCCTTCAAGAGCCATCCATATTGTCACAAATGGCAACTTTTTTAAAAAAATTGCTGAGTAATAGTCTGCTCTTTCTGTGTATCACCTCTTGATTGTCCATCCATTCAGCAGTGGACACTTAGCTTGCTTCCGTGAACATGAGAGTGCACATATTCATATCTTTTCAAGTTAGTGTTATCTGAGAAATATTTGCTTTTGATTTTGGGGGGATAAATACTCAGAAGTAGACTTGCTAGAATGGTAGTGGCTTTTTGTGTGCTATTTAAGACATCTTTGTCTCCCACAAACTTGTGAAGATGACCTCATATTATTTTTAGAAGTTTTATTATTTCATCTTCTAAATTTAGATCTAAGTTTGTCAGGAATTGAGGTTTATGTATGAGCTGAGGTAGGGTTCAAGATTTTTTTCCCCCTTTTAATACATAGACATTCAGTTAACTTAGCACTATTTACTGAAAAGGCAATCCATTCAGTCCGTTCCTCTCTGCACTGCAGAGGAGGGGAGATCCAGGCCTGACTTCATAGGAAGTAGATGGGCCTTAAATAGTAATTACATCCAAGAGAGGAGTTAAATTTAGTACAGCATGGGGAATCTGCCAGTTAATGAGGAGTGTATCTAAGAAGTATTTGCTTTCTTCTTCCTCTTTTTTTAAACTTTTTAAAAAAATAATTTCTTTTATACACACACACACTTTATAGAAAGAGTACATAGAGCTCTCAGGTAACCATCACCCAGAAATGGTTACCATTGCCGAACCAATTGCGAATAAGTTATGGACATGGTGTCCCATTACCCCTTATCCCTAAGTGCACAGAGACTGTCCACTTAGGACGCTGGCATCAATCTGGTATCACCAGACTCCACTCCCACAAACCACCAGCCCACAGACTCCACTCACTCTTCAGTGATGACCCCAGTGACGTCCTTTGTAGGAACAGCATCTCATCAGGATCACTGGCCTACTGTGTCCCTTCTTTCCACTTACGTGAATGGAATTGGAACAGTTCCTCAGTCTTCCTTTTATGACCTTGGCATTTCCACACACTGCATGTAGAATGCTCCTCACTTGAATTTGTCTGTTGTTTCCTCATAATTTATGTGTTTTTAGCACAAACATCACAGAAGTGACCTGGGGTCATCTCAGTGTTTCATGTCTGGAGATCCAGGATGTTGAAATGTCCCATTAGTGATGATGTTGGTTTCTTGGTGAAGAGTGTGTCAGCCAGGCTTCTGTTTTGTAAAGTTAATTAATAAGTATGTTTTATTATTAAATAGTATAATTAATAAGTATTTTCTGAGGAGATACTTTCAGACTATATAAACATTCTTATTAAACTTTCATTCACCTACCAGCTTTGGCATCCATTGATGATTCTTGTCTGAATCAGTGACTACTCTGAAGGTTGCCAAAGGGTGATTTTTAATTGCATATTCTTTTTTGATTTATTAGTTAGTTGGAATTCTACCCAAGAGCTTTCTCATCCCTCTCATTTTTTTGTTTGTTTGTATCACTATCAATTCTTGGATTCCTGTTTTCCCTACAGGCTTATGATTTGTGTGTCTGTGTGTGTGTGCTCACATGCTCAGTCTTCCAGTCATGTCACACTCTTTGTGACTCTATGGACTGTAGTCCGCCAAGCTCCTCTGTCCATGGGATTTTCTATGCAAGGATACTGACACAGGTTGCCATTTCCTCAGGCAGGGGATCTTCCCAACCCAGGGATTGAACCTGTGTCTCCTGCATAGCAGGCAGATTCTGGTATTTACCACTGAGCAACCTGGGAAGCCCTATGATTTATTTACTATTATTATCATTATTTTGATGCTCAAATTGTCCCAGGCTTGGCTAGTGGTATGGCCCCTCAGGTTGACTCCTGTGTCCTTCAGATAGTTCCTCCTCATTCTTTGGGCATTGCTTTCTGGCAGTAGAAGTTGTCTCTAGGTCATCTTGCATTTTCTTTTCCCTGGTTACAGTCATTTTTTTAGGAGCCCTGATTGACTGACTAATCAGTTCATTCTTTCAGCAAATATTTATTGAGTGGCTACTGTTATATGTTCCAGGGACTTTCCTAACTTCCTACAAAGTTGTTTCTTTACATGTTAGCAATATGTTGCTCCTTGAGAACTAGTTGTGGCATCTTTTTTTAATCTGTCTCATAATAGGAATCCGCAATTGTTGTTATATACTTTTGTATATTTAGTTAATCAGTCTTTTTATGTTTGTCATCGGTAAATGTAGAAATTCCTTTGACGTATCTAAAAACCACTAAAAGCTGATGATGTGTTTACAGTGTCAACTTTATAGCCATAAAATATATGAGGATTTCTATGTAATGGTCATCTTTATGCAACTTGGGTCTAACCCACACATGTTGAGAACCATGGTACTACTTGGCAGTTCCTGGAGGCAGCTCATAGTTTGATTATTCTTTAAATGTTTTCTGTGAGAGCGTTACTGTGTAAGTATTGGGCTGGCCAAAAAGTTTGAGTTTTCTCATAACATCGTATGGAAAAACCTGAACAAAATGTTTGGCCAATCCAATATCAAAAGTTGTTCACATGTAGAGATGTCAGTCTTGCTCTGTAGGAAACAGATGGAGTCCCTCGCTCTAATGGAGCTGGGACCTTTTCTGTATGGTCTGTGCTTGTCTGTTTCCTTTCTCGTCTCCTTCACACCACCAGTTTCTAGCATTTCTGTGGAGATAATGTACTTACTTTCCTTACTTTCAAGTGAGGAATTTACATGGGATTATTTCTTTATTTAAATAATATGAATACAGTACTTTTACTGAGTTTAAAATATAATTTTGGTGTGGGTGGCAGACATGCTGTATCCTGCCAGTGGATTAAAATAATTTCGCTGGTCGTTTTCAAAGACATTAGTTTTCTGTTTATGGTCACACTTAAGGATGAGGTCTTTCAAGCGTCTTTTTTTTTTTTTTTTTTTTTCTATTTTTCCCCTTTGAACTTTATGCTGTTGGTGTCTGTATGATTGTTGCAAAGAATTCATAATGACATAAATTATACAAGTGATTAGTCTGTTAATTATTAAATCTTTCTGAAATAAGAAACGTCTAAACTTCTAAAGGCGTTCATGGCTTTTTGGGGTTAAAACATCTTTGGAAGACTGTTTGGCAGTTTCTAATAAAGTTAAACATACGCCTACTTTGTGAGGTAGCCATTTCACTACTAGATGTATACCCAACTAAAAAGAGTGTACGTGTCTGCCAAGAGACTTCTTGAAAAATGTTCAAAGTGGTTTTATACTTAATAGCCTCAAACTGAAAACAACCCAAATATTCCGTCAATAGCAGGTTAGATAAACTGAGCAGAATATTATTCAGTGACAAAGCCTGAAATAGTGATATTCAACAAAGCCTTATTTTGAAGAAAAAAAACAAGACAAACTAATAAACACTCAGATTTGAAGAACAGGCAAAACTAATCTATGATGGCAGAAGTCAGAACAGGTAAGGTGGGGAGGTGGGTCTTGACTGGGTATTTCTGGGTGATGGAAATGTTCAGATCTTAATCTGAGTGGTGGTTATATGTGTGTTGACATAGATGATATTTCATGGAGCTGTATGTTCAAGCTTTGTGCATTTTACTTATACCTCGGTAAAATACTGTAAAAAACAAGGAGAAGAGAATCCCTTTGTGCTTGACATACTCTTCCTCTACTCTGAGTGTGTGCATTAAATTTGGGTTTGGACTAATTGGATTTATTTAATATGTTAACTTTTTCTTATCCTTTTTCTGCCTCCTCCTTTGTCCTCCCACCTCCTTTATTCTTTTCTCTTAGTTCATGTTCTTATTATACTCTTCTGTGGTTTCATGTGAGTTCTTTAGAAATGAGACATAAAACTAGCAGCTTATGACTCTGGATGGCTTGCTTTTGGCCTGGCTGCCAGTTGTGCGTTTGTGTCAGGCTCTACCACCTGATACTGTGCCCCAGTTTCTCTTCTGCAATAAGTGGACCCATTTTTGTTAGTGATGAATGGAGTCTTAAATGTATGATGCAGAAGGCATGCTATGCTGTGCTTAGGTTGCTCAGTTGTGTCCGACTCTGTGCGGCCCCATGGACTGTAGCCTGCCAGGCTTCTGTCCATGGGGGTTTTCCAGGCAAGAATAGTGGAATGGGTTGCTATGCCCTCCTCCAGGGGATCTTCTGAACCCAGGTCTCCCGCATTGCAGGCAAATTCTTTACCAACTGAGCTATAGGGGAAGCCTGCAGAAGGCATAACTCAAATGAAATAATGCAGAATTAGACTAGAAATACATTTTACTTTCTATTAAGGCTTTAGGTTCATTTTTGTGATTTGTTATAATGTGTGCTGCAGCCCACGGGGTTGCAAAGAGTTGGACGTGACTTAGTGACTGAACAACAACATGTGGAACATATATGTATATATTTTTAACTAAATAACCTTTTTTGCTACTTACAGTTGACATAATAGTTGTACATTATTTGTGAATTATTATGGGATTTTTCAAACTTATAAAAGTGGAAAGAGTAAGACAATGAACACCTCTGTACTTGTCGTCAGGTGCAACAGTTACCTACACATCCCATCTTACTTCTCATCTCTCTGTCCTCTGAATTATTTTGAAATAAATCTCAGATATGTCATTTCATCCATAAATGCTTCAGTATCTTTAAAGATTATTCACAAAGCATTGTTTTATTTACTATTTTCCTATTGTTAGTTGTAGAAAAAATTTATTTTCACTAGATAAGTGCAAGAATTACTGATGACCCTGTATTTTTTGCTAATTTTAGTTGCTTGATTACCAAAATATAAATAAAAATATTCACAGATGATAATGCTTTTAATGATTAAAAATCATAAGCTTTCTGGAGGAAGTAACTGTCAAGTTCAGTGGTTTTATGACGTACAAACTAAGTGACTTATGAATGTTTTGTTTCTCTTCTTTTGAAATAGTGTAACTGTAAAGTTCAAGTTTTGGTCATTACTGTACAGAAAATGTTACAAAAATCCTGAAGAGATTTCATTAGAAATGACTTTCCTGTTTATGCAGCTTGTTTATGTGCCTCCTTAGACAAATCAAACAAGGGGCCATCCACTCTTCTGTGCTAGTTATATGTAAAATAAATATAGACTGGATGATTTATTGTGGAAATATTTCACTTCTGTGCCTTTAATATTTCTTTTAAACAGGTAGTATCACTCCAACTGTGGAACTGAATGGGCTTGCTATGAAAAGGGGAGAGCCTGCCATCTACAGGCCATTAGACCCAAAGCCTTTCCCCAATTATAGAGCTAATTACAACTTTCGGGGCATGTACAATCAGAGGTTTGTATGTCTTTTTTGGTTTTGTTCTTATTTATTATTTTATGCATATTATCAAAGTTCCTGAAACTCAAAAGGTATTTTTGTTGTAAAGAAACTTCACTTGGGGTATTTTTCATGGAATATCTAGATATATCAGGCTTATAAAGAATTAAGTAATACATTAAAAAAAAATAACTTTTACAGGAGCTCATGAAAGCCCTACGTTTGCTGCAGGCAGGACCACGTTTTAAAGTTGTTCCACAGTGTGGTGTGGAATTCTCAGTTGTCTCGCTCATTTTTTCAGCAAGCAGATGCTTTTAGCTTAATTAGTACTTTTCTTAATTTGTCTGAATACATTGCAAACGTGACTGTTTATAACTTACTGGAAAGTTGTTAGGATTTACTAAGTGTTTATGCACACTGAATAATTTTGGGATAGTTTTACGTGTAACAGAATTTTCTTTTGCACATGTGGCAGAACTCTGTAAAAAAATCTCAGTTTTAATTTTTTCTTGATCATTTATGAAAGTCATAATGGCTCATTGTAGAGAATGTGGAAAATGCAGAAAGTTAAAAATACAAATAATTTGCAAACCTAGAATTAAGCACCTTTAATATTTGATGTGCTTTACATTCTTCTTTTCATATAAATATATTTAACCAAATATAAATTATCCTTTATATGCAATTCTGTCTTAGTTTATGGAAGTATAATATAGGAACAGTAAAATGCACGAGTCTTAAATGTACATCTTGGTGACTTTATTATTTATGGACCGATGTATTTATCGTTTATTTGATGACCTTTCATATCTGTGTGTCCCCATGTGATCATCCAGAACATTTCCATCCCCCTGAGAGCTTCCTCACACCTATTTGCACTTGGTACTCCTCCTCCCAGAAGTAATAACCACTCTTCTATCTCCATAGATTAGTTTTGCCTGTCCTTGAACTTCCATAGATAGACTCCTACAGCATTTATTCTTTGTGTCTGGCTTTTTTCACTTCATATAATGGTTTTCTTGTTTTGTTTGTTTTTATTTTCTGATTTTTGGGATTCGTCCATGTTACTTTTACCTAGTCCTACCATTTTTTAAATTGCTGAATAATGTTCTTTGTATGAATATATCATTTTTCATTTTGAACGTGGAGTATTACACCTTCTTTTCACTTAATAGAGGTATCATTTTTCATATGTTTGACCTTTGAAAAACATTTTTGATGGTTATATTCATATGGCTGAGGTATACTTTACAAATATTTAGTCAAGTGTAAACAAGGAATACTTGAAAGTATATTAGAAAACACCTGTTTTTGATCATCTAGATTGTTCCTCCCTCTTTTTTTGACAATTATAAATAATGTTTCAGTAAAAAAATCTTTATATGCAAGTTTTGGTTTACATTATCGATTATTTCCTTAAGATAGATTACAATAAGGAGAGTATTGGGTTAAAAAGAATAATATATTACCCAATTACATTAAAGTTTATACCAATTTCTTATAGCGTATTTCATACTATTTTGACAACATTGAGCTTAAAACACAGTCTTAATGGTATGTTTAAATTTTTTGGTTTTATTGATAACCTGTTAGGCTCAACAGTTTTTTAAATAAATATTTATTAGTCACCTGTCCATTTTAATTGGCTAATTTTGATTGCATTGCTTAATCTGTCTGCAGATGTTTGTGTGTTGAGGATATTAGCGTTAAGAATATTTGTTTGATTTTCCTGTTTTTTAAAAATTGGCTTTTTTACTTTTGTTTTTTAATGTACTCCAGTTTTAAATGTTATACGGCATAATCTATAAAATTTTTGGTGTGATTTCTCCCACTGCTTCTATGCCTAAGAAATTCTTTCTCATGTTTGATCAGATATTTGTTGATGCTTAAAAATTTTTTTAATTGAGGCATAATTGACGTACAATGCTGTGTAAGCTTAAGGTATAGAGAACACTGATTTGATGCATTTATATAGCAGTATGGGTGCCATTGTAGTGTTAGCTTATAACCTCTCTCCAGTCACATAATTATCATTCCTTTTAGTGTTGGGATGCTGTTGCTTTTAAAAGCATTTTGTATGTTTGCTGACAAATTATTACCATTCAGATAGGAGAAGTTATTATCAATAGATAATCTAATACTTTTTGGTGTCTTGCTTGGTAGTGGAAAAATTACCATTCAAGATTCAGACCTACTCAAATTGAAATGGCTCATTTAAATATTGTTGTTCAAGTTCTCTAAGAAAAACTTCTGCCCCTTTCTCTTTCCTCTCCAGTGTACCTGGGGTGGGGATTTACTTTATTGTCCTGGTGAGGAGGGAGGGTGCCTCTCTCCCCACCCCCCTCTTAGTGCTGGCTCATGTGATCTTTGTGGTGTGAAGTCTCTTGTCCACCAAGTAGCTGATTTCTCTCTTGTCTGCCCTGCTGAAACCTGCAGTTGGTGACTTGTAGTCCATCTTTTCTCCTCAGGTAATGCTGTCAGAGAGTATTGACCATCTTCCTCTTGCCCTTTTGGACTAAGCTCTTAGCTCTCCTTGTCTCCTTTGGATGTTGTTCCATTCTCATCCTCTTCTGTCTAACTGGAGCATACCAGCCCTCAACTTGGTGTCCCCACTGCATGGGAAGCAGGAGAGACGTACCATTTCTCTTTCGGTTGCTTTGCTTCCCTTTTTTCTGTTACATACCCTTGCCTTTCTCATCAGTCTGTTACCGAATATAAATACAACTACTTGCCTACTTGAGCACAACAGATAGGTTTGATCACCTGAGATAGGAACACCTTGTCAATTTTATACTTATAAGATACTTTTCTTTTAATGTACTATACTGAATAATCAAGAGAATATTATATTTAAAGCTTAATGTATTTTGATATCTGTAGTCCTTTATTTGAAGTAAAGGTTTTGATTAGTGAACTTGCTACTTTTAAATGAAAGCAGTCTAGTGCTAAAGCAATGAAAAAATCAGACAGTAATTTCTGTCTTAGGTGAGGTGACTGTTTTGATCAAGGCCTAGGAGCAGAGGGAATAAGCAGTGTGAATGCTGTGACAGAGGGGAGAACTTTGAGGCAGAAGAAAAAGAAGCACAAAGCCTGGTGCCTCGATGCCGCCCCCAGGAGGCCAGTGTGGCTGGAATGGTCTGGGCCTGGAGGAGAGGAGTGGGCCTGTGAGGATGTGACAGGAGTCAGGTGGTTTGGTGGTGATTTCGTTGCTAAGTTGTGTCTGACTCTTGTGACCCCATGGACTGCGGCCCGCCAGGCTCCTCTTTCCATGGAGTTCTCCAGGCAAGGATATTGTAGTGGGTTGCCATTTTCTTCTCCAGGGGATCTTCCTGACCCAGGAATCGAACCCAGGTCTCCTGCATTGTAGACAGGTGGTTTGGTTTGATATTTTTCCCCTGTTTTAGATTTTCTGTTAAGTGAGTGCCTGCATTTGTGCTGAGTTGCCTCAGTCATGTCCTACTGCGATCCTATGGACTGTAGCCTTCCAGGCTCCTCTGTCCATGGGATTTTTCCAGGCAAGAATACTGGAGTGGGTTGCCGTGCCCTTCTTCAGGGGATCTTCCCGACCCAGGGATCAAACCTGCGCCTCTTATGTCTCCCGCCTTGGCAGGCTGGTTCTTTACTACTAGCGCCACCTTGAGAACATTTTTCCTTTCTTGGCAATTTCTGGTTTCAAGGTCTGATTCCATGGTTGTCATGAGGCTGTGAGAATTTTTTAACGACTTCTCCAAACAATTATGCCTTAGGCGGTTCCCATTTAATGGATCAAGTTGACTCTTCCTTCAGATTTTTGAAGAGTCTTTAGAATTTTCTGCAGATCATAAAAAGGGTAAAAAGAAAATAAGGAAGTCCTGGTAAACAACCAAACCATGTTTCAACCTGAACACTCTCTGCTCACAAAAGGGCAGACCTACCCATTACTCATTAGGCTGTTAACGTTGTGGTTTCATATATGATCTTAATTTGCAGGTGACAACACCTGCATGTGTGACAGGGAATCTGGAACCAAAGGTCAGAGGAGACACTCTTCTCCTTGTCAGACTCCAGATGAATTGGTAGCTTTTTACTAAAGGTTCTGAATGGTTAAGTCAAAGAGACAGGTGTCATTTAGAGGGAGTTTTGAAAAGATCTTTTCATTTTCTGTTTAAAATAATATTATTTAATAATTAGATATTACTCATGCCTTTTTTTTAAAAAAAAAAATCTTTTCTGTGAGGTTTCTCACTTGAACTTATGCAAAGGCCTAAACAGGAGCTCATAAAAAGGTCTCCCTCCCCCAGCCTGCCTCATTTTATGTTGACGGGGGGAAAAGGATTTATCCATGAGCAAACTCTGTATACAACTCGAATTCTGAAATACCTGGGTCTCCATCTAATGTACCCAAGATGTTTGAAAATGAATACATCCAGAACATCTTTCTTTCTCATTTGGGGTAGTGTTAGCTGACAGATACGAAGTTGAATGTACACAGAAGTTTATATGACAGTACAAGATGTAAGATTGCTGAACATTTTATGCTTTTGTTTATATTTTTGTAGTAAAGACTTACAGACATTATCTCAAGGAGTAGAATGGCTGAAATCAGGCCTCCTGCAAATAGTTGATTAGTTTTTTTGTATTCACAGATTAAAAAAGCCTTATTGCAGGACTAATGGCCAGAAAGCTGCCTGGTCTACTGATGGAGATAGTCAAAGGGCCACAACTCAAACTGTATAGGCTGAACATGGGAATTTCTCTATGTGTAACTGGAAGTCTCTTGGGGAAATCTTCAGGCATGGTAAACTGTAGGGCTTTCACGTTGCTGTCCCTCATTTTCCGTTTCTGTCTTGATAGCTCTTGTCTCAGTTTTCCTCTGCTTGACTTGATTTTCAAAAACACTATCTTCCATTTGCTATACCTCATAGGCCACATAGCCCTTTGACTTGTACTAGAGGAGGAACACATTTTTGTTTGTGGATAGCTCTTAGAAAAATTCCAGGTAATCTGCTCATCCCAGAATTTGTCAACCTAGAGAAACAGGGTTTAGTCCCATCCAAACTACTCTTCAGAGCACAGTTATTTTATAGAGTTGCTCCCTGAAGGCAAAGATTCAGAGGGAAAATTATTTCCATTATAGTCAGAGTATTTGGTTCAAGTCCTTGTTCTGATGCCTTCGATCATACGATCTTGGGCAAGGCCCTAGACCTCCCTTACTTTACTCTTTTGCAAGATTGCACTCATTCAGCAAACATTTATCTGATAACTACTCTTTCCCACATGTTGTGTTAGAGTAAATAATTTGGTGAAAGACAATATGGTAGACTCTAGTCGGCTAGAGGAGGACGACAGTGAAAAGGAACTAACAGAGTGATAGATGTCTCCATAGACTGCTGTGGAAACATTGAGAATAAGCACCTCACTCAGATTGGGGAATTAATGAAGCCTGCCGGAAGGAATTGACACTTGAACTGAATCTTCGAAGTTAATAAAGCATCAGCCAGCTGAATAAGGTTAAAAAAAGCAATCTAGATTTTGGGAACAAGGGCAAGGAATCTTGAGAAGTTTAGTTTATTCATGGACTTGCAAGCAGTTCGGTTTGAATGGAATAAAGAGGCTGAAGTTCAGGCAGGTCACTAATCTGGATGTCCTCAAGTGGCATGCCAAGAGGTTTAGAGGTTATCCTGGAGTTGATTGGGAGCCTTGAAAGGATTTTAAGGTGAGAGATAAAATAATTGTATATCTGTCTCGGAAATATTGCTTTTGCACTATATGGGAAATAGTTTGGGTAGGCTTAAAATTTAAGGGAGAAGATGCATTACAAGGATGCTGTGATTCAGGCTTAATGTGATGAGAACCTGAAACTGAAGATGGAGAAGAGGGGACAGTGTCTAGATACTTAGGAGGCAGATGTGGGGATTGAATGATAGAGGCCTTGAAGGGTGACTTTCACATATGTTGTAATAGTGTTCACAATGAGAGGAGTTGGAGTAGACCTTTGGAGAGATGAGGAATTCGGTTTTGACTATGTTCAGTTTCAACTGAATATGAGATCCCTATAAAGAGTCCATTTTATCACTCTTTAAAGCCTCAGTGAAGGGCATTCGAAGATTTATCTTCGGCATTGAGGGTTTGTTGGGAGTACGTATGGAAAGAGGAGTTTTAGGGTCTAGGGCTTCCATAATAGGGATGTGTAATATTATCTTGGATAAAATGGCATTGTTTAGGATACAACCTAAGTTTGAGTGACACGTCTATTATTCGTTCATCTAGTATGTAAACGTCTTTCCTCAAGGGGTTTGGTTATATTGGATTGCTGCCATTCCATTTAGAACAATGGCATGGCTCACTCCTGTGCCAAGCTCCCCTTGCCATCAGGTGTGCTTGGTGTATTTGGTGTCAAGACAGTATTTGGATGCTTTTGGCTGTTGTGTCCAGGTCCTGATCTAGTCACCAGTAGCTAGGTTAGAATAGTTGCCTTCTCTTAGCATGTGTAGTATGAGTCATAGCCAGTTACACTTGTCCCTATAGGCAGATCCAGGTACTGCTTGAGGCTTCATGGTCTCCCGTTTTCCCTGGGAGATAAGTCTTTGAGACTTAGAACTTTGTGGACATCTATGGCTGTTAGTAGAAATTTGATAGGTGGAACACATTTTCTGAAGCATCTGAGCTGATTTAATTTCATTATGTTAATTATCAGTAAAACTAGAAATAACTAGATTTTACAGTTCATTTCAGTTGCTCAGTTGTATCCGAGTCTTTGCGACCACATGAACTGCAGCACGCTAGGCCTCCTGTCCATCACCAACTCCCGGAGTTCACTCAAACTCATGTCCATTGAGTTGGTGATGCCATCCAACCCTCTCATCCTCTGTCGTCCCCTTCTCCTCCTGCCCCCAATCCCTCCCAGCATCAAAGTCTTTTCCAATGAGTCAACTCTGCATCAGGTGGCCAAAGTACTGGAGTTTCAGCTTCAGCATCAGTCCTTCCAATGAACACCCAGGACTGATCTCCTTTAGGATGGACTGGTTGGATCTCCTTGCAGTCCAAGGGACTCTCAAGAGTCTGCTCCAACACCACAGTTCAAAACCATCAATTCTTCAGTGCTCAGCTTTCTTCACAGTCCAACTCTCACAACCATACATGACCACTGGAAAAACCAAAGCCTTGACAAGATGGACCTTTGTTGGCAAGGTAATATCTCTTATTTCAATATGCTATCTAGGTTGGTCATAACTTTCCTTCCAGGGAGTAAGCGTCTTTTAATTTCATGGCTGCAGTCACCATCTGCAGTGATTTTAGAGCCCCCAGAAATAAAGTCTGCCACTGTTTCCACTGTTTCCCCATCTATTTGCCATGAAGTAATGAGACCAGATGCCATGATCTTTGTTTTCTGAATGTTGAGCTTTAAGCCAACTTTTTCACTGTCTTCTTTCACTTTCATCAAGAGGCTTTTGAGTTCCTCTTCACTTTCTGCCATAAGGGTGGTGTCATCTGCATATCTGAGGTTATTGATATTTCTCCTGGCAATCTTGATTCCAGCTTGTGCTTCCTCCAGCTCAGCATTTCTCATGATGTACTCTGCATATAAGTTAAATAAGCAGGGTGACAATATACAGCCTTGACGTACTCCTTTTCCTATTTGGAACCAATCTGTTGTTCCATGTCCAGTTCTAACTGTTGCTTCCTGACCTGCATACAGGTTTCTCAAGAGGCAGGTCAGGTGGTCTGGTATTCCCATCTCTTTCAGAATTTTCCAGAGTTTATTGTGATCCACACAGTCAAAGGCTTTGGCATAGTCAATAAAGCAGAAATAGATGCTTTTCTAGAACTCTTGCTTTTTCGATGACCCAGCGGATGTTGGCAATTTGATCTCTGGTTCCTCTGCCTTTTCTAAAACCAGCTTGAACATCAGGAAGTTCACAGTTCATGTATTGCTGAAGCCTGGCTTGGAGAATTTTGAGCATTACTTTACTAGCTTATTAATTACATTTCAAAGTTTATGTTTATCGTCTGATGACTAGCTGCTAATTATTATGATGTTGGCCTACTAGGTATTTTGAGCCTGTTTAAACTATTAACCTAAGTGTTCTTTACCCGTTTGTAATGCCTTTCTCAGAAGTATGTTGGGAAGTAGAACAGTTGAGAAATTGAATTTTTGTAGCAGTATTAAGTACAGAGCTACAATTTTGCTTTCTACCACTAGATGGCGCTTGTGTACTGATAAAACAACATACAGACTTAAGTTCTCTTTGGTTAATACTCCAAGGCTTGTGTTTATTGATTAGTGAGAGGTTAAATTATATAAAATTGCCAGTTTTGACCTTGCTTTGGCCTGTAAATATTACAATTTTGTATAGTTCAACCTAATCAGAAAAATTTGGCTAAGTACATAATTCTAAAGCCTCTTGGATAAGTGAAATAAATCAGTTCAGTTCAGTCACTCAGTCATGTCTGACTCTTTGCAACCCCATGGACTGCAGCATGCCAGGCTTCTCTGTCTATCATCAACTCCCAGAGCTTGCTCAAACTCATGTCCATCGAGTTGATGATGCCATCTCAAATAAATATGAAGTGGTAAAAAGCAGGAATTCATTCTATATCTGATTTTACCTTTTATGTATTATATTTCTTGCTTTGTTGAATATATTCTTTCTCTTTTATCATATGCTTTATTCATGAAATGTATGTCAGAACTTTTCAAAATGATACTAAATGATATTTATGAAGATATCACTTTATAGAATAGATGTAGAATTGAAAGACTGCAAGACAAAACTTTCAATACTTCCTCATATTTTTATATAGCATTTGTAGCCCACCAAGCTCCTTCGTCCATGGGATTCTCCAGGCAAGAATACTGGAGTGGATTGCCATTTCCTTCTCCAGGGGATCTTCCCAACCCAGGGATTGAACCCAGGTCTCCCACATTGCAGGCAGACGCTTTAACCTCTGCACCACCAGGGAAGCCCCTTATATTAATTAAATTAGGGATGCTTTTCATTTTGGGAAATAAGTTTAAGCCCATAATAAAGAAACATTAAACTCTCATAAGCCAGAAAAGAGAATTTGAATAGGTTACCAAAGCAAAAATGAGGGAGAATGAACTGGAATTCAATGAAGCCAGAAATCAGAGAGTCAGGGAGATAAAGGTAAAGGAAGAATTATTTGGGTCAGACGCTCTTGTCTTAGGCAGTCTTATTTAAAATTAAGAAGAAGAACTAGTAACAAAGAAAAAAAAAAGAATAGGAACTACTGTACATTGTAACCCTTTAAATAAAACGAATTGCTTGGTTAGACCAGATGCAACACTCTTCATTTTACGAAATCGAAATATAGCTTTTTTCTTTGAAGTGCAATATGAAGAGGGTCTCTTAACATCTGTTTCCCCAAGTATAGGATAAAAATAAAATTATTAATATTTTGGGGTTTATGTTCTGGCTGTGAGGAAATAACTGGGACTAGATTTACCCTCTCACTATAAAATCTAGAAAACCTGGATATATTTTTTATATTGTATATGAACCGATACGATATGAAAAGAAATTGTGGTGAGTTAAAGATGTGTATTGATGCAGGGCAAAAAAAGAATAGTTAAGAATACAATAGTGGATATAAAATGGGATCATAAAAAACTGTAATCTAGAAGAAGGCAGAAAAAGGTAGAAAAAAGGAGTATTGAACTCATGTTATAAATAGAAAACAAAGAACTATGTGATAGATCTAAACCCAATTATATTGATAAATGTAAATGGTCTAAAACACTGGTTAAAAGTTAGAGTGTCAGATTGTATAAAACAGCAGGAGATACAACTATATGATGTATAAAGAAATCTACTTTATTTAAAATTAAAAAAATTTTATTGGGTATAACCAATTAACAATGTTGTAAGAGTTTCAGGTGAACAGTGAAGGGGCTCAGCCATACATATACATGTATCCATTCTCCCCCAAACTCCCCTCCCATCTAGGCTGCCACATGACATTGAGCAGAGTTCCCTGTGCTATACAGTAGGTCCTTGTTGGTTATCCATTTTAAATACAGCAGTGTATACATGTCCATCCAAAACTCCCTAACTATCCCTTCCCTCCATCCTTCATCCCCACTCTATAACTATAAACTCATTCTTTAAGTCTGTGAGTCTGTTTCTGTTTTGTAAGTAAGTTCGCCTTTATCTAAAGAAACCAACTTTAAATATAAAGGCATAGATTGGTTAAAAGGATGGGAAGTGATATTCTGTGCAATCATTAATTATAATAAAGCTGGAGAGGCTATATCAGATAAAGTAGATTTCAGGACAAGGAATATGACAAGGTATAAAATTATCAGTGATAAAAGGGTAAAATCATCAAGAAGACTTAACAGTTCTAAATATACATGCATCTACTAACAGGCTTTAGAATAAGTAAATAGAAATACATACTGCTGCTGCTATGGACTGAATTATGTACCCTCAAAATTCATACCCCTCCAAGTGATGGTATTTGGGGATAGGATCTTTGGAGGGCAATTAAGCCTAGATAGATCATGATGATGGGACCCTCAGGGTGGAATTAGTGTCCTTATAAGAACAGACAGCAGCAGACAGCTGGCTTTCTGCACTTTGCCCCTCCTCCTAAGTGAGGACATGAGAAATTGGCTGTCTACAAGCCAGAAAGAGAGCTCTTTCATCAGAAGCTGGCCGTGCTGGCACCTGAATCTTGGACATCTGGCTTTCCACAACTGAAGAATTTAATTCCTGGTTAAGCCTCCCAGTCAATGGTAAGTTATTAGGACAACTCAAGCTAAGACATTGATAGAATTCATTAACACTGTCATCCAGGGTTATGAAACCCTCCTTCAATAACAGCAGAATATACGTTTTTTCCAAGTGCACATGCAGTGTTCAGCAAGACAGGATATGCTGTGCTATTAGACAATTTTCAGTAAATGTAATAGACTTGAAATGAAACAAACTCTGTCATCTGACCACAAAGGGAAAAAGTTAGAAGCATCATAAAAATATCTGGTAAATTCTATAAATATTTGGAAGTTTAATGACACATTTCTAAATAATGCATGAGTCAAAGGAGAAGTCACAGAGAATACTAGAGAAGTATTTTGAACTCAATTAAGGTAAAAATGAAACATTGAAATATGTGGGTGCAGCTGAAGTAGTGCTTGGAGGAGAATGTATATTTTTAAATGCTTACATGAGGAAAAACAGATCCAAAATTAATGCTTTAGGTTTCTACCATAAGAAACTGGAAAAAGAAGAGTACATTAAATATCAAAATACAGAGAAGGAAATGGGAAAAATGGGAGCAAAAGGTGATAAAATTGAAAATGGATAAACAACTGAAAAAAAATCTCAGTGAAATCAATGAAATAAAAAAGTAATTCTGGGAAAAGATCTATAACATTATAAATTTCTAGCTAGACCAAAAAAAGAGAGATGGTGAACATATATTACTGGCAATATCAGGACTAAAAGAGGGAATTCTACTGATACCAAAAAAATTATAAGGGAACCTTATGAATGACTGTTTCTATATTTGATCACTTAGATCATTCGTTGGCAAACTGTGACCTGTAGGTTCATTGCCTGTACTTTTATTCAAACATAGCCATGTCCATGAGTAGTTGTGACAGACTATATATATATGCCCTGCAAGCTTAAAATGTTTACTATCTGGTTCTTTAAGGAAGAGTTGACTGACTTAGGTACAAATTTGTAAGAAGGCACAAATGACCAAAGCTGACTTAAAGACAATTAGAAAAATCTTCGTAACCCTGTTAAAGAAGTTGAGTTTATTTTAGAAACTTTGCCAGAAAGAAAAGTCAAATTGCAAACGAGTTCACTAATAATTTGTACCAACATTTGAGGAGGAAATACTGTCAGTATCTCAGAAAACAGAGGCAAAGAACACTTCCCAATTCATTTTATGAGGCCAGTGTTGTCTTGTACCAAAACCAGTAAAAAAAACTTAAAACTTGAGATCAGTATCCTTCATCATCACAGATAGAAAAACTCTTAACAAAATATTAGCAATTTAAATTCAGCAATATTTAAATCATACAATACATATGATTAAATGGAGTTTATCTTAGGAAAGCATTAACCATATTTATAAAGGTGAAAAACCATATGAGCACCTTATTAAACACAGAAAAAGCATTTGATGAAAGTCAGCAATTATTCACGATACAGACTCATCAAACTAGGAATGCAGGAGAACTTAGCCTAATAAAGGACATCTCTATACAACCTCTAGCTAACATGTTTTGTAGTGAGAGATTGAATACTTTTTAAGATGAAGAACAAGACAGTGGTGCACACCATTTTCACTTCTGTTCGACATTGTGCTTGAGTTCTAGCAAGTTCAGGAAGAAGAAATAAATAGGGGAAAATATTGGAAAAGAAGAAATAAAACTCTTTATTTGCAAATTATGTGATCATGTATGTAGAAAATTATAAGAAATCACAAATCAAAAGCTACTGAAATAGAGGAGCAAGATCACAGGTTACAAGATCAAAAATTTACAGTATTAATTTTTATACAAGGAAATCAACAGTATTTCTGTTTAATAGTAAATAAAGAAGAGCCAGAAAATTTAAAAAGCATAAAAAATATACTCAGGCTTAAATGTAAGGAAATATGTGCATAATCTGTATACTGATAGTGAAAAAATATTGCTCAAGCTAAAGAACAGTTGATATTATTAAGAGCAATTTTCCTAAAGTTAACAGGAAGATGTGATGAAATCTCAATCAAAACCCTAGCAGGCTTTTTTTTTGTGAAATAGTAAGATAAAATTAAGGTTTAAATGGAGATGCAAAGGGTCTAGAGTAGTGAAAACAATTTTGAAAAGGATGAATAAATTTGGAGAGCTCACACCACCTGACTTCAAAATTTACTGTAAACCTAATAGTGAAATATTGGCATGGGGAATAATATATGATCATTCCTAGGTATCCATGGGGAATGAGTTCTAGAACCCCACTCCCAGCTCCTGCAGATACCATAATCCAGTGATGCTCAAGGCCTTCTTATACTTGCATATAATCTATGAACATTCTGTCATACTTTAAATCATCTCTAGATTACTTATAATCCCTAATACAATGTAAATGCTATATAAATAGTTGCTAGGGTGTGTGGTAAATTCAAGTTTTGCTTTTCTGGGACTTTCTAGAGTTTTTTTTTTTTTTTTTTTTCTGCACATGGTTGGTTGAATCCAAGGATGTGTATGTAACCCCCAGATAATGAAGGCTAACTGTGTAGATCAGTGGAACAGAATAGAGCAGAGTTGGCAAACTAGGGCCTATGGACCAAATCTTTCCTGCCTGCTTTTGCATGGTTTGCAATCTAAGAATGTTTTTTACATTTTAAAATGGTTGAGGAAAAAAAATCCAAAGAGTGATATTTTATAACATATGAAAATTAGATGAAATTCAGATTTTAAGATCTGTTAGTGAAGTTTTATTAGAACACAGCCATGATTATTTGTTTGTGTTTTCTCTGTAGCTGCTGTCTTGCTGCATTAGCAGAGTTGAGTAGGTATAGCAAAAGTTTTATGGCTTGCAAAGCCCAGAATATTTATCATCTGGCCCTGTACAGAAGTTTGCTGATCCCTGGAATATAAAGTCAAGAAATAAACATACCCACATATGGTCAATTTGTTTTGTTTTGTTTTGTTTTGTTTTTTTCAAAATTAATTTCAGCGAAGGTGTTAATAGGCAGAGTCTACTCCTTCCAACAACCAGTGGTAAAACAGTTGAGTATCCAGATGGGAAAAAGTGATCCTCAACACTTACCTCACACCATAGACAAAATTAATTAGAAATAGATCATAGACCTCCATGTAAAAAGCTGTAAACTTTCTAGAAGAAAGTGTTTGGTTACTTTGGAGACAGATTTGGAGCACAAAGAACACAAATCATGGAAGAAAAAATTGAGATATTGAACTTCATCAAAATTTAAAACTTCTAGTACCCCAAAGTCACAATTTTAAGAGGGAAAAAGTCTGCTGCACTCACATGCTGTGATGGCCCTCTTGTCTGTGGAGTGTGTTTCTCTCTGAATAAATTCACCTCTTAACCTTTAAAAAAAAAAAGTGCAAAAGTGATGGAGAAATTCCTTGGCAGTCCAATGGTTAGGGTTTCCCTTGCCTCTACTGCAGGGGGCGCAAGTTCTGTCACTGGTTGGGGAACTAAAAATCCCACGTACTGTGGTATGGCTAAAACAAAAAAACTTGAAAAAGCAGGACATACTGGAACAAAAAATTGCAGTACTTAGGTTGACAGGATTTGAATCCAGAATGATATAAATGAACACAATAAGACAAGTATGAGCAAAATATTTGACTAGACACTTCAGTGAAGGGATAAAGAATGGCTAATAAGCACATAAAAAGATGCTCGAAATCACTAGTTATCAGGGAAGTGTGGCATAAAATAGCTAAAATTTTAAAAGGTTGAAAGGAATTTCCTGGCGGTCCAGTGGTTAAGGTTCTGTGCTCTCACTGCGGTGGGCCCAAGTTCAATACTTGGTTGGGGAACTAAGATCCCACAAACCATGCAGCCAAAACAAACACCTCCCCCCTCAATTAAAAAAAAAAAAAAGCCAAAAAGGCTGATAATAAAGTATCAGGGTGAAATGACTGGTGCCTTTGTAATTACTGCTGGGAATATTAATCATATGACCATTCTGTCGTGGTTTATCACTCTAGTTAAATATACACTTACATGCCATCCAGCAGTTCCGCTCTGGTATTTACCTAAGAGGAAAGAAAATTTGTGGCTATTCAAAGATTTGTTCATGCATGTTTGTAGCATTTTTTCTTTGTAATAGCCCTGAACTGGTCATATCCACCACCAGATAATGGTTAAATTTTATCATATCCATGGCATGGAATACTATAAGCCTTTGACTATGTGGATCACAATAAACTGTGGAAAATTCTGAAAGAGATGGGACTAGCAGACCACCTGACCTGCCTCTTGAGAAAACCTGTACGCAGGTCAGGAAGCAACAGTTAGAACTGGACATGGAAAAACAAACTGGTTCCAAATAGGAAAAGGAGCATATCAAGGCTGTATATTGTCACTCTGCTTATTTAACTTCTATGCAGAGTACATCATGAGAAATGCTGGGCTGGAGGAAGCACAAGCTGGAATCAAGATTGCCAGGAGAAATATCAATAACCTCAGATACGCAGATGACCCCACCCTTATGGCAGAAAGTGAAGAGGAACTCAAAAGCCTCATGATGAAAGTGAAAGAGGAGAGTGAAAAAGTTGGCTTAAAGCTCAACATTCAGAAAACGAAGATCATAGTATCTGGTCCCATCACTTCATGGGAAATAGATGGGGAAACAGTGACAGACTTTATTTTTCTGGGCTCCAAAATCACTGTAGATGGTGACTACAGCCATGAAATTAAAAGACGCTTACTCCCTGGAAGGAAAGTTATGACCAACCTAGATAGCATATTCAAAAACAGAGACATTACTTTGCCAACAAAGGTCTGTCTAGTCAAGGCTTTGGTTTTTCCAGTGGTCATGTATGCTTGTGAGAGTTGGACTGTGAAGAAAGCTGAGCACTGAAGAATTGATGGTTTTGAGCTGTGGTGTTGGAGAAGACTCTTGAGAGTCCCTTGGACTGCAAAGAGATCCAACCAGTCCATTCTAAAGGAGATCAGTCTGGGATGTTCTTTGGAAGGACTGATGCTAAAGCTGAAACCCTAATACTTTGGCCACCTCATGCAAAGAGTTGACTCATTGGAAAAGACCCTGATGCTTGGAGGGATTGGGGGCAGGAGGAGAAGGGGACGACAGAGGATGAGATGGCTGGATGGCATCGCCGACTCGATGGACGTGAGTTTGAGTGAACTCCGGGAGTTGGTGATGGACAGGAAGGCCTGTCGTGCTGCGGTTCATGGGGTCGGAAAGAGTCGGACATGACTGAGCGACTGAACTGAACTGAGTAGCACTTCTGATCCAAGTCACAATATGGGTGAGTCCTGACAACATTATGCTGAACCAAAGAAGCCAGATGCATGGTGTATATACTAGAAGATTCTATTTTTGTGACATTTTAGAAAAAGCAAAACTAATCTGTTGTGACAAAAAAAGTGGGAATTTCTTTTCCAAGATACCAAGGCTTTTCTCTGGGTGATAGAAATATTCTGTATCTAGATTTTCAGTTCAGT
Source organism: Oryx dammah (assembly GCF_014754425.2). NCBI lineage: Eukaryota > Metazoa > Chordata > Mammalia > Artiodactyla > Bovidae > Oryx > Oryx dammah. The sequence continues at coordinate 48,936,025 of NW_024070203.1, read as the reverse complement.
TCAGTTCAGTCGCTCTGTCGTGTCTGACTCCTTGTGACCCTGTGGATTGCAGCATGCCAGGCCTCCCTGTCTTATCACCAACACCCAGAGTTTACCCAAACTATCTAGATTTTGGTGATTGTTAAATGGATTATGTAAAAACTCATTAGTTATGAGCTTAAAATAGGCCTATTTCATTATATGTAAAATACACCTCAATAAAGTTGACTTAATACGTTTTGTAATTCTCAATTTTTGACACTAAAAATATTTCTCAGAAAGCATCTGATTTTTGCCTGTCAAGCATTTGGCTAAAACCATTATAAATGTCTTACTAGGGGCTAAAGTAATATTTACCTCATAGAGTGAGGATAAAATGTCTATTAATTGCTTAGCTTCTGCCTTTCTTGAATAAATGGTATTTAATTGTTAGTCTTTATTATATTATGGGTAATATTGTTTAGTTACAAATGCATACTCTGGAGTTGAAATGGTAGCTGTATGGATTTGAGCAGCTTTCTCAAACATTCTCATTCTCAGTTAACTCACCTATAAATGGGCGAAAATAAATTTTGCATCCTCATAGGGTAGTTTTCAGGATTAAAATAGCAATTCCTTGACTACACATGGCCCATTACCTTATTTTACTATAATGTTTTTAGTTCCTTAAAAATAATTTAAATAACTATGTATTTGTTCCAGGACATTATTTTGAGAGGTTTTCAAAGTTTTATTTCTATCCAGTTTAAAAAAATTAGACTATAATTCTATTATTATTTCTGAATATATACTCAGAGAAGGCATGGCTGATTCTGTAATACGGATATGCATACTCTTGGCTGTTTGTTGGAATTTAGTTGGCCTTGGAATAATACTGTCATTGTAGCTCAGAGACATTTATTTTGAAAACTACTGTGTACTTCAGCAGTTGTTAACTTAGGGTTTAAATGCAAGCCTCAGAACACCTGTGCCTTTTGTGTAGGTGTTTTATGCACATTACCACTGCTGCCTTGTCACAGCATTATAGCCATCTGTTTTACCTTTGATCTTTCAACTTTCTCACTTGCATTCCTAAAAAATGGCTAGTCTGTTTTCTTGCCACTGAGTTAGTATTCAAGTACTAATAACTTGTTAATGAATTTCCCATGATACACATCCATAACTTCATATTTCCTGGCTCTGCTGTTGAAGGCAGTCAGGCAGGCAGGCTCAAGGCTCATCACATAACTAGATTCATGCTAAGTCGCTTCAGTCGTGTCCGACTGCAACCCCATAGACGGAAGCCCACCCGGCTCCCCTGTCACTGGGGTTTTCCAGGCAAGAACACTGGAGTGGGTTGCCATTTCCTTCTCCAGTGCATGAAAGTGAAAAATGAAAGTGAAGTCGCTCAGTCGTGTCTGACTATTAGCGACCCCATGGACTGCAGCCTACCAGGCTCCTCCGTCCATGGCGTTTTGCAGGCAAGAGTACTGGAGTGGGGTGCCATTGGCTTAGGAGGGTTTAAATGGTCTGGTATGTTTATTAAATAAAAAGTGTTTTCATGCCACACAAGTTTAACATTTTTTATGTCCCCCCCCAAAAAAGTCCCCAAACAAAAGCAGAAGTGAACAAAGCCAATTCATACATTAAAAAAATTACTTTTTATAATTCTTGCTTGTCCTTTGTTTGAGTTTTGTTTAGTCCCTTTTTAAAAAAAATGCTCTTGAAATCCTTTCTGACTTCTTTTTGCTTTTTGTCTGTGCTGTGTGGCGTTCAGGATCTTATTAATAGTTCCTCAACCAGGGGTCAAACCCGTCTCCCTGCATTGGAAGCGTGGAGTCTCAACCACTAAATGTTGAGGGGAGTTCTGTTTTTTAGTTCTTTATACTAAAAGTTTAAGTATTGTTTTCCATAAATGTGAATATAAGGAAATTACATCAAAAGAATAGTTGTTTTTCCCTTCTTAAGTTCATCATGATTCTTTAGGAAAATGCAACCATGATTTAAATGTGATAAATGCTAAATTTATTATTTTTAAACAATTTTTACCCTAGTTTAGGGGAAATAAACCACATCCGCTGTTGAGACTAATTTTATTAATCTGTTGTTCAGTCTCTGAAAACCAAACACAATACTTAATTTCCTTTGTGTTTCTAGCAATATTGTCTCACAGATGTCTTCTTGTTCACTTGAACAGAATCTTGCTTCAGCAATGCATATTATTTATTTACTTGTGTTTTAAGGAAGTATCTGGGCAAAATGACAGATCAGTTTACAAAGCTCTTTTTAAGGTGGCATGTCACAGGTGAATGAGGGCCTTTCAGTTTTCAGAATTGTGCAAAGAAAATTTGTATAGGTTCCTTGTATTAGTCTGAGAAATTTGAAAATTCTGAATCTTTTTTTCCTTTGTTTTGGAGAGTTCCTTTATGAATTGAGAAACAGCATCATCTGCCTGGTGTTTCTCATTAATAATCACTTTTTATATATTTCCTTCAACTATGGGGACTTCCCTGGTGGCTCAGACTGTAAAGAATCTGCTCTCCATGTGGGAGACCTGGGTTCGATCCCTTAGTCGGAAATATCCCTTAGAGAAAGGAGTGGCGACCCCTCTCCAGTATCCTTGCCTGGAGAGTCGCATGGACAGAGGGCTGGTGGGCTACAGTCCTTGGGGTTGCAAAGAGTCAGACACGACTGAGAGACTAACACTTAATGATATTTAGTGAGGGGTTTGTGACGTTTTTAACTTTAATTGGACTTAGAAATTGAAGTATAGTTTTTAATGCAAGTGCTGTGACTTTTAAAAATGAGAGTTTATATGTTTATAGAGGTTTATGTAATAATAGGACTTCTTGGAAATGGAATATTGTGTCTAATAAATTCTGGGCAAGATTTGGGTGATCATCAAAATAGGCCGTGGTCCAGAGTTTGTTTTTATGTTGGTGACTGGAAACTTTGAATGTCTTTTCTCATAGAAAGATTATGATAAATGGTGGCAAAGTTCCCAAGATAGCATATAAAAACTCATTTTAATTACAGTGAGCAGCATACCTGGTAAATAGTTCCAACTTCAAGAAACATGTTCTCCTTATCCATGCCACCTGATCCATAATAGTGAGCTTCTTGCAACTCTAATAGTAAGTATCAGGAGTAGAAAAGAAAGGGGCTGATAGAGAGAGGGAGTTTTCTCCTCCACAGTTTTAATTCAAATTGTTTATTAATGGAAGCAAATTTAGTCAGTCACAAAGAAGAGCCTTAAGGTTGGTCATGCTTAAAGAGAAGGCTTAAAGACTGGAATAGGCTAAATAACCAGATGTAAAAACTGTAGGACCTGAAGATGGAAAAGTGCTAACGGCATGAACTTTTTCCAGGGTGCTGTGGCTAAGACGTGCCTTATAGCAACAGTATGAAATCTAATGTTTAGTGCAGTGTAGTTGTTAAGGGGTGGGGATGGCATGCTGGAACAAAACATTTCCCATATTTTGTAGGGAAGTTTCTGCTTTATAAGATAAAATCTACATCATCCAAATTTGTTTCTGTGCAAGGGTTCTAATTTCTTCACCTTCTCCATGCTTTTTCTTCTTTTTTAAATAATAGTCATCCTAATGGATATGAAGCGACCCCCACCAATTTTAAAACCACTTCTCCATTCCTGCTTCTTGTCTGGGGACATGTTCTTTCTCTGATTCATTGACACAGGAATGTATTTATTAGTAAATTGATTCATTCAATATGTCAGTGAGAGCTCTTGAGGAGCAAGATGGTGGTGAACATGAAGATGAGTAAGACGTCACCTTTATTCTTGAGTTTATAACTTAGTGGGAAAGGGTAGATGGTTATAATTCAGAGTGATAAATGCCGTGACAGCAATTACCACATACACCTCAAAAATACGTTAGAGTGTTTTTAACTTATTTATCATTAAGGTATGGAATAAGGCACACCATCTCCAGAACTATTCAGCACTGTCCTAGAGGCATTCGTTGGTGCAGTTAGAGAAGAGAGAGAGAGCGATTGAGAGGCATACGGCTTAGAAAATAATTGAAACCAAGAACTCAGCAAAGTAGCATGATATAAAATTATATCTAGAATCAATAGCCTTCAAATATACAAGGACTTATAAGTAGACTTCCTGATGGCTCAGTGGTGAAGAATCTGCCTGCCCATGTAGGAGATGTGGGTTCGATCCCTGGGTCAGGAAGATTCCCCTGGAGAAGGAAAGGCAACCCACTCCAGTATTCTTGCCTGGGAAATCCCATGGACAGAGAAGCCTGGCAGGCTACAGTCCTTGGGGTCTCAAAAGAGTTGGACACGACTTAGTGCCTGAAACAACAACAAAACAAATATAATGATAGAGAAAACTTGACTTTTAACAACAACAAAGAGGAGATGAATAAACTTATGAAGAAGTGTGTAAAAATGCATGAGGAAAACTTTAGAGTACTTTTGAAAGACATAAAAGTAAACTTCAATGAATGAAAAGATATTTTTTGTGTGGATAGGATGGCTCAACAGCAAAAACTAGTTTGAAAAGTAAAGTAAATGAAAGTACAGAGGAAGAAATAAAGAAGATGAAAACAGAAATAAATGAAGTAGAGAATAGAGGAAAGTAGATCTAATTGATAAATCAAAACTGTGATTTTTAAAATTGACAAAATAGACAAACCACTAGCTAACTATCCATGCAGTAAAAGGGAGAAAGAACAGATGAAAAAAAAGAGAGAAATGACAAAGAGAAAATAACCATGGGATTGGAGAAAAATCTGAACAAATTACAAGAGACTACTTTGCAGACTTCTGTAAAAGTATGTTTAAAAACCTAGATGGTATAGATAATTTCCCAGGAAAATATTATGCAACAGATCAGCCCATTAGAGATAGAAAGCTTAAATACGTCAACATACGCTGGAAAAAAATTGAGAAAGTTAATAAGCCCATAGAAAAGCAATGGGCCCATGTAGTTTCAGAGGGGAATTCTATCCCCCAAATTATCAAAGACCAGATAGTTTTAATGTTGTATTGACTAGACAATAGGGAGGAAAGGATAGAGAGGAAAGTGGAATTTCTAATTTTCTTTAGAAAACAAATATAACATTAATACCTAATCCTGGCAAGACAGGACAGAAAAAGAAACTGCAATCTAACATATAAACATATGAGAAAAAAACTTGAGCAAATAGTTTCTGATACCAAATTAATTAAAGTGTATAACTCTTAGAAAAGCTTCTTGAGTTGAATTCAACCCATTTATTCTAATGTTGTCAATTTTATAGCTTAACTGTTGACAGCTCTGCAGTTTCTTTGGTCCCTGCTTTACAGGTGTCCCTTAGATTCTGTTATGTAGTATTTTCATTATTATTTTTGTTAATGATTCTATAGTTCCAGTTTTTATTTTTCTTGTTATAAAGTTGTTTTACTAAAGGTTCAATTTCAGAGTTAGAAGGGTCTTCTTTATAAAAGTTTAAACTCATTTTTGGTTTATTATATTTTACTCCTAGACTTTTTTTTAATAGTATTTTTTTTTTTTTGTAGAAGCTTTCTCATGCTTTCTTTGAGATGTAATGTAATGTAGGATCAGGGGGAATATTGCAGATGCACTTGACAGCCAAGCATAAAGGATGTGAAGTGAGATATATACGTGTATGTGTGTCTTGGGGGCATTAGTTACTCAGTTGTACTGACTCTTTAGAACCCCATGAACTGTAACCTGCCAGGCTTCTCTGTCCATAGCATTTTCCAGGCAAGAATACTGAAAGAGGCTTGCCGTTTCCTACTCTAAGGGATATTCCCGACCCAGGAATCAAACCCGTGTCACCTGCATGGCAGGAGGATTCTTTACCACTAGCGTTGCCTGGGAAGCTCAGTAAACATGTAACACACCCTGTTGTAAGTCAAGCAGTTTCTAGTTCTTTGCTTTCAACAAATTTATAAGAGGAGCCAGTCAAGTTGTCAATTGCCACATCATTAAAAATAATTTTTGATGATAGATCACAATGTAAGTTGTGACAGAAAAAATTTTTGCTATAACAAAACTCAAGGATGATTTACTTGTGAATAATTGTCAGTGATTATGCCTCGAAAACTCTGAAATAAGAATAAAGTAGAGAAACTATCTTTTTTAGCAGTAAGAAATACTTCCTTAGATATAGCAGTGTACATTTTTTTAAAAAGCCCTATCTGTCTCATTGAGAAGCATGCCTATTAAGATTTTACGTTTAGAAAGTTATTTATAAAAATTTGTAATATTCATGTTCCATTACTTATCTGCTAATAATGATTGCAGTAATGGTTAATTCCACAAATTTTTAAAATGTTCATGTATATGATCACAGGCAATACAAATTCCTAAAAATTTGAATTAATATTCATGTTTTTGATGCATAGGTTTGTGAGAGAGTGAGCAACAAAATGTAACATTAGAATAGAAATCTATGGAGAGTAGAATAAAAGAAAGATCAAGAAGAAAAAGTTGATGCAAAATTCCTAATATATTTAACAGAATTTATGTATTTTTGAAGTAGATAAGGGTAGATGTCAGCTTACTGTGATATTCAGATTCTTTTCAGTACATTTAGAGGAGTGACATAGCACCTTTATTTTGAGATATTAATATTTACAATAATCCAGAAACTTCATCCTTTGTATTTCAGCTGCTAATGAAAAATTGTAGATACTAATTAAAATTTTAAATGTAATGAAAAATGTCGAGGAGTATATATACATAGTTTTCAAAATTCTTTTATGAGGTATGAGCATTAAGTTTGAAGACCATTGCCATGGACTTAATTTGAAGAGAAGCTGAGTTAGAGATGACCATTGCAGAATGCACAGAGGTGGTGTACAGTTTCATTTTGCCTTTTACATACATTGACAAATATGGCAATGAAAATGGATGGTGAAATGGATGATGAAAAGAAGTGGATGATGATTGGTAATTTAAAAAGTCTTGAACATGAATATGGCAGTCATAGTTCATCTTTTGAGTTCAGTTACACCCAAAAGTGAAATCTTGTTTTCTTTCTATAGTATTTAAAATAATTCTTCCATTTATGAAATAATAAAATTGTATCCACCACTGGTATTGCTGGCATAGTCCAGGTAAAAATATTTGTCTTGACCCATTAGAGGGCAGCATGAATTTACCTTTGGAATTAGCTTTCATGGTGTATGAATGCTTTTGAGTCACAGACTTAATGTCAGCATTAGTTAAATAAACTGTGAAGTTTCTAAGTTCAAATTAAAATCTTTCATTTGGAATTTTTGTAATATAATAAAAAATAGCTGTGAACCTTTGTTTTTCTTTCTTCCCTCACTTTCCCTGTCCATGGTAAGCACATTAGAGCTTTAATACATTTGTAAAGTTACTCAATTTGATTCCAGACTTAAGATTTATCTTAATGAATTACCAGGTGCTCCTTGAAAAATGGATTTGAAGATAAGTTTGCAAAATGCCGCATCCTATATCCCTCTGAAGACTCCTTATAGATTCTTAAAGATGTCATGCAGGAAATGATTTGTCCAAGTGGTTCCCAACCCTGACTGAATGGCAGGCTCTCCTGGAAGGCTTTAACACATCTGATGGCAGGCTCTGTCTGGACTAATTAAATCAGAATGTCTGGCTGGGGCATCTGAACACCAGTGTTTAAAAATGTTCCCCTGATGATTCTAATGTGCAGTCATTGGAATACTAACCCAAACACACGGTACCCTCTGTTAATATCAAAGATTACTTTATGATATGTTGGTTTAAAGTAGTCATAGAACTTTTGAAAGAGCTAAGTAGAAGGTAAAAGTTACAGTTAACCACAGACCTCAGGGAATCAATTGTTTCTGGACAGCCAAGGGTTCCAAATCATGGAGGATTTCACCCTTTTTTGAAAACTAAACTTTTTTTACTTCAGTGATTGTGGAGAGAAAATTTTCTCAATGTTATGGCATACCTTTTTCATGTTAAAAATGTTAACAGTGCAGTTATCCTCCAACTAAAAATAAATTTAAAAAGATGCTAACAGTTATGAACATAAAGATCTCACATGCTAACTCAGTCTCAACCATATAAATGGCAAGTGTTACTCTCATGAAATTATGGTTTGTCCTTATGGTTGACATCAGTTTCTTGAGCACCTTGTTACTTTATAAATCACCCTTGACAGTTAGGTTGTCACCTTATTTCTTGTTGCATATCAGAGCACTTGTGTATACAGTGCTTGCCTGCTAATTTAATGTTCTTAAACTGCTATTGTCTTGGAAACTGATATTAGAATGAGAATTAGGAGCAGAGTAAGAGTAATGAGGTTTTGGATTGGGCTCTGAGGTGCTCCTATAAGTTTGAGGTTGTTTAGTTGCTAAATCGTGTCCAACTCTTTGCAATCCCAGGATGCCAGGACTACCCCTGTAGTCCACCAGGCTCCTCTGTCCGTGGGATTTCCCAAGCAAGAATACTGGAGTGGGTTGCCATTTCCTTCTCCAGGGGATCTTCCTGACCCAGGGACTGAACCCACGTCCCCTGCATTGGATGCATTGGTGGGTAGATTCCTTAGAGCCGAGCCATTTGAAAAGCCCAAGTGCTTTATTTAGTTCATGAATTTTTTGATGTCATAATTTTTTACTTCATACATTTTGAATTTTTTCTGCATTTTAGGTAGAATTTTAGAAAGGTATGCCAGCTAACTGAATACACGCTTAGAGAATTATATGTTTATAATTAATGTATTTATATATATATACATTTAATGACAGGGAGATTGGACAGAAATAATAATTGCTTTGATACATTTCAAATAATGGCTTCCTCGCAAGTTAATGAGAGGGTATCATTTGTGCACAATTTTTTCCTCTTCTTTTGAATATAGTTCTTTTCTCTCTCTTTGTGGATGTGTGTGTTTAAAAAAAGATAAGTCTCATTTCCAAAATGAGACTATTTGTTGGTAAATAATACGTATTCTTATGAAATTGTCTGCAGAGTCTGATAGTTTTATTCATGTCATCTCTACAAAGATACTCCTTTATTGACTTGACCGTTTTATTTGGTATTGCTTTTTTCCTCCAGTCAGGGTCCTTATGTACTTTCTCTGTTCCTTTATTGCCCTTTGTCTCCAGAGTCTCTTGGGAACCAAAAGAGAAAAAGTTTCTTGCGTGGTTTTTGAAGTTTAGGTGTAACAGTCTCTGTTCACTGATTAAAAAAGAGAAAGAAAAGAAACCGGACTGCAGAATATCTTTCCTTGGAAGAAAAAACCTTTTTCTCTGAACTGTGTATCAGAAATCTATAGAGAAAGATGTTGGTTCTACATAAAATATTTCCTAGCATTACTGTCTGAAGTAGAAGTAGTAAATATCCTACTTTTGATGATATTTAAAGAGAGGTGGCATTATCATCTGACAAGGACATCCAAGAGAGGTTTCCTTCTGTGCCTTGATGTAGGTGAATGACTTAAAACTTTCTTGACTAACCTGTGGTAAGGAATAATTTTTTCAGTAGTGTGACCTAGACCTATTTATGTATACATACATACACATAGGTGGCTCAGTGATAAAGAATCCGCCTACCAATGCAGGGGACACAGGTTTGATCCCTGAGTAGGGAAGGTCCCCGGGAGGAGGAAATGATAACCCACTCCAGTATTCTTGCCTGGAAAGTCCCATGGACAGAAGAGCCTGGCTGGCTATAGTCCATTATGTCACAGAGTCAGACACAACTTAGCTATGAGTACCACGGACATATACAAATAAGACAGAAAGTCTGTGATGCAGTACATGTGTGTTGTAGTCTATAATATTTTCTATTTGGTTTTATTAAAAATGCTAGTTGTAATTCATTAAATTTATTTCATGACTCCTTGATGGGTCATCATTTGTACTTTGAAAAACACTAATCTAGATGACTTCTAAGATTTCTTCCAGCACCAAGATTCTATGTTACTATGAATCCACATTCTTATGTAAAATCAAAGTTCATCATAGGGAACTATGATCTGATTTCATGAGATGGGAACCATCTCATCCTCTATCGCCCCCAAATTTTCATCCTGTATTCTGTTACCTTGCTGAATTCACTTGTTCTAGGTGATTTTTAAAATAGATTTCCTGAAATTTTCTCCATAGATAGTCAGCCATTTTCAAATAGTTTTTTATTTCTTTCTTTATGATCTGTATGCTTTTTATATCCCTTTCTTGTCTCATTGCTCTGACTAGCCAGCATGTATAGCACTATGTTGAATAGAAGTGGTGGGGCATACCTCTTTGCCTCATTCTTGATCTTGGAGAGAAAAAATATAATCTTTACTGATTAAGCATCATTTTAGCTGTATGTTTTAAAAGTCGATTTTTAAAAAGTTGAGAATGTTTTTCTTAACTAGATTTTTGAGAATTTTTGTAATGAATGAGTGTTATTTTTGTTAAATTCTTTTGCTGCAGCAATTGATCTAATTATGATTTGTCTTTTTTAACCTGTCATTGTGATAGATTACATTAACTGACTGTTGAATATTGATTTTTGAATGTTGTATGCTTTCAGTATATGCCACTTGGTCATGATCTGTAATTTTTATGTATGTTGTTGAATTCTATTTACTAGTATTTTGTTAAAGATTTCTGCTTTTATAGTCAAGATGGATATTTGTCTGTAGCTTTTTTGATTTGTTTGGTATATTCCTTGATTTTGTTATCAGGATAGTACTGGACTCAGAAGGATTGGGAATTGTTCATTTTTCTGTTTTCTGGAAGAAATTGCACAGAATTAATTCTTTAAATGTTTGATAGAATTCTGTAAAACGTATGGATTTGGACTTATGTTTTTCAGGAACTTTAAAATTATGAATTCAGTTTCTTGAATACTTCTAGGACTATTTAAGTCATCTGTTTCATTTTAAATCACTTGTGACAGTTTGTGCTTTTTGAGGATTTGGTCTGTTTTGTCTAAGTTGTCAAATTCATGTGTGTAAAGTTGTTCTTAGTATTCCTTTATTATCCCCTTTTATGTCTACAAAGTCTGTAGTGATATCTTGTTTCATTCCTGGTATTGATAATTGTGTCTTATTTTCTTTGCCAGACTTGTCAGAGGTTTGTCAGCTTTATCAGATTTTTCAAAGGACCAAGATTTTTGTTTCACTGCTTTTCTCTATAGTTTTTTTTTGTTGTTGTTGTTTTCAGTTTTATTGATTTCCATTTTAGATTTACATCTTGCTTTGGGTTTATGTAGCTCTTCTGTGTTCTTTAGATGGAAGCCTAGGTTATTGATATGAGAGTTTTCCTCTTTTCTAATGTACACATTTAGTGCTATAAATTATATCTTAGCATTTCTTAGTTTCAGCTCACAGATTTTGATATGTTGTATTTCATCTGCATTCAGTTCAGTATGTATATACTTATTTCCTTTGATACTTCTTCTTTTACCCAAGGATTGTTTTAGAAGTGTGTTGTACAGTTTGCAAATATTTGGAGATTTTTCCTGTTACCTTTCTGCTACTCATGCTTAGTCCGATTCTCTTGTGGTCAGAGAGTGTAGTCTGTATGATTGTACTTCTTTTAAACTTGAGATTTATTTTATGGCTCAGGATATTGTCTTTCTTGGTTAATATTCCATGGGCACTCTAAAGGAATATATATTCTGCTGTTGTTGGTAGAGTGTTCCATAAATATTGATTAGATCATATTGGTTAAAAGTGTTAAGTTTGTATCTTCACTGATTTTCTGTCTGGCTGTTCTATCGATCGTGAGAAGTATATTAGTGTCTTCAAGTAAAATTCTGGGCTTGTTCATTTCTCTTTCATTTCTGTTTTTGCTTCACGTATTTTATAGCTCTGTTGTTTGGCACTTACACATTTAGGATTACTGTATCTTCTTGGTAAATTGACCCTTTTATCTTTATGTTGTTTCCCTTTTTGTTTCTGGTAATTTCTTTGCTTTGAAATCTACTCTGATATTAAAATAGTACTCTTTTATTACCTATCATTTTGTTCTCAGCCTGCCTGTAATCTTATATTTTCAGTAGTTTTTTTACAGACAGTATATATTTGGATAATGTTTTTAAATTCACTCTGCCAGTTTCTATCTTTTAGTTGGAATATTTTGACCATTTATATTTAATGTAATTATTGATATGTCAGGGCATAAACCTACCATTTTATTTTGTTTTTCATTTCACCAGTTAATTACTTTCTGTTTTTCTTTGGTCTGTTTTCTTTTTTCCTGCCTTCATATAGGTTGCTTGTGCCTTATGTATTCTATTTTGATTTACCTGGTGTTTCAGTGTATATCCTTTTGTATAGATTTTTAAAGGCTTGCTCCAAATGTTATGTTATACATGCATAACTTATCAGAGTCTACTGGTGTTTGCATGTTACCAGTATAAATAATGTTAGAAACCTTAGCCTCCCTGTAAGTCCCTTAATAGTCTTTCATTTGTAATATTGTTTTAAATGTGTACTTTGAGAACCGTATCAGACAGTGGTATTACGTTGTTGTTTTTTTTTTTTTTTCCCCAAGCATTAAATATAGCATAGAAATCAAAATGGGGGGAAATCTCCTCAGCTTATCTATAATTATTCCCTTGTTCTTGTTTCCTTTTGAATGTTCCAAGATCTTATCATTTTCTTTCCATTTCAAGAACATTCTGTTTCTGTTCTTTCAAGATAGGTCCACTGGCAACGGATTCTTTTAGTTTAACTTCATCTGAAAATGCTTTGATTTCCCCTTCATTCCTGAAGGATAAGCCTATTTGATGTTGAATTTTGTGTTGATAGTTTTTTTTTTTCCAGTACATGATAAATGTTATGTCACTTTCTTCTGGCCTCCATGGTTTCTGATGTGATATCCACTGCAATTCAAATCGATTTTCCTTTATTGGTAGGTTGTGATAATGTGTCATTTCTCTCTTGTGGCATTTAAATTTTTTCTTTGATTTAATTTTCAGGAGTTTGTCTTGGCATAGTTTTCTTTGGGTTTATCTTGTTTGGAGTTTGCTCAGCTTCTTGAATCTATTGGTTTACATCTTTTGAAAACTTTGGTAATTTTCCAGCCACTTTAGAAGAGGACTTACTTTCCAACCCTATACACTTTTTCTTTTCTTCTTCTGAGACATCAGTTACACAAACTGTTTAGATCGTTTGTGATAGCCCTGCAGTTGTATGAGTCTTTGTTAATTTTTTTTCTCCAGTCTATTTTCTCTCTGTTACTCTGATTGAGAAATTCCTGTCCTAGGCTCACTTTTGCTGATTCTTATCTCTGTCATCTTTGTTCTGCTCTTGAGCCTTTCCTGTGACTTATTCATTTTGGTTATTGTATTTTTTTCCAGTCTTTAAACTTCTACTTGTTTCTTTATATCTTCTGGTTTTTGTTTTTCTGGACACAGACTTCCTATTTTTTTACTTAAGTATGTTTGTAACTGTTTAGTGAAGTATTTTTATGACAACTGCTTTAAAAGTACTTGTCGGTGATTCTGACATCTGTGTTGCCTTTCCTTGGTATCTAGTGATTCTCTTTTTTCATTCAGGTTGAGGTTTTCTTGGTTCTTGGTATGATGACTAAATCTTGCTAGAGTCTGGACACTTTGGGTATTATGTTGTGAGATTGTGGAGCTAACTTAAATCTCTTTAGTAGGTTTTTTTCTGATACTGCACCAGCAGGAAAGTGAGGACTTTGTCATGCTATTGCCAGGTCTGGATGGAAATTCAGGTTTCCTACTTAGTGTCATGGACACCTCATAGGGGAGAAGGAGGCTCATTACCTCTGGGTAGGAATGCAAGTCCCAACTTCACATGGCTATCTCTGACAGCATTCCCGCAGGGGGAGAAAGAGCTCCTCATTATAGCTGGGGAGAATGGAAATCTAGGCTCCTTATGTAAATCTTGCTGGCAGAGATGGGATGGAATTGCAGCTTTTCTGTGGTGCATTGTTGGAGTATAGCAGTCATTATCTAAAAGCTCTCTGCCCTGCATGATTGCCCTTTGCCTCATCCTTTGGCTGGAGAGAATAAGCCTTTCTCTGTGTGTGTGTGTGTGTTGTCTGTACACACTGACATTTCCAGATTGCTGGCTTCTTAGCACCCAGTTCAGAGTATATTAGGCAAAAAGAAATCCTGGTATGCTGTTCGTCTGGTCCCAGTTTCTTTAGCCAGCTTCCCTTCTCCAACCTTCAGAATTAATTTTCTTAAGTTTATGGTACATGTAATGATCTGGAGTTTTAGTGTACTTAGCATGAGGGGAGGAGAGAAGTACATCTACTCTGTCTTATCCTAGAACCCATAATTTCCTTATATGTGCATAAATTTTATTAGACTTTAGGAGTAAAGCATCATGCATAGCTAATTTAATGTTTCAGTAAGGACAGAAGTTTGTGTTTTATTGCTAGAAAATTTTTCACAAAAGGTTTTTGAATAATAAGACTACCAAAAGTGGAAAGTAGGTGTCAGAATCTGGTTTTGTTAGGAAAAGACTACAGAAAGTCTCATAAAATGGAGTTTTAAAAAATCTATGTCTGATTTGGCATTTTTCCTTCTCAGCTCCACGTTTTCTTAGCTCCTGTTGCTTCCTTCTAGGACAAGCGTATATACAAACTTTTGATTTAACTATCTATAATCTTACCTTTCAGAGGTGCTGCTACTAATATTTTGTTCGAAATAATATATTCCTCTTTCACTTAAAATGTATTAAGATTTTCCATGTAACTGTCTGGACACTTAATCAATTTGCTTAGCATTCATTGTAATACACCATAATTTACTGTTATTTTTGTGTGGCGTTTGTTGCTAGTCACCATGAAGTAATAATGGCACGAATAATAATCATGGGGAAGTTTCCAAGCAGAATAGTAGTTCTAGTCTGTGGTTTCCATTTCTTTTTAGAGAGTGTAAAAATAAAGCAGTCTGGGACATTTGATCCTACTGGGTAGGGTTCACTGGATCTCTCACTTTTAGACTTAAGACTGTTAAAGGCTGTAGGGTCCCCTTCCTCTATGACTGCTGCCTCCTAGCCTGAAGCTACTGTTAGGGCTGAATGCTAGGTGATGTTCCATTTTTGTCTTAGATGAGCATGTGGCATTTCAGGGACACCTAGATTAAATTTCCCACTTTACCCAGCCTCTGCACCTACAGGAATGTTAATTCCCTCCCGTGGGAATCAGATGCAAGTATGTGTGTAATATATGCCTGGGAGGCAGTCATCAGTGGAATACTCTGTATATGGGGTTAGGTTCTTCACCGAGTTTGCTCTGCTAATCAGAGGAAATGGCCACTGAGCATGGAGAATGTTCATTAAATTCAATTCACTGGGAGGCACTTTCAAGTTTCTGGCTTTTGCCAGTGTGTGGAGGTTACTGCCATTTGCTGAGATGGGGAAGAACGGGGGAGAAATTGATTTGAAATGGAAAGTAAAGCCTCAGATAAACATTCCAGTAAGACATCCAAGAGGAGTTGTCAAATCCAGTTTGATACAGGAGATGACCCCAGAGGTGGTAGCAGCTGACTGCAAGCCCAGTGCCCTTGAAGGCCCTGGTCTACTTTCTGACCTCATGGATTGCTTTCTACCATGTCAACTCCACTGTAGCCACACTGGGTGCATTTTCCAAATAAGTTGTCCAGTCTCATAGTTGCGAGCTATTTTTCTGTTCCCTGTCACTAGTGGAGCCTTTTAGTCATGCCATTCATGGCCACCCACCTGATTTCACCCTGACGTTCCCAGTCCCTGTCCTGTCCTTTTTGTGTGTGCCATTTGGTGGCATCTGTACTGTCTTTGTGTGACTGAAGTGTATAAAGCAGAGAGGAGCAGTGATACAAAGTGAAGCTGGAGAAGGGTAGATGAAGGTGAGCTCCTCCAGGGCTGTCCTGCATTTGGCCTCTATCTTAAGAGGAGTGAGAGATAAAGGTTTTCAAGGAGGAGGAAACGTAACCATAGTTGCCTAGAGAGGTGATAAGAGAGGGGTTAAGAGTGGTTATGAGTTAATCAAATAGGAATCTCTTGCATTAGAATAAAGACAAAAGCAAAGCATGTAATAATCCATGCACCGTGTTAGGTGTTGAAGAAACAAAAATGATGGAGTATGATTCTCTCTCCCAGTTAGGGAGAGTCTAGATGGTTAGAGAGGTGATTTCAATCCGAAGGTAAGTGCTCCAGAAGCGGAAGGGCCCAGTGTTGTGGGAGCTTAATGAGTTTGTTTGGCCCAGAGGGTTCAGGTTTGTGAACTTGCATTAAATATTTGAGCAGCTTTCATAAATAATCTCTCAGAATTTTAAAATTTAGAACCTGAAGCAATATTTGTCTCATCTCTACTGATGAGAAAATTTCCCAAATTGCCTTTTAAGGAAGTTCAGTTTGGGGGGATGTTAAATGACTACTTAAAAAAACCGATTGAGTCAGTTTGGAGAATCTGGATTAAACCAAAAAGTTCCTTTACTGCACAGCTTCTCAGAACTTATGGTATGCTTATGTGTGTTATAAATCTTCTAGAAATATATCTAATGTATAGTATTTCCCAAACTCATTTGGTGATGGATTCTGTTATGTTAAAGATTGTCTGTGGATATAGAACAGACTTTAGGTAATGCTGGTTTACATGATTTCCTTGCGATCTTAACTAGTTAAAGGTAAGCAGTATGTTTCCATGACTGTGTCTCTTCATTTTTTTTTTCTAAGACATTTCAGTATTAACATACAGAATGGAATTAATTATGAAAATACCAGAATTCTTATGGCCACGTTTTAATACTGTTTTACACGTGGGGTGAATGAAACTGCTTGCTTGCAGAGTCGCTTCAGTCGTGTCCCACTCTGCAACCTTGTGGACCATAGTCTACCAGGCTCTTCTGTCCTTGGGATTTCTCCAGCAAGAATACTGGAGTGGGTTGCCATTTCTTATTCCAGAGGATCTTCCTAAGTCAGGGATCAGACTCCCATCTCTTGCCTCTCCTGCATTGGCAGGCAGGTTCTTTACCCCTGAGCCTCCTGGGAAGCCCCTTAAAATGCTGTAGACTAAATCTTTTTTAAAAATAATTACTTCAAATGATCTTATAATCAGCAGAATAATATTCTTATTGGATTTTGCTGGCCTCACTTCAGTTCAGTCGCTCAGTCGTGTCCGACTCTTTGCGACCCCATGAATCGCAGCATGCCAGGCCTCCCTGTCCATCACCAACTCCCGGAGTTCACTCAGATTCACGTCCATCGAGTCAGTGATGCCATCCAGCCATCTCATCCTCTGTTGTCCCCTTCTCCTCCTGCCCCCAATCCCTCCCAGCATCAGAGTCTTTTCCAATGAGTCAACTCTTCGCTTAAGGTGGCCAAAGTACTGGGGTTTCAGCTTTAGCATCATTCCTTCCAAAGAAATCCCAGGGCTGATCTCCTTCAAAATGGACTGGTTGGATCTCCTTGCAGTCCTAGCAAATCACTAATTGACTTTTCCTCCTAAAGTAGCCAGAGTAAAGTTTCTTGGACTAGTTCCTCTTTGATATGTGTTGCTACCAGTTTAGTTTGGCATAACTTTGTTTCTATTATGTATTCTGCTTGATAACTCTCTTCTTGACTCTTAGAGAGTTGATTAAATTTTTGTTTTGAAATAGATGAACGCTTTTATGGATGAATTTATTTATTTCTCTTAACAAATTTTATGGTTTGGGAGAAGCAAAAACAATATCAAACCAGAATAAGAATAACGGAATTATGCCTGTCTTGTTCAAAGTTACCTAAAGCATGATGTTTTTAAGAATCAACTTGGAATATGTAGATACCTCTAAAGTGCTTAAACATGTCCTTTTCAATATAATTTTTGGTTTGAGTTTAATACAGAAATTTATTTTCATCCTGGGTCATCTGAGAGGGTTGTAGAGAATAGCTATCAAGTATGGGTTGTTAACACCTCACTATCAACACTTCATGTATGCAGAAAAAAACCAGCCGAATATAGTAGGCATCTGTTTCTTTTATTTTAGCATCTCATCCCTTTCCCAAATCTTTTCATAATAAATTCTCATTGTTAGCACAGATGAAACTGGGATCACGTCCTCCCTTCAAATAGCAAAGAAACTTATACAATCTCCTGATTTAAAGAACTTCTGAGTATTCACAAATTGTGGTCTTACTCCTTTGTTCATATAGGTGCAAAGAGAAATTGCATAGAATACACTATTAAAGAAGATTGGGGGCTTCCCTGATAGCTCAGCTGGTAAAGAATCTGCCTGCAATGAAGGAGACTGGTTCAATTCCTGGGTTGGGAAGATCCCCTGGAGAAGGGAAAGGCTACCCGCTCCAGTATTCTGGCCTAGAGAATTCCATGGACTACAGTCCATGGGGTTGCAAAGAATCGGACATGACTGAACGACTTTCACTTACTCACTCACTCAAAGAAGATTGACTAATGGATTATTTAAAATCCAGAGAAACCCAGAATCCAGAGAACTAGTAAAATTAGTGTATCATCAGATGGAAAGATTATACATTAACCTGTAACACCAAGATGGATACATTCTAATAATATTAGTTGAACTTAAGTTTTCTCATCCTTACACCAAAATAATGGTCATAATTCATATCAATCTTTAGGAAGTAAAACTTTAGGAATTAAAAATGTATTGTGGCAAACTATTTGTTACAAATAGTTTCCATGCTTTCAGAGATAGTTAATTTCATTCAGTTTGGCCAGGAATGTCAGAGACACCCAAGAAAGACTTTTTAAAATAAATAAGTCATGGGATAGTGACTGCTTTTAAGTGTATCTTGGAAGATACTGAGTTTAGACTTTCAGTGGATGCAACTTTGCTAAACTGCCAGTGAAATTGCAATTATAATTAGAGTTACTCGGGTGGTCTAAGTCTTTTTTAAAAGTAGTATTTCAAATGACCTGAATAGTTTTCTTAGTGTATTTAGTTAGCTCAATTAATCCAAGAGTGATTTTTTTTTTAAAAGCCACTACCTACATCACTAACCCCTCTTGAGATTGAATAGCTGTTATTTTAAAAAGGGAAGGGAGTGGTATTCCTTTAGTCACATAGGTTTGGGAAATGATGAATCAAGGACACTGTAAACATTTTCTTACTGTGTAACTTCTCAGAGCTTTTGCTTTTTGTGTATATTATTTTTAATTTTTTGGTATTACTTTTATATATTACAAATTTTTTAAAAGTTGAATATTAGTGTGAACACTGTACCACCCATGCATTCCAGTACCCAACCTGCCCTTGCCAGATTCGTGCTTATCCTTTCAGGATATCCTGTGGCTCAATGTGTATATTTACTTTAACAGAGCATCATTCTGTAACAATATTCTGAATCTTTTTAAAGTTTGAGTTACGCCTTAAAGATTATTCCATGTTACTACATGGAGTTGCATCATTTTTTATAAATTAGTGTGAAGATTTTAGGAACTGATGACCGTGGGGGTTTATTTAACCCCTCAGCTCCTCAGTTATATTGTTCTTTGTATTATGTGTGCATACCCTACGAACCTCCACAATAATTTGGAATTTAAGTAGTCTGCATATCTTAAAGAAAGTTAAAGGAAAAAAATAGTCTGTGACATTTTCTCACAAGTTCACCGTTTCCGTGCTGTTCTTTCCTGTCTCAGGATCCAGGTATCCATCTGGCTTCACTTTAGCCTTGAGTTTTCTTCTTCAGCATTTCTTATAGTATTACAGGTTTTCTGGCAGTAAGTTCCCTCAGTTTCATTAAAATAAATGTGTTTATTTTACTTTTATTTTTGAAGTATATTTTCAGTGAATATAGAATTTTGAAGTGACAGCTTTTTTATTTTTAGCACTTTAAAGATGTTGTTCCACTGTCTTTGGGCCTCAGTTTTTTTCCTCATTAGAAGTCAACCATTTAAAAACAACCATATTTTTGCCTTAACTGACAAAAAAGGAAGTCAACCATCATTTGAATGATCGTTTCCTGTGTGTAATATTTAGGTTTTAATAATTCAGGTATATGTGTCTTGTGTGGTTTTCTTTATATTACTCACTGAATTTGTTGACTTGTGTACTTAGCATCTTTTGCCAAGAGATGTTTTTGGCTCTCATGTCTTTTAATATTTTTCTGCCTTCTTTATCTCCTTTCTTCCTGGTAGACCTTTTAATATTGTCTCACAGATTCCTAAGGCTCTGTTCATTTTTTCCAGTCATTTTCCCTCTGTTTGTATAATTTCTGTTGATTAATTATACAGATTGTATAATTTCTGTTGAGTAATCTTGACTCTATCATGTCCTTTCTGTTATTTTGCCTATCTAAGTGAATATGAAAATTTTATTTTTCAGTTTTGCAATTTCCATTTTTGTTCTAATAGTTCCCTTCTGAGATTTCCCATCTGTTGTTCAGTCACTAAGTCATGTCTGACTCTTTGCAACTTCATGGACTGCAGCATACCAGGCTTCCCTGTCCTTCACCATCTCCTGGAGTTTGCTCAAACTCCTGTCCATTGAGTTGGTGATGCCATCCAACCATTTCATCCTCTGTCATCCCCTTCTGTCATGCCCTCAGTTTCCCAGTAGGGTCTTTTCCGATGAGTTGGCTCTTCTCATCAGCTGGCCAAAGTCTTGGAGCTTGAGTTTTAGCATCAGTCCTTCCAATGAATATTCAGCATTGATTTCCTTTAGGATTGACTGGTTTGATCTCCTTGCTCTCCAGGGGACTCTCAAGAGTCTTCTCCAATATCATAGTTCAAGAGCATCAGTTCTTCAGCACTCAACCTGCTATATGGTCCAGCTCTCACATCTGTACCTAACCATTGGAAAAACCATAGCTTTGACTATACAGACATTTGTCAGTAAAGGGATGTCTCTGCCTTTTAATATGCTGTCTAGGTTTGTCATAGCTTTTCTTCCTTGAGGTCACTGATCATTCCAAGTGTTGGGAAGTTCTTAGAGTCCACCGTCACAGCTGAGCATGTCTACTGGCACTTTCCCTCACTGGGCCTCACAGACAGCCTTTTAGTTTGAACTCAGCCTGCTGCAATGCCTGATGTGTCCTCTCATCTCTTCGTTTGTCCTCTCTTCATCCATTATTCCCATAGAGCTTAGAGCCTGGCCCTTGCTTGGCCAGTTTGCTCCCCCTAGGCATCCACTCTCACGTGGAGAGGACTGCAGTATGTGGAGGAGCCGTCACGGAGGCTGTGGAGCCAGTCTGACCTCCCTCGTCCAGGTCACTTTAGCTTCTCTCTTCTTCAGTTTCCTCAGGTGTCAAATGGAAGTGAGAGGAGCATTTGCCCTCTAGGGCTCTTGTGTGGACTAGATGAATTTCCATATGCACAGTGCTGGTGTGGGGTCACTGCTCAGTAAATGCTAACTGTGATCTCTTCCCCTAGTTAACAAAAGATTTGTTGGACTCCTTTTTTAAAAATTCATTTTAATCTTTAAACATTTATTTTTATTATTTTATTTATTCATTTTTGGCTGTGCTGGGTCTTCGTTGCTGCACCTGGACTTTCTCTAGTTGGGGAAAATGGGGGCTACTCTAGTTGCGGTGCACAGGCTTCTCATTGCAGTGGCTTTTCTTGTTGCAGAGCACAAGCCCTAGAGTGCATGAGCTCAGTGATTGTGGCGCAGACTTAACTGCTCTGCGGCATGTGGGATCTTCCCGTGTTCCCTGCATTCTCAGGTGGATTCTTGTTCGCTGCGCCACCAGCGAAGTCCTGTTGGACTCCTTTTAAGTGCTCGGCGTCATGCCAGATACGAGACACTAAGACTACAGTGAATAAGATTCCCCTTTCCCCTGTGTTTGAGGAGAAATCAGTCCATTTACAGCCTTCCTAGAACATCACCTCCAGAAGAGTACGTGAATTATTCACTCTCAACATTTCTTTTAGTAAAGGAGTTTTACAGTCTGTTATCCCAGGGATGGGGGAGCCTGGGGGGCTGCTGTCTATGGGGTCGCACAGAGTCGGTCACGACTGAAGCGACTTCACTTGCATGCATTGGAGAAGGCAATGGCAACCCGCTCCAGTGTTCTTGCCGGGAGAATCCCAGGGACAGGGGAGCCTGGGGGGCTGCCGTCTATGGGGTCGCACAGAGTTGGACACGACTGAAGCGACTCAGCAGCAGCAGCAACATAGGGTTCACAGGCACTTTCAGGGGCGGCCTTGCCTTCTTAAATTCAGGAAGTAAAAGGATGTACTTATTTTGGTGTTATTAGAATTACATTTTCATAGAACAAGAGTCAAATGACAACTAAGATGATAAGATTAGCTCTTCATCTGGTTGACGTCATCATAAACTCACCAACTCTGAAGTGTTCAATGTCTGGCCGGGATTTCTCCTACATGTCTCGGTGATTTTATTCCCTGCGGATCACTGCACTCATGCACTTGTCAGTCTTGTTGCCTCTATGACTGGGGAGTTCCCAGTTTTACAATCTGAGATTATATTGCAAGTTTCTCTCCTTATCTTGCAACACCTGTCACTCTCCAAAAATAAGACTGTATATAGTCTTTTTGTGTGTGTGTTTGAGCCTTTCTTCTGTTCTCTTGAGTGAATTTTTCAGAAGAATGATAAAAGTAAGTAAAAGAGAATAACAGAAATAAATAAAATTTGCTCAGGATGCATTCTTACTTTATTCCCATGTGGGTCTCAGAACTCTCTTGTGTTCCTCAGAATTCCTCAAATACTTATGGAATGTTATACACGCTGGAATGACCCATTGATTTTGATTGACATCCTGTCTTTTTAAGATCATATGGAAGACTTTCTTGAAATCAGTAAAGTCAGCAGGTCAATTTTTTTTTTTTTTTACTGTATTGAACTTTTTACTTTTATCCCAAACTCTCCCATGTTCTGATCTTTCCTAAATCAGTGCATGTTTTTGTTGCTTCAGTAGTCTATTTCTAATGGACTGTAATAAAATAATCTTTATACCATACCTACTGTCATCAGGTATTTTCTACCCTGTTGCTTTCATACTTTTTCTCTGCCATTTCCTCATCCCTTGTCTCTCTCATTGAGATGGAAAAAAGCACCCTCCTCTGTTTAGTTGTTCTCCTTTACCTCTGGGTCAGGGCTTCCCTGGTGGCTCAGCTGGTGAAGAATCTGCCTGCAATGAGGGAGACCTGGGTTTGATCCCTGGGTTGGGAAGATCCCCTGGAGAAGGGAACGGCTACCCACTCCAGTATTCTGGCCTGGACTGTAAAGTCCATGGGGTCACGAAGAGTTGGACATGACTGAGTGACTTCTGCTTTCTCTTTCCCCTTAGAGTCAGGTTTAGGACCCTGTGCTATGTTTGGACTATATATGTAGTTATCTCAGGTGTTATTCTTATGATGGTTTGCTGCTTTTCTCAGTGCAGGTTTCCTGGGAGCTTACTGCTCAATAATTTCCCAGGCTTTTTCTTGGCTTCAGTTATCGGAACCTTGACCCACTCGCTTTATTTCCTCATTATTTGTTGACATTCTCACAGTCTCTGGTCAAGATGCACTTCTTCAAAGATTAATTAATTACTAGACTCCTACACTGTGGTTGACTGACACGATACAGAATAGTTTATACGGATAGAACATAACCCCAAACATGTAAATAGATGTCCTTGAGACATAAGACAGAATTTTTAAAAGTATAGTAGAACTAATGTTCATTACTTTACATTAGATTCATCTGAAGATTTATTTAGTTGATTCTTTCTGGTCTTTGTAATATCTGGACATGTCAATATATTTTCTGAACACCACCTGATACTTTGAAGTGCATCAGCATTCTCAAATGCCTGATGAACCCACTGGCAGGGTTCCTAGGGAGTCACAGAGTGCTGGTTTCCCTGATATGGTGAGGGTCCTGACGGGGGCACCACCAGCACAGGAAGTGAGAGACTGGAGACCTGCCAGCATCACTGCCTCACCTCCCTCCTGGGCTCCCCTGCAGACATAGTTACATGGAGCTGGCGGCAGGGTCCCTTGGTTTGAGGAGCTGGTGGCAAGGCCCTTAATTTAATTAAGAGGAGTAATAAAAAGCATGAGAGGTGCTGAAGTATCATAAAAACACTGTGGAATATCTAAGAAGTATGATGGGTTATTTGCCAAGAAAGAGGAGGGCAGACAACCATGATTTCTTACTGTGTTCCGGCCCCGAGTGTAACTTGCCGTGGGTTACAGGCCAGTAGAGGACCAAGCTGGTCCTCTAGCCCAGGATTACATGTCTGCAAAACTCATGCTTTTTCTGCTGCATTATGCTCACTCTTATAAATGTCACCACTTGTGGAATATTAGGATATCATGGCAGACTGATTCAAGGATAACCTCAAAAGCCGCTTTGCCTACAAAAGAGAATTTGCAGTGTGACTGAAGTGTAGTCTCTTATCCATACTGTGATCAGGAATAAACTATCTGAATAATCAGAGGTTGGAACTGTTAATCTTTTATTTTTTTAATTGATTTATTTTTATACTTTTTAGTTTGTATTGAAGTATAGCTGATTAACAATGTTGTGATAGTTTCAGGTGAGCAGCAAAGGGACTCAGCCATACATATACATGTATCCATTCTCCCTGAAACTCCTCTCCCATCCAGGCTGCCACATACACTGAGCAGAGTTCCCTGTGCTATACAGTAGGTTCTTGTTGATTATCCATTTTAAATGCAGCAGTGTGTACATGTCCACCCCAAAATCCCCAGCTGTCCTTTACCCCAGCAACCATAAGTTTAGAACTGTTAGCCTTTTAAAGTTCGAAGTGTTACTCAGCCTGTTCCTTTGTGCAGTAGTCATACTGAATATCCGTGTCACAGCTTTCAGTATCATCATCTGATTTGTTGCCATGCCATGCTTTCTCCTCAAGGTTCATGGCAGAAATGAAGAGTTCATGTTTGGCAGGTTAGTGCCAATTCTGAAATAAGGATGTTGTTATTTTTTTAATTTATTTTTTATTATTGATGAAAAGCATACCTAGATCATCTGCATCTATTGGGGGAAGGGAAGGATAGACAGTTGCAGTCCACCTAGTATTCCCTGGAGAATTTGTGCAGAAAAATTAAAAAATTAATTAAGAATGACTGAAAATTCAATTGCTTAGCATTACCTCAAAGTATTTATAGTTAAAAGCTGGCAAATTTTCTAAAAGTCCTAGGTACTCTTCTACTTAGCAAAAGGTGCTTTTTACCCTTTTTATACTGTGAAAGGATTCCAGGTAGTTGAGCATGTTCTTTTTTCCATTTCTTTGAAAAGTAATCTTTGAGTCAGATGATGGTGTTGGCTCCAATGGTCAGTATAATTCCAGTAAGTCATCTGGTATGGATTATAATAAAATGCCAAGTATATTACCAATAACCAGAAGAAATTTCTAAGACCCTTTAATGATTATTATCAATAATCTGAGACTACTTACATTGCCTGAATCTGACAACATGTCTCCCTGTGGCAATTTTAGGTAATAAGTTATATTTCTACTTTCAGTTTCTATGAAGTCACCCAAAACTCTGCATTTGTTGTTGTTATTTTAATGTACATGCCCTTCTAATGATTGTAGGAATGTGAAACAAAATGGTTATCCATTTGATTAATCTTTATTGCAGGTGAGAGGATAAAATGTATTTTGTAAAATAATTGATTAAATGTACCTATTCTTTGGCATACATCTTTAGATGTTTAATTATAATTTTTATGATGTGTTGGAGCCAACATTTTCCTGTAGAAATACAACTCAAGATTTAATATTGGGCAACAGTGGGAAAATGGGATTTAGTATGAAAATATTTGCTTTATGTAAACCTTTTTATGAATGCAGCTAATGCATAAGTGAAGTCAAGCTGTAAAAACAATTAGCTGGGAAAATGCCAAATAAATTTTTATATTCCAGTGAATATCTGTTAACTACACATTTTTGTTGTTATTAAACTATATGCAAATATACAAGTAGATTCACTTAGGTAAAAAAGACAAAATACTAGAAGTATGCAGTAAGTATAATTACTGTTTGCATCTCCAAACAAAGCACATTAATCTTCCTGCAATAACGCTGATGTAATGTCTCCATGTTACTTTTGGGAGTATTTGAAGTGGGCAAGCGTCCAAAGTTGATAGTTAATTCTGATCAGTAAAGGCACTGGAGTAGATGTCTGGGTTCGACGTTGTAACAAAGCAAACAGTTTCTAAAGCTCTTGGAAGATTCCAGTGCAAACATGATCATGAACGTGAATCTTTTGTTCTAGACATTATAAAATTAATTTATCCACAAAGCATGTTAGACCCCTTTTAAAATTATAATCTGTTATGTTTGTATTTTTTTTTTAACTCAGACTTCTTAAAAACATCTACTTTGGGGCTTAAGCTAATGAAGAAACAGAAGTATTTAAAATATTTTCTGGAACTAGTCTCAAGAACTGGAAAGGATTTGAGAGGTTTTCTTCACCAGTGGTTTTCAGAGAGCACTCTCAGACAGCCCTCAACCAAAGATGACCTGTTGATGGAATTGAATAAGAGAGTCTTTCAACTCAAAGGAAAAATAAGCCATGTGTTCCATAATTTCCTTAAGCTAAAGGATCTGTTGTTAGACTAGTAGCATGCAGTATTTAGTAAATACATATTAAAATTTAAATTGTATTTCTTTAAACATTTTACAAAGGCTTTTGAAGTGCAAAGTGCACTCGAGGTGCATGCGTACACACACACTCACACACACACACACACACACTTGAAAATTGTTCCTGAATAAATACATAGATGTGCTGTGATATTTCATGAAAATTGCAATCATTTCCCTCTGGTTTGCCACTTGAATCAGATGAACAAAGTTGATACAGACAGAATCTTTCATATTACTGATAAGTTGTAGAAAAAGTTCCTCCTCTTAACCAAAGAGTTTATAGATGTGCAGATGGAGCCTCAATCCAGTTGATCTTAATGTAATCTAAAGATCTTTATTCACTCTCTTAGTGTTTATCTAATTTGATCAATCTTATAAGTGTACTTGATAAATATTTTTAATTATATTTCTTAAAATATTGTGATCTTTATTACATTTAAGATAAAAAGCTTTTAGCAGATTAAGCAGTGACCTGGAGGGATATGCAGAGCCCTAACTAAGGCAGCATGTCTCTAGGTGTGTTTTGTAGAATGCTAGTTTACTAGAAAGGGAGTTTCATTACCAAAAATATTTAGAAAGCACTGTATTGTGTATTTCCCTCTTGAAGACATTACAGTTCAGGCAACATAAAGCCATTAAAAGGCAGGTTCATTAACCTTATATCTATGATAAATAGATACCTTGAAAATTAATTGTATGTCCAACACAAGAAGTTAGGAGAGGAGTAACAGAAGTCTGAGGAAGGAAAATGAATGTATTGATAGATAAATTAGAAAACCAAAGAAAAATAGAAAAAAAACATGTATAATCCAATATCTTCTTAGAACCAACAGTGTATGAATAGGTGACTTAATCGAGGGAAGCCATTGTGAGGCGAAAGCACAGAACGCAGCCTGAGGATGGGAGAGCACTACAGACGCAGAAATGAAAAGTCCTGACGGGTGGCTGTGTGCAGCTCAGTGGGAAAGAGGCCAGAACCGACAATCGTGGGTGGGCTGCTTTAGGCATGATCAAAACTGACCTCAAAAGGAGAAAGGGAAGATGTGATGTCTGTCCACGTAAAAGGATAAGTAGTTGAAGAGCTAGCTTCTACCACCTTCCCCCACCACCTGGAAGGAAAGGGACCCGGCCTCGGTGGTTTCACAGAGGAATTTTACTGAACCTGTGAAGAATAACCTTGATGTCTAGCTCAACGATGCAAGTTTGAAACAGCGAAGGACAGAGCTTCAGATCAGTATTGTGTGTTAGAGTGTCAGTGGAAAAATCTTAATTGAAATATTGGCCAACAATTTATCAGTATATAGAAGTAAGTACCCTTACTGAGTGGTATTTATTCTTGGAATGTAAAATTGTTTCACTATTAGAAAATATGTTAATAAGATTCACCTTATTAACAGATAAAAAGCAAATATTGTTGACTACACAGATGCTGAAAAGACATTTAAAAACCCATTCTTGACTTAGAAAATTCAATACATTTTGAATAATGGAATTTAATTTAACATTGTAAACTATATATTCTATAGATATATTCTATACTATATAGTCTGTAGTCTCTCTCTCTCTCTTTCACGCACAATCATCCCATTCCATCTTAACCCAACCCAAAAGCCAGCATTATGCTTATGAGGACACGCTAGTCACATTCCCATTAAAATAAGAAACAAGACCATCCGTTATCAGTTCCTCTTCAGTATTCAGTTGGAGGTGAAAGTGAAAGTGTTAGTTGCTTAATTGTGTCTGACTCTTTGCGACCCCATGAATCACAGCACACCAGGCCTTCCTGTCCATCACCAACTCCTGGAGTTCACTCAAACTCATGTCCATGGAGTCAGTGATGCCACCCAAGCCATCTCATCCTCTGTCATCCCCTTCTCCTCCCGCCCCCAATCCCTCCCAGCATCAGGGTCTTTTCCAGTGAGTCAACCCTTCACATCAGGTGGCCAAAGTATTAGAGTTTCAGCTTTAACATCAGTCCTTCCAGTGAACACCCAGGACTAATCTCCTTTAGAGTGGACTTATTGGATCTCCTTGCAGTCCAAGGGACCCTCAAGAGTCTTCTCCAGCACCACAGTTCAAAAGCATTAATTCGTCAGCGCTCAGCTTTCTTCACAGTCCAACTCTCACATCCATACATGACCATAACCTGGAAAAACCATAACCTTGACTAGAGGGACCTTTGTTTGCAAGGTAATGTCTCTGCTTTTGAATATGCTATCTACGTTGGTCATAACTTTTCTTCCAAGGAGTGTCTTTTAATTTCATGGCTGCAGTCACCATCTGCAGTGATTTTGGAGCCCCCCAAAATAAAGTCTGCCACTGTTTCCACTGTTTCCCCATCTATTTCCCATGAAGTGATGGGACCGGATGCCATGATCTTTGTTTTCTGAATGTTGAGCTTTAAGCCAACTTTTTCACTCTCCTCTTTCACTTTCATCAAGAGGCTTTTGAGTTCCTCTTCAATTTCTGCCATAAGGGTGGTGTCATCTGCATATCTGAAGTTATTGATATTTCTCCCAGCAATCTTGATGCCAGCTTGTGCTTCTTCCAGCCCAGCATTTCTCATGATGTACTCTGCATAGAAGTTAAATACCTACGGTGACAATATACAGCCTTGACGTACTCCTTTTCCTATTTGGAACCAGTCTGTTGTTCCATGTCCGTTTCTAACTGTTGCTTCCTGACCTGGATATAGGTTTCTCAAGAGGCAGGTTAGGTGGGCTGGTATTCCCATCTCTTTCAGAATTTTCCACAGTTTATTGTGATCCACACAAGTCAAAGGCTTTGGCATAGTCAATAAAGCAGAAAAAGATGTTTTTCTGGAACTCTTGCATTTTTGATGATCCAGCAGATGTTGGCAATTTGATCTCTGGTTCCTCTGCCTTTTCTAAAACCAGCTTGAACATCTGGAAGTTCACGGTTCATGTATTGCTGAAGCCTGGCTTGGAGAATTTTGAGCATTACTTTACTAGTGTGTTCTGATGACTGCAGTTGTTTGGTAGTTTGAGCATTCTTTGGCATTGGAATGAAAACTGACCTTTTCCAGCCCTGTGGCCACTGCTGAATTTTCCAAATTTGCTGGCATATTGAGTGCAGCACTTTCACAGCATCATCTTTGAGGATTTGAAATAGCTCAAGTGGAATTCCATCACCTCCACTAGCTTTGTTCATAGTGATAAAGTCGGAAGTATGGACCCATTTAATTTAGGGAAAAATAAAAAGAATATGGAAATAAGTAGAGAAAGTTACCAGTTTTTCGCAGATGTGATTATCTAGAAAATTGTGAGAGAACTAAAATCTTGTTACAGGCAGCAGGAGAATTCAGTAAGGGAGATAGGACAAAGTTAACATTTAGAAATCGAAATCCGTTGTATTCACAAGCAGGGGAAGGGAAGAAAAATTTAAAAAATTAAAAAATCACCAAGGCAGTTTGTTAATGGTGTTGATTACTGGACTTACCTGGAGTCTGATTGTCAGTCTTGAATCTGCCTTTTAACTGGTGTTCCTCTACCCCTCCGGGAGAACTCTGATGAGTTTTTTCTTTTTAAACTTTTGGCCACACCAGGCAGCATGTGGGATCTTCGTTCCCTGACCAGGGATTGAACTTGTACCCCTGCGTTGACAGCTTGGAGTCTTAACCACTGGACTGCCAGGGAAGTCCTGGACTCTGGTGGTTTTTATGTGGGCCTTTGAGGGACTTCCTTGGTGGCTCAGACGGTAAAAGCATCTGCCTACAAAGCGGGAGACCCTGGTTCAGTTCCTGAGTCGGGAAGATCTGGAGAAGGAAATGGCAACCCACTCCAGTATTCTTGCCTGGAAGATCCCATGGCCTGTGGAACTTGGTGGGCTACAGTCCATGGGGTCGCAAAGAGTCGGACACGACTGAACAACTTCACTTTCACTTCATTTTGAGACACTCTGTCCTGAGGGCCCCAACCCCATTCTTGTACCATCACTCCTCACGTGTCTGGCTGTGGTGCCAGTCATTTACCGGTCTCAGACGGTGTGCCTCAATGCCCAGAGGAACACAGCGGCAACACACTCTGGCAGGGGAGCTCCCCCCAGCTTGTTCTGGTGGGGACCCTTCTTCCCAGTCACAAGTTCCAGCACTGCATGTCAGCCATCACACGGGAGGTGCGCCTAGCTGCCCCTGATCCATGCCCGCCATTCAGCAGGGTGGCAGGAAATAGAGGGTGTCCTCTGTTACCTGTGCTTAGGGCACACATTGCGCAGAGCTCCAGGACCGTTGCAGCCTTTAGTAATCTGCCAGATTTTGCAGGGCTGCATTTCATTGGAGCTTATCACTTTTTTCTTACCATCCTAGTCAGTCACTTAACTCCTGTGCTTCCTAACGCTTCCCTGCTTCAGTGATCACTGATGCTTTGCAGAACTTAAACTGGTTAAGTCCAGCTCTTCTGCTTCTGTAATTGGGCTTCCCTGATGGCTCAGCAGGTAAAGCATCCACCTGCAGTACAGGAGATGCAAAGGATATGGGTTTGATCCCTGGGTCGAGAAGATCCCCTGGAGGAGGGCATGGCAACCCACTCCAGTATTCTTGCCTGGAGAATCCCAAGGACAGAGGAGCCTGGTGGGCTATAGTCCATAGGGTTGCAAATATACCTCGGAAAGTATAACTATGCTGACCGGTCCCATCTTAAAATAATGACCGTAGTCTTTAGGTGGGCTTTCATCTCTGCTGCAATTCTGCTGTATCCTCCTGGGCAAATTCAGTTTCATGTGCTCAGAGATGACTTCTCTGGACTATGCAGTGTCCTGCCAACCACTCTCTTCTTGTCTTTCTTTGGGCAAACAGCAGTGAGAGACTTTTCAGTAAGAAGTCAGATCGTGTCACTTCCTCGCTTACCCCTCTCCCCCTGCCCGCATGGCTCCTGTCACACGTGGAGTGAAGAAGGTATGACTAGTTTCCTACCACTCACCCCTTGACTCACTGCTTCTCAGGTACAAGAACACTTGCTCTTTCTCAAAGAATGCCCCTCTCTGTTACCGCTCCAGGGTGTTTGCACTTGCCGTGCTATTTCCTTGAGACACTTTACTCCTGGCATCTGGATGCCTAGAATTCTTACTCCATCTATCTCTTTATTCAGGTGTTACCTCCTGAATGAGCCCTTTAACTTTGTTCCCTTCCTCTGCATTACTTTTCTTCCTAGCCCTTCTTACCAGTAGATACTGTTTGATTGATTGTCTCCTGAGTCCTGTCCATCATCCCTAGAAACTAAAACAGTCCCTAGCACAAATTAGGCCCTTAATCAATATTTGTTGAGTCAGTAATTTGATTCATATACCCCACCTACCCACACCCCTGGCAACCAAACAAGGGCAGGAAGAGGACCAGGTTGTTCATTCCTGAGTGTTCAGAAGGGAGGAACGGTTTTATTCTCTCTCCCCTGTGCTCCCCCAGTTTGGCAGGCTAATTTCTGGGAGTCTGCCAAGAATGTAAGTAGGAACAGGTGACATCACCTAGGAAGACTGTCTCGTCTATGAGAAACAGAAGATTGAAGCCTAGGGAGTATGAACATTTTTTTAAAACTGTTTTTTATTGAGGTAAAATCCACAGTAACATAAAATCCACCATTTTAACCTCTTTGTAGAGTTCAGTGCACTGTGAATTACTACACTCACAGTGTTGTGCAGCCATTACCACTATCTAATTCAGAACATTTCATCACCCCTATAAGAAACCCCATACTCCTTAGCAGCTACTCCCCACCTTCCCTCTCCCTAGCCCTTGACAACCGCTAATCTCCTTTCTGTCTCGATGGAGTTGCCTGTTGTGGACATTTCATCTGAATGCAGTCATACAATATGTAGACTTTGTGTCTAGCTTTCATTTAGCTTAATGTTTTCAGAGTCTATCCACATTGTATCATATATCAAGATTTCATTCCCTGGTGGTGTTAGTGGTAAAAGAACCCGCCTGCCAGTGTAATAGATGCAGGAGACATGGGTTCAATCCTTGGGTCGGGAAGCTCCCCTGGAGGAGAGCATGGCAACCTACTCCAGTATTCTTGACTGGATAATCCCCATGGATGGAGGAGCCTGGCAGGCTACAATCCATGGGCTCATAAAGAATCAGACACCACTGAAGCAACTTAGCACCCACACATTCCTTTGTATGGCTGCACAATACTCCATTGTTTGGATGTACTACATTTTGTTTTTTGATTCATCAGTTGGATGGACCTTTGGGTTATTGCCACTTTTTGGCTGTTACGAATAATGCTGCTGTGAACACTGGCATACCCAATTTTGTTTCAGCACCTTTAAAAATTTCTTTTAGGTTTTATATACCTGGGAGTGAATTGCTGGGTCAAATGGTAATTCTGTGTGTAACATTTAAGGAATGCAGTGGCTGCACAACTGTTTCCATCCTGGTGGATGTGAAGTGATATATCCTTGTGGTTTTTGATTTGCAGTTCTCTAATGGGAAACTAATGCAGTTCCCTAATGGGACTTTGGAAAAGTCCCTGATGCTGAGAAAGATTGAGGGCAGAAGGAGAAGAGGGCATCAGAGGATGAGATGGTTGGACGGCATCACCGATGCAATGAACACAAACTTGGGCAAATTCTTGGAGATAATGAGGTGCAGGGAAGCCTGGTGTGCTACAGTCCATGGGGTTGCAAAGAGTCATATACGAACTATCGACTGAACAACAGCAACAATGGGATCGTTAGTGTTTAAGCATGGGTTCCAGCAAGATGGGTTAAGAGAGGAGACAAAGCATGAGAAAGGTCAGTAGGCTGGTGTCAGCTCTGTCTCCTGAACTTACTGCCCCCAGCTTTCTCTTTGGAACCGATGTGAGCACTGATCTCTTATATCTAGTTTGACTTAAGTTGCCTTGATATCCTAGGTCTGTCATGACCTCTCCAAAATTTAGGGTTAGTAGCTCTGAAATTTATAATGCTCATTTATCCGTTTCATTCAGAGGCTGCATAAGGCATTAAGATCTTGACTCTAAAGTGAGACTGTGTGTGCTTAGTCAGTCGTATCCAACTCTCTGCGACCCCATGGGCTGTAGCCCGCCAGGCTCCTCTGTCCATAGGATTCTCCAGGCAAGAATACTGGAGTGGGTGGCCATGCTCTCCTCCAGAGGATCTTCCCAACCCAGGGATCAAACTGGGATCTCCTGCATTGCAGGCGGATTTTTTACCAGGTGGGCTACCAGGAAAGCCCCTGTCTGGGTTCAGATGCTGACTCAAGTGGTATGGCCTTGAGCAAATTAGTTGACATCTTTGTTCCTCATTTCCTCATGTGTGAAGTGATGTTGAGGTCGTTATGGTGACTGAATGAGTTGAGTATGCACACAGCTTGGAATAGTGACTGGCACGTAGTGAGTTTTGTGTGTTTGCTGTAATCACAGTGATGGTGGTGATGATGATTTATCTAGATAACCATTTAGGGAAGGGGCAAGAACAGTTTCATGATGGATCCAAGTGTGGGGTTGAGGGTGCTGATTATGTGTTTATAAAGTGGGGCTCTTTGATAACATGCTCTGGTTTCCGTAGTCCTATCGTGGTCCTGGCATCAGTGACCTGGTACAAATTACTGACTCTTAATGGCTCATACGTTATATTCTACAAGTCTTTCCACTAATTCATCAGATTTACATTTCGAACACAGGTTTACCTTTGGACAGCGCCTAGACTTATTTCAGTTTAACATTTTCTTCTGTTTATACACAAGTACAGCTATATTATTTTAAAACGTTTGGAATTATGAAAGAAACTATCATTTATAATTCAATCACTTCAAAGCATCCTATCCCAGCTTTTAGTGTATATCTTTCTGTATTTTTCTTTATGCATTTTAAACATAACATTGGGTTGGTCAAAAGTTTCGTTCGAGTTTTTCCAAGACGTAATGGAAAAACCTGAATGAAACTTTTTGGCCAACCTAACAATTTAACAAATAGAATAGAATATTCTAAAAACTCTTTTAAAGCTTATTTTCAGCTGCTCTGTGAATCTTTTCTAATATCTTCATTTTTGAAATTTCCCAAGACTAAACATTCAGATCCCATAAAAGATATATTTTCAAAATTTATAGACGTAAAAAGAGAAAGAACTCTCTCCTATCTGGACATTTTATATACATACAAGCTTGAAAATGTGCCAGGGACTATTTTATAGCTTTATGATAAAGCCTATTATTTTTCTATAGCAAGGAAAAGAATGCTTCATTGTGCCAAAAAGTGTACAGAGTGTCAGAATAATCAACAGGGCATTTGAATTCTCAGTTTTGCTCTTTTAGAGTCCTTTAAACATAAATTCTGCCAATATCTTACAGCTAAGTAAACTGAGATAGAAAGATAAAGTGACATTGCTGTTTTCAGTCCATGTTAGAAGTAAACACAGAAATTCAAGGCCTTTCTTTATTAGATCAGAAGATAACATGTTCATATATTTAAGACATAAACCTGTAGGGGAGATATGAACACTTAAGCTGGGCTGAGATTTATGAATAAGGCTATCAAATAAAATGAGGCAATTATTTTTCAATTTTTAAGAGTTATAATGCTATTTGGACTATATCTTTCTCACCTTGTAAAAATGATACTTAGAAAAGTGGGGATGTTGGAAAAGAAGGCAGTCAGAGAATAATCGGGAGGATTCTGGTTGTTTAGAAAGATAAATATAAAATGAGTCCACAAAGAGAGCATTAATGAGGTAACTTTAGGGAGGATGGCAAGGATCTATGGTATGAAAAGTCATTATAACTGACAGTCAGATATAAGACTAAGAGTATCATGTTCTCACGAGAATATATAAGAATGTAAAACCTTCCCTTTGCTCAGAAACAAAGCAAAACTGTATAAGGAATGTCAAGTACTAATTCAAAAGAACCAAGTACCATTCTTTTCTTTATTGTTGTAGTGACTTGTGAAATCTTGAAGACAGGCCAAATCTAAAGACTTTTGAGATTTAAAGAAAAGGGAAACTTTTATTTTATTTGAAATTGTGCTTGTTTGTTTTTTTTATAAGACTATTAGCAGACAGAGGACAAAGAGGAATGAGGGGAAAAAGTGGTCTTACAAACAGCCTTTATAAAATTTAAGACTGTTAGGCAGGGTGGTACTTGAGCCCATTTTTCTGATCTTTTGCTTCTGTTGGGAGTGTGTGTGTGTGTGTCCATTTTTCTGATCTTTTGCTCCTGGGTGTGTGTGTGTGTCCATCTGTGTGTGTCTGTTGGACTCTTTGTGATCCCATGGACCACAGCCTGCCAGGCTCCTCTGTCCATGGAATTTTCTAGGTAAGAATACTTGAGTGGGTTGCCATTTCCTACTCCAGGGGATCTTCCCCACCTAGAGACTGAACCCGAGTCTTTGGTGTTGCTTGCATTGGCAGGTGGATTCTTCATTACTAGTGCCTGGTAGGTTACCCAGTTGTGCCTATTTTTATCCCTGCTTGGCCTGACATACCATAAAAACATAAAATCTCATTGTGGAGTTCAGCAGCTTGTCAGTAAAGCACAACTGACATCTGTTAGTAGACCTTATTAGGTTTAGAAAAAACCCTGCATTATATTCTCTTGCCTGCCAAGGATATACTAGTTTAATAAACATATGTGAACAAAAATAGAAGAAGGTAAAGCAGATTATCAGGAAATGACTTGAGTGTCCTATGCTCTGCAGTTAGGAAGACTTGAGTTTGACCCCCAGAAACTGTTGGGGAGTTTTGCTACATCTCAAAGTGACCATAAAACCTTCCCTAGTAGCTCAGATGGTAAAGAATCTGCCTGTAATGCAGGAGACCTGGGTTCGATCCCTGGCTCAGGAAGATCCCCTGGGGAAGTAAATGGCAACCCACTCCAGTATTCTTGTCTGGAGAATTCCATGGACAGAGGAACCTGGTGGGATACAGTCCATGTGGTCGCACACAGTCGTACACGACTGAGTGACTAACACACGCAAGGTGACCATGGAGACGTCGATCTCACCAAGCTGCCTTTAGGATTAAATGAGAAAGAGATGCAAGACACCTAACTGTGGCACTATAAGGAGCGTGTTCAGTCCTTTGCTTGCATGGGGTTTGAAGCAGTCATCAGGTTTGCATCAGCCATCCTGTAGGCTGCAGCTACTCTCAGACTGTAGTGTGCGCGCTCGCCAGGGGAACTTGTGCAAGTGAAGACTTGTGTTCCATTCTCAGAGATGGATTCAGTGGATCAGGGTTGGGACACAGGAACCTGCATCTGTAACCAGCACCAAAGATGCTTATGAAAGCGGAATCATGCTTTACAAAACATACTCTGGAAGAAGCAGTGGGTAGAAATCATTTGACCTTGAATGTTTAATAGCCTGGATGAGTGAGTTTTCATGGCTCATCTTTTAACAGTAATCACTATGGGGATTGAAGCATTGATCACAAAATCCTAATTAAGGAAAATCATTCAAGAAGAGCAGTGTAAAATGGATAACCAACAAGGTCCTACTGTAGAGTACGTGGAACTCTGCTCAATGTTATGTGGCAGCCTGGATGGGATGGGAGTTTGGGGAGGATGGATATATGTGAATGTATGGCCGAGTCCCTTCACTATCCACCTGAAACTAGGAGAAGGAAATGGCAACCCACTCCAGTGTTCTTGCCTGGAGAATCCCAGGGACGGGGGAGCCTGGTGGGCTGCCGTCTGTGGGGTCACACAGAATCGGACGCGACAGAAGACATTGTTAATCAGCTATCCCCCACTACAAACGAAAAAGTGTTTATAAAAATAAAACCAAACTGATAGGATGAACATTAAAAGAAGAGCAGAATAAGATTAGGGAAGTATATATGTACTAATTTGTAGAAATACATGCATCACTTATTATAAGCACTTTACCAAAAGTAAAATAGAAATAAATAAAAATAGAAAAAGGAACTCCATTAAATGGACCATACCAGCTTAAAGTTAAATACCTGTTTTTGTGTGTTTTTTTTTTAACCACGGGAAATGAATATTTAGAGACCAGGACCTAACACACAAAAGGAATTCTTCATCTTCTCTCCTATAATTCAATCTGGGAGCCATTAATGAGAGTGCTCTGGTTAATCGTAATAGTCATGATGGTATGAGGAGATGTGATATATAAGGTATTCAAACCACGTGGGGTAAATTATTAAGAATCATTGTTAAGTAAGAGGATGGAATGAAACTGGAATGAAACAAGTCAGGCATCGGGTCTTGGTATTTCCTGCTGTTAGTGCTAGAGCATTTTACTTTTTACGTTAAAAATACAACATAGCTAGTTTTCCCTCTTATATTTATGCAATGCTATATATATATATATATATATATACACACACACACGCACACACACACGTATCCACATCACACACATACGCATACATAGAGCCATTTTTGATGGCCAAAAAGGAAGAGGCCCCAAGGGCTCTTTAGTGTGCAATTAATAATTTGCTCAGAAAATCAGCAGATTGTTTCAGTATGGTTATGTGTTATGACATCATATTCCAGTAAAGTTATAATGAACAGAAATTTTGTTTGTCTCTGTGGCAAAGCGAAATGAGTTTTGTAATTGTCAGCAGGCCTTAGTGATTATAGTGGCGCCCGCTCCCTCCACTGTAGTTAAAGATCTGTTAGCATTCCAGCCGTGGACCTCTGTTTTCAGAAGTGTATAATTAATTGTAAACATTTGCTCTATGGTGAAAGCTTGCCACATAAGATCTCAGTCCAGGAGTAAATTTCTGATTTCAGGTTGTCTGTTTTCAAGTTTTATAGTGGAACCCATTAGAAATATGCATAAAGTTCTGTGAAGATAGGAAAACTGAATTTTGTGAGAAGGAAGATAACCTGCATTCATGATATTAGTCTGTCAAAGTTTCTGCATTAAAGGGATCTAAGGTAAAATAGGTATTAGGAAATTATATAATTCAATACATCATTAGTTTTTGCAATCAAAGAGCATAAAGAATTGTGGCTTTAATGCTTTTTAGTTTCTGCATGTTAAAAATATCTTTTACTATAAGTGATTTTTTTTCCTTTAACTTTTCTATATTTGGCAATTAAAAATGAGAACATATGACATATAATGAAAACACATTTAACATATTTTATCTTAATAGAAAATGTGGGGTAGGCCAAGAAAATTGACTTTAAAAATGTAAAACAGTACCTTTTTTTTTCATACTCACTCTGGATTTCTCTGCTACATTTGACATTGTTGATTATCTCTTCCTCTGACATTGTGTTGTAATTTCTTTCCTGACTCTGACCCTCTTTATCTCCTTCACTGCTGTCTATTATTTCCCCTGCCTTTTGATCATGGGTATTCATCAGATCCCAGCCTTAGGCTCTTTTTTTCTTTTTTAGGGGATGTTTTTACACTTACCCTTTCCAGGTGCTTATCCACTCAACATGGATTCAATTATTACCTCCCAAATCTCATCTTCAGTACTGATGTACTTTTCTAGTCCTTCACCTTCAGTAAACCTTCACTGATGAGTCCCATCTGCCTGTGGATTCTTACACAATGGGCTGTGTGCAGTTTATCTCAGGTTGACTATAGAAGTCTGCCACTTGGACACCAATAACCCTCTAAACCTTAGTGGTAACTTGATTGGCTTTTCTTTGCTTAAAAAGAGACATTTTCTAGCACTGGAGTGATTTTTAACTTAATTTTTCAGTGTTTCAATGATAAATCCAGCATTCCATCAAAATTGATTCTGTTAGTTTTGCTCAGTTCCCAGTTCAGTGGTCATAGTTCTGTCTTCATTTCACTTGACTTGTAAAGTAGCATTTGATAGGATTGACTCTTCCCTCCTCCTGGATATTCTTTGTCCCCATTTGGCTTTCAGGAAGGATATTCTGCTTGCTTGGTATTCCTCTTATCACTCCCTCCCACAGAGTTCTCACTGTCTTGTGGCTTTAAATTTCACATATATATATATTGTGGAGAAGGCAATGGCAACCCACTCCAGTATTCTTGCCTGGAGAATCCCAGGGACGGGGGAGCCTGGTGGGCTGCCATCGATGGGGTCACACAGAGTCAGACACAACTGAAGCAACTTAGCAGCAGTAGCATGTATATATTGATGATTCCCAAATTTTGTCTCCACCTTGGACCTCTTTCCTGAAATCCAAACTTACTAGATCTGACTGTCTGTTTAACATCTTCATTTGGATGTCTAAAAGACTGAATAACTCAACATCTCCAAACCAGAGCTGCTGGTATTCATCCCCAACAAACCCATTCTTTTTGCGGTTTTCACCAACTTGGCACTCCATCTTCTAGTTTCTCATGTCAGAAATTCTGGCGTCTTCCTCGACTCCTCTCTCATATTCCATACCCAGTGTTTCGGTAAACCCATCTTCTCTACTTCTGAACTTCATCCAGAATCCAAGTACTTGCCGTTACTTCCCTTGCTCTCACCCTAGTTCAGGCCCCCGTGTTATTGCAATAGCTTCTTTA
Organism: Oryx dammah; assembly: GCF_014754425.2. Lineage (NCBI taxonomy): Eukaryota > Metazoa > Chordata > Mammalia > Artiodactyla > Bovidae > Oryx > Oryx dammah. The sequence continues at coordinate 48,896,172 of NW_024070203.1, read as the reverse complement.
CAGATATCCTGTGTCTGCCATTGTTCCTCTGCAGTCTGTTTTCAACATCACAGGTGATCTTTCTAAGGTCTAAGTCGATTATGTCACTTCTCTCCTTAAAGCCTTCTGGTGGCTGGCCATTTCACTCAGGGTAGAATTCAGATCCTCACAGTGATTTCTAAGGAAGGCCCTATGGCATCAGGGCACCGGTTCCAGCTCTTAGCCTACCTTCCTTTACACCTTCAACTCTCACCTGGTGGGAATCCTCCAAATTGCTTCAACATTCCTGACGCTCGGTTGCCTCAGAGCCTTTGCACTTGGTGTTTTCAGTCCTTATAAGCCCTGTTCTGGATATCTGTATGGTTTCCTTCTTCATTTGCTCGAGCTCTTCAAAATTGTCACCTTCTCAGTGAGACACTCACTGATCACTCTATCTGCCCCTCTTTTCCTCACCCCTCAGTCCAATCAAGGGAAGAAGAAACAACAAGAATTTCATATTTTACTTTTATTGGGACTCCAAGCAACAAATATGGATGACTTCAAAAGAGTAGTTGGCAAAAAAGGAGAAAGCCGCTAAAGGTACAAACGACACCAGAAGACCATATTGCAATCAGATCTACAGCTCTTGGATAATTACTTGATTCCCTCCAGAGACTTTCACTATTTCATTCACTGCCATTACCAGTGAATGAATTAAATCACTGCTTTTGTTCAGATGGTGTCACTTGTGTTTTTATTGTAATCTTAATATATGCAATTTTTAAAAAATTCACTTCTGAACCTTCCCTTCTTTTTCTGTTTAAAATGTATATGGAACTTCCATGATGATCCACTGGCTAAGACTCCATTCTCCCAATGCAGGGGGCCCAGCTTCCATCTCTGGTCAGGGAACTAGATCCGCGTGCCTCAACTAAGAGCTGGCACAGCCAACTAAATAAATATTAAAAAACAACATGTATTTCTAACATCCTAGATATTCTGCCTATTTATTTTATTTATTGTCTGTCTTCTCCACTGTAAGGTATGTTTTTGTTTGCTGTGATATTCCCTCATCATAAGAAGGTGCCCCATAAATAATTGTTAAATTAATAGATTGTATTGCATAGCCTCTTAATTTCTTTTGTTTGTCCTTTCTTCTTACAACCCCCTTACAATCTCCCCTCATGTTGGCATCATTGCAGCTTTCTAATTATGCTTCCTCTCAGTCTCATTAAACACAAACCTGCTGAAAGTTTTCACTTTAAATACATTTTATTATGGTTCTTTCTGCTTTAGAATTGGCTGAAACTCCCCATTCTTTCTTATGTTGAATCTGCTCTCCTTAGTACTTTGCAAAGTATTTATTACTTTACAGTAGTGGTTCCATCTGTCTGCCCTTCCCACATCTAATCATGGTTACCTTCTGCTGAGAGCATGGCAGTCTGCATATTGTCACCTGGATGGTCTCGCCTGTTTTCTTGCCTCTGTGGCAGGTCCCCATCTTTCAGCCACAGATCATTTGGCTCACTTCCGTCAAAATGTAACTGAAAACTTGTTGCCAAAAAGTCTTCTGTGATATAATGAAATAATTTTTACAGTATTAAGTTATGTTTAATGTTTTCCAAAATACATTTTTCATGGAGATCAGCATATATGCTTTATTATTGATATATATGCCAACTCATATTTTATCTTTTATAAATACATTTGTGAGGTAAAACTTTACTGAGGTTAATAGGAGTTTATAATGGATCTGGGCTTCTGAGGCACTAGTGGTAAAAAACCCACCTGCCAGTGCAGGGGACACAAGAGACTTGGGCCTGATCCCTGGGAAGCTCCCCTGGAGGAGGGCATGGGAACTCACTCCAGTGTTCTTGCCTGGAGAATCCCCATAGACAGAGGAGCCTGGCAGGCTACAGTCCATGGGGTCACAAAAGTCGGACACGACTGGAGTGCCTTAGCACACATGCACATAGTGGATTACACCTTCCTATTTATATTTTAAACAAAACAAATTTTACTAATGATTACAGAGTGATTTTTATTGAACTTATATTAACATTTTTATTTTCTTACTTTAGGTATCATTGCCCAGTGCCCAAGATCTTTTACGTTCAGCTGACTGTAGGAAATAATGAATTTTTTGGGGAAGGGAAGACTCGACAAGCCGCTAGACACAATGCCGCGATGAAAGCCCTTCAAGCACTACAGAATGAACCTATTCCAGAAAAATCAGCTCAGGTGGGTCCCTGCGGTGTGTGGCAGCCTATCTCTAATAGCTGCCCAGGGAGATTACTGAGAAGACAAAGAAACGCTTCTTTACGAATAGAGGAAGTCTCTGCTAGTAGACGGGAACACTGGATCGGCTGTGGCGGCGCCTCAGCTCAGCTGTGTGCTCGGTTAGGCTCTGTGTCTTGTTGGGATGGCCTTGCCTTCGAGCACTTTGGCTCAGCCTAGGTAGTCCACTTCCCAGGCAAGGCAGGATTTGGGAATGTGAGCAAGGATGAGAAATAACATTCGTTTACTTTGCATTGAGTGCGGTGTTTTATTGAGCATGAATTACATTGTGTTAATTCACCTAGAATCAAGGAGTTTAAAGTGGAGGAGATATTTATGGATTTTTTAGTCCTACTTTATTTTACCAGTGAGGTTATTCGAAGCAGATATTCAGTAATTTCACTCATTCCCATGGTTTCAGCTGCTTTCTCTGTTGACTTCAAAATGGTGTCTTCAGTACAGGAGTGTCTAATAAGTTCCCTTCTTATTGAGTTTTCCACTTCGTTATTTGAAGCTAGAGGTCCAGCCTTTAGTTTGCCCTTCCTCAAGCCTGTTGTCCCTCCCGCTTTGAGATTTATCGTAGTTAATGGCAGACTTAGTATTTTTGTCCTTGTGCACTCTCATCATGACTCTTACGTTTGCTTCGCAGTCTTTCCACTAAGTCCTAAGCTTCTTGACAGCAAGAATACTGTCTCTTGATCTCTTTAAGGCTTACATGGTGTTCAGCATGTGTAAGGCTCCAGAAGTAAGTGTTAAATAGGTGCAGAGCCAGACGCAGAGCTCCAGCATCCTGGGTTGCATCCTATACTCTTCCTGCAACTTAGTCTTCATAGAAGATTAAATAACACATGCTGGTGGAGATACTGTGTGTGTGTGTGTGTGTGTGTGTGTGTGTGTGAGAGAGAGAGAGAGATGGAAGTCTGTAAAGAAAATTAAGTCTGGGGCTATCTATATCAGATTAGTGTTTGTTTGAGTAAAAGGTTTCCACACTCAGCATTTATCCTTCTACTCTGAGGGAAAAAACTTAAAACCAAATCCCAAGAAGCCTCTCAGCAAAGCCCTTGACTGTGGTGGTTCCCTGGGAATCCACAGGATCCAGTCTCTAGTTCCCTGTGATGTGTAAGATAGGTTCTCTTGATTGTTCAGTGCACGTAAAGTCTTTACAAAGTGAAGATTCAGTGTCGTCCTGTTTTTTTTTTTTTTGTGATTTAGAATTGCGAATCAGGAAAAGAAATGGATGATGACAAAGATGCAAATAAGTCTGAGATCAGCTTAGTGTTTGAAATTGCTCTGAAGAGAAATATGCCCGTCAGTTTTGAGGTATGTGTTCAGCAGAGATCTCCCATTTTTTTTCCCTCCTTGCTCCTCATTGTTTTAAACAAACAAACAAAACAAATCTGACAAATAAAATTTTAGCATCCTGAAAGAATTAATGTGCTCCCTTCTGTTTGAGCTATCATGAAATGATGCAGGCCCTAAGAAATCAGAGCTTGCAATATCATGGAGTCCTCCCGATCTCTTTGGCTTTTCTGTATTCATGCATTTGTTTCATCATAAAATTTATTTTCCAAATTTAAGATAATTTATAGTAACCTATAAGATTTGGCATTTTGATAAGGTCACATTGAAAATATTCAATATATAATTAATATTTAGTCACATGTATATATTAATATTTAATTTCTTTTAAATTTATGGAGGCCAAAATATAAATTTAACCTTTTAACTTTGCATTTAACCTTTACTGATAAGTCACTAAGACATAATTAAGCAGTTCTCTAGTTTAAAACTGGATAAATATGTCATAAAATATTAGTAAAATTATGTGGCATTTAAAAAAGAAAAAATATTAAATTGTTATAACACCTTTATTAAGAGGTCACTAACTTTGCAACTCAAGTATTTAGGAACTAGGCAAAACCCAGGAATAAGCTGAAACAGTTGAGGAATATTTTCCTTCAAATTATGTTCTGTTCACCTATTGGAAAGCTCTCATGCTTTACTCTCTGGCAGGATCTATTCACCTCAACTGAGAGCCTGTTTTCTTTCTTAAACATATTTCTGTTACAAGTTGTGTTATCTGATTTCTCAGCCCATAGCAGATTAAAGGCAGCAGAATGAAGAAGGTAGGAAGAGAATGTACCTGAGGGCCTATTGGTCCCAGCGAGAAATGGAAAATATGGAAAACCTATCAAAAATAACTGCATTTAACTTGAAAGTCTTAGGAAGATAGGGCCTTTTAAATGTTAGATGAACAGGAACAGTTTTAAAAGTGTTAGATGTCCTTAGAGGCCTTTAGATGTCCTTAGTGTAGAATATTTCATGTTCATAATGGTGATCTAATGTGAGCAGTAAGAGGTTGAATATTTAGTCAGTAAAATATGTATGTATATTTTTTAATTGAGAAAGATGTCCATCAAAGTGGTTAAACAATTCTGGTGTTTCAATCTGTAAGCTTAAATTACTTGGAAAGTATGCTTATTGTAAATTTCTTTATCCTCAATAATACTGGATTATTGAGATACTGTATCTTTTCTTCATTGGTATCCAGTATTAGAAGATAAAATTTTAATATAATGGTCAATGGTAAAGTATTTAAATAGGGTATTTTTTTAATAGGTCAGGCTTTTGACAGACACAATGAAGTTTTGAGCACTCAGGTCTTGGAAGGCATTTTGCTTCCCAAAATTGGCATAGTTTAAAAAGAGCATGTTAAATACAGGATTTAGGAACATTCATAGCTGACAGATTCATAATCCATTACTCTAGAAAGCTAGGTATTTTTATGGCAAATCTACTTACCTATTTAAGACCATGTCACAGAGAGTAAATATTCCTTATTGTAAGACAGCCTTTGAGGTCTTCATCAAAAATAGATGATTTTTCTTCTCTCACCTGTTTGTGAGAGGCTTCCACATGCAAGATGCTTCATAAGTTATAGAACTCCAGTGAGACATACTTGTACTCCAGTAACTTATTCACACAGAGGAGAAAGTTAGATATGTATGCAGTTATGGTATGTTTTATGATCTTAGTTTTCTGTCCCATAAGAAACAGGGCAATCATAATTAGAATTGCCTTTTTTAAGCTAGTAAAACACAATTTTGACCATGCCTTGAATATGTTTATTTAGATTTCTTTTTTTCCAATATAATTCATTAAGCATCATAAGTATAAATGAGTCTCTGTATAATGAGTTTGTAATAGCTTTATTGAAGAAATCCATAATTTTGGCATAATTCTTAATAATTTCAGTTTTGATTTTTATATGATCATTAAGAAAGATTCATGCCATAAAAATGCATCTTAAGGCCCTGTATTGAATCTTTTACTTATATTTAATAGGTTATTAAAGAAAGTGGACCACCACACATGAAAAGCTTTGTGACCCGGGTGTCAGTGGGAGAGTTCTCCGCTGAAGGAGAGGGAAATAGCAAAAAACTCTCCAAGAAGCGTGCTGCAACCACTGTGCTACAGGAGCTTAAGAAACTTCCACCTCTGCCTGTGGTTGAAAAGCCAAAACTATTTTTTAAAAAACGCCCTAAAACAATAGTAAAGGTAAGTGTATGCTTGTGAATGTTATACTATATGTATATAATATACATATATTTATTATAGTGCGTGCATGCTAAGTCGCTTCAGTTGTATCCAACTCTTTGCAACCCTATGGACCGTAGCCCGCCAGGCTCCTTGGTCCATGGGATTCACCAGGCAAGAATACCGGAATGGATTGCCATGCTTTCCTCCAGGGGATCTTCCCCTGGTAACTCTAGCTAAAAGTTTTTCCATAGGGCAGGCACCTAAGCCTATGGGTTACAAGCAGAATCAGGGTTGGACATGTGTCTGTAAGTGAATAGTAATTCTGTTTTGCTTTTAGACACTTGTATACTTGGGTTCATTCATGAAATACTAATACCTTGCATATTTATAGTTTTTTATGTTTAAAAAATAGTTTTTCAGTCATGAACACCTTTGGTAAAATTCTCATCATGATGAAGGCACATGTTGCCCCTCATTTTACAAATAAGCTTTTATGAAACACGTTCAAAGAATTTGCTTGCTTGTGTTCACCGATCACGTGTGGCAACCTGAACTACTGATCTATAATCCAGCATTCTTTGTGCAGCCCACACTGCTGTGTGGTAACTTCCCAAGATTTTAGGCCATGGTGATAGGATGCAGAGTGGTAATTGTATGAGTGACACTCAGGCTGATGACAGCAGCCGTGGCAGCAGACCGCAGACATAGAGCACTTCATGTGCTGAATCACACTTAATCCACATAGCAGCCCTCGGGCCCCTGTTAGCGCAGTCGGTAAAGAATCCTGCAGTGCAGGAGAACTGGTTTGATCTCGGGGTTGGGAAGATGCCCTGGAGGAGGGCATGGCAACCCACTCATGTTCTTGTCTGGAGACTCCCCATGGACAGAGGAGCCTGTCGGGTCACAGTCCATGGGGTCGCAGAGTTGGAGACGACTGAGAGACTGAGCATGCCTCGGAGGTCATGGGATGGCTTGGTTTCTGTTCTCTCCGGCATGAGTGCCTTTTCAGAGAAGAATGTAGAGCCACACGGCTTTTCAGGATGTTGTGATTCTCCTTTATGGAATCAGATTTTGCATACATTAATCAAAAAAAAATTAAGGCATAGTTCAGAGGAATGAGATGGATAATAATTGAACTTACTTCACAGGATTGTTACATGTTACTCAAGATGATACATAGAATGCATTAGTTATTATTATTAAATATGTATTAACAGTAGAAATAGTAAGTACTCAATAAATATTTGTTGCTTGTTGTTTAGTCGGTAAGCTATGTCCGACTCTTTGTGACCCCATGGACGGTAGCCTGCCATGCTCCTCTGTCCATGGGATTTCCTGGGCAAGAATACTAGAGTGGATTGCCATTTCCTCCTCCAGGCCACCTTCCCAACCTAGGGATTGAACCCACGATTCCTGCTTGGCAGGTGGATTCTTAACCAAGAGCCACCTGGGAAACCCATTCAATAAATACTAGCTTTTGTTATTTTGTATCTCATTTTGTCTGTTCACATTTTATATGTAGATGAATGTCTCCATGGTCTGTTTTCCTAAATTCTTTTGTATATAAAATCTACATATAGCTTCTCCATAGTGGAAGAACAGTGCTCTACATTACTGCAAAACTATTCACATTAACTTGCACCTAATCTTTTAAGCTAAATCTAATCTCAAATTAAGAATAACCAGCCTTTAGTCTGAAAAAAGATCTATCATTTTTATGGTAGACTATAAATATAACTCCTGTTACTTTTAACTATAGCTATTAAAAGCAAGAATATTGTTGAAATGTTATTTCCGAAAGAGGGGAGAAACATTTTGAACTTTAAAAATGAATTTTTGCTACTACCTCTATTATATATGCATTTTATTGCAGAACTTTCTTCTTGTCCACCATTTAGATCTCAGCTTACACTCAGCTTCCTCAGGGAAGCCTTCTCTGGTTCTCCCTGACTCCCACATTCGTCTCAGTTCAGTTCAGTCACTCAGTCGTGTCCGACTCTTTGCGACCCCATGAATCGCAGCACACCAGGCCTCCGTGTCCATCACCAACTCCCAGAGTTCACTCAGACTCATGTCCATCGAGTCGGTGATGCCATCCAGCCATCTCATCCTCTGTCGTCCCCTTTTCCTCCTGCCATCAATCCCTCCCAGCATCAGAGTCTTTTCCAATGAGTCAACTCTTCGCATGAGGTGGCCAAAGTACTGGAGTTTCAGCTTTAGCATCATTCCTTCCAAAGAACACCCACATTCATTTAGCCCCCTGCATTTTTCCTCACATACATCATACTTGGAATTACTTGTATCATATCTGTCTTATGTTAAAGTCTATAGATATTCTCTGAGATGTAAGGTTATTTTGAGAAAGCAACATGGATACAGTGAGTTGAAATCTAGGTTAATTTTGAGTATGATCAGACCTTATAATGGGCCAGTAAGTGGATCACCTTGGATAGTATCTTGGTTTTCAATGTTTTAGTCACTTCCTTAAATCTTTTACATCTAGGTTCTACCATTCCTTATAATGCAATAGAAACAGAAGATATCTGTTGGTGATTTACCTTGATTTTATTTAGAATATTGAAGCTATCACGTTGTCTCATTTGAACCTCTTAATCACTCTGAGATGTAGATATTATCCTCATTTTAAAGATGAGGTTCTTGGTGTTTAAGAAACTTCCCTCAGATCACAGAGTAGAGTCAGGTTTCGGGTCCAGTCACGTCTGATGCCAGTGCCAGTTTCAAACTGGTTGGTTGTGAACTCCCTTTGGATTTTAATTTACTCTACAGAGTTACCTTGTTAAAATTTAAGACTACCTGATAGTGTCTTTGAATTTATATTCTCAGTTTTAATGTAATTCTCTTCTACAAGGTAAGGCCTCAGAGAAGGTTTTCTGCTGTTGGAGATAAAAGTTTTCTGGATAAGATTATCCTTCCTGGTTTGTTGTTATTATTATTATTACTGCTGAATGTGATTTTGGCATTGTGTCTAAGAAATCATTACCTAACCAAACCAGAAAAATATCTTCTGTATTTTCTTTATGAAGTTTTAGATATTACATTTAAGCCTATGAGCGATTTTGAGTTAATGTTTGTGTGATGTGTGGATTGAAATTTATTTCTACACGTGAATATCCAGTTGTTCCAGTACCATTGTCGGCCATGTGTGTATGGATCTATTTCGGGTTGCCGTTCTGTTTCATTGATTTCTTTCTCTCTCTTTATGCCAGTACCACACATACTGTCTTTTTTTTTTTTTTTCTTTGGCTGCATCAGATCTTAGTTGTAGCACACTGAATCTTTGTTGCATCATGTGAGCTCTTTGTTGCAGGGCATGGACTCTGGTTGTGGTGCACAGGCTTAGCTGCCCTGTGACATATGGGATATTAGTTCCCCGACCAGGGATTGAACCTGCATCCTCTGCAGTACAAGGCAGATTGTTAACCACTGGACCACCAGGAATTCCTGGTACCACACATACTGACCTGATTATTATAGCTTTATAATAAATCTTGAAATCAGGTATTTGGATTCCTCCAACTTTGTTGTTTTTTTCAAGGTGTTTTGATTATTTTTCCTTTGCATTTCCATGTGAATTTTAAACACTGGCTTATTAATTATTACCCAAAAAGAGCATGCTGGGGTTTTAATTGGGATTGCAGAGAATTGGTAGATCAGTTGGAAGACAATTGACTTTTTCAAAATATTGGATCTGTCGCTCCATTAATGTGTGTCTGTCCACCTATTGAGACCTTATTTAATTTCACCAATGTTTTATAGTTTTAATGGAGTATATATAAATTGTATCATACTTTATATATTCTTCTGTGCTTGTTCTTGCCACTTAACATTTTTTTTTAATTCATTCATCTTGATGCAGGTAGCAGTACTTAAATCTTAATTTTCATTGCTGTATGCCTTTTCACTGTATGAACATGCCATAAGGTTATTTTAGTTTTTCTTTTTTGCTATTTTAAATAATGCAGCTGTGGATATTCCTGTACAAATGAACTGGCACATTTGGGTAACAGTTTTTTAGATGAATAGACTACTGAGAATGGGTCATGGGCTTTACTAGACATTGCCAAATTGTTTCCCAAATTAAGATCAGCACTGTATAAATTTTTGTTGCTCCCCATCTTCACCAGTTGGTGTTGTCACTAATTTTTACTAAATTGATAAGTGTGAAATAGTACCTCACTATGGTTTTAATATGCATTTTTAATGAGATGAATTATCTTTTTATATGTTTTTTCTTCTGTTAAATATCTGTTGATCTCATTTGCTCAATTTTTTTAGCATGTCTTTTTTTTAATAATTTTTAGGTGTTTTAAAATATATATTTTGGATACTGGATACATCTTTTATTAGTTATATATATGGCAAATATCTCTTCTCAGTTGATAGCTTGTCTTCTTTCTTTTTGGTGTTTTTTGATGAATACAAGTTGTGAAACAACTCCTACTGTATTAAAGAGTTTAAAAGGATAGTTGACCCAACTTACCAATAATACCTGTGAGCCCTAAATCCTCTAGAAACCCTACTTTCAGATTCACTTTATGATTTTCCTTTATGAACTGTCTTGATTTTAATTTATATCCTCCAGCCACAGTTTTGGGGTGCAGGGGAGGAGGTAAAAACCATGGTTTCTTTAAGGATTCAGTAAGAAGTTTTACAAGCATGTTTCATATTTTGAAAATTTTTTCTTCAATTATTTTTTAGGCTGGACCAGAATATGGTCAAGGAATGAACCCCATTAGCCGCCTGGCTCAGATTCAACAGGCCAAAAAGGAAAAGGAGCCAGATTACGTTTTGCTTTCAGAAAGAGGAATGCCTCGACGTCGGGAATTTGTGATGCAAGTATGTCTCACTTTTATATTAAAAGATTTTTTTTTTTAACTACTGAAAACATTTAGAAATCCTGAGGCTGGAACAGAGATATGGTGGGAAGGAAGACTAGGAATTAACAGTAGAAGATAAAACTGTTTACACTTAAAGTGTTCATTCCCTCCAGATCCATCTACCAACTTGGTTGGAACATTCAAGTGTCAAGGACATGTCAGACTGGAGAGTGTGAGGTTTCAAAGGGACCATGAGCTCACCCAGAGTTCATCATTGAGAACGCCTATCTCTAACTTAATGTGTTGCAATTTGCAGCTGGAGTCTGTTAACTACTGGGAATAAAAGACAGATGGAATTAGAAACATAATTTAGAAGGATGGAGGTAGTAGGTGAAACAGGGCCAAGAGCATGAGCTTTCAGGTCATTAGAGAAATCGAGAAAAGAGGACTAGCTGGCTGCCTAACTTTGGTAAACACAGAGGGGCTCTGAGTTTCTGAGAGATTTAAGTGCTGTTTTGTACAGCCTGGAAACTTGAAGAGTGGTTGCTCGTGTATTAGTCTAGGGATGGGGACTGGGAGTGAGGTCGGATGCCTAAAATGCCCTCCTTTTTAAATCCTATCTATCCATTTTCATTTACCAACTCAAGTCTCAGTATCATAGAAACCTTTCATTTTTATTATGAAAATTTCAAGCATATCCAAAGGTGGGTGGATATGTTTAATAGCACACAATAAAGGACAGTATAATAGAGGAGCATAATGGCCTCTTGGGGACTATGCCCATCATCCAAAAACAACAGTGAAGATGTCTGCTGCGCTTGGCTTTGGCTATCAATTTTTCCTTCTTCCCTTCCTCCCCCCTTCCTTTCCTTCTCCTGAAGTTTTCTAAAGCTAATTTCTAACCACATGTCATTTTAGCCTATATGCTTAGTGTGTGACTCTAAAACACATGGATGGTTTTTTGCTTTTTCTTACATTAGGTATGGTTAATTAGAATCCTCTACCACCCAGTCTATATTAAATTCTCTTTATGGTACCAACAGTTTTTGTTAGGTTATGGGCTTCCCTGGTAGCTCAACTGGTAAAGAATCTACCTGCAATTCAGGAGACCCCAGTTCAATTCCTGGGTTGACAGGGGAATGGCTACCCACTCCAGTATTCTTGCCTGGAGAACTTTGAACAGAGGAGCCTGGCAGGCTAGAGTCCATGGGGTTGCAAAGAGTCAGACACTACTGAGCAACAATAGGCTTGTCAAAGAAGCTTTTCCAGTCAAACCTGTGGATCTCATGTTTAATATAACCCACTTACAATCAACAGATGTTAATTAAGTGCTGACCATGTGGCAGACATCTAGACTCAAGCATAATATCTCATGTTGACTAACTTCTTGTGCATGTCTATGTTTTACCTTCCTTCCTAATTTATAACCTCCATATTCCTTTATCTCACAGTACCCAATATGGTGGTATTATATAGTAGGATCTTATAAACCTGTGAAGTATATTTGTTGCCTGCCTGACTGAGAGCTAGTATGTTTGACTTTTGTTGGAGATATAAACTTATGTTGTAGTTACAAGTAAACCATGGTTGTTAACTTAGATGTCCAAAGAGGAGGGATTCTGCTGTGGTTACTAAACGCATGGTTTTCTAGATGTCATTAGGACCCAGAGCAGTGTTGTTCTAGTATTTTTTACTTTGTAAAGTATGTGCACCATTTTTCTTTTTACATTCTTAACTTTGAGGAATTCTAGAAAGTATTTTTTGAACTCCAAAACTTGAGGGAAAAAAGATCCGCCCCCCCCCACACACACATTTTAGACCTGTGTTACAAATAAAAACTGGCTTTGACTTTATTAAACAATTCCTTTCCTGTGGAATATACCGAATACCCCTTTTGAAAGAGGAATTTAGAATATCTTAGGCCCGCTTCCATTTTATGAGTATTCATAAACATTCTAGTCAAACAGGAACATTTGGCTGTGCTTTTAAATGGTTTCACACTGAATTCATATTGTTTTTTCCTTCTTCTGAAAGCCCCAGTGGATTCATTACAGTGTTGCTGTAACTTCATCAAAGTAAAGGGATTTGTATAAACTGCTTGAACAATGTTATCATTTGTTATAATGGAATCATTATTATTGAATGTGGAAGTAAATGATCTAAAGATAATATGCTCATATTTGTCTATCACCAGAAAAACCCCACAAATAAATGTGTGTTATAACATGGATGTTGTTACTTGTATTGATTACTAGGTAAAGGAAAATTTCCAGTGACGCTATTTGGACATTTAGGTCCAGAGCAAATTTTTTCTTTTTTTGGAAAGGGGTATCTTAATTTTTCAAAGAGAAAATAATGATAACTAAATTAATTGTGTATCAGCACATTTTATTATTTATATCATATGTTAATTTTTCTACCTATCTTGATTAAGATCTCAGGTTTTTTTTTTTTTAAAGATTGCAAGTTTTAAAAAATGTATATTAAGGAAATTTCATTAATTTTTTGGTAAATGCTATTTACCAGACTTCTTGTTAGTTTTTTGAAGACTTCATTAATGAATTAATTATTATTATTATTTAAAAAATTAGTATCTTGAATTTTTGTCAGGGAGGAGACTGCACTGTATGGCATGTGGGATCTTAGTTCCCTGACCAGAGATCAAAGCCGTGCCCCCCAGTGTGGCAGTGCAGAGTCTTAACCCCTGGACAGCCAGTGAAGTCCAGAGGATTTAATTGATTTGTTTAAAGACAAAAATCTAGTCATCATAAATTCATTGTATAGTGAAATAATTGAGCTTCTTTGCAGAAAAATTTACATTTTAATGTAAAAATCTTACAGTAGTCGTAAATCTTGGAAGCTTTCTAGGAAGATGACTTTTCGAGGTTTACTTACATGCTTTATTGTTATTTAGTCACTAAATTATGTCTGACTCTTCTGCAACCTCATGGACTATAGCCCACCAGACTCCTCTCTCCATGGGATTTCCTAGGCAAGAATACTGGAGTGGGTTGCCATTTCCTTCCCCAGGGGATCTTCCTGAACCAGGGATTGAAGCTGTGGCTCCTTCTTTGGCAGGTGGATTCTTTATACCACTCAGCCACCATGGAAGCCCATTTACATGCTTACTGACTTTTATAATGCAGTGAAATTTTTTTTTTTTTTTTTTTGAGTGCTCATTGTAAGTGCTGGCAGGGAACCAAAGTCCTTTAGAACAGTGGTCTTTTTCAGTCCTAACAAATAACTCTGGGGTAACCAGCTACTCACAAGCTCTTGAACCATGGAACTGTAAAAGCTCGGGTTAGGCAAGGGGTGGGTGAATAGGAAAAACGAATCTGGAGCACTTCTGGAAGTAAGTCTTCAGGTGTCAGAGCAGGTCAGACGGAAAGCCAGCAGACTCAGACCGAAAATGAATGTGGTGATGGGAACCCTCTGTCCCAAGAACAGGAACCCAGAGGCACAGGGCCTCAGGCTTGGGCAGTAACTGAGATTTAAGGATGAAGGAGCCAAAGATTTGAATGAGAATGAGAAGAGGTAGATAGCTTGTGAAAACAGTTGAAACATTTTTTTGCTTCTCTATTATCTTTCACTGCCATTTACTTTGGCAAGTCTTTTGACCCTCAGAGCAGTAGCAGTAGCAGAAGCTTCTGGGATCTTTCCAGCTTCAAGTTTTCCAGCAACAGCACAGGGTCTTGTGAAGCCAGGGAACAAACCAAGCACTGGAAAAAACAACAGGTAGCAGAGGCTGGCTCTAGCCAAGGACTTGAAGACTGTATGTAGGGCCTGCTGTTCGGGTCAGGAGCAGGCCAACAGATTCGGAAGGTGGTGCGCGTTCACCCAACTCCAGGCACTAGATCAGTGCTTCTAAGTGGGGTCCATAAGACCACTGTTGATTTGTTATAATGTGGTTTCAGCAGAAAAAGCAAAATGAAATGTTTCAAAAACATTGCACAGATTTGAACTATAAAATTTCTGATAGCTGTTAAGAGACCCTTAAAAATTTTTTTTTTAATTCATTTATTTTTAATTGAAGAATAATTGCTTTACAGTAGTATGTTGGTTTCTACCAAACATCAACATGAATCAACCATAGGTTTATCTATGTGCCCTCCCACTTGAACACCCCTGCCACCTCCCTACCCATTCCATCCCTCTAGGTTGTCAAAGAGCCCCAGTCTGAGTTCCCTGAGTCATACAGCAAATTCCCATTGACTCTCTATTTTACATATGGTAATGTATGTTTCCATATTGCTCTTTCCATACGTCCTACCCTCTCCTTCCTTCCCCCACCCAGCCGTGTCCTTAAGTCTCTTCTCTCTGTCTGTGTCTCCACTGCTGCTCTGCAAATAGGTTCATCAGTACCGTCTTTCTAGATCCTATATATATGTGTTAATTTGTTTTTCTCTTTCTGATTTACTTCACTCTGTATAATAGGCTCTAGATTCATCCACCTCATTAGGACTGACTCAAATGCGTTCCTTTTTTGTGGCTGAGTAATATGAATGAGGGCTTCCCTGGTGGCTCAGAGGTTAAAGCGTATGCCTGCAATGCGGGAGAACCTGGGTTCGATCCCTGGGTGGGGAAGATCCTCTGGAGAAGGAAATGGCAACCCACTCCAGTATTCTTGCCTGGAGAATTCCATGGATGGAGGAGCCTGGTAGGTTACAGTCCACAGGGTCGCAAAGAGTAGGACACAACTGAGCAACTTCACTCACTCAATATGAATGAACATTGAGTTTTTGCAAATGCTTTTGTTCAATTTATGTGGGTGATCATATGATTTGTCTGCTTAACTGATTAATATAGCAGATAACATTGATTGATTGAATTCCGAATATTAGACGTACCTTACATTATTGAAATAACTTAGTCATTATATTTTTTTTCACATTGCTTTGTTCAGTGTACTATTACATGGTTTAAACTAACATTTATATTCATGAATGAAACTGGTCTTTAAATTTTTTTGTTATACTTTTCTTGTTGGAGTTTGAAACCAAAGTGATGCTTCACTGGATAATTAGGGATGGATTCCTCTTTTTTTTTTTTTTTTTATTCTTGGATGCATTTTTGTAAGAGTAGCATTCAGTTCAGTTCAGTTCAGTTCAGTCGCTCAGTTGTGTCCGACTCTTTGTGACCCCATGAATCACAGCACGCCAGGCCTCCCTGTTGATCACCATCTCCCGGAGTTCACTCAGACTCACGTCCATCGAGTCCGTGATGCCTTCCAGCCATCTCATCCTCGGTCGACCCCTTCTCCTCCTGCCCCCAATCCCTCCCAGCATCAGAGTTTTTTCCAATGAGTCAACTCTTCACGTGAGGTTGCCAGAGTACTGGAGTTTCAGCTTTAGCATCATTCCTTCCAAAGAAATCCCAGGGTTGATCTCCTTCAGAATGGACTGGTTGGATCTCCTTGCAGTCCAAGGGACTCTCAAGAGTCTTCTCCAACACCACAGTTCAAAAGCATCAATTCTTTGGCGCTCAGCCTTCTTCACAGTCCAACTCTCACATCCACACATGACCACAGGAAAAACCAAAGCCTTGACTAGACGGACCTTAGTCGGCAAAGTAATGTCTCTGCTTTTGAATATACTATCTAGGTTGGTCATAACTTTTCTTCCAAGGAGTAAGCGTCTTTTAATTTCATGACTGCAATCACCATCTGCAGTGATTTTGGAGCCCCCCAAAATAAAGTCTGACACTGTTTCCACTGTTTGCCCATCTATTTCCCATGAAGTGATGGGACCGGATGCCATGATATTCGTTTTCTGAATGTTGAGCTTTTTTTTTTTTTTCAAATGACAGAAATTTATTCTCTCATTTCAAAATCTAGGTGACAGAAGGCTGTACTCCCTCCAGAGACCCTGGGGGAGAATCTATTCCATGTCTCTTCTAGCCTCCAAGAGCTGTTGGCTGACTTGGCTTCCTTGACTTATGACTCTCTACCCGTATCTTCATTTCACTTTCTCTTCTTCTTTGTGTATCTTTTATAAGAACATCCTTGGATTTAAGACCCACCTGGATAATCCAGGATGAGCACATTTTAAAATCCTAATTTAATTACATCGGCAAAGATCCTTTTTCAGATAAGGTAGCATTCACCGTTTTCAGGGATCAAGACATTGTCATGTCTTCTTGGGGGCTCTTGTTTGGCCCATTACACTTATCTTCACACAAAAATCTATACACAAAAGTTTATATCCACAAATGCCAAAAGCTGGAAGCAATCCAGATGTTCTTCAATGAATAAATGGATTAACCAACTGTAGTACATGTAATGTAATACTGCCCAACAAGAAAAAGAAACAAACCGTATACGTACAATAATGTGAGTAAACCTCAAAAGCATTAAGTAAAAGAAAATTCAGACAAAGTTATGTACTGATTTCATTTATATGACATTCTGGAAAAGGCAGAAGAATTTGCTTGGATGTTTTCTAAAAGAAGACATAAGAATGGCCAGCAGGTATGAATGTTGAGCTTTAAGCCAACTTTTTCACTCTCCTCTTTCACTTTCATCAGGAGGCTTTTTAGCTCCTCTTCACTTTCTGCCATAAGGGTGGTGTCATCGGCATATCTGAGGTTATTGATATTTCTCCCAGCAATCTTGATTCCAGCTTGTGCTTCTTCCAGTCCAGCGTTTTTCATGATGTACTCTGCATAGAAGTTAAATACGCAGGGTGACAATATACAGCTTTGACGTACTCCTTTTCCGATTTGGAACCAGTCTGTTGTTCCATGTCCAGTTCTAACTGTTGCTTCCTGACCTGCATACAGATTTCTTAAGAATCAGGTTAGGTGGGCTGGTATTCCCATCTCTTTCAGAATTTTCCACAGTTCATTGTGATCCACACAGTCAAAGGCTTTGGCATAGTCAATAAAGCAGAAATAGATGTTTTTCTGGAACTCTCTTGCTTTTTCCATGATCCAGCAGATGTTGGCAATTTGATCTCTGGTTCCTCTGCCTTTTCTAAAACCAGCCTGAACATCAGGGAGTTCACGGTTCACGTATTGCTGAAGCCTGGCTTGGAGAATTTTGAGCATTACGTTACTAGCATGTGAGATGAGTACAATTGTGCAGTAGTTTGAGCGTTCTTTTGCATTGCCTTTCTTTGGGATTGGAATGAAAACTGATGTTTTCCAGCCCTGTGGCCACTGCTGAGTTTTCCAAATTTGCTGGCATATTGAGTGCAGCACTTTCACAGCATCATCTTTGAGGATTTGAAATAGCTCAACTGGAATTCCATCACCTCCACTAGCTTTGTTCGTAGTGATGCTTTCTAAGGCCCACTTGACTTCACATTCCAAGATGTCTGGCTCTAGATTAGTGATCACATCATCATGATTATCTGGGTCATGAAGATCTTTTTTGTACAGTTCTTCTGTGTATTCTTGCCACCTCTTCTTAATATCTTCTGCTTCTGTTAGGTCCATACCATTTCTGTCCTTTATCAAGCCCATCTTTGCATGAAATGAGGTCCATACCATTTCTGTCCTTTATCAAGCCCATCTTTGCATGAAATGTTCCCTTGGTATCTCTGATTTTCTTGAAGAGATCTCTAGTCTCTCCCATTCTGCTGTTTTCCTCTATTTCTTTGCACTGATCGCTGAGGAAGGCTTTCTTATCTCTTCTTGGTATTCTTTGGAACTCTGCATTCAGATGCTTATATCTTTCCTTTTCTCCTTTGCTTTTCTCCTCTCTTCACAGCTATTTGTAAGGCCTCCCCAGACAGCCATTTTGCTTTTTTTGCATTTCTTTTCCATGGGGATGGTCTTGATTCCTGTCTCCTGTACAATGTCACGAACCTCATTCCATAGTTCATCAGGCACTCTATCTATCAGATCTAGGCCCTTAAATCTATTTCTCACTTCCAGGGTATAATCATAAGGGATTTGATTTAGGTCATACCTGAATGGTTATTCTTCCTTAAATATCAGGTAGAACTTGCTAGAAAAACTCTCAGAAGTTTTCATTGTGAAAAAGTTTTTAATTGTGGTTTTAACTTCTTTTGTAGTTATAGATTTATATAGGTCGGTGTTTATTCTGTGTTAGTTTTGGAAATTTGTATTGCCTAGAAATTTTTCCATTTTATTCAAATATTAAAAAATGTTAGCTGAATTATTCAGTATCCCTTATTATTTTGTAATGCTACAGAAGGTTCATAATCTCCCATCTTCATTCTTAATTGTGTCTTATTTTTTCTTGATCAGTCTTACCTTTGGTTTATCACTGTATTAGTTTTTTTAGGGAACCAGCTTTTGTCTTTTTGAACTTCTCTGTTGTACTTTGTTTTATATTTCCTAAATTTTTGCTCTTGTTTTTAATGTTCTGTTTCTTTGGATTTATTTTGCTGTTAGTAACTGCTTGAGATGAATGGTTAGCTCATTACTCTTCTGCCTTTCTTTACGCTTTTATGGCTTATATGTTTTTTCTAAACCCTCTTTAGGTGCATCTTTCAAGTTTTGACATACTGTATTTCCATTATTACTTATTTAAAATGTTTCCAGTGAGATGTCATCTTTGGCCATAGATTATTTAGATTATATTGTTTAATTTCCAAAATTGTGATTATCTTCTTGTCTGCTCCTTCTATCACTTACTGAGAACAATCTGTAAAAATAGATCCCACTTTTACTGTGTATTTTCTGTTTCTTCATGTAATTTTTTTCCTTTTTTGTTTTTTGATTTGATTTTTATATTTGTATTATCTCAGCATATACATGACTGAAAAATAATTACCCAGCTCAGGAAATGTACATGTGGATGTAAGACGGCTGATGTATATTTAAATGTGTAGAGGTACATTCATGTGTGTCTTGCTCACAAAAGAGAACTGTGGGATAGTTCTAATGTTAAAAAGCTACCATTTATTGAGCAATTACACTATAATATACACTATAGTTTACATAGATTTTCTTGTTTAATTTTCAGAGTAACACTGTTAGGTCATTGTATTACCCCTCTTTTAGTAATGAAAAAACTGGGGCTTAGAGATATTAAATAATTTGAATCAGTTCATGGGAAATAATGGAGTTGAATTTCATACCCAAATCTGACTCAGAAGTCTTTTTTTTTAACCACAGTATTGTATTAATCTTTATATGTTCTCTTCAGAAACTATTTAATGTAATCCTTTGTAAAGTATATAATTTTTTAAATTCATTTTTTTGGATTAAAGATTTTTTTATTGATATATAGTTGATGTACAATAGTATATGTTACAAGAGTACAGTATAATAATCTATAATTTTTAAAGGTTACACTCCATTTATAGTCACTATAAAGTATTGGCTATATGGTCTTTGCTGTGTAGTATATCCTTATAGCTTATTTTATATATACTAGTTTGGACCTCTTAATCCCCTGCCTCTATAGTGCCCCTCCCTGCTTCCCTCTCCCCCCTGGTAACTACTAGTTTGTTTTCTATATCTGTAAGTCTTTCTTTTTTTAAAAATATTTACTAGTTTGTTGTATTTTTAGATTCCACGTATAAGTGACATCATGCAGTATTTGTATTTCTCTGACTTACTTCACTTAGCGTAATATCCTTCAAGTTCATCCATGTTGTTTCAGATGGCAAAATTTCATTCTTTTTATGACTGTGTAGTATTCCGCTGTGTATGTAATTACATCTTCTTTATCCATTCATCTGTTGATGGACGCTGAGGTTGCGTCTTATCTTGGCAGTTGTAAACAATGCTGCTATGAACATTGAGGTATGTGTATCTTCTTGAATTAGTGTTTTTGGTTTTTTTTAAGATACCTACCCAGGAGTGGAATTGCTGGGACATAATGGTAGTTTCTTTTTTTTAATGATTTTTACTGGAGTATAGTTGTTTTATAGTATTGTATTAGTTTTAAGTGTACAGCAAAGTGAATCAGTTATACATATACATGTTGTTGTTTAGTTGCTAGGTTATGTCTGACTCTCTTGTGACCCCATGATCTGTAGCCAGCAGGCTCCTCTGTCCATGGGATTCTCCAGACAAGAATACTGGAGTGGTTTGCCATTTCCTTCTCCAGGGGATCTTCCTGACACAGGGATTAAACCTGCGTTTGCTACATTGCAGGCAGATTCTCCACCACTGAGCCACCTGGGAAGCATACATATGCATATATTTACTCTTTTTAAGGTTCTTTTCCTGTATGGGTCATTACGAGTATTGAGTCACGTTCCCTGTGTTATATAATAGGTCCTCATCAGTTACCTATTTTGTGTATAGTAGTATATGTATCTCTATTCCATTCTCCCAATTTATCCCTCCCCCCATTCTCTTTTAGTTGTTTGGAGAAACTGCCACATTGTGTTCCATAGTGGCCGCACCAATTTGCATTCTCACCAGCAGTGTACAAGGGTTCTCTTTTGTCCCCATCCTTGCTGGCATTAGTTATTTGGGATATTTTTGATGATAGCCATTCTGACAGGTTTGAGGTAATATCTCAGTGTTTTTTTAATTTGCATTTCCCTCATGATTAGCAGTGCTGAACATCTTTTCATGTGCCTGTTGATCATCTCCATATCCTCTTTGGAGAACTGGGTATTCAGGTTTTCTGCGCATTTTAACATTATTTTAAATGGCAGCAATGTGAATTTTAGCCTTTTTAGTTTATTAATTTAAGTGAAGAATACTAAATGTAGTCATAATCAACTCTCTACAATGTGAATTTATTTTTCTGCTTACATAAATAAGTTTATTGTTTAAAAATCAAAGAATATAGAAATATGTAAGGAAATAAAAATGTTCTAAGACTGTTGGTTGGATAGCATCACCAACTCGATGGACAGGAGTTTGAGCAAGCTTTGGGAGTTGGTGATGGAGAGGTAAGCCTGGCATGCTGCAGTTCATAGGGTTGCAAAGAGTTGGATATGACTGAGCAACTGAACTGAAGATTCTGTCATCCTGATATAACTCCCATTGACATTTTGAGGACTTGATTTCCATACTTTTCTCTGTGTATGCATTTATATATATATATAATATAAAAGGGATCTTAATTGCTATTTTATTATGGACTAAACTTTATATTTTTGAATGCTAGAGAGCAGAACACATTGCTTTGTGATGTTAATATTTGTTACCAAAGCAGCTGTCATTACATTTCTTATTTTATTCTTACCAGGTCAAGGTAGGGAATGAAGTTGCTACTGGAACAGGACCTAATAAAAAGATAGCCAAAAAAAATGCTGCGGAAGCTATGCTGTTACAACTTGGTTATAAAGCATCCACTAGTCTTCAAGATCAACTTGACAAGGTGAGAGTTAAATTACATGGATAAGTTCTGTCCTGTCAGAATATAAAAATAATGAGCAAGTTCTGTTCCAGTGCTCCTTGACTCTTAGTACTGTCTTAACTAGTGTAAAGTAGATGTCAAGTTTTAACTTTTCCAAGTTGGTACTCTTATCTTCATATCTTTAAAGATACAGATTCTCCTGGTGCAAAATAACCACTGTTTAGGGGTCACAATAAAATATTATAATCTTACCATTAGAAAATACTAAAAATTTGCTGTATAATTGTATATATTTTATATGATATTAATAGCAGTGTAGTAAGTTTTACCTTACTGACTAATGATTTTTGCCTTATATACCCAGTTTTTTAATTTGTGCTTTTTAAGAATGGAGGTTGTTAGCCTTTATTTCTGGAATACAGCTGAAAACCCTGAAAATAAAGATCCTGAGTTATCCCTTTAGGGCAGGAGCTATATAGGACAGACACTCTATAAACTGATTTTTCTGTTTACTTTAAATTAAAGGTAAACTCTAGGGTGTTTATTTTCTGCCAAGACTTGTGTTCATGGTCCCCTATTTCTTCTGCAGCAGGTAATGACATCATTAACACCTGCCTGTATTGCAAGAGAAGCTGAGAACCCTGAGTTCAGGACTTGGCAGTTAACTTGGCAGGAACTGACTTCATTTCACTTTGTATTCAATTATCATTTTATCTATACACATGTAGAAATTATTTTTATTAAACATTTCATTTGTATGAACATTCCCAAAACAAGCTTAATAATTATTTCTGTCATAATACGTTTTTTTCCATGCCATTTTCTCACATACAGATTCTATTTCAGGGATATTTTCAGTTTCTGTAAGAATACCTTTGTGAAGTTTGGAGTAAAAATGAAATTATCTATTAAAAAATACTTAGATACACTTTTTAAGGTGCTGTAAATATCTAGGCAGTTATTTTGAGTGATTAAAAATTATTTATCTGTGTGATATCACTGGAGATTTCAGTTCTGTTTTTATAACCTGGCTAGTGAATGTGTTTTTTTCTTTTAAAAATATTTGTAACATGAAACCTAACACGTGTTCAAGTTTCTGTAGTTCTTACATTGTGTATATGTTGTTTTAACTTAACACATTTATATTGACTTAAAACTGGTAAGTGATTTATAAAAATATGTCAGAATAAATCTCCTCGTAGACCTTTATTTATAAGTTAAATGAAAATAAAACAGAACAAAACACTGGCATTAATTTCATTAATTAGAAAAACATATTTTTGCATACCCACTGTGTTATTAGTTAGGGTTCTCCAGAGGAATAGAGTCCCACAGGGAGTGTGCGCGCGCGTGCGCGTGTGTGCGTGTGTGTGTGTGTGTGTATCACACAGACTTATTTTAAGGAATCGACCCATAAAGTTTTGGATGCTTGGCTACTCCAGAATTTGCTTGGGATGCCAGCAGGCTGGAGACTCAGGAAGGAGCTGCAGAGTCTGGAGGCCATTGACTGGCAAGCTGCCTCTCGTTCCAGGGAAGGTCAGCCTTTGCCTAGGCAGGGCTTCAACTGACAACGCCCACCCACATTCTAAAGAGTCATTTTTTTTTACTCTTTTAGAGTTCAGTGATTTAAATGTAAATCTCTTCCAAAAACACCCTCACAGAAACACCCAGAATAACGTTTGACCAAATGTCTGAGTACCTAGCCCAGACAAGTTGACACATAAAATTAATCATCACACCCACTAAATGCCAGACACTTAAAACTGAAGATAAGATGACTGGAATTTGGTCCCTGCACTCACGAAACTGACCAGTAAGTGTTAGGGGTGAGGAGCTTACATCACGTAACAGTATAATTAAAATACTAGATATGTGAAGATGAGTCTGGAAAGTAACATGCTTTTGAATTATTAATTTGAGATTTGAGCTTGAAAGTGACATGATCTGGTTTGCTTTCTACATAGGCCGGTCCTGTAAGTAGTGTTGTGAATGGATACGGGCAGGACAGGACTGAAGGCAGGGAGGCCAGTGCTAGCAGAATTGTTCAGGTGAAAGATTCTGAGGGTCTCAACTAGGGCAGTGGTGTAGAGAGGAGATGGAAAAGACATCAGCCCTGCTTCTTAAGTGTATGTGTTAAGATTTCAGTAGCAGATAAAATGCATGGAGGATACAGAAAGGATGAATACCTGTGAAAAAGAGAGGAGCAAGAGGCTTTAAGGAGGAGGTGCCTGGTACTTCGTTGTCCAGTGTTTAGGACTTGGTGCTTTCACTGGCCTGGCCCCGGGTTCATTCCTTGGTCAGGGAACTAAGATTCCCACAAGCTACATAGCATGGCCAAAAATAAAAAACCCGGTAGTTGTATGCTATAAAGATCAAGTAAGAGGAGTTAGTTAATACCTTGATTTGTCAATAAGATCTTTTGAGAATGTGACAAAAGCAATTATAAAAAAAAATCTTTAAAAGTAGCTTTAAAAAAGTTGGCTTTTTAAAAAAATAATCAAGATATATACATAATTGAGTGGTGATGGTAGTGGTGGTTTAGTTGCTAAGTTGTTTCTGACTCTTGCGATCTCATAGACTATAGCCTGCCATGCTCCTCTGTCCGTGGAAGAATTTAGAAGTGCAAAAGACTGAACAGTGAAGAAAAAATTAGCCTCACTTTACCCTGAGACCCTCAGACTTGGTTTCTTCCTAAAGGTGTCTCCCATGTTTAGTTAATGTTTGTACATCATTTAGAATAGTGTCTGAATATAGTGAATCTTGTATAAGGATTTAAAAAAAAAAAGATAAATGTCCTCACAAAGATATTCTGTATGTATGCACTAATATATCTCCACTTTAAAAACATTAAGATTTAGTGAATTGCAGCTTAATGAATTTTGACGTGTGTGTATATGACCACATCACAATTAAGATTTATGACATTACTGTTACCCCAGTTTCTTAATGCCATTTTATAGTGAATGTCTTTCCTTTTCCTCAGCTCCTGACAAACACTGATCTGATTTCTGTCCCTATAGTTTTGCCTTTTCCAGAATGTTGAATAAATTGAATGGTACATTGTGTAGCCGTTTGTGTCAACCCTTATTGCTGAGATTCATCTATGTTGTTGTATTTATCATTTGTTTATCATTTGTTATCATGTATCTTTTCTGTTTGTTACTGTTTTAATCTTTACCAACATTTAGGTTTTCAGTTTGAGGCTATTGTAAATATAGTGGTTGTAAACATTCATGTACAAATCTTGATTGTATATATTCTCTAATATAGCCTGTTAGGTACATATTCATATAATAGTGCACAGGCCACTTGTTTAGAAACTAAAGATGTTTTCCAGAGAGGTTGTACCATTTTCATTTCCACAAGCAATGTTTGAGATTTCTGCTTACTCCACATCTGCTCTAGCTCTTGGTATTGTTGGTTTTTATAGCTTTGATGATGGTATTAGGTGTTTAATGTTGTTTTATTGGATTTCATTTCCATTTTCCCTAGTTAATAATGCTGACTAGTTCATCATATATTTATTTACTACTTGTATCTCTTCTTTGAAGTATCTGTTCAGAATTTTTGTCTTTTAAAAAATTGGATGGTTTACTTTATTATTGAGTTCTAAAAATTCTTTATATATTTTGGATGCCAGTGCCTTCTCAGATAAAGGATTTCTGTTTCTCGCTTTCTGTCTTCTCTTCTCCTTTTTTACATATGTTGTCCAGTTGTTCAAACACCATTTGTTTAAAAGATTAATGCTTTTTCCATTGAGTTCGTTAGACCTTTATTGAAAATGAGTTGACCACTTATGTGTGGATCTGTTTCTAGATTTTCTGTTTGTTAATCTGTATGTCTATCTATTCTTCAGCTGTACAACTATATATAGAGTGTGCCTTTTTGGGATAAGGTTTGAGATCAGATAAAGAACTTTATCTTTGTTCTACTTTTAAAAAATTATTTTGGCTAATCTTTATATTTTCATAATAAATTTTTAAATCAATTTCTACCAAAAAAAATCCATTTGGAATTTTTCTTTGGGATTGTGTTGAATATTACATAGATCATGTTTGCATTTATTAATATATCTTCAAAATATTGAGTCTTCCAACCTTTGAACAAGATCTTGCTCTGTTTATTTAGGTTTTTCAAAATATATCCCAGCAGTGTTTGTACTTTTTTATGGAAATATCTTCATATTTTTTATGTTTATCCCTAAATGTTTCATGTTTGTGGGTGCTGTTGGTAATGGCATTGGTTTTTAATTTCAGTTTCTAATTCTTCTTTTCTAGCATATAGAAATACAATTGTCTTTATATATTGACTTTGCATCCTCTGACCTTGCTGAACTAACTTATCTGTTTTCTGCATTGATGATTGTGTTATCTCTTAATAAAGACAGTTTATTTTTTTCTTGCTAATCTGTATGGTTTTATTTGTCCTGCTTTATTGCCTTGAGTGAAACATCCCATTCAGTGTTGAGTGGAAGGTTGATTGTTGAAACAGAAAAACAGGTATCTTGACTTTGTTCCCGATCTTAACAAGGAAATTGTTCAGACTTTTGCTATTATATAACATGATGCTTGTAGGTTTTTTATACAGCTCTACATCAGGTTAATAGTTCCTAGTGTTCCTGCTTTGTTGAGAAGTCCCCCCCCCATAATTATCAGTGAATGTTGAATTTTGCCAAATGTTTTCTCCGCATCTGTTGATGCTGACATGATTTTTTCTGTTTAGTTTGTGGATTGGTGAATTTTTTTTTTAATGATGGATTTTTAAAATTTATGTGATACAGGTTTCCCCCACTATCTGAAAGTAAAGCAATGCCTGTGAAACCTTTTGTAAGCCAAAATGGCCTGAAATACAGAAGCAATTACCTTAGGACTCATCTTGCTAATGAATGCACAAAATAAATCCAGACAGAACACAGGTCCTCACACACGGTTCAAAGCTGTGGTGACTGGATGCTGAGATACTGAGTATAGTTGCCACTTTCACTGCTCTTGGTGGGTGCTGCCTCAGCAATGGCTAGCTGTGAAGTAAAATACCGAATGGTATTTTTTGGTTTTCCATAAAAGTGAAAATCCTCTTTGGATTTCTTTTAGTTAGCAAAAACAGGTACTAGTGCATGTCTTTCATAAAAGCAAAGTGACATAAACTTTTGAAAAGTGTGAAATACCTGTATATACATACACAGCAAAAAATTACCATTTTAACCATTTTTAGGTGTATAATTCAGTGGCATTAAGTACGTTTACAGTGTTCTACAACTATCTCCACTGTCCACTTCCAGAAAGTTTTCATCATCTGAAGTAGAAATACTGGTTTTAGTATCATTATCAGGGTAGTGCTAGACTCATATAGTAAGTTTGGAGGTATCTCCTTTTCTTTCATCATCTCAGAGAGTTTGGTATTCTTCCTTCATTAATCGTTGAGTAAAATTTACTGGTGGAGCCATCAGGGTTTATAATTTTTTATGTAAGAAGGCTTTAAGTATAAATTGATGTAAAAATAGATATAAGACTACTCAGATTACCTACTGCTGAGCAAGCTTTGGCAGTTTGAATCTTTCAAGGGTCTGTCCATCTCCTCTAAGCTAAATTTAATGGTATAAAATTGTTCATAGGATTCCTTTGTTATTCTTTTAATGGCTATAGCATCTGTAATGATATTTTCTCTCTCATTTCTGATATTGATAATTGTTTCCTCTTTTTTATCCTAATGAATCTAGCTAGGGGTTTGTAATTGTTTTTATCATTTTCAAACAACAAGATTATGATTTCATTGATTTTTTTCCTATTATTCTCTTTTCAGTTTTACTGATTTCTGTTCTTTATTTTAATCCTTTCTTTATTTGCTTTGGGTTTAATTTTCTGTTCTTTTTCTACTTTTGTAAGCCAGAAGCTTAAGCTGTGGATCTGAGAATTTAGTGATATATATTTCTCTTTAAGTACTGGTTTAGCCCTGGCCCACAAATTTTGAGAAGCTGAGTTTTTACTTCATTTCATCAAAATGTGTTCTAATTTCCCTTTGGTTTCTTCATTCAAGTCCTATGTCTCTTCTGATTTTGTTTACTTCTTTTATCAAGTGCTAATGTCACCAACTATAAATTTGACTACTTTCAATTTTATCAGTTTTATGTACTTTGAAGCTATGTTGTTATATACATATACATTTAGGATTGTTATATCTTTTTGATGACTTTACAACTTTATTATTATGTGATTTTCTTTCCATCCCTGGTAATATTCCTTGTTCTAAATTCTTTTCGATATTAATATAGTCACTTCAGTTTTATTTTTATTAGTGTTTGCATGGGGTATTTTCCTCCTACCATTTTATTTTTAGCCTATCAGTATCTTTGTGTTTAAATTGGTTTCTTTTAGAAAACATATAATTGAGTCTTGCTTTTAAAAATACCCTTTGACAATCTCTACCTTTAGTTGGGAGTGATCAGACCATTTGTACTTATTGTAGCTTTTGGTGTGGTTGGATTTAAACCTATCATTTTTCTAATTGTTTCTATTTATTCTATTTATTCTTTGTTCACTTTTTTCTTTGACCTCTCATGTAGTCGTACATTTTACTTATCTTTATATGTATAAAACCCATAATTCATTGTTACTAATTTCGCTTTATATAGTCAATTTTCTTTCTATGTGGTTAGTTAATTAGTTCAGTTGCTCAGTCGTGCCTGACTCTTTGTGACCCCATGAATCGCAGCACACCAGGCCTCCCTGTCTATCACCAACTCCTGGAGTTCACTCAGATTCACATCCATCCAGTCAGTGATGCCATCCAGCCATCTCATCCTCGGTCGTCCCCTTCTCCCCCTGCCAATCCCTCCCAGCATCAAAGTCTTTTCCAATGAGTCAACTCTGCATGAGGTGGCCAAAGTACTGGAGTTTCAGCGTTAGCATCGTTCCTTCTAAAGAAATCCCAGGACTGATCTCCTTTAGGATGGACTGGTTGGATCTCCTTGCAGTCCAAGGGACTCTCAAGAGTCTTCTCCAACACCACAGTTCAAAAGCATCAATTCTTCAGCGCTCAGCCTTCTTCACAGTCCAACTCTCACATCCATACATGACTACTGGAAAAACCATAGCCTTGACTAGACGGACCTTAGTCGGCAAAGTAATATCTCTGCTTTTGAATATGCTATCTAGGTTGGTCATAACTTTTCTTCCAAGGAGTAAGCGTCTTTTAATTTCATGGCTGCAATCACCATCTGCAGTGATTTTGGAGCCCAAAAAGATAAAGTCTGACACTGTTTCCACTGTTTCCCCATCTATTTCCCATGAAGCAATTAGAATCACAGAAAATACATTTAACCTCATTTTTACCGTTTTCAATACTCTTCATTTGTTTAGATCCAGATTTCTTTCTGGTATTATACTCCTGTTTGTAGAACTTCCTTTAATACTACTTGTATTAGCAGGTCTGCTGGCAGTGGTTTCTGTCAACTTTTATTTGATGAGAAATTTATTTTGTATTCATTTTAGAAGTTACTTTTGTGTGGGTACTGGATTCTGAGTTTTTCTGTTTCTTTCAGCACTTTCAGAGATCTCATTCCATTGTCTTCTGATTTGGGTAGTCTTTTATATGAAGTCTGCTGTAATTATCTTCTTTTTCATCTTGATATGCTTTCTTCCTCACTCTAAAGGCCTTCAGAAATGTTCTTTTTTTTATTAGTTTAGCAGTGTAACTGTGATGTATCTAAATTTGATTCTTTCCCTTCTTTCTCCTCTTCTTCCCTCTCCTCCTTCCTTTTCTTTTTCTCCCTGTCCGTTCATTTTCTTCCTCTTCCTCCTCCCTTTCTTCTCCTTTTTGTATTTTTTCTGCTTAATGAATATGAATATATTGGATCTGTGATTTGTTGTTTTTTAAAAAATTTTTGTCAGTTTCTCAGCTATTATCTTTCTTTTCAGATATTTCTTCCTTGTTTTCTCTCTCCTTGGGAGTTTACAGTTATATATATGTTAGACCATTAGTATTGTCTTATGGATCCAGGATTTTCTGTTCCTTTTTATTTTTCACTCTGTTTTTTTGTGTGTCTCAGTTTGAGTAATTTCTATTAATTTATCTGTAATATTACTGACATTTCTTCAGGTGTGTCCATCTGTTAATAATGTTATCATATTAATTTTAATCTGTTGTATTTTCCCCCTAGGATATCCATATGCTTATCTTATAAGGTTTCTGTTTTTCTAATGAAATTTTCCAAATATTCATGCATGTTGTCTGCCTTTTTCATTAGATCTTTTATCCTGTTAATCATAGATAATATAAAATTTATTTCTTAGAGTTGCTCTAGCACTTGGGTCATCTCTGGGCTCTGTTTTATTGACTTGTTTTCTTATTTTTAATTTTCATTTATTTATTTTTAATCAGAGGGTAATTGCTTTACAATGTTGTATTTGTTTCTGCTATATGACAACATGAATCAGCTATAAGTATATGTATATCTCCCCCCCGACCACCATCCTTGAGCCTCCCTTTTATTGACGTCTTTATCATTTGATATATTTATTTTTGCAATTTTGGGTGTCTTATAATGTTTGAATGAACAGTGGACATTGTGTATTGAGAAACAGTAAAGGCAGAGTTAAGTAGTACTTATGTTAAGAAATAGGCATGTCTCTTTTTCTGTCAGACTGTTAACATGGAGGGTGGCATCAATCTAGTTGGTAGTTAAGCTCATTTTGGGTGTTTTGTTTCCACAGTCACTATTAACTTCAGATTCCTTTAGCTTTGGTTTGCCACTGTCTTTGTTTTGTGTGGGGTGAGGTTTTGGGAAGATTTTCCTCAATTTTTCTGCACCATCCTCTGGTTTCATCAGTCCTCTCTTTGCTATGCCATGAGGTGAGGGATATCTCTATGCTTCGTAGTCAATTGCTGTTGCTTATTATTTGGTTGTAGTATTATGTTGGGTATAGAAGCATAGTTCTTGATTTTCTTGTACAGCTTCATTCTTCAAACTCTGTGTGCCTGAGTCTCAGAAGTGGGTTTTTTCCTAATGTTTCTACCTCCTTCTCCATGATAACCAAACTTTACTTTTGAACTATAGGTTGTCTTAGCTGCAGTAGTTTTCCAGCCCCTTCCCCAGCATTTTCAGAAATCTGCTTTATATTGGTGCAGGGATTCACTCTCAAGGTTTTCACCCACTTCTTTTTTTTTCCTGGGAGCAAGTAACTTGCTTCTAATCTTTTTGCAGAAACAGTGAGTCTTTGCCTGAGCTTTTGGAGCAACAAAATTTCTTGCCTTATCTCAGAGGCAGACAGGATTTGTTTATCCGTTTTCTCTTGTAGCCTGTGCTGTTTGCTTTGTGTAAAAGAAGAGTCTAGTGAGTGAAGTCACTCAGTCGTATCTGACTCTTTACAACCCCATGGACTGTAGCCTACAACACTTCTCCATCCATGGGGTTTTCCAAGCAAGAGTACTGGAATGGGTTGCCATTTCCTTCTCCAGAGGAGTGTGCAAATTTCTATGCTGTTCTCTCTGCTTCACACCTGTACCACTGAGTGGGGCTCTTTGGTTCTCTGCTGTATCTCCAGTTGTCCTGACTTCCCAAAGGAAGCCCATAGAAAAGAACTCTCTGGAGTTCCTCCTAATTTTTCTAAACTGCTATGCTGACCCTCACAGTCTTTTAGAATTCATTAACATTTCATCTGCTTTCTTCTTACCAATATTTTTGATATTCATCTCTTTCTTCTTTGCCAATGTTGAAATATTTGGTGAGCCGAACCTCGCCTCAGAGGGCTTTGTCACTCTCTAGAATTCATGTCATTTGTTTGCTTTACAATCTCAGATCTTTGATGGGTTTGAGAAAAGTTATGATTTCTTACATTGTCTGAGTCACTGTTACATTTCTACGTTCTAAGGAAGAGCAGAACACTCTTTACTATTTAAAAAATACACTGACTTGCATCATGTGTTTTTTTTCAATTATATGGGGTTTTAGTTACAACTTTGAGCTTGTAAGATATAACATCAAGATATAACTGGCATGTGTTTCATTCTTTGTTATATTTGATTATTATATATTGTTCAAAGTAATACTTATATATGTATAAGAAGTCAAGACTTATTCAAGATTAATGATATAAAGACTCAAGATTTATAATAAAAAAACATGCTGTCCTGCCCTGGGACTGCCCATTTCTGTACCTTTTTTACAGAGGCAACCACTTACTACCTGTTTTAGTTGTTCTGTTATTTTGTACTGTTAATAACTGACACTGTAGTTTCTTGATTTTTTTTCTTTTTAGATGTTATCTGAGTTCCTGCTTTGAAAACTGAAGTTAGTTTTCTTACTCAACATGTATAGTATTCTATGTCTCTCCAACTTATCCCTGTACCCTCTGCCAAGTAAACATTTCATGTACTGTTTAGTGTCTTTGTTTTTTCTTTCTTGGAGTTCTTTATCTTCCTCTTCTATGTTGGATTGTTTGTTTGATAGATCTGCTGAAGACCCAATGTTTTGGTTTTTCTCTTCTCAATTTCCCTTTTAATCCCTTTCGCCTCTCTCGTTGAGTTGCCTGCTTTCTGGACAGTTTCCTTGTTCTTTATTTTCTTGTGTTGATGGAGTACATGATTTCATCATTTCCTGATAGAGAATGCATGAGTAATACAGTTTTTTGAGACCATGTAGTTCTGATATATCTTTATATTTCCCCCACACTTAATTGGTCATTTTTCTGAGATATAATTCTAAATAGGAAATATTTTTACCACAGTTTTGAAGGCATTGTACCAATGTTTTCTACCTCTCAGCATTGCTGTTGAAATTCCAAAGTCTTCGGGTTCTTTAGCCAATTTATGAAACTTTTACATTTCCTCTCTCTCGTGATGCTTTTCTCACGTCTTTTCTCAGAAGTTCTGAAATTTCTTGAGTGATTGACTGGATTTGTGTATTCTTTGATAAACTGTTTTTGCGTGTTTGGGCTTTAATCCAGAAATTCGTGTACTTTAAAAGTGGGGAAACTTTTATATTTTTTCTCTGATGATTTCTTTCCTTCCATTTTTGCTCTTGCTTCTTTCTAGGATACCTGTTAGTGTAAAGAGTGATTTTTTGCTTCTGTCTTCCTTTTTTTCTTTTCTGTTTCTCTTTTTGTTCTGTTTACTGGTGATTTCTTCAGTTTTGTCTTCCAGTCCTTCTTTGAAATATTTTCCTTTGGCTACTGTATTTTTTATTTCCCAGAGCTACTCTTCATTCTCAGAATTTCCCTTTTTATAACCTCTTGTTCTTGTTTAATGGGTATAATACTTCTGTCTCTCTGAGAGCTTTTTTTTTAACCCTTTTTTGAGGTTTTATTCTGTTCCCTGTGTTATGCTCACCATTCCTTGTGGATTGGGAGACTGATTATTGTCTTTAGAGGCTCAGTGATAAAGGGAGCTGGGGATCTTATCTTCTAGGCTGTGCCTTTGGAATCCATCTCTATTTTCAGTGTGGTATATAGGTCCATCCCATCCTCAGCTGTACCTGGTGTCCAGAGTCTCTTTGTTTTAGGCCTTTCTAAAGAGGCAACATTTTAGGAAATTTGTCTCCTTGGGGTCACAGAAGTGACCTGGAAATTTCATAACATTTGAAAGACTTCCAAACAATCTTTCTATTTTCATACTCTTCCAGGATTCATCTTTAGAAGTACCAGGTGTGCTTCTGATTCCTGAGGCTTTCTGGGGTCCTGAAGCACAAATCAGTTTACTCTTTGTAAGCTCTTTGTTAGCTTCTAGCTCTGCAGGTGAGGTTTCAGCTGCCCAACATCTGCTAAGTTAGTTATAATTAATCTACTCTCCATGTTACAGATTTTGACTTATCTCTTCTCTTGATTCCTTTCATATTCAGGGGAGGCTGGGGGCAGAGGGAAGGAGAGAGAGTTTATGGATTATTGGATTATCAATTTAGAGTTGTTTGGGGAGAGAGAAGAGATTACTCTTAATGTTTACTCTGTCATGTTAAAGCAGAAACCTTAGAAAAGCAGTTTCATTAGAGTGTTGAGATAGAAATCAGAGAGCAGCAGGCTTGGGATTCAGTTAAAGAAAAATT
Organism: Oryx dammah; assembly: GCF_014754425.2. Lineage (NCBI taxonomy): Eukaryota > Metazoa > Chordata > Mammalia > Artiodactyla > Bovidae > Oryx > Oryx dammah. The sequence goes on along the minus strand of NW_024070203.1, from coordinate 48,862,295 downwards.
AGGCTTAGGGGATAAAACCTAATATTTAAATAACTTTGGTTGTTAGTGGAAGGAGAGAAAAGGAGGAATGAAGTGCTAAATCTATTATTATTACCAACTTCAACTGAGCCCTCAAATGCCTGAGGATCTGTATTCTTCTAATCGTTGAGCTCTTTCTTTCCTAGACTGTTTCCTTCCTGTGTACACTTTCCTTAGATTTATAACCTCCCTCCCTCCCTCAGCGCCCCCTTCTCTCTATGATCCTGTCTCCTGCTTCACAGAGAACATGTGCGTGGGCGTCTCCTCAAGCCTTCCCACTCACGTGTATCTGCATTGACGCACATTACCTTCTCTTCCACCCTTTCACAGTTGCAAGCTATTTGCTAGAAATGTAGTTTGTGTTTGGAGAAGGCAATGGCACCCCACTCCAGTACTCTTGCCTGGAAAATCCCATGGACAGAGGAGCCTGCTGGCTACAGATCATGGGGTCACAAGAGAGTCAGACATAACCTAGCAACTAAACAACAACATGTATATGTATAACTAAGAGTCGGACACGAATGAGCGACTTCACTTTCACTTTTCACTCTTCACTTTCATGCATTGGAGAAGGAAATGGCAACCCACTCCAGTGTTCTTGCCTGGAGAATCCCAGGGACAGCGGAGTCTGGTGGGCTGCCGTCTATGGGGTCACACAGAGTTGGGCACAACTGAAGCAACTTAGCAGCAGCAGCAGCAGTTTGTGTTTATATATGGATTTAATTTATCCATTTGATCTTTGACATCTGATAGCATAATATAAAAAATAACAATTATAAAAAGAAATATGTCTCCCCCCTACCCCGAAGTACTTTTTATCAATAACACCAGCTCCACAAAAAGAGAACATAACCAGTTAATGTCACTTATAATTTGATTAAAATACTACTTCAAAATGTCTGACCTCAGAGTGTATTTTACACTAAATGTTCACCAAATCATCTGGTAAAAGCCAGGATATTCCAGATTTTGCTTAGAGTTAGGGTTTAGTTTTTTATTTTTTTGTACCTATCATTAGCAGTATTCAGTGACCCTTATCAGGACTTTTCCAGAACAGACATAATAATATTTCTATCATTAATTTAACTTCAGAAGTGATAAAAAATCTCTTTTAGTTACTTTAGCACTTGCGATGATTATTGTTTACTGTTTGGAAACAAATTATTTACTTCTTCACCACCTTGATAGAGCCCATGTTATACATAATATATATACTAAATATTATGCTAAATATGAGGCTTTCTTGATGTAAATTGTAAATTTAAATAGATAAAATCATGAGGCATAAGAAACAGATATGAATGTAGAAAAGGGATAGAGGTTATAGTTCTTGTTAGTGATTCTTGTGTTCATGGTCCTGGGGTCAGCAGTGGAGAGGATGAACAGAATAACCTGTACCCTATTTTTATTAATTAGGATTAACTTTTTTTTTTTGAATTTAAGTTTCTTTCCTGAATTTAAACAATTGGTTTAATTTTTCAGACAGGGGAAAACAAAGGATGGAGTGGTCCAAAGGCTGGGTTTCCTGAACCAACAAATAACAGTAAGTTTCTACCTTTATTTTAGCTACACTTGGTGTTCGTCAGTGGTTCCATGACATGTCCCTCACTGGGAATTTACTGGGTCTTTTTGGGCCTGAGATGCTATGCTCAGTGTTTTGAAGGCTTCAGGAAGTTGTGGTGTTTGCTTTCCTGCAACTGAGAGAAGATAGAGAGACTCATATCTTTAACATGGTTAAGTCATTGCAGACAGAAAACCATTTTATCCATAAAGTGATGATGTTTTTTTTAAAGTTGTTTTTATTGTGACATTATCACAGTAGAAAAGAATCAAGAAAGAGAAACAGTTATCTACCAGTCCAATATAACCCAGCATTAACTGTATTCACAGTTCTACTTTTTTAGGTACACACACAGACACTTTTACATAATTAAAATATAGACAAAAATTTGTAGTGTGTTTTCATTTAACACTGTAGTATACATTTTTTAGATTGTGCTGAGTCATTAGAATTTTTGGTATTTTATTAAAATTACTAATTGAAATATCAGAAATGTAAGGATAAAATTGCTCACAATTTTATTCCAAATAATAGTATATCATCATTTAAAAATCCACTTCAGTTCTACTGAAGTGGGAGAAGGGAGCTATGGTGATAGCTCCCTTCCTGGAGTGAATCCTCTAACTAAATACTTCTGAGTAGTTAATGGGAAAATGAAAGGTCTTCCTGAGTCTTTGGGACCTTGATTGTTTTCAGCTCAAAATAATCTACATGTCACAGAGAAACATTTTAGGATGGCAGGCAAATTTTGCTCACCTAAGATAATTCCCAGTGTTTGGAGCATCCTTTTAGTTGCTAGAGAGCATGCTGCCTGATTCATGAATCATCGAATAAAGCCAATTAGCTCTTCAAAAAATTTTAAAAAGAATAAAAATAAAAATCCACTTCAGGTATTTCTGTTTTCAAAGGTACATGATCAAGCTGTTATACACTGAAAGTGTAGACATTTTTAACTTCCACCCCGCCTCTCCCCAAAAGCATCTGTTTTCACTGAAGTGACCATTTTACTGTAAATCAGTAAAATGAAACAGCCAGCCAGTGAAGACCCTGGCAAAGTGAAGTCCCCAGTAAAGTCAGATCTCTCTCATTTCTAACCCCAGTTCTCTTCCTGATAACCTTCAGAAGCTAAATTAGCTTAAATACGTAAATTGTTGTCATGAAGAGTATTCTTTCATATTAGTAGCTCATCTTTCGATGTATAATGAAATTTGTGACAATTCTTATCAGAGCCTGCTTATGAGAATTGAATTCTTGGATTATCAAAACTAGCCTCTTGAAAAAACTATTTCAGTGAGGCAATGGTATTCATGAATTATTTTCTGGGAATAATTTAAATAATTCAGTATGACTCTGGGCCTTTTGTCCATGTATGTAAGGATGATGAATGTGATAGGCTCAGCACATTGCCCAAAGGAAAAATGGAATCAGTTCAGGATTCTCAGAGAGTTTTTAATTCCTTTGTTGTTTGAATATAGAGGATTGTATTTACTTGGGCTTCCCTGGTGGCTTAGACAGTAAAGAATCTGCCTGCAATGTTGGAGACCTGGGTTCAATCCCCGGGTTGGGAAGATCCCCTGGAGGAAGGCTTGGCAACCCACTCTAGTACTCTTGCCTGGAAAATCCCATGGATAGAGGAGCCTGGCAGGCCACAGTCCATGGGGTTGCAAAGACTTGGACATGACTGAGTGACTAAACACAGCACATAGTTATTTGGTCAAGGAATGTGAGAAACATTCAGTTGATTTCAGTTTTATGTAAAGTACTTAGAACAGGAGCTCCTTCTTTGTAAGCACCTAATGAATGTTAGTTTTCTTCCATGCCTTCTTCCCTCCACCCCATTTTTATAATAAAAATTCTATAATTTTGTGTAGGCTTGTCAAAAATGTCTTTCTTAAACTTCTTATCTCTCAGATTTTTCTGTATGTACACATGACCAAAGAATATGTATGGTTTGTATTTGAATGATTACTTTTGACATTGGATTTTTTTTCAGAGAACGTAAACATTACATATTTAAATATGGAAGTCAGGTAGTTGTTAATTTGGTAGTTTTAACATGAAAGCACATTATAGATGACCTGAAGCCTCCATCACTAAACAGTGGTATTTTGACCCTCATCTTTATGTCTGTTGATTTATTATTATTATTATTATTTTACTTTCTGAGGGATTTGGAGCTCCTTTGCAAGTAGGGGAAGAAATATCACAAAAGGGCCAGTGAGTTTCACTGATGAGAAAGAATGTGTAAGAATGTCTAAAAGATTTGCTTTAAACATAATGTTGGAAATGATAAGCTGTTTGAAGCATCCTTAAAATTTAACCAAATGTTAGCACTTTAGGACTTGCTGTGGTCTCCAGTGGTTCAAAATCTGAAAGAAGAATGCTCCCTGGCCACTTCCCAGTATTGTGGAGGTGAGAAAGCTGATACAGTGGTTCTCTGAGTGGGCCCTGCCCAGGTTACCGCAGACAGTGAGGGCAGTCCAGCTCTGACAGTTAACTGTCTCTCTTCTCCTGAGAAGAGAGTGTAGTTCTGTGTAGTGGAACCCCTGGGTTCTGTGTAGTAGAACCCCTGAGTCCTCTGGAGCCAGCTCCTAGCTACTTTAAATACAAGAAAAAGTAGATCACTATAATGACTCCATTACCTAAAAAATAATTTAAATTCACATAGTATGATAGCTTTTAGGTTAAAGTCTCTTCTACTTAATCAGTTCCTTAAGTTTGAAATTCTGCCCTAGGTGTTTCCTGTCCTGTGGACAATATGTGTCTTAGTGTTTTTCAGGCAGAAGTTAGAGCAGGGGTTGCTCAGGGTGGCACGTGAGGGGAAGACAGGAGTTTGAGACTGCCTGAGCTGCCTGCCTCACTGCCGTATTGTATGACCTTGAGCAGCTCAGTTTACACCTTCTTGTTCAATGTGCTCTGTTATGAGTTACACATACCAGTTTATAATGTTAAGTGTCTTTAATTTTCTTAACTTGATTAATCACCGTGGAATAACATCTAAAAAGGTAACATTACTTTGTAAACAACAAAATGTCATAAAGTGACTCTCTTCATTGTTTTCTTGGCTAAACTTTACTTCACAAATTGTAGTTGAAAAGAACAAAATTTTAACCACTCATTATTTGGATAGATACTATGAAATTAATTTGGAGCTATAGAATACAAAAATTAAGAGAATACAGAATTGTAAAGCGGAAAGAAGACAATTTTAGCCTGATGCAGTTAGCAACTGTCTGCTGCTGCTGCTAAGTCGCTTCAGTCATGTCTGACTCTGCGACCCCATAGACGGCAGCCCACCAGGCTCCCCCATCCCTGGGATTCTCCAGGCAAGAACACTGGAGTGGGCTGCCATTTCCTTCTCCAGTACATGAAAGTGAAAAGTGAAAGTGAAGTCACTTAGTCATGTCCAACTCTTAGCGACTCCATGGACTGCAGCCCACCAGGCTCCTCCGTTCATGGAATTTTCCAGGCAAGAGTACTGGAGTGGGGTGCCATTGCCTTCTCCACCATCTAACTGTAGGTAGACCAAAAAAACTTAATGTACATGTGCATTTAATATTTGAAGTGGGAGATTTTTTTTTAAAGATTACAGTCATAAGAAACTGCTAACAGGTACAGCTAAGAAATAGTTTAAATGGCTTTGCAAGTGATTGTGATTGCATAGCCGGGTTCCTGGCTTGATTGGCTGCAGATTTAAAATATGGACCTAATTTTTACATCCTTCCCAGGCTTTCTTCATTGTCCTGAGTTGCAGAACCTAGAGCATTCTAAGTGTATTTTCACCTTGTGAATCACTGTCATAGTCATGTCAAAGTGTAAGAACACATAACTCTGTAATGTGAGGTTTGTGTTAAATTTAGCATGGGGGCAATTTTATGATTGGCATGCACATAAAAAGCTAGATTTTTACAGATGAACGACTAGCAAGTTTTTTAAAAGATCATGCGTTTTAAAGACTTACTGATGGCTCATGGAAAATTTTGTAAAATACTTAGATACAGTTCAGTTGATAAAATCTTTTTTTTAATTCACATTCCATGTTTCTTATTAATACAGGGTTTTACTTAAAAGCAGGTTCATTGTTTCTTAAAGGTAAACTCCAGCTTAATTCAGAATTGGATTCAGCTCAAAGGTATTCACTGGTATGTGCCGAATCCACCCACTAAAACATTATTTGGAGGCATTTTTCACATAAATATTTTTCCGTTAACCTTTTAAAAAGTTTTATTTAGCCCCTGTGAAATATGCTGACTCTTCTAGGTTCATTAGAGATGACCCAAGACAAATACTTTGGGGATGGGAAAGAATTCTTATTAACCTTTGCAGTATTGAAGTTGACTTATCAAAAATTTTGTCACTTTTGTGTTACGGTTAAGACACTTCAGTCGTGTCCATTTCTGTGCCTGCCAGGCTCCTCTGTCCATGGGATTCTCCAGGCAAGAATATACATTTCCCTTTGGGGCCTTCCATAATAGAAGCTTCTTTGTAATGAGACAGATAAATTACTTGGAGCCAATACTATTTAAATATAAAGCCAGGTGATTCAACTTAATTATTTATTTGAACATAAACACTCTGTTGGAAATCTAAGAGTGTAGCTTACTTGTGTCAATCTTTCTTTTTCTTCTTCCAGTTTTATTGTTATAATTGATGTGTAACACTGTATAACTTTAAGGTGTACAGCATAATGATTTGACTTGCCTCATGAAATGATTATCACAATAAATAATGTTGGTGACTACTTTCTAGTCATGGTGTGCAGGCTTCTCACTGTGGTGGCTTCACTTGTTTGTGGCGCATGGGCTCTAGAGCACAGGCTCAGTAGTTGTGGTACACGGGCTTTGTTGCCCCATGGCATGTGGGATCTTCCTGGACCAGAAATAGAACCCATGTCTTCTGTATTTGCAGGCAGATTCTTAACCACCAAGGGAGTCTCAATTCATTGGTATTTCAATTAAGGGTATGAGAGAGTGTTAAACTTCTCTGTTTTAGGCATACCAGTTGAGTTAATAATCAAATGCCCATTTATTTAAGGAAAAATAACCTGAAACTAGAAGGAAATTCTTTAATCAGATTAACACAGTGTATTTTTCTGAAATATTCTCAAGAAAGATTGAATGAATTTAAATTTTCGTGATTTAAAAAACTTGCTTGACTTACATTTTTACATGCAGAACGATTTCAGATACATGTTTTTTGAAAAAAGAAAACCATATGCACAATGTAAGGCTGCATCCATTGACTGCAGGATGACAGTGTTCTTAAGCATAAGAGCAGAGAATGAAATCATAAGAAAGATACGGATTTAGATATATGAAAACCAAAACTGAATTCAAGGAACAGCATAAGAAAATAGAAAGTCAAATGATAGAAGGCATAACTTGCAGCCTATATAGCCACAGGTTAAAAATACACAAAGGACACTTAGAGATTAATAAACTGGTGGCTCAGTAGTGAAGAATCTGCCTTCAATGCAGGGGACACTGGTTCAGTCCCTGGGTCAGGAAGATCCTCTGGAGGAGAAAGTGGCAACGCACTCCAGTATTCTTGCCTGGGAAGCCCATGGACAGAGGAACCTGGCAGGCTACAGTCCACAGAGTCCCAAAAGAGTTGGACACACCTAGCTACTGAACAGCAATAGAAAAATGCCCAAAGAACTTAGGGAGTCATTTTAAAAGAACAGAAATTAAATAATGAAATTGTTTAGCAATCAGGAAAGTCCAGATTAAAAATAAATGTTACGTAATTTCTGATCCATATAATTGACGAGAATTAAAAATGATTATTCCAACCATTGAAGCAACAAGCACTCACCAGCTGTTACAGGATCGGGAAATAGCAGTGCCTTTCTGAAGAAGTAAGAATACAAAGTTTAGGACCACTTTTTCTTATATCTTAACTAAAAGTTATGGAAAAATGTAAGAGAATTTTTTTCTGTAATAAACATACCCTGGTTTATAATCAGAATAAAAAATTGAAGTATAACACTCACAGATGTACAGACTTTGGCCTGAATTGCACAATCTGTTTGAATTTAAACAAATGATATGTATATTAAATAGCTAGGGAGGTAGTTATCTGAACACCTAAGGCTCTCCACTTGAGCCTTTTATGACTTTTTTTTAAGAAGAGAAAATGAGTAGTTTTCTAAAGTTTGAATGCAATTTCAATTTCTGAAATGTGTTTTGGAAATGTGAAATATGTGCTCTGTATTCTCAGAGCCCTATGGGGATCAAAGGTGTTTGGAAGTAGGATTTTTACAACTGAAAAAAGCAGAGCAGTGACACACAGATGAAAGTCTCCCAGACTGAAGGTTGAGGTATTAAGAACTACAGTGTTGATTTTCTCTGTTATCAAAGAAACTCTACAATAAACATAGGAGAAAATAAGAGTAGTAAGTACTCATTCATCAGCTTGTCTAGAAAGATGGAGGTTTATAAACTCCCAGATAATATATTGTAATTTTCCAAGAGATGTTAAACTGTGTGTTATTTTTAAAGAAAAAATATAGGTAATACTTGATATATAGTAAATTTAACACATATAAGTTATGACGCATGATAATAAACACTTAAGATTCCTACCACTCCATTTGAGACCCACAGTATTACCAGTGTTGTTACCCTCTTTCACGTCTCTTGGCTGGCTTGCCTTTTCCCACCTGAGGTCACTGCTCGCTCTGGATTTTACATATAGTCCTCCCAACTTGTTAAGTATCTGTCTTTACAGTATTTGTTTTGTTTTGCTTTTTTAAACTTTAGGGAAAAAATGACATTATGCTGTATACTTTCTGGAACTTTGTTTTCCCACTTCAAATTGTAATTTAAGACTTCTGTTAACATATAGTTATTTCATCCACGGTGCCACTGTGTGCATATTCTGTAATTAATTTATCCTCCTATTAAGCCACTGAGGTTATTTGCAAGATTCTGTTGTTATAAACAGCATCACCCTAAACATTTTTGACCATGTCTCCTGGTACACATGTGTAAGAGTTTCTGGGAACACACCTTGGAGTGGAATCTGTGTATAACTGGGTGTGTGTAAATTCAGATTTACAGGAAATACTGGTTGTTTTGTGGTAGAAGAACAGGAGTGCCCTTAAAAATATCTAGTAGAAATAGAAACATTTTAAAGTCGCTTTTATACCTTTGATTTCATTTTGATGATGTTTTAGTTGGATTAGTTCAAATTTAGTTCAAATTCTCTTCTATCATTGTTAATATCTCAGTTGGGTGTGACTCTTTGTGACCCCATGGACTGTAGCCTGCCAGACTCCTCTCTCCATGGAATTCTCCAGACAAGAATACTAGAGTGGGTAGCCATTCTCTTCTCCAGGGGATCTTCCCAACCCAGGGATCGAACCTGGGTCTCCTGCATTGCAGGTGGATTCTTTACCATCTGAGCCACCAGGGAAGCTGTACTATATAAGAGTAAAATAAATAAGACTATATCATTAATCTTATTTATTTTACTCTTATATTGTTACTTAGTCTTTTGATGGATAAAAATTTTAAGTTCAAAGAAGATGAGAATTCTCCCTTTTGTCCTCTTTGGTACAGTTTCCACCCTGTCTCTCAAACAAGTAACTTTTGATTAGTTTCTTATATATTACTTCAGAATCTTTTTATACATATAGAAGCAAATTCAAATGTGGATAAAATAATACATACTTTTATTTAATATGTTTTCTAGACATACTTTTCTACAATTTTCTTTTCATTCAACAATATATCCCAAAGATCCTTCCAAGTTGATTATGTGTAGGACTTTAGTCTTATTATTATTGAACTAGTTTTGAACTGATGGCATTGGGATTGTTTACTTCCAAGGCATCTCAGTGGTAAAGAATCTGCCTGCCAAGCAAGCGACTTAGATTCGATCCCTGGGTTGGGAAGATCACCTGGAGAAGGGACCAGTTACCCACTCGAGTATTCTGGCCTGGAGAATTCCATGGACTGTATAGTCCAGTGACCAGTGAAATTGCTCAGTTGTGTCTGACTCTTTGCGATCCCATGGACTGTAGCCTACTAGGCTCCTCCATTCATGGAATTTTCCAGGCAAGAGTACTGGAGTAGGTTGTCGTTTCCTTCTCCAGGGGATCTTCCCAACCCAGGGATCGAATCCAAGTCTGCCACATTGCAGGCAGATGCTTTCAGTTCAGTTAAGTCGCTCAGTTGTGTCCGACTCTGTGACCCCATGAACCGCAGCACACCAGGCTTCCCTGTCCATCACCAACTCCCAGAGTCCACCCAAACCCATGTCCATTGAGTCGGTCATGCCATCCAACCATCTCATCTTCTGTCATCCCCTTCTCCTCCTGCCCTCAATCTTTCCCAGCATCAGGGTCTTTTCAAATGATTCAGCTCTTTGCATCAGGTGGCCAAAGTATTGGAGTTTCAGCTTCAACATCAGTCCTTCCAGTGAACACCCAGGACTGATCTCCTTTGGATCTCCTTGCAGTCCAAGGGACTCTCAAGAGTCTTCTCCAACACCACAGTTCAAAAGCATCAAATCTTCGACACTCAGCTTTCTTCACAGTCCAACTCTCACATACATACATGACCACTGGAAAAACCATAGCCTTAACCAGAAGGACCTTTGTTAACAAAGTACTGTCTCTGCTTTTTAATATGCTGTCTAGGTTGGTCATAACTTTCCTTCCAAGGAGTAAGCATCTTTTAATTTCATGGCCGCAATCACCATCTCCAGTGATTTACCATCTGAGCTACCAGGGGAGCCCACTGGGTTGCAAAGAGTTGTACATGACTGAGCGGCTTTCACGTCACTGTATTTTTATATTATAAATAATCCTGTTGCATAAAACCTCATACCCACATCCATTTACATGTTTGCTAGTGTTTTGAATAAATTCTCACAAGTGGAAATAGTAAGTCAAAGAATACGTGCACTTATAATTTTGATAAACGTCACCAGATTATGCTCAATAGAGACTTCCCTGTTTACATTCCTACCAGCAGTGTATGGGATTTCCTGTTTCCCCACAGCTTCAGTAAACGCGTGTTCGCAAACTTCTGGATAGTTGCCAATCTGATAGCTGAACTACGTTATTCAGTGTAGTTTTATTTTGCATTTCTCCCATTGAAAGTAGGATTGAGTGTATCTTTTGTACATTTATGAGCCATTTCTACACTTTTTTTTTGTTTCTAAACTAGTTTATGTGGGAAGGGGGGTGGGAGGGGGGTTCATGTTTGGGAACGCATGTACACCTGTGGTGGATTCATGTCAATCTATGCCAAAACCAATACAGAATTGTAAAGTAAAAATTAAAAATAAATAAATAAATTAAAAAAAATAAAAATAAAAATAAAAATAAAAAAAATAAATATATATTATATAATTCAGTCAAAAAAAAAAAAAAAACTAGTTTATGTCAAGTGATACAGTTATATCTGTTGCTCATTTTAAAATTAGTTTGTTGGTCTTTTTTTCCCCCTTGCTTGAAAAGAGCATGTGTATGTGCCTTTATGATATGACTGGCCAGTATTTTTCTTGGTCTCTTTATTTATGGTGGAATTATGTTTTAAATTTTGGTTTTCTTTTTAATGTATTTGAGTGGCCTTTATTTTATAATCTTTTATAGCATTTGTAATCTTAGCATAGTTAATAATGCCTGCTCCATTCTGAGATTATAAAAAATTCCTTTAATTACCTTCTGGAAATTCTATAGTTTTTTTTTTTTTTTCTTTTTTTTTGTCCTTAAGTCTTTGATACCTCTGGGATTTATGCTAAAAGTATGGATTCAGCTTTCATCCCGTTGCATTGGCTTGACTGTTGTATACTAAGACTCTTGTATGTGTGTGGCTTTATTCTGCACTTTCTGTTGTCTTCTGTTCATTTGACCATGGTGTATGTGCATGTTCTCAGTCGTGGCCGACTCTCTGGGACCCCATTAACTATACAGTTAGCCAGGCTCCTCTGCCTGTGGGATAGTCCAGGCAAGAATACTGGAGTGGGTTGCCATTTCTTTCTCCTGAGGGTCTTCCCACCCCAGGGATCAAACCCACATCTCCTGCATTGGCAGGCAGATTCTTTACCACTGAGCCTCCTGGAAAGCCCTCATTTAACTCTGCACCAGTTTTAATCATTATTTTGTTTTAATATGAGTAAACTTAAACTTTGTTTAAAACAAATGTGAATGAAGGTATGTTTGGTCTATGTTCTTTTCTGCACATACTACATGGAGTATAAATAATTGAAAAGATAAAAATCCCCTTGATATGAGGAATGAGAGGAGTGTGGGGAGTCACATTATCAATTAAAAGCACTAGAAGAGGCAGTAGGGGACTGTACGGTTGAAGGCAGTCTGGGTCCAGAAAGGCAGCGGTGATGGTCTCCCTAAAACCTCTGTGTGTAATGGGTGTAGGATTCATTCATTCATTCAGAAGGTATTTATAGACTACATTGTACTATTCTGGGGCTTCTCCAGTGGCTCAGTGTTAAAGAATCTGCCTACAATGCAGGGAGATGCAGGAGACTTGGTCCCTGGGTCAGGAAGTTCCCCTGAGTAGGAAATGGCAACCCACTCCAGTATTTTTGCCCGGAAAATCCCATGGACAGAGGAGCCTGGCGGGCTACAGTCCATAGAGTGGCAGAGAGTTCGACACAACTGAAGTGACTGAGCGGATGCACGTACTGGTTTTGGTATTATTGCTGATTTTAATGAAGTTTTAATGAAGTTTTTAAAAGTTGAAACTGCTTTTTGAGAACCTAGTCAGTCTGTAAGATAAACAGGGTTAACTATTCCTCTTCTGCCCATAAGAAAAGGAAAGAAAACTTAAAAAGTGGAAAGTGTAATTTGAAAAAAAAAATCAATTGCTTTTTTTATTTTAAAATAAAATCATGTAGCATAGTACCTGACATTGTCAGTGTTTAATATTTGTATAAATGAAAAAAAAGTAGTGGTTCACTTTTCTTCCCACTGTGTTAATGGTCTTAGATATCATCTAGACTTATAGTTCTCAGCATGGTGTTGCTGGACTCTTACATATAATAGGTGTCATTATTGGTATTTCAACAACCTAATGGAAATAATGCATTCATTCTTAGTAGATTGCTTTGCTTTGGGTTAGAACAATGTATGTCTGAGTTCATATCTCAAGCTGTTCTGAATCTCACATTGGCAGTCTTTGATGGAAGAAACAGAAAGATGATTTATTGTTACTAAAGAAATGCAGTCTGTCTAAAAGACAGATCCTTGAATCGTGATATTCAGAGAACAAAAAGACGACAAAAGTCCTAAGGCTGAAAAGATCGGAGAACATCCAGCTCTTAAATTGAGGTTGCAGGTGATTTTATAACATGCCTAAGAATACTCAGTTAGTTAGAGGTAGTGAAAACTTGAACCCATGTCTTACTGATTCTAAGATCTGCATTTGCCACTTGACAATGTATTTATTTCTTAGATATATCACTTGCTGGTAATTAAGGGAAAATTGAATAATGTTTTCTTAAAGAAATTCCACTAAAATTAAATATGCATTTTCTTGAAAGGATGTTTTATAGGATGTTTCATAATGTGGAAAATGTCCAAACTATTGTTTCAGATACCAGTTTGATATTCGGGTGGATCATGTAAAAATACTAAACGGCTGAGAAAGCACATGCAGTGTTTGTTTTACCAGTGAAACCACCATCTGCATTATATGACTTTTCTTAAGACCTAAAAAACTTTAGTAATAGTCCATTTTTAAAAACACTCAACAGACTTTTGAGGTGATGTTATTCAAGCATATTGTTTTATTCCAAGCTTTCTGGTTTGTGTTAAGATGATTCATAGACTTTTAGAGCTGAAAGAGATTTTCAAGTTCCCCTAGGATAATTCATTTTACAGATGAAGGAAACAAGGTAAAGAGGCAATCTGTAACCTGACCTCTGATAGCTGGGCTTCATTCAAGTATGTTTACCACTGAACTGTATCATCTTTTCTTTGTTACATTCTGTGCTAATATTTTTTTTTGTTACTTAAAAAAAAAGCATTTTAGTTTTTTTTTAGAGCAGTTTTAGATTTACAGAAGAATTGAGAGGGAGATATAGAGATGTCTCATATACCTTCCATCATCATATATGCATAAATTTTCTCATTAACAACATAGCTCAACAGATGGTACCTTTTTTTAAACAAATGATGAACCTGCATTGGCATATCATGGTCACTCAAAGTTCTCAGTGAGCCTTAGGGTTCACTCTTGGTACTAAACATTTTATAGGTCTAGGCAAATGTGTAATAATGTATATCTGTCATTACAGTATCATACATAATATTTTCACTGTCCTCAGAATCTTCTATGTTTTGTCTTTGTGTCTCTCCTAACCTCGCCTCACCCCTGCAGCCACTGTTCTATCTCTGTAGTTTTGTGTTTTCTAGAATATGATGTAGTTGGGATCACAGACCTGTAATCTTTTTGTATTGACTTGTTCCCCATAGTGATAAGCATTTAGGGGTCCTCAGTGTCTTTTCACGACTGATAACTCATTTCTTTTTAGCTCTGAAAAGTGTATCACAGTTTATTCACCTACTGAGAGACATCTTGCTTGCTTCTAAGTTTTGGCAATTATGAATAAAGCTGTTATAAACATCTGTGTGCAGATTTTTATGTGGACATAAGTTTTAAAATTTTTGATTAACTACCAGAAAACATATGCTAGTAAGAGTATGTTTAGTTTTGTAAGCAACCATCAAATGAATTTCCAGAGTAGCTGTGCCATTTTGCATTCCTGTCAACAACGAGTTAGAGTCCTTTAACTCCATGTTCTGATCAACACTTGGTGGTAATGTCAGTGTTTCAGATTTTAGCCATTCAGATAGTTGTGTAGTGATACCTGTTTGTTTTTGTTTGCATTTCCCTGATGACATATGATGTAAAACATCTTTTTGTATAGTTATTTGCCATCTTTGTATCTTCTTTGGTGAGGTGTCTGTTAAGGTTTTTGGCTCATTTGTAAAATGGATTGATATCTTATTTTTCAATTTTAAGTCTTTCATAAAATATTTTTAGATAATAGACCTTTATTAAATGTATCTCTTGCAAGTATTTTCTTCTAGTCTGTAACTTCTCTTCTAATTCTCTTGATAATGTCTTTTGTGGAGCAGAAATTTTTAATTTTAACAAAGTCCAGCTTATCAGTTATTTTTTTCATGGATCTGTGGTGGTATATGTGAAAAGGCATCACTATACCCAAGGTCATCTAGATATTCTCCTGTGTTATCTTTTAGGAGCTTCATAGGTTTGAATTCTACATTTATTACTGTGAGTTTTGTGACGGATATAAGGTTTGTGTCTAGATTAATTTTTTTTTACATATGCATGTCCAGTTATCCCAGCATCATTTGTTGAAGAGACTACCTTTGTTCCATTGTATTACCTTTGTTCCTTTATCAAAGATCAATTGGCTGTATTTATGGGGGTCCATTTCTGGGCTCGCTCTTCTGTTCCATTGTATATTTGTCTGTTCTTTCACCTATACCACATTATCTTGATTACCATCAAGATTACTTGATTACTACTTAAGTCTTGAAGTCAGGTAGCATCAATCCTCCAACTTTATTCTTCACTTTCAGTATTGTGTTGCCTTTTACAGGGTTTTTTGCCTTTCCATATAAACTTTGGAATCAGTTCGTTGATATCCATAAAACAACTTGCTGGAATTTTGGCTGCAATTATGTTGAATCTATAGGTTCAGTTAGGAAGAACTGACATCTTGACAATATTGAGTCTTTTTATCCATGAACATGGAATATCTCATTTATTAAGTTTTTCATGATTTTGTTCATCAGAGTTTTCTTCATACAGATCTGTACATATTTTCTTAAATTTATACCTAAATATCTCAGTTTGGGGCAGTGCTAATATAAATGGTATTGTGTTTTTAATTTCAAATTACACTTGTTCATTGTTGGAATGTAGGATATTTACCATAAATTTTACTATTTTTTTATTGTGATAAAAAATAACATGAGCTCTTTCCTCTGAATAATTTTAAGTGTGCAGTGCAGTATTGTTAACTGTAAGCACAATGGTGTACAGCAGATGCCTGGAACTTTTTCACCTTGTCTGACTGAGGCTCTGTTCCCCGTTTCCCCTCGGTCACTGTGCTGCGTGTTTCGATGAGTCTGACTGCTTTATGTGCCTCTTCTATGTGAAATCAAGTAGTTTTGTCCTTCTGTGACTGGCTTATATCACTTAGCATCATCTCCTCAAGGTTCGTTCATGTTGTTGCATTTGATAGGATTTCATTCTTTTTTGTGACTAAATAATATTCCATGGTGTGTATAAACACACTTTCTTTATCCATTCAACCATTGATGGGCATTTAGATTGTTTCTATTTCCAGAATTTTGTGAATTAGGCTGCAGTGAACACCAGAGTGCAGATATCTCTTTGAGAACTTGTTATCAGGTTCTTTTGGGTAAATACCCAGAAGTGAGATTGCTGTTTCACGCGATAGTTCTTTCTGTGGCTCTCTGAGGTAGCTCCAGCCATAGTGGCTATCCCATTTTATATTCCCACCAACAGTGCACAAGAGCCCCAGTCTCTTCCACATCTTTCTCAGCACTTAATTCATTTTTGTTAAAATAACAGCTTTCCTACCAGGTGTGAAGCAAGAGTACTTGTGCTTTTGCATTTGCTTCTCTGACCATCAGTGATGTTGAGCATCTTTTCATATCTATTGACCATTCATATGTCATCTTTGAAGAAATGTCTATTTAAGTCCTTTCTTGGTACATTTTAAACCAGATTAGTTTTCTTGCTGTTAAATTATAGAAGTTCCTTATATGTCTTGGATATTAACTGATTATAAAATAGATGGTTTGCAGATATTTTCTGTCACGCGATAAATTGCTTTTTCACACTGTTCATTGTTTTCTTTTCTGTGTAGAAGCATTTTAGTTTGCCATTGTTCCACCTGGTCTATTTTTGCTTTTTTGTGTGTATGTGGGGGGGCCCTGTGCTTTTGGTATCACATCTAAGAAAGCATTGCCTAGATGAGTGTTGTAAAACTTTTGCCCTCTGTTTTCTTCTGGGAATTTTACAGTTTGGGGTCTTAAGTCCTTAATCCATTCTGAGGTGATTTTTGTGTGTGGTGTAAGATTGAGGATCCAGTACCTGTCATTGGTATGTGGATATCCTGTTGCCCGTCTGTTAAAGGAAACTGTTCTTTCTTCGTTGTGTCGTCTTGGCACCATTGTTGAAGATCTCTTGACCGTAAAGCATGTCATTTCTAGGCTCTCTAACCTGTTCCGTTGGTCTGTATGCCAGTATTTATGCTTGTATCCTTGTGTTTCGATTACCACAGCTTTCTGATATATTCTGAAATCAGTAAGTGTGATGCTTCCAGCTTTTTTCTTCTTTCTCAAGATTGATTTGGCTATTCAAGGTCTCTTATAGTCTATATGAATTTTAGGATTTTTAAAAAAATTTCTGTAAAAAATGCCTCTATGATTTAGATAGGAATGGCATTGAATCTAGAAATTGTTATGGTAGTATGAACATTTTAATAGTATTATTAACATATTTCACAATACATGAACACAGGATCTCTTTTCCTTTGTGTGTTCTTTAATTTCTTTCAGCAGTATTTTATAATTTTCAGTATGAAAGTTTTACTTTCTTGGTTAAGAGAATTCCTAAATATTTTATTCTTTTTGATGCCTTTGTAAATATAATTGTTTCTATAATTTCCTTTTCAGATTGTTTATCATTTGTGTATGGAAAAAACAACTGATTTTTGTCTGTAGATTTCATGTATTGCTACTTTGCTGGAATTCATATATTAGTTCTAAGCAGGTTTTTTTTGTGTATGGAATCTTTCATGTTTTCTACATGTAAGATCATATAATCTGCAAATAGAGATAATTTTACTTCTTTTCCAATTTGTGTTTTTTTTTTTTTCTTGCCTAACTGCTTTGATTAGCACTTCCAGTATTTGTTGAATAGAAGTGTCAAAAATGGGGAATTCTTGCCTTGTTTCTGATTTTAGAGGAAAATCTGGACTCTTTTATGAAGTTTATTTCTCTTGCAGAATGAAGCCTCTGATGTCACCTCTCAGAGGGAGCATCTCTAGCATGCTCAAAGTCACATGGAATGACAGATTTAGTAGGGCTCTCTTTTACTCTTTCTCACTCTAATGTGATAAACTTTTTGCCTGATTTGGGACACGATACTCAGCTATTTGGTCCCACTTATTGCGTGCCTGCATTCTAAGTCACTTCAGTCATGTCTGACTGTGTGAGCCTATGGACCATAGCCCACCAGGCTCCTCTGCCCATGAGACTCTCCAGCAGGAATAACGTAGCAGGTTGCCATGCCCTTCTCCGGGGCATCTTCCCTACCTAGGCATGGAACCCGCATTGGCAGGCAGGTTCTTTACCACTGGTGCCACCTGGGAAGTACTGCTGATTGTTGGCATAAAACCATAATTGCTCTCATTTGGATACAATTAAGTTTGAGTCCCTTTTCAGGATAGTTTTTGAGACCAGTATTTCAGGTTTGTTCAGTTCCTAGAGGCACTTTTCCTAGCTCTTTCCCTGGTTCTTTCTGGGAAATTAGCTGGTTTATGTTGGAGCTCATTGTGAGAGCCCATTGGCTGTGAATTACTACCGAAACCTCCAGTAGAGCTTCCTAGGTGGTGCTAGTGGTAAAGAACCCTCCTGCCAATGCAGGAGACGTGAGACCGGGGTTCAATCCCTGGAACAGGAAGAACCCCTGGAACAGGAAGACCCCCTAGAAGAGGAAATGGCAACCCACTCCAGTATCTTTGCCTGGCAAATCCCATGAACAGAGGAGCCTAGAGGGCTCCAGTCCATGGGCCAGCAAAGAGTTATGCGTGACTGAGTGCCCCTAGGCTTGAACTTTCCTACCTTCTATTCAAAATAAAGTCAGTTCCTTTGGGAAAACTTCAGAACACTGTTCTTATGGACTACCTCAGAATTTCTGAGCTACTGTTCTGGAGTAGGAAAGGGGATAGTGGTCCACTTCTTTGAGATTCACACTGCTGCTCTGTAAGCAGAGTGTTGGTCAGGGGAGGTAGTCCCTGGTATTCTTGGTTTGCCTTTTCTGATGTGAACTTCCATCCCATGAGCAAGCTGAGGAGAGAGCAGCTGGTTTTCAGGTGGTCTCAGCTTTCACTATGTGAGTGGTGGCTGGGTGTAAAAAGGGACTGCCTGACTTTTTTGGCTGTATACATGAGAAATTTAACTTCTGCAGCTCGGAGCTGGGGGAAATGAGAAATTCTGGTGGCCTGCCCTTCTAGTGAGTTACCATATTACTTACAGGTGGTTGAGGAGAAAAAGATCCCCATCTTTGTAGCTGCAGGTGGAGGAAGGAATGAGTCATAGCTCAAGTACCAGAGACTTTTATTCTTTCTGAGATTTATTAGACTTCCCTGAATAAAGGTGCAGTGACTAATGATACAAACCCTGGAGCTAGGCTAGGTATCACAGGTTAAGGGCATAGTCTTCCACAACACTGCTTCACTTCAAAAGACATTGACCAGGGCTTCCCTGGTGGTCCAGTAGTTAAGAATTATCCTATCAACACAAGGGACACAGGTTCGATCCCTGGTCCAGGAAGATCCCACATGCTGTGGAGCAACCAAGTCCGTATGCCACAAATACTGAGCCCACCCTCTAGAGCCTGTATGCTGCAACTACTGAAACCCACACACCTAGAGCCCATGTTCCAAAACAGAAGCCACTGCAATGAGAAGCTTGTGCACTGCAGCAAGAAAGTAGCCCCAGCTCTCTGCAACTAGAGAAAGCTCACTCGTAGCAACAAAGACCCAGGGAGGCCAAAAATTAATTTAAAAAAAAAAGACACCAGCCACTATTGGGAGGATTTCCAGGGCCACCCTCACTTCTGACCAACTGACTATAAAGTCAAGGCTTCCCACTGCCCTTTCAATTCAGTCCCTCAGTCATGTCTAACTCTTTGCGACCCCATGAACTGCAGCACGCCAGGCTTCCCTGTCCATCACCATCTCCCAGAGCTTGCTCAGACTCATGTCCATCAAGTTGGTGATGCCATCCAACCATCTCATCCTTGTCGCCCTCTTTTCCTGCCGTCAGTCTTTCCCAGCATCGGAGTCTTTTCAGGTGAGTTGGCTCTTCTTATCTGATGGCCAAAGTATTGGAGCTTCAGCTTTAGCATCAGTCCTTCCAATGACTATTCAGGGTTGATTTCCTTTAGGGTCTCCTTACTGTCCAAGGGACTCTCAAGAGTCTTTTTCGACACCATAGTTAGAACAGCACTACCCTTCAGATAAGATAATTCACTAGAATGAATCACAGAACTCAGGAAAGTCTTAGGATTACAATATTGTTACAGCAAAAGTGATTCAAATCAGAACCAGCTAAAAGAAGAGACACATAGGGTAAGATCTAAAGAGTCCCAGACACAAATCTTCCAGTGTACTTTTTCTGATGTCCTTTCTCATGAAGTCAGGAATGTGTTGCTCCCTACTCAGTGATGTGTAATATGCACAGAGTATTGCCAGGTGGGGGTTCACTCCATTTCCAGAGTTGTACAAGTTTTGTGGGCATTTAATATCACAGGTGTAACTGATTGAATCATTGGTCATGAAGTTGATAGCAATCTCCAACCTTCCTCTTTCCTCAGAGGTTCAGTTGATGCTGTGTGACTCAAAGCTCCAACCCTCTAAACATATGGATGGTCTTTCTGACATAGCCATCCCCCATTCTGAGTCATCTTGTTGGCATAAATTCTGACATGTCCGAGGGGTGCACCATGAATAAAAGAAGACACTTCTGTCACTCATAGAATTCTAAGGACTTAGAAGCTGTCTCCCAGGAACTAGGGACAAAGTCTAGCCAAATTTTTTATTACATGGGACGATGTTTTATTTGTTGTATGCCCTTAGAATAATTTCCAGAGACTTAAAAGTATTTTAAAATTAATATTCATAACTTATGGTTGTTTGTTGGGGTGGGTCCATAGACCTCCATATGTCATTATTTAGAAATAGAATGTCCTGCTTTCTTTTGATTAATATTTATAAGATATACATCTTATTTCCTCATCCTTTACTCTTAGCTTGCCTATATCAGTATATTTGGAGTGAATTTCTTTTAGGCAGCATGTAGTTGGGTCATGTTTTTAATCTACTTTGCTAGTTTCCTGTTAATTGATATATTTAGATCATTTACATTTAATGTAATTATATGTTTAAGACTTAAGTCTGCCATCTTATTTACTTTTTCTATTCTTTTGCTTTCCTTTTCTCACTCCTTGTGGGTTACTTGATCACTTTTCAGAATTCTACTTCAGTTTCCCCATTCTGCCTCCATTGATGCCCAAGGTGGTAGATTCCTTGTTATTGCTGGGTGGAGTAGGAATTCTGGTTCTTACATGATCTTCACTGATATCACAGAGAGGATAAGCTCTTTACCTCTAGGTGATGATTAATGTCCTGACTCCTCACTCTTTCTCTTATGACACTACTCATTATTGCTGGGTGGGAGTAGAAGTCCAGTCTCCCTGTGGTCTGGATTGATATCAAGAAGCAGTATCAAAGTCCCAGCTCTCTTCTAGGTATGTCCAGCACTACCACAGGGTCCAGGGGAGCCTCATTACAGCTAATGTCAGTGCGTGTGTGTGTTAGTCGCTCAATATCTGATTGTTTGTGACCCCATGCTCCTCTGTCCGTGGGATTCTCCAGGCAAGAGTACTGGTGTGGGTTGCCATTTTCTTCTCCAGGGGATCTTCTCAACCCAGGGATTGAACCCAGGTCTCCTTCATTACAGGCAGATTCTTTACCATCTGAGCCACCAGGAAAGCCCCCAAATTGACCATGGATCTGTCCATGGAATTCTCCAGCCAAGAATACTGGAATGGGTGGCCATTCTCTTCTCCAGGGGATCTTCCTGATCCAGGAATCGGACCCGGATCTCCTGCATTACTGCCTGATTCTTTACAGTGAACCACCAAGGAAGCCTTGGTGAGGTTCAGAGCCCAGGCTCCCCACTTGTCCTTTGGTGGCATGGGTGCTTTCCTGGTAAAGGACAGAACGCCAACCATGAGGCCCACACTCCCATCATGTTCTTCCTTGTTATCATGGAACCAGAGGTCAAGCAGCCAGAGCCCAGGGAGCCAGAGCTGCACGTTAGGCAAGGCAGTGGCCAAAGCTGGAGCTGTCAAGGTTCTCTCCACCTTGAGGTCTCCGCACAGTCTTATTCTAGGACCTCTATCCTGGAAATGCTCAGAGCAGCCTAACAGTGCTTTATGTAGTTGGGTTTTTTAAATGTTTTAAAGTTGTGAAAATGGTACAGTGTGTACCCATCACCCAACTTCTCCCTGTGGCGACATCTTACAAAATCATAGCACTTTATCAAAATGAGGAAATTGACACAGGAACAATACAGTGACCTATTCTGCAGACCTTACTTGGATTTTTGTGAGTTTTCATATAAATGATTTTTCAAATCACTGTCAAACTGATAAATCTTGCTGTTCCTGCTCATCCTTTTTTTATATTTCCTGTTTTGAACCAGCAATTTATTTTTCCAAGTTTTAAGAATTTTTTAATGATAATTTTTTTGATACCTT
Source organism: Oryx dammah (assembly GCF_014754425.2). NCBI lineage: Eukaryota > Metazoa > Chordata > Mammalia > Artiodactyla > Bovidae > Oryx > Oryx dammah. Next base: position 48,840,131 of record NW_024070203.1, on the reverse strand, counting down.
AAAAATAAGATTTATTCAACATTAGAATGATGATGAATTTTGCCACCATCAGGACACACTAGGGAAATTCACTGAGCAGCAAATGCCAGGAGAGGTGGACTTTACAGCAAATGCTATGAGAGGTGGATTTCACTTTCACCATCAGGAAGACCAGTCACAGAATGTCTTTCTATATGCCTGGCTGTCACTTGAAACTTTGGACAAGAAAAGGTTAAAACGAAACTCCTCATTAAGAATCTATTTTTTCCAGTAAAAACCAAGTAACTTTTCAGATATCCAGTTCTAAATTGGCAAACCCCAAAACTAGGTTGTGGTTTAAGATAATTGATGCCTATTAGGAAGCAGGACTCTGTCTTCTGAGATAGTATCAGTACTAAACAAAATGTTCTATCTGATCAGAGGAGGAGTATAATTCTAAGCCCTCAGCTTTCAAACCATATACAAACAGTTGACTTTCTTTTTAACATTTAGTGAGTCATCCTTGATAGTATCTACATTGAAACAGTCATACATCTACCCACATGTCGTAAATCTCAATTAGGAGAACCCGTCATTACTGTTTCTGCTCTTTCTTTCATTTACAAAAGTGTTTTACGTTTATGTGAATTAAAATTTTTTGCTATGAAAAATCTCACTGAGACAAAAGTAGATGAATATTTTGGGTACTTGAGTATTTATAAATAAAACATTTAGTCCAGCCATATTGTGGCAAGATTCAGGCTGATTTATGGAAACATACAGTAAGATTTTTCTTTTGAAGCTTTGGTATAAAAAGTGACAAGTTCATTTTATTAAGCAATAGCTAAAGAACCTGCTCCGTGGTAAAGAACCTGCCTGCCAATGCAGGAGATGCTTGTTCAATCCCTGGGTCAGGGAGATCCCCTGGAGAAGGAAATGGCAACCCACTCCATTATTCTTACCTGGGAAATCCCACGGACAGAGGAACCTGGTGGGCTACATTCCACGGGGTCACAAAAAGTCGGCTGTGACTTAGTGATGAAGCACACAAAATGCATTCATTCTGTGGACGTGCAGAGAAACTCATTTTTATAGACTAACATTAACTGCTTGTACCAGTGAAGTGACGTTATCTTTCTTACTCCTTTGGTTTGCCCTGTTGTTCTGATACCCCTAGTACCAGTTACTACCCGTCTGTGTTCTTCAGCCTCTCAAACAGTTACAATGTTAGTGAACATCAAAAGGCAAGGTTCTGCTAAGTTTGCTGATCTATACATACAATAAGACCTTTTAAGAAATCTCAATTCAGAATGTCCTCTTCAGCTCTTCCTGTAGAACTGGAGCACTGGGAAAGCTGTGAGAGGCTTTGTATGCTAGAGGGTTTTCACACCTATTTGAGAGAAGCATAAACCTAGTGGGGAAAACAAGTAGAAAGGGCACCATGGCCTGGCATTCCTCATTTGTAGGATGTCACTGTCCCTGGCACGTTGGGGCTTTCAAAATCCTGTATGACGTCATATAATTTAGGGAAGATTTTGGTGAGGCTATCTCTGGAACATCTAAGAACAGCCATGGTGGCATGGATCAACTGTGGAGCCAGTCTGGGTAAACTTCACATGTGGAGTTCACTTCCTGGATTAAACCTGGGTGTTTAGAACTGGCTGGACATTTCACTTTTTTCCCTCTGCTTGTTCTTTTAGGAAGTCATTTAATGTAATGTGTCCAGACTCTAGTGATAGACCACCTGGAGTTAAAAATCTACCATTGCTAAACATTATCCATATCCTTAGCTGTGTTTCCTGACTTCTGCGCTTCAGTTTTTTCATCTATAATCTAGAGAAGTAAAAATCCGTTTCATTTGGTGGTTGTGGGGATTAAATGAGATAATGCATGTAAAGTGCTAGAATAGTGCCAGTGTTGTCTCTGCAGTGCAGCCATGTACAGTGGTTACAGATTGACAGTACTAAGATGGGAATATTAAAGGCCACATCAGGGACAAAAGGTAGATGATGGAAGAACGATTCAGAACATCTTCAAATAGAGTGTGAAAAGAACAGACATTACAAGGCTGAGCAGGGGAATACTTGCCAAGTCCATGAGCAAAACTGAGGTCAAAGCCAACAAGAAAGAAGGCATGGGCCTAAGGGGGTCACATGAGAGAATGTTTATCTGTGATATGCAGAGTACATCATGAGAAACGCTGGACTGGAAGAAACACAAGCTGGAATCAAGATTGCCGGGAGAAATATCAATAACCTCAGGTATGCAGATGACACCACCCTTATGGCAGAAAGTGAAGAGGAACTCAAAAGCCTCTTGATGAAAGTGAAAGAGGAGAGTGAAAAAGTTGGCTTAAAGCTCAACATTCAGAAAACGAAGATCATGACATCTGGTCCCATCACTTCATGGGAAGTAGATGGGGAAACAGTGGAAACAGTGTCAGACTTTATTTGGGGGGGCTCCCAAATCACTGCAGATGGTGACTGCAGCCATGAAATTAAAAGACATTTACTCCTTGGAAGAAAAGTTATGACCAACCTAGATAGCATATTCAAAAGCAGAGACATTACTTTGCCGACTAAGGTCCGTCTTCTCAAGGCTATGGTTTTTCCAGTGGTCACGTATGGATGTGAGAGTTGGACTGTGAAGAAGGCTGAGCGCCGAACTGTGGTGTTGGAGAAGACTCTTGAGAGTCCCTTGGACTGCAAGGAGATCCAACCAGTCCATTCTGAAGGAGATCAGCCCTGGGATTTCTTTGGAAGGAATGATGCTAAAGCTGAAACTCCAGTACTTTGGCCACCTCATGCGAAGAGTTGACTCATTGGAAAAGACTCTGATGCTGGGAGGGATTGGGGGCAGGAGGAGAAGGGGTCGACCAAGGATGAGATGGCTGGATGGCATCACGGACTCGATGGACGTGAATCTGAGTGAACTCTGGGAGTTGGTGATGAACAGGGAGGCCTGGCGTGCTGCGATTCATGGGGTCTCAAAGAGTCGGACACGACTGAGCGACTGAACTGAACTGAACTGAATCAAAAAAAATGTAAATTAATAGAACAACAAAATGTTGTAGAGTGATAGTAATTATTTAGAATAACTAAAGCCTGTTTTGACAGATGTGTAAGAAAGCAGGTTTAGTCACACATTGCTAATAGCAGTATAAATTGAGATGGGTGGTTTTTCAGGAGACAGTAGAAAGTCCCTAAATATGTATACTTTAAGTTACTCTTTTTATTGTTTTTATTTATTTTTAGCTCGGCTGAGTCTTCACTGCTGCACATGTTTTCTAGTTGAGTGAGTTGGGGCTACTCTCTAGTTGCGGTGCCCGGGCTTCTCATTGCAGTGGCTTCTCTTGTTGCAGAGCACAGGCTCTAGGTGCACAGGCTTTCAGTAGTTGTGGTGCGCAGGCTTAGTTGCCTCATAGCATGTGGGGTCTTTCCAGACCAGAGATCAAACCTGTGTGCCCTTCATTGGCAGGCAGATTCTTAACCACTGAACCACCAGGGAAGTCCTTAAATTACTTGTTGATTCTTGTTTTAGGTCTTTACCCCACTGAAAAGTGACTTAAATTTACAACAGAAAGAACCTAAATGAATTGTGACTGATCCAAACAGTTACTAATATTCACGTTGAAAATCATTCGGTAGTTGGCTGCAGACATCTACACGTATCTTTACTCTCTCTCAGTGATACTGTTATATTAGTTGATCTCCATAGAAAGGAATCTTCTTTATTCATGAAGTCAATTTGGGCTTTACAGTGGAATAAGGGAGCCTGTACCCCACATGAGTTCTTCTGCTGTGATGTAATCTCTCTCCAGAGTGCTGGGAGAGCATTTTTGTTGCTTGATAATATTGCTGTTGGCAAGCCCATTACTGCTATATAATAACATTGCTGAAATAATGCTCTTAGCTTCTTGATTTCTTAAATTAAGTGTAGAATTTAGAGGCATACATTAAGTTATTCTTTAAATAAGAATTGTGTCTGGTGTTGGTACACCTAGTGAAAAAGTAATATGTCATCCCACTTACCAAATTGGCAGATGTTTTCGCTTTGTTGAGATAAAATTGAACATAAAACTGAACATGTCTAGTTTGATCAGAATTGACATATGGCTGTTTTTACTGAGTTTCTGACACTAACTGTGTAGGGATTCTTTTCCTCCATAGCAACCAATTCTCCAACTTTCTGGACACTAACAGGGTGTCCTACAGTTTGGTTCCTTTGCTCCCTGGAATCAGTGCAGCCCCCACAGATTAAGGGCTGAGGCTCACAAGATGCCCCGCTTTGCCAATCACAATTCCCATATTCCCATCTGTACTCCTGACCGAAGTGGTGTAAATTCAGGGGGTTCCCACCACCCCCTTCTCAAGTTTGATGACTTGCTAGAACAGCTCACCCAACTCAGGAAGATACTACCATGGACTTATTACAAAAGATTGAGAATGAAAGCCAGAGGGAGAGGTAGGTACGCAGGGTGGGGTTCAAAAGGAGCCGGAGCACAGAAGCGTCTATCCCAGTAAAGTTGGGAGATAAAACTCAAACTCGGACGCTTTTCAAACCTCCTCGTTTACGGGGGTTTGGGCAGTTCCGTTACGTAGGCATGATTGATGAAACCATCAGCCACACATGAAAGTGAAAGCAAAGTCGCTCAGTCACGTCCAACTCTTTGCAACCCCATAGACTATAGCCTGCCAGGCTCCTCTGTCCATGGAATTCTCCAGGCAAGAGTACTGGAGTGAGTTGCCATTCCCTTCTCCAGGGAATCTTCTGAAACCAGGGATCGAACCTGAGTTTCCTGCATGACAGATGAATCCTTACCATCTGAGCTACCAGGGAAGCCCTCAAATCTCCAACCTCTCTCACCTCCCCAGATATGAGGGGGTGAAGCTAAAAGTACCTTTTTCCCCCTATTTTTATATTAGATATTATTATTTTAAAAAATCTTTGCCACTTATCTATACTAACAGAGAGCAGTGGCAAAGGTTTTTTAATAATGATATCTACTACTGAAATGAGAAACTCACATATTTGTATGGAGGTATGAAATTGGCACAACTACTAGCATTTGTACCAATTTAGAGCAATTTCTTAGTGTAAAAAAAATAAAATTCATATTCTTTAACTAGCAGTTCTGCTTCTGAGTTAAGGAAATCAATTTTCATGTGAAAAAGGATATAATTTTTAAAAATGTGTTTCCCTGTTTTTTTTTTTTAAAGAAATAAATTAGATGTCCAGCAATACAAAATTGTTTAAAGAAATAACTGATATAATGAAATTTTAAGCTTAAAGTTATTAATGAAAGTACATAGTTTTATAAATAACAAAAGGATCATGCTGTATTTCTGTCTTTTAACTTGTTTTTTCAATTAACAAAAAGTGTATAGGAAAAAAGACTAAAAGTATATTTTTAAAGCAAAATGTTAAAAGTAGTTTACTCTGGCTAGTGAGGTTTATGTGTAATTTTTCCCCAAAGCATATGTTTTCTTTTTAAATTTTTTTGTTAAAAATTTTCCTGAATGTAAAGCTAACAAACACAAAGGTATAAATTAAATCTGTAAAACATGTGTGTGTTAGTTGCTCAGTTGTGTCCAACTTTTTGTGACCCCATGGACTGTAGCCTGCCAGGCTTCTCTGTCCATGGGATTCTCCAGGCAAGAATGCTGACTGGATTGCCATTCCTTTCTCCAGAGGATCTTCCCGACCCAGGGATCGAACCCAGGTCTCCTGCACTGCAGGCAGATTTTTTACCATTTGAGCTACAGGGAAGTCCTTTAAATCTATAAAATAGGATGATATCTTATGCTGTGTAATTTATTTGTGTATTTATTTGGCCATGCCATGCAGCGTGCAGAACCTTAGTTCCCCAACCAGCTTCAGACCCGTGCCCCCTGCAGTGGAAGTGCAGAGTCCTGAGCACAGGAGTGTCAGGGGAGTGCCATATAAAAATTCGGTTTTAAAGCAGCCTCTTTATGTTTTGGGCTTCCCTTGTGGCTCAGCTGGTAAAGAATCTGCCTGCAATGCCGGAGACCTGGGTTCCATCCCTGAGTTGAGAAGATCCCTTAGAGAAGGGAATGGCTACCCACTCCAGTATTCCGGCCTGGAGAATTCCATGGACTGTAGAGTCCATGGAGTCACAAAGAGTCGGACACGACTGGCAACTTTCAGTCACTCGCTTTATGTTATAACACCATCAGGATGGAGTTCCCTGGAGCTTGGCCTCTTCCGGCCCTCCGCTTTTCCTTGTTGCAGTACCCATCTCCCGCTTCTTGCTCCAGAGCGGAGGTTGCCGGGTCTGCTAACCCCTGCGTCTGTTCATGCCTCTCCCTGCCTTCAGTTCTCTCCCTCCTGGGCCCAGTTCTCCTCATCTCTTGGGATGTGCTGTCAGTACCACTGTAGGAAGCCTTTCCTGAGCTCCCAGTGCTTCTCCCTTCTCATTCCCACTGCTCCCCAACCCGTCTCTGCAGAGGTACCTGCCACACCATGATATTTATCCCTTTCGTTTTCCTCTCCTGAGAGACTGAGGGTGACTTGAGATACAGGACACTATTGGTTAGCACGGTGCCTAAAACCTAACAGTAGGAGGCTAACTGGTATGTGGGGGGCGGGGGGTTGGGGGGCTGTGTGAGAGAGAGAAAGAGAGACTGAACAATAGAAACAAAGATGAGATGAGATCAAACAGGCCAGAGTATGGGGAGAGGTGTGACTGTTGGAATGAGTGGAGCATGGGGTCTCCATGAAGATTTTAGTAGGATGGGGAGGGGAGGAGGAGCCGGAGCACTGAGGACCTCATTTGTCACCCTGAGCTGTTCTGATTGGATGTGTAATTGATGGACAGCCAGTAAAGACTTTAAAGTGAGAGAATGTCTAGCCTTAGCATTTCCTAAGGTGTTCAGATGTTATTAATGTTACATGGGAAGCCTGGATATAATATGAACTTGGGAAATCCTGGCTTAAACCAAGTTAAATGGATTTCTGTTCTTCTGGACTTCTCAGAGTTTTTACTGTGCTAACGTGCATTTTTAATCCTCCCGAAGGGATGTTTGTGTGTGATACAATTTGCATATTTCCCCCATGTGTTTATCATGGGACCCTTATATTTGGGGATTGTGGTATAGACCTATTTTGGGGAATGGACAGTGGGGAGAACAGCAGTGTGACGCTTTTAGTGATGGTTGCAGTAGCCCTGTCGGAAACACTGAGGGCCTGAATCAGGAGGTTGGTGGTGGGAAAGGGAGAGGCGGGACCAAGGGTCAAAGTTTTCTTTCTCAGAGCACGTTCTCCAAAACTGGTGATTGATCAGTCATTTTAGAAGATAGTGTCTGGAATTGAGCTGCAGGAGTTGCTTGTATATTTTTGAGATTAGTTGTTTGTCAGTTGCTTCATTTGCTATTATTTTCTCCCGTTCGGAAGGCTGTCTTTTCACTTTGCTTATATTTTCCTTTGTTGTGCAGACCTAATTTTAATTAGGTCCCATTTGTTTATTTTTACTTTTATTTCCAGAATTCTGGGAGGTGGATCATAGAGGATCCTGCTGTGGTTTATGTTGGAGAGTGTTTTGCCTGTGTTCTCCTCTAGGAGTTTTATAGTTTCTGGTCTTACATTTAGATCTTTAATCCATTTTGAGTTTATCTTTGTGTGCGGTGTTAGAAAGTGATCTAGTTTCATTCTTTTACAAGTGGTTGACCAGTTTTCCCAGCACCACTTGTTAAAGAGATTGTCTTTACTCCATTGTATATTCTTGCCTCCTTTGTCAAAGATAAGGTGTCCATATGTGTGTGGATTTATCTCTGGGCTTTCTATTTTGTTCCATTGATCTATATTTCTGTCTTTGTGCCAGTACCATACTGTCTTGATGACTGTGGCTTTGTAGTAGAGGCTGAAGTCAGGCAAGTTGATTCCCCCAGTTCCATTCTTCTTTCTCAAGATTGCTTTGGCTATTCGTGGTTTTTGTATATCCATACAAATCTTGAAATTATTTGTTCTAGTTAAAAAAGACACAGATGTGTATAGCGGACTTTTGGACTCAGTGGGAGGAGAGGGTGAGATGATTTGGGAGAATGGCATTGAAACATGTATAATATCATGTAAGAATCGAATTGCCAGTCTATGTCCGATGCAGGATATGGCATGCTTGGGGCTGGTACGCGGGGATGACCCAGTGAGGTGTTGTGTGGAGGGGGGTGGGAGGGGGGTTCATGTTTGGGAACGCATGTACACCCATGGTGGATTCATGTCAATGTATGGCAAAACCAATACAGAATTGTAAAGTAAAAAAAAAAAGAATAAGAAAAATAAAATAAAATAAAAGTCATTATAGCTGAAAAAAAAAGAAGATAGTGTCATGATTTGAGAGTCGTTAATATCTGATCCAAAGATGTTAGAACAAGCATGTGAAATGTGGTTTGAAATATCTCTCAGACAAATGGAAGTCAAGGGAAATATGTTTACAACTCTGCCAACTGATGCCACAGCCCCAGGCTCACTCCTCTTGATGTTAGAATCTGCATATGGCCTGACTTGAGCTAATACACTTGATAAGCTGACAGGGCACATTCTAGACTGCACTTGTTTGTGGTGGCTACTTGTTTGTGAGTGGGTCAAAGCTGGTTGCCAGGAGTCTAGGTTGGGCAGCTGAGCAGGTGGATGGTGGTATCATGTTGTTGTTTAGTCACTAGGTCATGTCTAGCTCTTTTGTGACCCCATGGACTGCAGCCCACCAGGCTTCTCTGTTGATGGGCTTTCCCAGGCAAGAATACTGGAGTGAGCTGCCATTTCTTTCTCCAGGGAGTCTTCCTGACCCAGGGAACAAACCCACATCGCCTGCATTGGCAAGCGAATTCTTTACTACTGAGACGCCAGGGCAGCCCTATCATGATGAGGAGACATCATGTCTCCAGATAGACAGTTTGGGGGAGGAAGATGCTCTGTCAGTTTTTAACATGTTCATTAGGTAGAGTTGACAGTGGGACATCTTTGTGGAGAGAGGAATACCAGCAGGCCATTGGATGTATGAGTTTTTTGCGCAGATCATTTGGACTGACCCAGCCGTCATTTTACCTCTGTGTCTCAACTGCTGCATATGTTAGGGATTTAGTGTCTCTTTTATGAGATCATAAAATATTAAATTGCAGGCTGAAGACCCTACACACTCGAAATCTTACCCCCAGTGCACTTCTACACATTCCTCCCCACGTTCCTCCATAGCTTCTCCACCACATACGCTTTCCCTTGAAGTCCCTTTTGTGATTTTTTTTAAGCCAATGATTTTTTAGGAATATTGAAACGTACATTTTTTGCCTCCAAAGAGGAGACTGCAGTTGCCTTTGCAAGTATGGGGAAGACGGGTGCTTAACAGTGTTTTTCATTGCCTTGTTTCACGTGAAATCCTTGATCACTAACGCTCTAACATGTTTCTGTTTCACTTATTTTAAGTGTAATAACAATGTTCCTTTACTTTACTTATAGCTCCAAAAGGAATTCTTCATTTGTCTCCTGATGTTTATCAAGAGATGGAAGCCAGCCGCCACAAAGTAATCTCTGGCACGACTCTAGGCTATTTGTCACCCAAAGATATGAACCAACCCTCGAGCTCTTTCTTCAGTATATCTCCCACATCGAGTAGTTCAGCTACAATTGCCAGGGAACTCCTTATGAACGGAACATCTTCTACAGCTGAAGCCATAGGTTTAAAAGGAAGTTCTCCTACTCCCCCTTGTTCTCCAGTACAACCTTCAAAACAGCTGGAATATTTAGCAAGGATTCAAGGCTTTCAGGTATGAATTAAAAGCAAAACCAAGAAAACAAAGCACTTCATTAGCCCCTAGTCCTCCATCTCTCTCCATCAGAAAGCTCATTCTTGCCTGCTCGCGTGACTTCTGTGCCACTTACATTGTAAATCATTAGGAACACGGAGGACAGAAAAACGAGCCATGTGCACAGGCCGCATTTTAAAGATTTTTCATTCTCTCCAGTAATTATTTTTTGCTGCCTGGCTCACCTCCATATTCTTTCTTCCTCCTCTATTTTTTTTTAAGACATTTTTCATCCTCTGTTCTGTCTTCTGATTGGTCTCAATTGGGCACATCTATTCCCTCCACTCTGTCTTCCCAAGTAAAGATCCTGCCTTCATACATTTGGTCTTGGTATTTAACACTAAGTGCTCCCCCAGTTTACAGTAAGGTTGAGTTTTTCTAATGCTGATTTTACTTTCATAGCAATTTTGAATTTGGCATTCTGTTGCTAGTAATGATTCAGAGATGCCACTAAGGTACAACATCCTAGAAGTCTACTGGCTTAGGAGTTTATTAACCATGGTGTTAGAACAGTAATAAATGCTTTCTAGCTGTTTGAGGCATAAAAACATGTATTGTTTTACTGGATTGTGTTTTGAACCATCTAGGGTAGCACCTACCGCAGATGGTACCAGTAATTCTATTTCACCGGGCAGTCTACACCTAGCTTATAGGCCTCTTGTTGTGTATAAGAATTTGGGGCTGGAAACTCTCCCCCTCCCCCATTTAGTCATTGTTCCCTTTTGGAAGTTTAAAAAAAAACACAATAATCTTCTGTGGTTAGATCTTTTAAAAGAATTGTTAACTCTAGGAAGAGGAAATACCTGTGTTTTGACATCTTAGTTGCCTTGAAAATCCTGTACTGAACTGTAACCACTTGACTGGATGAAGAGCTGCGTGCTTGTGTGTAGAAAGAACAGAATGTCCCCGCAGAGTTCACTATTTTCACACCCCTTTCCATCTTAGTCTTACTCCCTAAGACCAAAAACTGTAATTTCCTTTAGAAATGCTCTAGAAGGTCTGTATTGTCTAAAATGATCATGTACTTATAAATTTTTTTCACATTTAGATATGAGAGAAGATCACGTGGTTGAGGGGGTAGAATTTTTGCATGTTTTTTTTTATTTCCCTTCACAGAAACCTGACTCTTTCTAATTTCTTGGCAGGTAGTGGTTAGTGTTTTTAATTAGATTATTAATATGGAATCTAAAAAGCTGTTACCAGTTTTTGGCTCTGTCATCTGAAATTTTAATCATTTAATTTAAAAATTAAAATTTTAGGGTTTGTTTTTGTGGTTTACCTTAAGAAGAATAATAACTCACTGTTTAAAAGGACCTTGATTCACACAGTTAAAGTTCTGGAGAAAAAGAACTAAGCAATTTTTAGTTCTGTCTATAATGTGCATAGGATGAACTAGAAATAAACTGTGATGGAAAGGAATTCACTGTTTATTTACAAATCTAGTTGTCTAAAAATGTCTGAAATTAATGCTACATTTGGGTTTTTATAGAAACAAAGCACAAATTGATTCAAGCTCTGAATTGAGTTTTTTGCTTGGAGAAGTAACTGTGGTAGATGTTCATTTTGCTGCCAGAAGAACTACTTAAATTTTTTAATCTGTATTTATTTGTTAATTCTTGGCAGTGACAGAACTATAACTTTAAAATAGTTTTACTTTAGTCAAAATGTAGAATCTGTTACTCCTATATTTGGGCTGACTACTCAGACCCTTTTTTTTTCTTTAAAGTTTATGCTGAGATAATACACTCTTATTTATGGACAAGTTAGTAAACATTTCCAAATTGTGTTTGGTGATTCTTACATACTAATGAATATAAGCAGATGGTTTGAAACATTACTGTGCTTCTTTGGTCAAACAAGTTTGGTGTTGATGTGAAATATTGTGTTGCTGACAAGCTGCAACCTGCAGCTGTGCGGTGAACAGACTGTGGGAAATGGCTCCATGCCCTGACAGGTGCCCAGCACATCCTCATAATGTCACAGTAGAAGAGTCTTTGTGGTTAAGAGTTTTAAAGCCTATTTCTTTATAGGTAACTTTCTCAGGTGTATTTACCTGCTAGAAAAACATGTAGATTGTTTCTATTTCTTAAATGTTTTAATTGGACCATAGTTTAGAAATGATAGGGCCAGCTTGTTACGGATTCCATGCTATTGTGTTATTTTTATTTCTGGAACTTAAAAACAATAAATTCTTTCTCTGTGTCTCAAGGTTAGTACTTTTAAAATTTTGTTATTGTACACTGAATAGATATTATTGCTTATTGAATATTGTATAAACTCTTCTCTGGCCTTCTGTGCCCATTGACATTTGATTTAAGCCTACCAGAGCCATTGTATGTGACAGCTATATTGTATTAAAAGTAAAAAATATATTAGTGTACTGAAAACTATGTTGTTTTAACTTTAAATTTTTTTCATTACCCACTCTTTAACTGAAATTTGAGTGACAAAAAGCTTATTTACTGAATGCAAATATTAAGCTCACATCCTTTCCCTTAAGTCTATAAAATAATTAAAATTATTATACAATTAAAGTTATTATTAATAAAGCTGGCTCCGCAGGTCAGAAGATGACTGAACACTTGCATATTCTCAATAGTTCTTTTATCCTTGCTTGGGCTAACCTGAAGTTTTTAATCACATTTTAGATGCAAGCTTTTGGATTTCTATCATAAATGAATATTTATTTTTTGAAATTTTATTTAGTATGTTTTTTTTTAATTTTCTTTTAGAACTTGAATGTTACTGACTTATTACTTTTTAGGAAAAAAAAGTTTTATATCAGCAGTTCTGTGAACCTCAAGCTTTGTCCAGCCCAGTTAGTATGCTTCTTTAACTTCTATGAAAGTTAAGAAAATTCATTTGAAATACAGGTATACCTTAGTGTCCAGGGTTCCTTGGTGTATACTTGATACTCTCTAATTATAATGCCAAAATGTTTCAAAATCATTCAGCTTTTTAAAGAAAATTAATATGGAGGAGACATTTTGAAATGCTCATCAACTTTTGAGCTGAAGTAGATTTTGTTTTGTTGTGTTATAATTTATATTATTCTGAGTTTTTGCATCATAAATATGTTTTTTCATACTAATTATATTAGAAATCTCTCTGTATAATTAACTGTAAGCAGTTTCATTGTTTAATTGAGTCATTAGAAAAATTAGACTGGAAATTAAAATGAATTATTTTAGTAAATTATCCTTTCTAGATGGGTTTAATTTCAATCTTTTAGTCTGTACCCTTCCTTGTGATTATCATCCAGTGAGCAATGTTGTTTTTAAAACCTCCAGAGTGAAATATAAAAAACTAGATTTGTTTTTTTCATATAAAGAGTGTAAAGAAAGTACTTAGTATCTTAGTTAAACCATATTTAATTTATTTTATAAAAAACAGGGAACGTTTTACTGGGCGGGGTGCCTTTTCATTATTGTGAGTTTTAGATATTGGTGCAATTTTTAGCAAGATGAGAATGTCAGTAGAAGGCTCAGAAGTATCTATTTAAATAAAAACTTTCTTTTCAAGTACAATTCAAACATAATACCTTTCAATTAATATGTCTTCTTTTTTGAAGTTTAGTACGATTACAGACAGCAGGTTTCTTTTACAATTATGGGCTTCTCTTAAGGGCATGTATGACATAACATATTGTAACAGTTTGGTCTTAGTACAGTTTACACTGAGATGGGACATGGGGAGTGGGGCTTACCCAACTCGAGAATCAATGTTTGTCCTTTCTCTTTTTTCTTATTTTCCCTATACCTCACTTTTTGTAATCCATGTATTTATAATCAGAGTTTTTTTGATTTATAATCAGGCTGTTTGCGGCTAGTTTTTTTGGAGTAAGGGGTCCATTTTTAAAAAAAACAGTATAAGTAAAATTTTGTAGATTTCTAATAGGAAAATATGGAGAAAGAAATTATGCATGGACATATACTCCTCCACTGAGAAATGTTTTCCCCCATTTCTAATTTGTCCTCGAAACATAACTTACCGTGTCACTTCTGAGCCCAAATTTTCATCTACACTGTTACACAATGTATATAAAGTGATGAGAAATTACTCAAAGTACAATGAGCAAAATATATTTATGGGTTTGGCATGAGGTCAAGAGATTTTGCTGTGATTTATGGTCACTTCTTACAAAGCCCTCTTGGATTTAGCCTCAACTTTCCAAAGACCTTGGAGAAACTGGAAGAATTCTCCTGAAGTCTTTGGTCTTCCTGTGGTGACCCTAAAACTCAGGTTTGTTCTTCAAATGGGCAGCCTGTTATCTGCAAACTGACCTGTTTGGTTTCTTCAGAGTTTGATATACTTGGCCAAAACCTCAAGGGCACACAAACTGTCAATGCATTTCACATAACTATAGTTCATACAAACCATTAGAATTACATATCATCTTACTTGGCTGAAATTTCCAACTATTTAGAGAAAAATATTACATTTGAAGAAAGAAATCCTGATGCATATAAAAACATAGTGTGATAAAAAAAACAGTTAAGAATCAAGTAAGACTTAAATAAAATAGTCCATTTGTTGTTTAGTCTCCAAGTCGTGTCTGACTCTCTGTACCCCATGGACTGTAGCCCGCCAGGCTCCTCTGTCTGTGGGATTTCCCAGGCTAGAATACTGGAGTGGGTTGCCATTTCCTTCTCCAGGGGGTCTTCCCAATCCAGGGATTGAACCTGCATCTCATGCATTGGCAGGCTGCTTCTTTGCCACTGAGCCACCAGGGAAACAAAATAGTCCATTATTACCACATAAACTATTCAAGACTAACTTCACCCTAAGTCACTGAAGAATGTAATCAGGATAGACATACTCTTGAGCCTTGATACACCAGCATATACATAATAAGACACATTTCAAAGAAAGCGTAATACATAGAAGAGCTGTCCTAACACAGTGACTTTGGTGTGGATCTGAAATGAGCCACTGATGTGCAGAAAAAAATAGTTGCCATTATGTGTCATCCCCAACTAGAAATATCTGTAGCCTTTTTTGTTTGTATTGCAAGAGATTTTAAGAATTCTGTTTGAAATTATTTGAAAAGCAATAAGCAATTATTTCTTCAATCAAGTTGAAGAAAAGGAAATTATTTTTCACCTAAAGGTGAATTTCATTTCCTTTTGCTAGAAATGGTTGGCAATGATGTGATTTTTAACTTAGTAACAGAAGATTAATTGTAGTACCCATTAGGTACTACATCATGTCAGGCTGGTGTATATATATATATATATATATATATATACCTATTTTTTCTAAGTCATGTTGAAATGGTCTGTTTTCCTCTCCAGCATTCAGCTACAGCTGAAGGTTTTTTTTTTTTTTCATGAATGACAGCGTCCAAAATTTCAAATGTATTGTTCTCTTCTCATCCAGGACAACTCTTGAGAAAAAGAGAGCAGTATGTGGAATGCTGCATGTAAAGATATCTGCACACTGAAAAAAACTACTCTGACATGCCAGGGGTATTAGAAGATACATGAGTAAACAAGGAAATGAAACTGACATTTATTGACTGCCTTGTTATGTATCAGATAGCAAAAGAGGCATTACGCATATTATTTTAGGACACAGCAGAAATGCCGGTACATTTTTGCTTCTTGCTTACAAATCTTTATTTTAAATCCAACTATTGTATAGTGTTTGAAGCTTGATTCCTGAAGGTAGGATTAGTGTTCATGGTAATCTGTGGTCTTTTGGATATTGCTTTGGTTTAGTCATAGATTGCATTAATAAATTTATTTATGCCTTCTACTCTGGTGGCTCAGATGGTAAAGAATCTGCCTGCAGTGCAGGTGACCCAGGTTTGATCCCTGGCTCAGGAAGATCCCCTGGAGAAGGGAATGGCTACCCACTCCAGTATTCCTGCCTGGAGAATTCCATGGACAGAGAAGCCTGGCAGGCTACAGTCCATGGGGTTGCAAAGAGTCGGACATGACTGAACTACTAACACTTTCACTTCTTTTTTCTGTCATGCACTCCACTGTGTACACAACTGAGTCTGAGTCATTTAAGAGTTCTCTTTCGAGCTGGAAGGAACTTTAGATTTTATTCAGAGATACAACTTTATGATGTAAATACACATTTGCGGAACTACACAAATAAAACATCCTATTAGTAATGCAGCTTACTCATGTTCACATAGAGAATTATTAGTTCCTTCTAATCCTTGGAAGATTTCAGGTTCAGGGAAGTTCTGTCTTCACATAGTCTCATCAAAAAGCATATTAACTGTTAGAAGTGAGAGATGTTTGAAAAGCTTCTAAAATGTTTTTATCTGTAGTAGTATTTTTTAAAGTACAATAAAAGTTCAGAATCAAGTCCTATAGTACTGCGGTCCCCAACCTTTTTTGGCATCAGGGAACAGTCTCCTAGAAGACAGCTTTGCCATGCATTGATCAAGGGCTGGTATCTGGGTGATTTCAAGCACATTGCATTTATTGTGCACTTTATTTCTATTATCGTTACATCAGCTCCACCTCAGGTCATCAGGCATTAGATCCCAGAGGTTGGGGACCCCTGCTAGAGAACATTTGAAGAAACAAGGACTACAATTGGAGAAGAATACACAGTCCACAACTTCAAAAATTCTAGAAATAGTAGATAGTGCATTAAGAATGTATGTGAAGAGTAGATGGATATGAAGTTAATTCATTTATAAAATATTATTGAATACTGGAATTGATTTAGTTAATAAATAAATTGCATATTTATTTATTTAATCCCTCTGGGCAGATACTTAATAAGTACTTACACATGCCAGGTAGCATACTAAGCAGTGGGCATAGGAAGTGTTATGGTCAAATTGGGGTCAGACAGGAAAATCAATACACAGAAGATTGGCCACTATTAAATTGCGTGCAGTTTCCAGGGATGAGTTTTTGAACATAATGTGACAATTTAATTAAAAAATTACACATTTGTAGTAAATATGTAACATGCTACAATATACTGCAGGAAATAATGAAATGCCTTCCTCGTGTAATAAATGTCATTATAGGTGTAATGTGATAAGTGATCGGGGGAGGTGTGGTCAGCCATGTAAGAAAAATGGGTGGGAATGAACAGCTCTGACTGATTGAATTAGGAAGAATCCATAGCAGAGGGACTTTTGAATAAATTTTAAGAAGTACATAGAATCTTAAGGTGAATTCTAAGAAGGAAAGGAATTGTAGGCAGAAGGAGGTAAGTACTTGAGATATAAAAGGGCACGTGCTTTAGAAATGCTTAGAATTCAAAGTGGAAGTGTCAGCAAGGAAGCTGAAAAGACGTGTGTTGCTGAGAATTTGAAGTTAGCTGTTAGAGACCACCAACTTCTTTTCTAAAGGATGGTGACATTGGTTTCTTATTTTAGAAAGATAATTTTGTAGGCATGTGGAGGAGGAACTAGACAAAAAAAAGATTGGTAGCAGAAAGACCAATTAGAGTGACTTTGCTTGAATTCAGTAGAAAAATAGCAAAGATTAAATTAAGCAAAGCTAATGGTTGTTGGGGCTTCCCAGGTGGTGCGGCGGTAAATGGTCTGCCTGCCAATGCAGGAGACTCGAGTTTGATCCCTGGGTTGGGAAGATCCCCTGTAGAGTGAAATGGCACCCCACTCCAGTGTTCTTGCCTGGAAAATCCCATGCACAGAGGAGCCTGGTGGGCTACAGTCAGTGGGGTCGCGAAGAGTCAGAACAACTGAGCTCCAAGCACACAGTGATTGTAGAGGAGTGGGGCGGAGGTGCAGGTGTCCACGGAACAGATAAGATGATTAAATGGTCTCTTGTGCTGACTTCTGTGAGGGTACTTTCACTGGTCTGATTGGGAGGGAAGCTAGATTCATTCAATGCACTGAAGAGTAATTAGAGGCTATGAGGGTATGTTGACCATTCCAAGAATTTGAGAATAAAGTAAAGTAAGAAGATGGTATGAATGTTTTAGGAAAGGTTCTATTTTTAGTATGAATGCGATGAATAAACTTAGAGGAGGTTAATAAGTTCCATTTGAAACATGGTGAACTTGAGTTGCCTTTGGGACTTTCAAAGACAGCTTAGGTCTAGTAGGCATTTGTCAGTGGTTCTGGTGAACAGCAAGAGGGCATAGGACACAGATATTCAAAAGTCTTTGGTGTGCAGATGAAACTGATGCCATAAAAGTAGGTAAGACTGACCAAGAAAAGTGGGCAAAGACCTCGGGATGTTCCCAGTGAATACTAACAGTTTAAGGGATTGGTTCATTCATTAAGTCAGCTGAAGTCTATTGAGCACCTGCTGTGAACTGGAGGCACTTTTTGGCACTAAGGATATAGCGTAAGTGACAGTCAAGTGTTCTGTCCTCGTGGAGCGAACATCAGGATGGGATTGATGGGAGTGGGATGTGGAATATGGCCGGGGCGAAGGGAACGGGACAGGTGGAAGGGTACACAGTCACATCTAGACACAAGATAAATTAAATGATTAGTCTCCTAAGGTAGTAATTAATTGGAAATTAATTGGGAGATTATTATTTATGAGAGGTATTGAGCAATGACTTAGCGTTGCCAGCTGTTGTATCAGTGTATCAAATAACTATACCTTTTAATTGTTTAATCGATTGCATTGAGGTATAATTTACACACAATAAATAACACCCATTTTAGTTATATAGATTGATGAGTTTTGAAAAAATGTATGCCAATGTGTAACTACAACCACAGTCAAGATGGGAATATTTCTATTACTGTGAAAAAATTCCCTGTTGCCTCTTTGTAGCCTGTTTTTCTCACCTCTCTGTGGCTTGGTGGCAACCAGGCTATCCTTAGATTCGTATTGCCTAAAATTTCATAAAAATGGAATCAGACAGCATGAACAGACAGTTTTGTTTCCTGCTTCTTTCACTCTTGTAATGTTTTTGAGGTTGTTCACGTTGTGCATGTCAGCGCTTTGTTCCTTTGCATTGCTAAGAACTAGTTCATTGCATGCACGTATACCACAAACTATCAGTTTATCTGTTGGTGGACATTTGCGTTGTTTTCAGCTTGAGGCTATTATGAATAAAGCTGTTTGCGACTATTCATGTACAAGGTTTTGTGCAGAGTTTCCAGTTGTCTTGAAAAGAGTACCTCAGAGTGAAATTCCTGGGTCACGTGGTAAGTGTCCTTCCAAGCTTACAAGAAACCATCAGATTCTCCTTCAGTGTGCTGTGTCATATTGCATGGGCTTCTCGAGTGGCTCAGTGGTAAAGAACCCGCCTGCCAGTGCAGAAGACGTGCTTCAGTCCCTGGGTCAGGAAGATCTCCTCGAAGAGGAAATGGCAACCCACCCCGTATTCTTGCCTGGGAAATTCTGTGGACTGAGGAGCCTGGCGAGCTACAGTCCATGGGGTTGCAAAAGAGTCGGACACAACTTAGAGATTTAACAACAAAAGCAACAACAAATCTTGTCACCTTCCTCCCAGGACTGTATGAGGGTTTCACACATTGATATGAGTCTTATTCTATGAAGGATACAGTGCTGTCTCATTGGTATTTTGGTTTGTGTTTTCCTGATGACCCATAATATGCACTTCTTTTCTTGAGCTTGTTGGCCAATTTTCTATCTTTATGAAATGTCCACATTTTTTTCTTAGTTTCTGGTACTGATTTTTTAAAATTATTGTGTCATCAGAGTTTTTTTTTATATATATTCTAGATACAGATCCTTTCTGTTGCAGATATTATCTCCCTGCTTGTGACTTGTCTTTTCAGTATCTTAATGGCATCTTTTAAAAAGTGGGGAAGTTTTCAATTTTGATGAAGTTCAATTTTTTGTTTTTTTCCATAAATTATAACTTTTTTGTCCTATCTAAGGAATTTTTGACTACCCCAAGGTTGCAAAGATTTTCTCTGATTTTTTTCCAAATACTTTATGACTTATGCTTTTGTGTTTAATGCTGATATTCGTTTAATTTTTTGTGTATGGTATGGGTAAGAGTTGAAGTCTGTTTTTCCCACAGGATAACCAGTTGTTTCTGTACCATATATGTAATGTGTTGTTTTACTCTAGCTGCTCTTAAGATAGCTCTTCATTTTTGGTTTCACCAGTTTGGCTGTGCTATGTCTAGGGTTGTTTTTAATCCTGCCTGGGATTCATTTAGCTATTAGATTACCATAATGTTTCTCATTAGTTTTGAAAGATTTGGGGCTAGTTTCTGTTTTTTCTTTTCCAAAAAAATTTTTTTTGCCCTTTTCTTTGTCTTCTTTCAGGACTCCAGTTATGTATATGTTGAGCCTTTTGATATTGTCCTGGAGGTCTTTGAGACTATTTACAGTTTTTCACCATCTTTGGATTGTGTAACTTTGGTTGGTTTATTTTCAGATTTACTGGTTCTTTTCTCTGTCCTCTCCAATTTGCTGTTAAGCCCATATAATAAATTTTTCACTTCAGTTATTCTATCTTTTTGGAACTGGGGCTTGATCTCTGGGTTGGGAAGATCCCCTGGAGGAGTGCACAGCAACACACTCCAGTAGACTTGCCTAGACAATCCCATGGATAGAGAAGGAGCCTGGCAGGCTACAGTTCATAGGGTCGCAGAGTCAGACACCACTGAGCGACTAAGCACAGCACATTGTATCTGTTTGATCTAACATTTCTATTTGATAATTTTTTAATTGGTGGTGCTATCTACCATCTCATCCTCTGCCACCCCCTTCTCCTTTTGCCTTAAAACTTTCCCAGCATCAGGGTATACAGAGTGCCTATATAACTCATTTTTCTTTGACCTTGGAGAAAGTTTTCTTTGTTAAGAAGTTATTTCTTTGCAAAGCCTGTAGATTTTCATGTAGCTTGTTTTACATATGTAAATGGGTGTGTGTGAGTGCATCAAAGCCTGAATACAAACTATAGAAGAGAGGAACTTCTTTTCTAGTAGATGTATAATTGACTGTTAAAAATTATGTAGTGTTTTGTTTTGATGGAAGTGAAAGTGAAGTTGCTCAGTCGTGTCCGACTCTTTGCAACCTCATGGACTGTAACCTACCAGGCTACTCCGTCCATGGGATTTTCCAGGCAAGAATACTGGAGTGGGTTGCCATTTCCTTCTCCAGGGGATCTTCCCCACCCAGGGATTGAAACCGGGTCACCCGAATTGTAGGCAGACGCTTTACTGTCTGAGCCACCAGGGATGTAAAACTAAAATAATTCTGTGTGTATGTATAATTTACATATTAATTGGCTGCCTCTTTAGACCTTCACTGGCATAGTCAATGAAGCAGAAAAGGAGTGAACAAGGATTTAGGATTTATGTCATGTACAAACTCACCACTTAAAGTAAGAATGCAATTATCTTTCTTAACAATACTGAGAACACATCTGTTGTTGCATTTGTTAAGCCAGTTTTTTTGTGTGACTTTATACTAGAAATAAATCTGTACATCACTGCTGGATTTTGTATACCAAATAAAGCCGTGTAATTTTCAAATCTTTTCCTATGCATAGAATCTCCAAAAGAGAGAAAAGATAATTACAAGTTGAGGCTCAGTCTGTATAATGTGATTTCATTCATTCACTTATCCCTTTAGAGGCATTAATGTGCCAAGCATATTGTATGCGGAGTGAAATAGATTACTCACCCAGCTAAAACCCTGGTACATGACTGAGCATGTTAAATATATGTTTACATTTTAGTTATGAAGGACTTGACTTTAGTTATGAAAAGTATAGAGGAAATAATTATACATCATGTCATATCTTAATTTTTAACATTATTATGGGATGTGTTATTCTAATAATATCTATTATTTATTTTAATGATAGCTATGAGCTAGGCATCATTCTGAGTACTTTTCCTGGGGGAACTTCTTTTATTTATCACTTATAAATTTGTTAGTTATAAACAGATAACAGTGTGGATTTGTATTACTGCCTGGGAAAGGGAACGTGTTTGTTGCTCAGTCATGTCCAGCTCTTTGTGACCTCATGGACTGTAGCCCGCCAGGTTCCTCTCTTCTGTCCATGAGATTTCCCAGGCAAGAATACTGGAGTCGGTTTTCATCTCCTTCTCTAAGGGATCTTCCCCACCTTGGGATCAAACCTGCGTCTCCTGCAGCGGCAGGAGGTTTCTTTAATATTGGGCCCCTTAAGAAGCAACCCCCCCTCAAAAAAAAAAAAAAGGTGTAGTTAAGAAATGTTTATTACCAATTAACTCTACATATTTATCAAGGAGTATTGTTTTTATGCTTTGCCAAGAATATGCTGATTTTCATGTTAATAAAGATTTACATCTTTTGTACAGCTAGTGTGCAGACTGCAAGAATCAAGCATGTTTTGAGTATTCTAAGATCTAGTACTAAATTGCCACCCTTCAGCTCTTTGCTGTCTTCACCCCTCCTTGGAGGCAATAACTACAATGTGATCTCTGCCTGCTGCTGTGGAGTAAACTCATGAATGGGAGGTGTGCTCATCAAACATGTTTTCTTGACACAGTGATGATGTTAATTATCAGACGTCAATGTACAGACCTTTGTCTTAACGATCTACTGAGCAGCTTTCTTTGAATATGGACCTTTTCTACACTTTCTTCATTTTTGTCCCACAGCAGGTGACCATTAAAAATATGTAACAGACAAGCGGTTAACCATTTCCCTGATGAGATTAGTAACACAGTAGTCCGACATTAGGGAATTTCCCAATCTCTGCAAGTAACAATTTGATTCAACTTTTTTTTAGAGGGAGGGGGTATAGAATTAAAATTTTTCATTTGAATGGTCCCTCATGTTTTCAGAAGGGCATGAAAAAATTCACATATCTAGCTTTTTATGTAAGTTATTTTATAGCTTATAGTATTTTCCCTTATTTCATTTTTTTAAGGAATGAGGATATTTATTCAAATCGAATCAAGATTTGCCATTTAAACGTATCACAAATTGAGCTTTGAATTCTTATTTCTTAAGTTATCTGAATATCAGTGTCAGACACAAATCACTTCTTCTTTCAAGAAGAAGAAATCTCTAGACTGGTGGAAATTGTTAACAGAATACACAATTATAGCATCTCATCTGGGTTTATGCGATTACAAATCAAACAGGAAACTTATTTTAACATAAAAATTATTATAGATTTGCAGATTTCAAAGGAAGCTGCATTATTTAATTTGCACATATTAGAATTTCTGACCCATTATTTTTAGTGGAATATTTTTTGTAAGCCCAAGAGAAAGAAACAAAATGTCAATTTGCTGTGGTCAATGGTGTTATAAATCCAGAACTAGTGCTACAACAGTGTAAGAATCAAGATGAGTTGTGTACATTTCAGAATACAAAATACAGCAAAATGATATGATTCATCAACAGTAAATCTTAAACAAACATAGGAGATGACTTCTGTAGTTTTCTAAAATTATCTTTATTCATTTCTCTTTGATCAAAATCAAGATCTATGACACTGGAATATTATCATTGTACATTGGAAATTTTAGGGCCACATTTGTAGAAACAACTGTTTTGTTGTAGCAGAAATATTTCACCCATCAATCCTGAAGATTTGTACATTGTAGAATGCAGTGGGATATTATTACTCTAATTATTTTAGAGTTCTAAGATTCCTGGTTTCGCTAATGCTTTGAATCATCAGAAGCATTTTTAGAGTTAGAAAGATGAATTTTAAAATATCATTCATACATTATTCTCCTTTAGAAATTCACAGTTTTATGAACTCTAATGTTTCTATGTCCAGGAAGAGAATAAATAACTGAAGAGCCATATCCAACCTGTTTTATTAGTGATTGATTATATAAAATATGATTCTTTCTTAAGGCCTTTTGTCTGTATATTATAACTTTTATTTAATTTGAAATCATGTCCTCAAAGCAGTAGTTTCCTATATATATGTATTTTTTACATATTTTTATCTGTTTGGAGGGAGCAGTCTCAGTACAGTGAGGGTATAAACGTGGAATGATTTTATTTCTCCAGCCACTACTTTTCCCCATGATCGGTCATATCTCTCATTCGTGTTTCTTTTTATATTTGGCAAATCCCATGGTTTTCTGGTCACCTTTAGTTTTGAAAAATTTAGTGCAGTTCACTGTAAAACTACAAGCTCATGTTCCCCACCCCCCGCCCCCGCTCCCCCACTGCCAGCCGTCTGTTCTGGCTCAAGACGCATAGGGGATGAAGGGTATACGATGATTTCTTCTTGTCTTCCTCATACTCCAGCACCTTTGAACATTTGTGGTTGGTGGACTTGGGCACTTGATCTGCTTCTGAGACATGTTCCTCCACATTCTACCTGTTTCAGGCCTAGTCACTCCTCTGATGGTAGCCCTGCAGAATGAGGAGGCTAACACTTAGCCTAGTTTCATCCATTACTGGTTTCCATGTAGATGGTGTTTACTTTTTTTTTTTTTTCTTTGTTGAAGTATAGTTGCTGTGCAATATTATGTAAGTTGCAGGTGTGCGATACGGTGATTGACGATTTCTAAAAGTGATACTCCATCTATAGTTATTGTAAAATGCTACATGATTTTCCCAGCTCCCTCCATCCCTGAAGGGCAGCTATGTTTCCTTTGGACTTTACCAGTGGTCCATGCCCCTAACCTTGTTCTTGGTAGATGTCATTTTGCTTGGCCTGAGTATCCCTTTGGCTTCTGCAGAGACTCTTTTTCATTTAGTCCTACATGTATTGTTCTACCAATATTCACTGTCTGTAGGATGTCTTAATATTTTACAGGATATTGCAGGCTCATGGTGAATTAGAAGGAAAGTTAAATCTTTCAGTCCTAGTATCCAAGCCACTGATGGAAATGAAGTTTGAAATTTATTTTTTGACTGGAATTGTCTTGTGTTCTTTTTGTCCTTCCTAATTTTCATTTCTCTAGAAGAGAAAAATAAAGCTGCAGTAAGTTGGCTGACCTATGAGCATGTTCACTATCAATTTGGGTATTTGGGAGAGTGTCTTGTCTTTCATATAGTCTTTCAATTGATGTCAAAAGGTGATTATATTTCATTTTAAAAAGCATGTTTTATGATAGCACTATATCAGACATAATATTTTAACTATACCATAAATGGTTGTGAGCTGTAGCTATTATAGTGTCACCATTGATTGACTTTTGCATAAACCTGTTACGTGGTAAGTTTCATTCGCCCCCCCCCGCCCTCTCATATTTCACTGCTGCATAGTAAACAACAGGCCCACATTCTTGAACTCATACACTGAGTGAACTTTTAATTTGCTCAGGAGGTACAGTGAATTCGAACTGTCATCAAATCCTTTTCCCCAAATTTAATTTGGAAAAAATATTTTTATAACAAAATCTTTAAAGTGCTTTGGAAACAAAGCTTTGTATGTTGACTTGATTTGAACCCTAAACTACTTTTTATAGATTCCAGGAAGTTTCCCTGCCTTAAGGGACACTAATGGCGAATCTTAACCTTACTGGTTTAAAAATGTTATTAAACCATTAGATGAGGATTTATATCATCATTTTCTGTCAGATCCATATTATACCTGTGTGTGTATATATATATATTTATATATGTATGTTTATTTATCACAACGCTATTTTTACTTTATTAGCTTAGAATTAAATACTGCTTGCGGAGAAGGCAATGGCAACCCACTCCAGTACTCTTGCCTGGAAAATCCCATGGACGGAGGAGCCCGGCAGGCTGCAGTCCATGGGGTCGCTAGGAGTCGGGCAGGACTGAGCGACTTCACTTTCACTTTTCACTTTCCTGCATTGGAGAAGGAAATGGCAACCCACTCCAGTGTTCTTGCCTGGAGAATCCCAGGGACGGGGGAGCCTCAAGGGCTGCCGTCTATGGGGTCACACAGAGTCAGACACGACAGAAGTGACTTAGCAGCAGCAGCAGCAGCAGCAAACACTGCTTGATAGAACTTTTTTGAAAGTAGATAAATGGAAGGATGGAAATTTTTCCATTGGGCAGATGGACTCACATTCCCCTACCCCCACCCCTCATACCTTACCTCTGATAGAGTGTCTTACACATGGTTTTAATAATGGTTGGTTGTATTCAACTAAAAGAAAAATAATATTATAGTAACTTTATTTTGGTCTGTACATTATAAGTCATTTCAGTTTAATTCATTTTGATTGTAATGTCAAAATTCCAGACAGAACATGGTATACTGAGATACATGCATACATATATATATATGTATATGTGTGTGTGTATATGTATAACATTGGTTTTATAGAGACTATAATGTAGAAATAGAAGAATGTCAGACCAATCAAGTGGCAGATGAGGAAAATTCAGGTTGACAAAATTTTATTGGATTCAAATGAACTTGACTTATGCTGATCCTAAAGTCCTTTATGCATTATGAAAAGTTGGACAAAAAGGATGAGTGTAGCATTTAGTTGTGCATTTTTCTTCTGGCTGTACTAATGTAGAGCACTCTGCAAAGCATTTCCTAATACTCTTTTAAAGATATTAATATAAAATATTAATTAAAATTAATAGAGTCTCCATAGATCTTCGAGTCCCAATAAGGTTTTAAATATTTGAATTGTGTTCTGCATAAGTTACGTGAATTTCTTCTTGAAAGCTAGAGCCTTTGCAAAGGACCAATTGTATCTGGCTCCCCCTTACTGGTGGTGTTCAGCAGCTTGCGTGTGTTCTGTTATAGGTGCACTACTGTGATAGACAGAGTGGCAAAGAGTATGTGACCTGTCTGACATTAGCCCCTGTGCAGATGACCTTCCATGCTATTGGAAGCTCCACTGAAGCCAGCCATGACCAGGTATAATGTGCCACTACCATTTTGCTGTGCTATGGCCCAGCTAAAACATCCCAGACCATCAATGTGGAAGCTATGTGCACACATACTAGCTTTGCTTACCCTAATATATCAGCCACTAGGGCCACTTACTAGACTTTTGAGAAATCAAAATTCTGTGTGTGTGTATGTGTTGGTAACCTGGTATCTTAGGAGATGTAGATTATTTTAGACTTCTGGTTTGTGATGCATTATTAAATATAGAATTCTCTTATAAGGAAGAAGTAATGGCCCTATGTTATTTTTATTTTTAATAATTACATATGGAAAGAAGGGTCAGCAACACAACATAGATAACACTGGAATCTCACTATGATAAACTCACTAAGATACATATGACTTAGTTCTATTGAAGAGAGTTTCATGTTACAGAATATAAAATAACTGAGTAAACTTTTACAACCATCCATTTATTCTCATAACTTGGGATATTATTACAATGATGTTCCAGTGTTGTTTTTACTTTTAAAAGTTTTAGTTCTGAAATAAAGCTAAAAATCTGAAAAGTGTATTTTCTGAAAAGACAAATGCCTTTGATTGTTTAGACAGCAGCTTGAGAATGCATCCTGTTTATAATACAAATTTTCAATTAAAATAATCATGAGATTAGACTAAACTAATGATCTAGGTCATAGAATTTCTAGTTTGGAGTCAAAATAAATAGACATATAGAGCTTACTGTATGACTAACCAGCTGTGCTTTTTAAATTAACCATTTTCATGCAGAACGTTCATAATGCACTTTCATATCCTTTTCTCAGTAAATTTCAGAATTTCTAATAGTCTTGCCTTACTTTTCTTTTCTAAGTAGTATCCTTGCATGAAAAGAATAAAAGAGCATAATAGTGTTATCTTCTCAAATACATGGTTTATTGTCTAGCCCAAAGAAGACCTAAGAAAAACATTCCTAAGGGCATACCTTTCTAGTTCATGATGTCCCCGACATTATGGATTTCCAGTCATCATTTGCTTGGTGACAAGGCATTGTTGTGTTTTGGAAGGAGCAATAATCAAATTATGACTAATCTGAGTGTTAGTTACTAACCACAGCATACATAAGCTGCTACAGCCACCTGGGTGAATACTATCGTCTCTTTGGGACTCTGTTTCCCAGGATGCTAAGGGAGGGAGTTGAGTTAATTGAGTTGCAAGATTCATTCTAGTGCTGCCATTTTACAATGCTCTAAGTAGTCTTTGAGGTCTTGGTTGAATGAGCCCAGCCACTTATTAACAGATAATAGCATGCCAGTCTGGGAAGCAGCTTAGAGGTCTCACCAGTGCTTCTCAGGGTTCAGCACTGATGTTAGCTCCAGCTGCAGAAGAGACTACAGCAGGGCTTGGAGGCACAGGGTCTGACCTAGATAATGGAGTGTTTTGTGTTTCCCTGTATAAAACTGTAGCTGAGCTATATGTTGGGTGCCACAGAGGCATGGTATGAATGGTAGACATGGTTCCTGCTCTTATGGAGCACACACTCCAATTCTTTCACCCCTCTGAATAATTTGCAAGAAGTCTATCTGCTGCTTATCCACCTTTATATATTCACTCATGCCAAAAAACAAAGGGCAACAGCAGCATGAGATAGCCACCCTGCAAAGGTCTCTCCTTAGGCAAAGCAAATAAATAAAAGCATTCTCAGAAACCCACACACTTGAGAAGAGCAGCTCACTGTTAGTAGAGGTAGCTTGTTGCTATAAAAGAGTATTGGACTGGGAATGGAGACCAGAATCAAACCCAACAGTGCTGTGAACTAGCTGTGGGATCTTGTCTCTTCACCTCTGGAATTTGGCTTTCTCAAGAGTCAAATAATGAGGCTGGTTCAGGCTTGTACCAAGTCCATATATGTGGACATATATACCAAGTGGCAGGGCTACAGTTAGCCCATAAGGCATTTTTACAAATCAGAAAAAAAAAAAAAAGACACCTCGGACTCGAAGCATGCAATAGCAAATGGTCATAATAGACAAATCCACAGTAACTACAGTGCAGATGCCCTCCTGATCATGATGTGCCGTGCACAGCGTGCACAGCCATACACAGTGGTCTTATTCTACATGTATCTGGAATGTTAGTTACTCAGTGGCAAGTCAATAGATTTTTATACTAAAGGAAATAGAACTACATTACAAGTGACAAATTTACATGAAATTTTAAGATGAAAAAAAGAGAGACTTCTAGGAGGTACGTCAAATGGATGGGCGGATAGACAGATGCATAAATGGAGCTGTGACTAGAATGACCATCCTGTGTATCAAGCACTCTGCTTTGGTGGCCTCAGAGGTGCAAAGTGGGGGTGGGGGTGTGATCAGTGCCCCTGCCTTGTGCTTGGGTAATTGGGCTCCTAGAGGAGAGCAGACAACAGAGTAAACCTCTGCTCCGCGTCTTCTGGCTTTTCTACATTGTGCTGCCATTTCCTCCTACTGAGGGTCTGTCTGAGCAAAAGTTACTCCCCTCACCATACCAAAAGCGTAGGCTCCAACTCATCAGGTGAAAAGATGGGCCACTGAATGCTTTTTCACCTATTTTGTTCTGTGTGGTTTTTTTGTAAATACTAGAAAACAGGAAAGTACTTTAAAGCAAGAAAAATTACTAGTATTTAATAAGTGTTTTCTAAATTAATCTGAACCACTGCAGTTGAACAAGAGAATAAGTATTTGGGAAAAAAAGAGTATATGTAAAATTTAGTGGCAGTCCTTCCTAAGAAACTCAGATTGTTCTTACGTATATAGAAGATGAGGATGAGAAATGGAAGACGTCTCTAGCCTTGAACCTTTACAGCTCTCCTCCTCCTCCTCCTTTTTTGGGTGTTGGAGCTCCAAGTATTTGTTTTAGATTGACACTGCCAGCGTCATCAAGTATCTTAGTACAGACTCCGCTCACTGTGATACCTCATTTTTTAAAATTAAGTTCTATTGTAGTCTAGTTGATTTACAATATTGTGTTAGTTTCCACTGTGCAGCAAAATTAATCAGTTATACATATACATATATCTGCTCGCTCTTAGATTCTATTCCCACATAGATTATTACAGAATACTGAGTAGAGTTTACAGCTTGTCTTCTTAATAAAAATAAATGTAACTCTAGAAGCCCAGTAAAGTGGAAACTAAATGTGTGGTATACCAGTGCATTCCCCTCTCTGTACCAAGAGTAACAGGATGGGGAACAGTAAGTGAAATTCTCTATCAAGGTCAATATAGATATGCAAAATAGTCAGGGAAGAGATTCAGTATCTATATGCTGGTGATATCCAATTGTACAGAGCTCTTAATTCTCCCTTTCCCCCATCCCAAACCTGCTCTTCCCTCTTTTTATCATTTATCTCCTTTCTCTTCTATCCATCCTGGTAAGTGACCATCTACCTTGTTGCTCAGGCCATGCCCCTTGAAGCATCCTTGCCTCCTCTCTCCCCTTCACGTGCTGCATCCAGTCCTAACTTGTCTTCCTCTAAATTACATCTCCAATCCTAACACTTTTCACCACCTCCAGTGTTACCATTCTAGTTTAAGTCATTAGCATTTTTAACCCAGACCACTACAGTAGTCTCTCAACTGGCTGACCAAAATTATTTTTAAGATATTCAGATCATATTGCTCAGCTGCTCAGAAACTTCCATTGGCTTCTCATCACACCTGTTGTAAACCCAAAACTTTGGTTATGGCCTCCCAAGTTCCTACATGATATGGCCCCACTACCTCTCCAGTTTCAAATCCCGCCACTCTACTTTTCACTCTGTCCTGGTCTCACTGGCCTTGTGGCCAGTTGCATCATAATAGATGAAAGTAACTAGACTCAAAAGGCTACGTTCTATAGATGTGATATATGTGATGTTCTGGAAAAAGCAAAACTATAGAGATAGAAAATACATCGATTGTTGCAGAGGATGGCAAGGGCTTGACCATGGTGGGGAGGGATTGGCCATATATCTTAATGGAGTTTGGGGGGGTGTGTGATTGAGATGTACTGTATCTTGATTGTAGTGATAGAAACACAACTGTGTACATTTGTCAAATGCACAGGACTGTACACTCAAAGGGGTAAATTTTACTATATGCAGATTACACCTCAATAAACCTAACTTTAAAAAACCTCAGACTCATTATTTTATCAGTTACTCATGTGGTATTGATCCCAGGGAAACCTGGAAGGATGTCATCCCCTTTCCTATGTTCTTTGAGTGTTGGGTCCACCTTGGGAACGTGCTGTGTTTAACTAATAGCTTGGGTTAGAGTTCCTCTGAATACCAGTGGTTGATTAACGCCTCCTAGAATAATTATTAGTCTCTGAAAACTGGTCTTAGCCTGCCCCTGTCTGACTTTAGGGAAATGGTCTGTAGGCCAGTGTTTCCCACTTGGGAACTCTGAATTCTCTTCCAGGCAGTGGACAGCCTCATTCAGGGTGGTATCTGCCCGGAGGTCCCCGCCTGTTTGGGTGAGAATGTTCTCCATGTGTTTGCCTTATTCACCATAAGAAATGTGATATTATACATTCACATTAGTTTAGAATGTTTAATTGTCCAGAATATAAATGTTTAAATTCACAGGTGTTGAGTTTTGTTTTAGAAACATTTGTTAACAACTGTGTAGGAATCCTGCACTAGATACTGGAGCATCCAACGATAACCGCCTTAACAGTCCTTACAATAAGCTGCTGCTGCTGCTGCTTCAGTCATGTCCGACTCTGTGTGACCCCATAGATGACAGCCCACCAGGCTCCCCTGTCCCTGGGATTCTCCAGGCAAGAACACTGGAGTGGGCTGCCATTTCCTTCTCCAATGCATGAAAGGGAAAAGTGAAAGTGAAGTCGCTCAGTCATGTCCAACTCTTAGTGACCCCATGGACTGCAGCCTACCAGGCTCCTCCACCTATGGGAGTTTGCAGGCAAGAGTACTGGAGTGGGTTGCCATTGCCTTCTCCGTTATAAAAAGCTAGGTAACTTATTACTGTCCTCTCTGGACCAGTCATCTTGCAAAATTTAAAATTTATAGATCATATGGTGATTTCAAGGACCATCATCCTTATTCATAAGTCGAATTAAAAAAAAAACACTTATTTGTTAAGATTGAGCTAGTGAGGATTTTGGTAAGTATTTTTTAGAATATCCTATTTGGAAATTAAAATTATGTTGTAGAATATATATTAGTAAAAGCAAAAATAATACTGCAGAAAGATTTTTAGAATATCCTGTCTTGGTATAACTCAGAAGATGCTATCTGTCCTCTCTGCTGGCCTGATACCCTTCTGCATCTTTATATATCATTCCAAGGTATTAGTGAGTACCTCTCCCTCTCTGTCTCTTTGAATTACATCAGTCACCTTCTGTTGCAGCCTCAAAATCATAAACTTCCTTACTTGTCTGTATATTTCCTGTTTATTCATTTTCATTCAGACTCATTATTAATCTCACCAATTTCACAAATACTGAGTAACCAAGATTAGTCAAAATACTGTAGCTTAATTTCTGGTTAACAGTGTTACCACTGCCTACCTTAATTTTTTCAGATTAGCTCTGAAACTCACCTGCTTTGTATAACTAAAAGAATGAGTTAATAAACCAACCAAAAGCACTAACTACCCAATGAAGTGTAACCTGTCTTGCTTGTATTTGCTGTAAACTGACCTCTAGTCATTATCACTAAGTGAGATTATCTTACTGAGCAAATGACAATGCATGTTTAACACATTACTTAGAATCTTAGAAATCAATGATTTTACAAAAGAAAAGGAACACAAGCCAAATTTATTTTCTTTTTTTTAAAAATTGAAGTGTGGTTTCAAGTGTACAACATAGTGATTCACAATTTTTAAAGATTATACTTTTATTGTTTTTATAAAACATTAGCTATATTTTCTATTTTATACTATGTATCCTTTTAGCTTATTTATTTTATGTATAATAGTTAGTACCTCCTCATCCCTTACCCCCAGCTTGCCTCTCCTCCCTTCGGGTTACTACTCCCCATGGGTTACTACTAGTTTGAACAATAACCAGATTTATATACAATGTGTTTACCATGTACTAGATACTGTGCTAGACCAGACTTACATTATTTAATTTTTCTGATAACTTGATGAGGTAGAGACTGTAGCATTTGCTTACTTGTTTCACTTGCTATATTGCCTTTAAGGGTTTATGTCCAGGTTAGTAAAATCAAGTGTAGTTGTTCTCAATATGTGTGCTTTGACTAGAATTCAAGGCAGACTTCTCAATGAAAGGGCAACCATTAAACTGAGAATTTACAAATCTTAGGAGTATTTTCTTCTACTTTTGATTAAATTCTGTTCATAGTTCCTTTTCTCACTAATTACAAGTCTCTTTGAGTAATTGGGGCTTCCCTGATAGCCCAGTTGGTAAAGAATCCATGGTTGGGACGATGCCCTGGAGAAGGGAAAGGCTACCCACTCCATTATTCTGGCCTGGAGAGTTTCATGGACTGTATAATGCATGGGGGTCCCAAAGAGTCGGACACGACTGAGTGACTTTCACACTCACACACTCACTTGAGTAGTTGTGTCATAATGCCTTACAGTTGTATAGTAATGTAAAATTAAAGAAAAGTACTTGACACGTACTATATAAGTATATGCTATCCCACCGATCAGTACTATCACACTGTAGATTGTAGACTATGTACAGAATTTCGTAGTGCTAAAGTCCTAAATGAAAATACATATACTTCCTTGCCCTTTAGTCTAATGGAGTGTATTAGCTAAGATGCTTTTGGCCACAACTAACAGAAAAACTGACTCATTTTGGCTTAAATAATAAAAAATCTTGTTATCTCACATAACAGGAAGTTCAGAGGAAGGGTGAACTCCAAGGTTGGTTGATAAAGCTGCTCAATGATGTCAACAGGGGGTTGGGTTTTACTTCATTTATAAACTCTGCCATCCTCTGCTTTATCCCATGGGTCATGGAAAGATGGCCACAGTGGTTCTCTGTGTCACTGGTCATATAGCCACATCTTAGGAAAAAAAAAATGAGTTCTGGTCTCCATCTGTCTCCTTTCTGGGGCAAAGATATCTGTAGCTGGAACTCCTCCTGCCATCTTTCCTTCCCAGCTCAGGCCTGGATTGTGTCAGTGACATGCCCACATCTAAACTAGTCACTAGCAGGAGAAAAGAGATCCCTGCTAGTTTAAATGCTTGAGATGAAAGGGTTATTGAGGAATCAACCACAAGGACTATTACATGAGGGATAAAATGCCACATAAATAATTTACAATTTTCTACAATTTTCTAGCTCAGTCGTGTCCAACTCTTTGCTACCCCATGGACTGTAGCCTACCAGGCTCATCCCTCCATGGGATTTTCCAGGCAAGAGTACTGGAGTGGGTTGCCATTTACTTCTCCAGGGGATCTTCCCAACCCAGGGATCGAACCCAGGTCTCCTGCATTCCAGGCAGACACTTTAACCTCTGAGCCACCAGAGGGTCCTACAATTTTTTTTTCTAGTAGACCCACTTAAAAACTAAAAAGAAACTGATAAGTTTAATCTTCATAATATTTTTTAACCCAATATATCTAAATTATCACTTTGACCTTTAATCAACTTTTAAAATTATTGAAATATTTCATATTTTTTTATACATCCCATTTTGGACTAGCCTCTTTCAGGTGCTCAGTGTGTTAGAAAGGATGAACTCCAAGGGCACTGTGACTCGGTCCTTGCCTGTGTCTCCAGTCTCACCCTTGACCGTTCTCCATGTGCCTAACTTGTATTCACACTTTATGCCTTGGAATGTTTGTTCTCACATCTCTTGCTCTCTTGTATCTGTCTGTCTTTGCACTGTTTCCTCACCTGGGCCCATTTGCTCCTTGCTTGTAAGAGAGATTTTGTTATGTCCATCAGATCCAGCCAACATGTCACTCCAGTCAATAAGCTTTCCCCAAACCTACTTTTTTTGAAAATTTTTAATTGGAGGATAATCACTTCCCTGTTTTATACAACAGTTTCCCACTCGCTATCTGTTTCATATCTGGTAATGTATATGTTCGGAGAAGGCAATGGCACCCCACTCCAGTACTCTTGCCTGGAAAATCCCATGGATGGAAGAGCCTGGTAGGCTGCAGGCCATGGGGTTGCTAAGAGTCGGGCATGACTGAGCAACTTCACTTTCGTGCATTGGAGAAGGAAATGGGAGCCCACTCCAGTGTTCTTGCCTGGAGAATCCCAGGGATGGGGGAGCCTGGTGGGCTGCCGTCTGTGGGGTCGCACAGGGTCAGAAACGACTGACGCGACTTAGCAGCAGCAGCGGCCATGTATATGTTTCAATGCTACTCTCTCAGTTTGTCCCACCCTCTCCTTCTGCCGCTTCCCTGGTGGCTCAGATGGTAAAGCGTCTGCCTGCAATGCGGGAGACCCAGGTTCAATCCCTGTGTTGGGAAGATCTCCTGGAGAAGAAAATGGCAACCCACTCCAGTATTCTTGCCTAGAGAATCCCACGGATGGAGGAGCATGATAGGCTACAGCCCATGGGGTCGAAAAGAGTGGGACACAACTGAGTGACTTCACTTTCACTCCTGCTGCCACTGTGTACAAAAGTGTGTTCTCTGTGTCTATGTCTCTGTTCCTGCCCTACAAATAGGTTCATCAGTACCATTTTTCTAGATTCTGTTATATATGTGTTAATAGAATTTTTCTGATTTATTTCATACTGTATAGCATACTTTAAGTTCATCCACCTCACTAGAACTGCCTCAAATTCATTCCTTTTTATGTCTGAGTAATATTCCATTGTATATATGTACCATAACTTCTTTATCCATTTATCCGTTGATGGATATCTAGGTTGCTTCCATGTCCTGGCTATTGGAAATAGTGCTGCAGTGAACACTGGGAGTACATTGTCTTTTTCAGTTATGATTTTCTCAGGGTATATGCCCAGTAGTGGGATTGCTCAGTCATGTGGTAATTTTATTCCTAGTTTTTAAAGAAATCTCCGTACTTTTCTCCATAGTGGTTGTATCCATTTATATTCCCACCAACAGTGCAAGAAGGTTCCCTTTTCTGCACATCCTCTCCAGCATTTATTGTTTATAGATTTTTTTGATCATGGCCATTCTGACGGGTCTGAGGTGATATATCACTGTGGTTCTGATTTGCATTTCTCTAATAATGAGAAATATTGAACATTTTTTTCCTGTTTGTTTGCCATCTGTATAGCTTCTTTGGAGAAACAAAACTACTTTTTACATCATCCCATCGTTACATTGATGAAATGATTTTCCCATTATTTTTTTCCTTATTAGTCTACCCCACTGAGCACTGAGGTCCAGGGTGGTGTCTTCTTTGCCTGAGTATTCTCTGTGACTTTGCTCTGGCGTGATAAAACTGATAGTGTTAGTTACTCAGTCATGTCCAGCGCTTTGTGGCCCCATGGACTGTAGCCCAGCAGGCTCCTCTGTCCATGGAATTCTCCAGGCAAGAATACTGGAGTGGGTAGCCATTCCCTTCTCCAGGGGATCTTCCCAACCCAGGGTTCGAACCTGGGTCTCCCACATTGGCAGGCAAATTCTTTACTATCTGAGCCACCAGGGAAGCCCACCAGGCTCCTCTGCCCATGGGATTCTCCAGGCAAGAATATTGGAGTGGGCAGCCATTTTCTCCTCCAGGGACCTTCCTCAGCCAGGGATCAAACCCAAATCTCTTGTGGCTGCTGCATTGCAGGCAGATTCTTTACCACTGAGCCACCGGGAAGCCCAGTTAGGAGGCACTCAATCCATATTTATAGCATGGAAATGAATTTCTGAGAAAATTTAGAATGACTTGGATTTGGTAGGATTCATTTGATACAACTGATGAGAGAAATAGAATGTTTGGCCCAGGTTGTTTCCTCTGGTGGTGGCTTTATAGGTACATATTTTATGAAAGCATCTTGAGGCCCTCCAAATGTGACTTCAAAGTACCTAAATAATCTGAATACATGTAACTGTCTTTGGGAATCCATCATAGATCTCCATTCATTTCTTTACTGATCTGTTTGTAACTCTGAATTTTTCTAACCTGAGTACATCCTTCTCAGTGTCTGGATTCCTTTTTTCAGGTTCCAGCTCTGCTTTCTGGTTCTAGCATTTCACAGTGTAATCTACGCATCAGTAGGGCTTCTCAGGTGGCGCAGTGGTAAAGAATCCACCTGCCAGCACAGGAGACACGGGTCGATCCCTGGGTCAGAAAGATCTCCTGGGGAAGGAAACGGCAACCCCCTCCAGTGTTCTTGCCTGGAGAATCCTGTAGACAGTGGAGCTGGGCGGGCTACAGTCCATGGGGTCACAAAGAGTTGGACACGACTGAGTTCAGGCGCCATTTAAGTCAATATTCACTGAATAGTGTCATGGAGGAGTGCATCCCTCTGAATATAAAGAAGCACGGACTTCAGAGGTTTGAGCCACAATTTCCCAAGACAAATAGGGCTTTGTATTACTATACAGAACACTTAAAGACTGACATTGTGTAACAGCAGGCCTCACTGCATTGTCCTAGACATAGCTGCAATAGAGTTGTGGCAGTCTTTGTATTACATGGACTCAGTATAAGTTTTGAACTTCACTTTTTCACTTGCTCAGCTGTCAAACCACAGTGCTGAGGGCCATAGAGTTTTGAAAGAGAAGGTATAAACACTGCCATTGGCAGCTTCTAGGAGGTTCTGGAGCTGCCAAAATTCAACACGAAACTTGATTTTTGTTTATTTTTTATGAAATAGGATGCTGAGAGAGATACTAAAAAGACACATCAGTCTTAATGTTTGTTTTGGGAAAGTGCTTTCATATTTGTTGTTTTTGTATTTTAAGATATTTCTTTTATCTGAAACTTGCCCTGTGATTATAAGAATAAAATTTGTTCTGCTGGCTTTTCATTTTGCAGTATAAAATTCCCATATGTTTTTTCTTTACGTTTTGTATGTCAGTAATTATTCCAGTAGTTCGAATAGCATTTTTGTGTTTTTCCTTTCCTTTCTAAATTTTATTTCTTTTTAATTGGAGGGTAATTGTTTTACAGTGTTGTGTTGGTTTCTGCTTACATCGGTGTAAATCAGCGATAGGTATACATGTATCCTGTCTGTCTTGAGCCTTTCTCCTGCTTACCCAGTCCCACCCCTCTGAGTCAGCACAGAGCGCCAAACTGAGCTCCTCCTGTGCCCTTCAGCCGCTCCCCACCAGCCCTCTGTTTACACGGGGCTGTGTGTGCATGTCAGCGCCGCTCTGTCAGTCCATCCCCCCTCCCCTTTCCTCGCTGTGTCCACAAGTTCCTTCTGGTTTTGTTTTTCAGCTGTTTGTTTTTAAATTGAGATATAATTGAAATATAACATCATATTAGTTTTAGGTGGATATATGTACATATTGTGAAAAGATTGCCACAAGTTTAGTAAACATCCATTACCACACATAGTTACGTATTCAGTCATATCTTCAAAAAAATATTTCAGGAGGGAAGGTTACCAGGTAAAGCTTCTTATCACTGGGTAGTTATTACTTAATGGACTAGAACGGGAATCAGGAAACTACAGCCCATGGGCCAAATCCAGCCTACCAGCTGAACTGAGAATGACTTTTAGACTTTGAAATTTGGTGGAAAAAATCAAAAGAAAATTAATATTTCACAAGATGGGGGCTTCCCTGGTGACTCAGATGGTAAAGAATCCACCTGCAATGCAGAAGACACAGGTTCAATCCTCGGGTTGGAAAGATCCCGTGGAGAAATGGTTACCATCTTTAGCATTCTTACCTGGAGAATTCCATGGACAGAGGAGCTTGGCAGGCTACCGTCCATGGGGTCACAAAGAGACACAACTGAGTGACTAACACATTTGTACACACATTTCATGAGATAAGAAAACTACATAGAATTCTAATGTTGATAAGTTTTATTGGAATACAGCCGTGCCCACGTGTTCAGGCATTGTCTATGACCACTTTCACTACAACAAAAGAAATGAGTAATTACAACAGAGACCTTTTGCCTGCAACACCTGAAATACTTACTGTCCTTTCCTTTATAGAAGGTTTGTTGATCTAATCCCCGAACTAGAAGGAAGAAACATCAGGCATGCACTTCTTGGATTTTGTGTCAAATGTTACTCTAAACATGGTCATTCAGAGTTCATTTTCTTTCAGAAAGGTGTCATTTTACTGAAAATGTTGCCTATATTATAACACAGATTTGGTTGTGAAATTTGGATTTATTTACAATAGAAAGCAGTTTAATTCACTAAGGGAAAAATAATTATCTTTATTCATCAGTATTCACTGAAGCATTGAAAGAAAGTTTACTGATAGCAAAAGGTTACTTTTGTGTCATTTTTGAAATCCCATTTAGAAATGCTTCTTAACTGAGTTTTGTGTGTAGGTTTTAAGTAATAGAGAATATTCTGTTGATTCCATAATGATCTTTCATCTCTTCATTTCAAATATATAACCAGTTTTCAGAATCAACAATCAGTTACAGGGGAAGGTAGTGGGAAGATTGAATATTAAACATTTTATAGTATGTGAAAGTCACTCAGTTGTGTCTGACTCTTTGCAACCCCATGGTCTGTATAGTCCATGGCATTCTCCAGGCCAGAATTCTGGAGTGGGTAGCCTTTCCCTTCTCCAGGGGATCTTCCCAACCCAGGGATCGAACCTAGGTCTCCCACATTACAGGCAAATTCTTTAACAGCTGAGCCACAAGGGAAGCCCATACATTTTATTACTGACTCATAATTTTATTTATGCTTAGTGCATCATGACCACGTTTCCAAGAGGTTATATATATCCTTATATTGGACACACAAGTGACTTATGAACTTAACCCATAAAATAATTTTGGACTATAGTCAAAACCCATGAGTTTACCTTATTGTTTTCCTTCTCTTTTTTTTTTTTTCTTGAAATGGTGGAAGCATGCTGAGTTGCTTCAGTTGTATCCTACTCTTTGCGACCACATGGACTTTAGCCCACCAGCTCCTCTGTCCGTGGAATTCTCCAGGCAAGAATACTGGAATGGGTTGCCATGCCCGCCTCCTCCAGGAGATCTTAGTGACCCAGGGATCAAACCCACATCTCTTAGGTCTCCTGCACTGACAGGCAGGTTCTTTACCACTAGGACCACCTGGGAAGCTCCCTATAGTGATGAATAACAGCTATTTTCATTAACAGAGAGTGTGAAATTTTAAGTTTTACAAAACATGACTTTTTCCAGTTGCACCAAGGAAAAAAATGTTTTCAATGTGGTTATTTTCTCTGTACCTCACCTTACCTGTAGCTCAGTGTTTCACAACGGATTTATCTCTTTGAAGATAATTTCATGTTTATGATCTCATAGGAGACAAATAGAGTTCAAAAGTGTTTCCTAAAATTTTTCCCTAATAAGTTTTGTTCTGTTTTAGACCTGTATACATATTCCATTTCAATAGGTTCCTTAATTTTCAGTTCAGTATTCTAGTTTTAAATTATTTAAGTAGGAATTTAATATTCCAACTTTTCCTAGGGCTAGATGTTTGATGTTGATTTGAAGATTGTTGGGGAAATATCCTAAAAATCTTTCGGTTAACAGTTCATACTGGTGAATTATAACCAGATACATTATTGAGTCAGTAAATACCCCATGTGTATAATTGGCTAAATGGATATGAAAGTTAT
Organism: Oryx dammah; assembly: GCF_014754425.2. Taxonomy (NCBI): domain Eukaryota; kingdom Metazoa; phylum Chordata; class Mammalia; order Artiodactyla; family Bovidae; genus Oryx; species Oryx dammah. Next base: position 48,799,995 of record NW_024070203.1, on the reverse strand, counting down.
AATGGAGAACTGTTGCCTATATAGACCTTTTTAAAGTGACGATCAATAGAATATAGTTCCCTTGGTCACAAATTTGAGAGCATTATTGCCCACTAGAGGTCACTTTTATAACCTAAAGAGTATCACATTCCTCGTAAACTCAAATTATGGTGTTGTGTATGATTTATTACACTATTTAAAACTGAAAAACAGTCACTTTCTCTCTCTTAGCAATGCACCTTCAATTAAGCCACGCCTCTCCCCATTTCCAAAACTCGTTTTTAAACAGGCAAGTCACTGGTTATTTTTCCTAATTCTCAATTTTATTCTGTCATCGCTAACAGTTATTTGACCTGCTCTCTTTGTTTCTAAGTTGATAGCTAATGTCTCTCCACATATTTTTAAAATACTCTTTGGTTCATTGTTGGTTTTTTTTTTTTTTTTTTTGCATCCTCTGATGGGAGGAATGTAAAGACATTTTTAAACCCCCAAATATTTAATGAGTGTGAAATTAAACAATAAGGGCCGACATAGCTACTTTAAAATGTCTCTGTTGCCCTTCATAGCCTGTACAGTAATGTGCTACCAGCAAACCTGGGACCTTCGGTAAGAAGCATCATCACTCTACCAAAACCCACACCTGTAGTATCTCTCACTCTAACAGACTATCAACTGATAGGCTTTGTAGCTGGTTCACCTAACCTCATATGCAGATAGCACCTGCTTTTGTATAGCTTCTTGCCATAGTAGGAAGCCATTCCCTCCTCCAGGGGAATCTTCTCGACCCAGGGATCGAACCTGGGTCTCCTGCATTGCAAGAAGATTCTTTACAGTCTGAGCCACGGGAGGGATGAAACCCTAGTAGGAAGCACATAGTAAGAAAATCTCCAGCTCAGGGACAGAGTTGTCTGGCTGCCAGTCTCCTTGCTGCTTACACATTTCTGCTTCCTAGACAACTGTTATCGTGCTCTTTACCTAGTGTCCTTACTCTCTGCCTGGCTGAACCTGCCTTCCCTTGAGCTCTGACTCCCGGTTACGCACATAGGGTCTGCCACGTTTGTCTTGATCTGCTAGTCCCTTTGTACGCTGCTCTTGTACCTGCTAACTGACCCTTGGCATTGGCTTCTGACCCTTTCCTATTCTTGTCTGCATTGTGCATTTCAGAGACTTGCTGTTCGTATGTTGCTGTCCAAATCCAAAACTGTTCATGATCAATAGAAGTCCATCTTATGGATAACATAGTCTATATTCATTATAACATCCAGATTACCAATTTACTTACTGGCAGAACTGGTATTCAGTCTGTACTTCCTGATATAGTTGTAGCAAGAGTTAAAGTATCTAAATACTTTCATGCCACTTGGTCGATAGTTTCTGCTCCATGCTTCACCCCTGTCATCAGAGCCTCCTGTCTCGGACCTCTGAGGTCTCCCCACAATCTAATGGAGCATTTTTGGGGCCAGCAAGAGTTTTCAGGTCTCTTTTTTGTTGTTTCTTTTGGTTGGTGTCTGTACCACACTAATTATTAAATACATTTAATATTTCTCTGCTTTCAGAGATATTTGCAAGAGTTAAGTTCTTCAAGGGAGTAGGAAGGTGGGGGAGATACCCTAAAGTGATCATTTTTCTTGAAAGATTTTTGAAAATGTCCATGGGAAATCAGAAAGCATTTTAGTATAACATTCAGCTGTCATGTACTGAGCACCAGCTGTGTTTCCACCACTGTTGTTTAGTCACCAAGTTGTGTCTCAACTCTTTTGCAACAAAGTAGGAAATTCTTCTTTAGCATCTGGGACTCTACCACTGTACTAGATGCTAAAGAAGTATTTCATATTTTGTAAATAAGGAAAGCCCTCAAATTGAGTGCAGTTAAAAGTTAGAGACAGGGTATATGAGAGCTCTCTGTGCCCCTTGCTCCATTTTACTGTGAATTTAAAACTCCTCTAAAAAATAAAGTATTTAAAAGGTAAAAAGTTGGAGAAACAACAACACATATGCAGAAACAGTTGAGGATTAATTGCAAAGTGACATGATTTAGTGTCAAGAAATGTTTTAAAAATCCATATATATATATATATATATGAATTTTGAAGTTTGACTGTAGCTTATGGAAATGATCAAGAGCAGAATTTACCTGATTAAGCTTCTTTTAAGAGTTGATGGACTATGAAGTGAAAGACAAATTATAAGGGCTTTCCATATAGGGAAAACAACATGAAGGAAAACAGAGGCATGGAAATTGGCGAGGAATACGTGGGTGAAGAAAAACTCAACTTGGTGGAAGCTCCAGGAATAAATGTTCCATAAGATCAAGACCGTTGAGTAAGTTCTTGACAGCTAGATTGAGCAGTATGAATTATATGTTTTTTGCATCAAAGAAGCATACTTCAGTCAGAAGCAAGGGATATTATTATGCTGGTGCCTGTAAGGTTATTCTATTAGCCAGATGCAGAATTGACTGTGATGAACACTTCTGTCATTGTAATTCAAGAATGAATGGGTGCTAATTACCTTGATGGGTGTGACTAAATACAGCATTGTAGAGAAAGAATCAGCAGACCTTGGTGACCAGCTGAGTATAGTGGAAAGAAACAGCAATTAAAAATAACATTTAAGGCAGGCTACCAATATGGCATAGTGACAGCTGAGCAAATCTTCCAAAAAAAACAATAAACCTGGACTGAATTGTCAAAAACATCAACTTTAGGACTTGGAAATGGGTCAGAGGCATTCACTGAATTGAGAAATATTTACTGATGGAAAAAGTACTGAACTTCAGATGAGAAGGATAGAATTCTTTGGTGTTCTTGCCTGGAGCTGATCTCTTTCCCCACTTCTAGGCTCAGCCCACACATTAGTTCTGCCAAGGCAAAGCAGCCATGGAAATCAGCAGTTTCACTGGAGGAGTGGCCTTACTTGATTTAAGTGGAATGTGAAAAACCCATGCCAGTGGCATTGTGAATAACAGTAAATATCTTAGTAGAAAACCAACAGGAAAGGCTAGCTAGCAGCTCAGTAAAACTGAGCTTATAGTCTTTGACCAATAGACTAGCCAGAAATTTGTTAGAGAGACTTAGAAAATGATACAGTGATAAGGGGCTTCAATAAACTCAACATAGCTGATCAAAAGACTTCATACACATGCAGGAGAGACCAGAGAGGGCTCATGCTATCTACGCATCCCTGGCTGAGTGTACATCCCTGATTTATCTACATATCCCTGCAGAGGAAATGTCAGAGGGCCTGGCAGCAAGTAGAGCCAAGGTAGACCTGAGAACTGCCTGATCTTTGAATGTAATCCCCAACCCAAACACAGATTCATTGTCAGAGAGTAGAAGCCTTGTTGGCTTAGGGTGTTTAAGTACAACCACTGTCCCGTCATTGACTGCTGCTAAGCTGTATAGACACAAGGGTTACCCCTAGGAGACGGGGTTTAAAAATAAAAAAGGAAAATAATTTTTTAAAAAACTGAGAAGAGACACAAGCAGCCACATGCTGTGAGGGAAATGGAGTCCACAGATTTAATCTAGGCAAATTAATAAACAAGAAAACCACAGCAATGTCCCGGAGAGAAACATTAAAACCCAGAGTAACTAAAATGTATTATCTAAATTTCTAGTTTTCAATTAAAAATTATAAGATATACAAAGAAAGGAAAAGGTAACCAGTATTCCTTGGAAAAAAACTGTGGGCCCAGATGTTGGACTCAGCAGACAGACTTCAAAGCTGCAGTAATAAATATGTTCCAGGAGGTGAAGGAAACCATGCTGAAAGAATTAAAGGAAAACATAGTGATAATGACTCAACAAATAAAGATTCTCAATAAAGAGATTTTTTAAAAAAATAGAAATTCTAGAGGTAAAAAGTAATTGCTGAAATGAAAATTTTAGTAAAGGGATTGGATTCAATAATTTGAGATGGCAGAAAAAAAGAGTCCATAGGCTTCAAGATAGTTCAAAAGAAATAATCTAGTCTGAATAACAAAGGAATAAAAAAAATTTAACAGAGCCTCATAAATTGTTTGACAACATCAAGCAACATATAAAAGGATTAAACACAGTTATCAAGGTTGATTTAACATCAACCTTGAAAATCAGTTGCTGTTCATATCAATAAAGGAGAAAAACCACATGATAATCTCTAGACAAAAAACATTTGACAAAATCCAACACCCATTTCTTTCCTTTTATTTAAAGAGTAAAACTCAAAGGTGTGAGTCATTTTTATTCAGCTTAACCAACACCCATTTCTGATTAAAAACTCTGAACAATCTAGGAACAGGAGGGAACTTCCTTAACTTGATAAAGGTCATCTACAAAAAAAAAAAACAAAAAACTATAGCTAGTGTCATCTTATTGGTGAAAGATTAAATATCGTACCTTTAAGTTTGGGAACAAAGCCTGCTTTCATCACTTCTACTCAACATTATTCTAGAGATTGTATCCAGCTCAATATGGAGAGAAGGAAAAAGAAAGAGAAAAAAAAAGACGTGGTTTGGAAAGGAAGAAACAAAACTACCTTTATTTGCAGATGATATGGTCCTGTGTGTAGAAAACCCTAGGGAAAATACAACCAACCAACCAAACGAAAGCCCTATTAGATCTTAAAGCAAGTTCAGTAAAGTTACAGGATGTAAATCAATATACAAAAGTCAATTTTATTCCTATATATGAGAAACAATCCAAAAATAAAATTTCCTGTGTCATTCATAATAGCATCAGATAGAAAATGCTTAGGAATCAATTTAACCAAAGAGATGTTGACTTCACACTATAAAACATTGCTGAGAGAAATTAAGGATGTAAGGTGGCTCAGATAAAGAATCTTTCTGTCAAGCAGGAGATGCAGGTTCGATCTCTGGGTCAGGACAATCCCCTGGAGAAGAAATTGGCAACCCGTTCTAGTATTCTTGCCTAGGAAATCCCACTGATGGAGGAACCTAGTGAGCTATAGTCCATGGGGTCACAATGAGTTGAACACGACTTAGCAACTAAACAGCAGCAGCAAATATTACATGAGACGCATTCAGTTTTCATGGAATATAAGACATTATTGTTAAGTTGGAAATTCCCCAGATTGACCTATAGATGCAATGCAATTGCTAACAAAATTCCAGCAGGCTTTTTTTTTTTTTTAAGTAGAAATTGATTGGCTGATCCTAAAGTTTATATGGAAATGCAAAGAACTCAGAGTAGCTAAAACATTTTTGAAAAGGAAGAAAAAAAAAAAACTGGAAGGGTTACACTACTGATTCACATTTAACTATTGCTAAGTCACTTCAGTCGTGTCCGACTCTGTGCGACCCCATAGATGACAGCCCACCAGGCTCCCCTGTCCCTGAGATTCTCCAGGCAAGAACACTGGAGTGGGCTGCCATTTCCTTCTCCAATGCATAAAAGTGAAAGGTGAAAGTTAAGTCACTCAGTCATGTCCGACTTAGCGACCCTGTGGACTGCAGCCTACCAGGCTCCTCCATCCATGGAATTTTCCAGGCAAGAGTACTGGAGTGGGGTGCCATTGCCTTCTCCAACATTTAACTATAAAGCCACATTATTCAAGTTAGTGGCTTAAGGATAGGCATATAGATTAATGAAACAGAATCAAATGGAATAGTCTAGAAATGATACTTTATAATTTATGTTCATTCAATTTCAACAAAAATGCCAAGGAAATTAAATGGAGGAAGGAGAGTCTTTTCAACAAATGGTACCAGGAAAGTTAAATATCCATATTAAAAACAATAATTTAGATTCTTATCTCAGCCATATATAAAAATTAACTTGGAGAATAGACTTAAAGCCAAAAACTGTAAAACTTCGGAAAGAATCATGGGAGAAACTTGGCTTGAGCTTGGGTTAGGCCATCAAAAGCACAATCCAGGATTTCCCTGGTGGTCCAGTGGTTAAGAATCTGCCTGCCAATGCAGGGGACATGGGTTTGATCCCTGGTCTGGGAAGATTCCACATGCCATGAGGCAACTAAGCCTGTGGGCCACAACTCTGAGCCCATGAGCCACAGCTGCTGACGCCTGTGCACCCTAGAGCCCATGCTCTGAAACAAGAGAAACCCACACACCGCATCTGTATAACAAAGAGTAATCCCCACTTACCGCAACTAATGAAAGGAATCATACAGCAGTGAAGACCTAGCACAGTCGGAAAAAAAAGCCCAGTCCATAATAGGAGAAATTGGTAAACTGGACTTTATCAAAACTTAAAACTTTCGTGCTTCAAAAGACACCATTAAGAAAATGAAAACACAAGCCACCAACTTGTGAAGAAAATATTAACAAATCATGTGGAAATATGAATTGTATCTCAGATATACAAAGAGCTCTTGTAATAATAAGAAAGCAACTCAATTAAAATTATTAAATTATATGTATAGACAGTTCATCAAAGAAAATATACAACTGACTAATAAATACCTGAGACTATACTCAGTGTCATTAGCCATTAGGAGAATGTAAGACCGCAGTGAGATACCACTTCATATTCACTAAGGTGACTTTGCTAAAAAAGGCAGGCAGTAACAAGTATTGGCAAGGATATGGAGAAACCAAAACCTTCACAAATTGCTGGTGGGAATAGAAAATTGAACAGCCACTTTGGAAGACAATTTGGCAGTTTTTTAAAAAGTTAAACAAATTTACAACATGATCCAACAATTCCACTCCTACATCTGCCCCCTACCCCGCAACATATGTTTTCATAAAGATGTATATATGAATATTCACAGCATCAGTGAGTATTCAAAATGGCCAAAAAACTGGGAACAATCTGAATGCCCACCAACTGACGAAAGAATAAGCCAAATGTGATATAGCCGTGGGGGCTTCCCAGATGGCTTAATGGTGAAGAATCCACCTGCCAGTGCAAGAGATGCAGGACATGTCTGTTCCATCCCTAGTTGGGAAGATCCCCTGGAATAGAAAATGGCAACCCACTCCAGTCTTCTTGCCTGGAAAACCCCATGGAGCATGTTTTTGAGGTTTGTCTTTGTTACAGTGTTCATTCTTTATTGCTAAATAGTATTCCATTGTCCAATTCTTTCTGACTCCATGGGTCATGGGTCAAGAATCAGACCTGATACACATTGTAACAAAGACAAACCTCAAAAACATGCTACATGGAGAATTTCCTGGTGGTCCAGTGGCTAGGACTAGATTGTGGTGATGTTTCTACAACTTTCTTAAGTTTATTGAAATTACATGAGATGAACTTTGTGGTATATATAAGTATATCTTAATTTGTATTTGTTTTTTGTTGCTAAGTCATGTCTAACTGTTTTGCAACCTCGTGGACTGTAGCCCCCCAGGTTCCTCTCTCTGTCCATGGGATTTCCCAGACAAGAATATGGAGTGGGTTGCCATTTCCTGCTCCAGGGGATCTTCCCAACCCAGAAATTGAACCCATGTCTCCTGCATCCCCTGCACTGACAGATGGGATCTTTACCACTATGCCACCTGGAAGCCCCATCTTAATAAATGAGTTAAAAAAAAAAAAAACAACCTTCGAAGCCTCAGAGACCAAGAGGATTGAAGTGTCGTTAATGATCATGGCAGTTTTGGTAAGCAATCACTTATTTGGGTCAGGAACTCTTGAAGATCTCCAGAGGCCTCCATGGCAGTTGGGCTTGGGGTAGGGGTGGGAGTTACCTTATCACCACATTCTTCCAGGTCTGAGACCCCACTAATCTGCTGGTCCTCACCTTCTTAGTCCTTGCATGTACCTAAGCCTGAAGGCTTGAGCTGTGATAGTTTTCCAAACTCTGTCCTTTTGTTTCCAGTTTTCTTTGTTTTAAATTTCCTATGTTCCTGACCTCAATTCCTGTTCATTTTTATTGCTCCACCAAACTCATGTTCATCATGTTTCCTCCCACCCTGCCCAGTAAACTGATCCTGACTGTTCCTTTTGCCTAACTTTTTTCATTAATTTTCACACACTTGAAAAAAAATTTTTTCTGCCATTTTTAACCCCTGGTGCTGCTGCCTAGCTCTGACTAAGCCTGCCACACTGGCTCTAAAGGAAAGCCCATTCTTTGATTCTTCTGAAGGATGATGGCAGGTTTTTTTTTTTTTTTTTTTACATATTCAGTGTCATTTCCAGGGATGATATTCAGGAGATAACTGAAGATTTGAGATTTGAACCACAATGAGAAATTAGGGGTGAAGACATAGATTTGGTCCCCACCTAAGTATGTAAAACAGGAATGAGGGGCTTCCTTGGTAAAGAATCCCCCTGCCAATGCAGGAGACATGGGTTCGATCCCTGCTCCGGGAAGATCCCACATGTTGTGGAGCAACTAAGCCCATGCACTACAACTGTTGAGCCTGTGCTCTAGAGCCCAGGAGCCACAACTGCTGAGCCCAGTTGGCACAACCACTGGAGCCTGAGTGCCCTACAGCCTGTGCTCTGCAACAGGAGAAGCTCACGCACCACAACTGGAGTACCCTGTGCAACAGTGAACACCCAACACAGCCCAAAATAAATTTTTAATTGCTTTTAAAAAAAGGGAAAATGAGGGAAACATGAAAAAAAAAAAACCGAAATGAGCAAAAGCGTAGACTTTGTGAAGCTTTGTGAAGTCCTACGAGGTAGATGGATAGAGAATGATTGGAAACCTGGAAGAGGTCAGTGTTTGTAGAGTTACAGTAATACATGTATATAAGGAGGCTTTGTTTTACCTTGCCTCCTCTAGGTTGATCATTGTAGTAAAAACTGACTGCTCAGAAGAAAATCAATGCATATGGGACAGACAATCTGGAGAAATTATTTATGGTTATTCCCAGACTTTCTGGGCTTCCCAAGGTAGCACTAGTGGTAAAGAACCCACCTCCCAATGCAGAAGACAAAAGAGATGTGGGTTCGATCCCTGGGTTGGGAAGATCCCCAGGAGGAGAGCAGGGCAACCTGCTCCAGTATTCTTGTCTGGAGAATCCCATTGACCGAGGAGCCTGGGGGGCTACAGTCCATGGGGTTGCAGAGTCAGACATGACTGAGGTAACTTAGCATGCACCAAACTTTCTAAAATCCCCAATATGAAAGAGAAGTATGTTTGATCATACTGAAGTATGTTTGATCATATTCTACCAAGAAGCTCACCTTTGAGTCCTGCAAAACACAAACGTAACTAGGAAACTGCCTCCCCCACTAGGTGGCAAAAGTAAGCTGCTAGAGAGAGAAAAAACAGCAGGGCTTCTACACCCAGCTTTGCCATTCCTTCCTAAGAGGTGTGTCCTTAAAAACCGTCATTTTGAAAAAATCAAACCCTCTATACGTTGGAAATACATAGTCTTTGTAATCCTGAAGTTTCCTGTGAAGTGGAGGGTGAAGATACACCTTGTGTTGATTTTTGGCAGGAAACAGTCACGAATGTTCGGGGATACACACAAAATACTAACTATTTATATGAAATACAAAGACAAGATGACTGTGGTCATTCACAGTCTTGTCCCTCAAGTTCTTGGGAAATGCTATCTTTAATTTTTTTTTTTTTTTAATTTTCTATTGAGATGTAGCTGATTAACAAACAATGTTGTGATGGTTTCAGGTGAACAGCAAAGGGACTCAGCCATACATATACATAGATCCATTCTCCCCCAAACTCCCCTCCCATCCAGGCTGCCATATAACCCTGAGCACAGTTTCCTGTGCTCTACGTAGGTCTTTGGAAAATACTATTAAAGAACCCTGAGCTAAACGACTAATTCTATTTTAAGTAAGCTTCTATATCTAGTAGTAGCTTGTAGGAAGCTCTCAGAAGTCCTTTTTCAACCAATGTCTATCTGTCACTGTAGGTTGCATTTCTCTCTTGCATGAATTCAAAAGTTTCTGGAGGTTTCATTAATTTCATAGGACTTAGGATATGCTTCAGAATAGCCTGAGACAAAACAGCAGTTTAAACTGTGCTATTCAAAAGATTTCCTTTGTTAGAGTCAGCAAGTAATGATCCACTTTTATTTTCAACACTGACACTGCTAGTGATTTCTCTTCTTTTAGGTATTGTTTTTTTCTTTTCATATATGTTTTTACTTTGTCCTTGTATCCAGATGTCTTTAAAAAGGCAACAGACCGTTGCTTTTAGTCTAACAGAAACAGACTCCCCCACACTAAAGTTTGTAAGCTCAGGCCAGAATCACAAAGAGCAATGGAGTTCCCCTGGAGCTGTAGATCCACAGAAGCAGAAATAGTATAAAATTGGGGGAACATTTCTCAAATTGCACCCAAGAAGCCAGTTTTTAGTTTCTTCCTCTAAAGTACGTGCTCAGATATTAGCATTGCATCACTAGTCACAGTGTTCTCATTTAATATTCTGATTTTAAAAAGCAACCAGTCATCTATTCATCCATTCAACAAATATTTATTCAATATCTCTATGTGCCAAAAAAAAAAAAGCACTTTTGTGTTTTAAACCAGAGGCAAGGAGCTTAGATGTTTTGTTGTTGTTTTAGATGAGTAACTTTCAAATTGTGATTCACTGTTTCGACCAGTTCTGTGAAAGAAAACCCGATTTTATTAATCCTTTCATTACAAGCTTCTCAATTTATGCAGATGACAGAACTCTGAACAGAGAATCATGTATCATCCCAGGAAATGAGCCTTGCTATTACTTTAAGCCTCATTGATTTAGCGGTTTTAAAATTTGACCACTTCAATAGCGTAGGAAAGAATATATTCAGCAAAACTTCATTATCAAGCACTTCAGTGTACTGTGTATTCATTCCTGTTTTACATCAAATGGTATGCCCCATGCACGCTTTGATACGCAGTATATCTTTGTCACAGTTATGAGGAAACCTATCATTCAGGGCCCCTTGCTTGGTCCCTGGTTGTCAGTATTGTTATCGGCTTCTACTGTCTCATTTTATGAATGAGGCTGATCTCTAGTCTCACCTCCAGTTGAATTTGTAATTGAGAGATTCATCATTTCTATTGTTTGCTTTTGAAAGGAGATTATAGGCAGTGATGGGTTTTGCCTCTGGTTTCTACAGTGACTGCTCATGTAAGAATAAATCCAGAATAAAGGATTATGATTACATAAAAGTTAATTCACTCCATAAACCTTTACTGAATGTCTGATGCATCCAAGCAGTGTGGTGATATGTGTCTCAAGGTGTGTAGGTGAAATGGATGCTGCCCCTAAAGACTGATTACTGTGATGACAAGAAGATCTATAATGCAAATTAAAGACAATGGACCTATGAGAGACATCAGCAAAATGTTTAAGAAATCTGGGGGACCCTTAAGGATGATTTTGACTAAGACAATTTTATGCAGAAGGTGGCCTCCTCTAGAAAAGGAGGATAGATCAGGTTTCCCAATAAACAATAGAGAAATAAGGCATTTAATAAAAGGTATTTGGCGTGGCAGCTGGGCTAGCAGGAGCGCAGGCACTGGCAGGGAGGGGGGAGGCTCGTTTGGGGGGCAGAACCCTTTGGTTGAAGTGTAACATTGGTCTTCAGATCTCAGTGGGGACAGGGGCTAGAGAGACAGAGATCAGACAGTTAAGTATCTTAGATGCCAGGACAAAGAATTTGGATCTCATCCAGCAGGTCATGAGAAGCCAGGAAAATTTGCAAACATGCAAACCAATCATGGCTAATGTACTGGCATAAGACATACCCAACCATTAGTATTAAGCCGCAAATAATTCAGCAAATTCAAGAAATATCTTTTTTTCTAGTTCTAAAATTCTGTGGAATAAATAATATAATGCTTCCCCTGATAATATAATTTATTATTATATGGCTCAAATGATTTAGGTTTTTCTTTCATTGAGAGCATAAGTCTTAAAATATCTAGTATGTGGTGGAGGACAATCCTAGTGTAACAGTAGGATGTTACTTCTGTTGGTAACACAATAGGTGTTACTTCTGTCCCTCTATCATTAGCCATAAAAAAATCAAAGAATTAGATCCTGGGTCTTTTGAATACCATTGAAAGGAGCCTGAAGAATCATCTCCTGTGGGCCACTTCTGAACACCCTTCTTTCACTGACTGTAGAAATGGAAACTCCTTCTTTCTTGTTCCTTTGTGGAATAAGAGGTACTTTCCCAGGATTAGTTGCTTCTGGAGAAGAAACAACAGATAAGTGAACATGTCTTAATTTACATTTATATTTTGCTTGACATTTGTAGGCCAAAAGACAAATTGCAAATGGCCTTTGTCAACGAACAATAATCTTATTAAACATGCTTGGCAAATACTTGTTGAATTTTGTATGGCTTTTTTTTTTTTTTCCCTTCCTATTAAGGCTGGAATTATGGATTCCATGATAGGTAAGAGAGAAAAAAGGCAGAAGTCTAAGGTTTCTTCCTCTGGAAAAAATACATTAATGGTATAATACAATATGATCAGGAAACTGACCTAAGTCTTTACCTTCAGAAGTTTAGAATCTGGGAAATGTTTTACCTATTCTTGCTGGGGAAGATTTATAGAAAAGTGAAGTGTACTACTATACTTTTTTCATAGATAATGTACCTGGAGTGTGTGTATATAGAGTGTATAACATAATAGCAACAGATGTAATAGATATTTAAAATTTGAAGACATAAAATATAAATGCATTGAATATAAATACACAGTTCTAAAAGAGGTCATACTTTGCCATTAATATCTATTTTCTTTGAATAAAGATATATTTCTATTTAAAAGCCTAAGATACATTTTTAAGACCTAAAGTACTTAGTCCTCTTTTTCTTATTAAATAGCATTTTTAATGAGACTTCAACACTTCTATTTAGTAAATATCCAACTAGGAAGGTTTCTGCAGGTTTTTTTAGTAGGGAATTTTGCACAAAAGAAGTGTTTTCTTATTAGCAAATTAGTTACTTTGAAGTATCTGGCAGATTACATCAGTCTCTTATTTGAATTGGTACTACAAGAAGACATCTATTGTACATTATTAGTGATGCATTAAATTGGTTATTTATGTTTTAAAATCTAAGCATGGAAGAATCTTTTGTGTTTGCCTTCGAAGATTGCTGTTATAATAAAACATTTTGAAATGAGTAAAGTTGTCCTTTTGGTTTAGTTAATGCATCACTGGAAAACGTAAAGATTTTAGCCTCTAACCACCCATCTCATAGTTTCACATAATGTGAGAAAATGTTCAAATTCCTTTATGTTTTAAGGAAAAAATGTTACATATTATTTGTCTAATAACTTTACATTCACAGTTTTGAAAATAATAAAGAAGAAGTCTTATTGATCATTAGTCTCAGATGTAGTCTAAATGTTTGAACATGGTAAGATCAAAGAATACTGTGCTATTTTTTCATGCTTTTATATGTAATAGTGATCTCTTCATATAGACACTAAGATCACATAGTTATTTTTTAATTGGAATTATAACTAAACTGTGTGTTCTTGCTTAGTCGGTAAGTTGTATCTGACTCTTTTACAACCACGTGGACTGTAGCCTGCCAGACTGCTCTGTCCATGGGATTCTCCAGACAAGAATACTGGAGTGAGTTGCCATTACCTTTTCCAGGGGATCTTCCCAACCCTGGGATCAAACCTGTGTCTCATGCATTGGCAGGTAGATTCTTTACCACTGAGCCACCAGGGAAGCCCCAAACCGTGTACTGGGAATCTTATTTTCAAGCTTCTATTTAAAAATTTCTACAAATGATGAAAAGTGGAGGACCAATAGTAATTTTTACTAATTCTTGACAGAAATGGGCGTATTTTGCTAAAGGTTTCCCACAATATATTGTATAACCCCATACTAGTAGTAATTTAACTCTAGGAATGGATAAAAAACTCTGTTCAGTGACTAAATATGTACTAGGTCATATTAGCCGAACAAGTAGACCGGTAACAAATGGGTCTCATGCTTCTTTGAATCCCTTACAGTACTAGACTGGGCTTCCCTGGTGGTGCAAATGATAAAGAATCTGCCTGCAATGCTGGAGACCTAGGTTTGATCCCTGGGTTGGGAAGATCCCCTGGAAGAGGGCATGGCAACCCACTCTAGCATTCTTGCCTGGAGGATCCCCATGACTGTAGCCTACCAGGCTGCTCTGTTCATGGGGTCGCAAAGAGTCAGGCATGACTGAGTGACTAAGAACATAGTACTAGACACATATTATTTAAAGACTCTCAATGATAACATCACCTCTAAATTTCCCTGAGAAAATAAAGGATAAATAAAATCAAGGCATGGAGCCCCAATGTCATATCTATACACTGCTTGTTTTAGACAAAGAGCTTTTCACTTCTGATTAGTGTCATCCTCTACCCCTGGGGTCTAGAGCCCATATTCTAGGATGTTCCATGGCTTTAGGAACTTCATTTCTCAACAGTTGCTATCTACCTTTATTTTCTCCAGTAGCCTGTCTCCCTCAACTTGCAAGTCTCTGGCTCATCTAAAATAATCTTCCCCTCTACTTTGCCTTCCTTTTTGAGGCATTATTTTCTTCCTTTCCTCAATTGCCAAACTTTTTCCTCTTTTTACCCTTTTCCTTACTGGTGGGCAATCAATGAATACAGTATGATTTCCATCCCAACCATCAGCACAACTGTCCTGACCTTGGTCACCATTGTCTCTTCAGTTCAGTTCAGTCGCTCAGTTGTGTCTGACTCTTTGCGACCCCATGAATCGCAGCACGCCAGGCCTCCCTGTCCATCACAAACTCCCGGAGTTCACTCAGACGCATGTCCATCGAGTCCGTGATGCCATCCAGCCATCTCATCCTCTGTCGTCCCCTTCTCCTCCTGCCGCCAATCTCTCCCAGCATCAGGGGCTTTTCCGATGACTCAACTCTTCACATGAGGTGGCCAAAGTACTGGAGTTTCAGGCTTAGCATCAGTCCTTCCAATGAACACCCAGGACCGATCTCCTTTACGATGGACTGGTTGGATCTCCTTGCAGTCCAAGGGACTCTCAAGAGTCTTCTCCAACACCACAGTTCAAAAGCATCAAATCTTCGGCCCTCAGCTTTCTTCACAGTCCAACTCTTACATCCATACATGACTACTGGAAAAACCATAGCCTTGACTAGACGGACCTTTGTTGGCAAAGTAATGTCTCTGCTTTTGAATATGCTATCTAGGTTGGTCATAACTTTCCTTCCAGGAGTAAGTGTCTTTTAATTTCATGCCTACAGTCACCATCTGCAGTGATTTTGGAGCCCAGAAAAAGTCTGCCACTGTTTCCACTGTTTCCCCATCTATTTCCCATGAAGTGATGGGACCAGATGTCATGATCTTCGTTTTCTGAATGTTGAGCTTTAAGCCAACTTTTTCACTCTCCTCTTTCACTTTCATCAAGAGGCTTTTGAGTTCCTCTTCACTTTCTGCCATAAGGGTGGTGTCATCTGCATATCTGAGGTTATTGATATTTCTCCTGCAATCTTGATTCCAGCTTGTGCTTCTTCCAGACCAGCATTTCTCATGATGTACTCCGCATATAAGTTAAATAAGCAGGGTGACAATATACAGCCTTGACGTACTCCTTTTCCTATTTGGAATCAGTCTGTTATCCCATGTCCAGTTCTAACTGTTGCTTCCTGACCTACATACAGGTTTCTCAAGAGGCAGGTCAGGTGGTCTGGTATTCCTATCTCTTTCAGAATTTTCCACAGTTTATTGTGATCCATACAGTCAAAGGCTTTGGCATAGTCAATAAAGCAGAAGTGGATGTTTTTCTGGAACTCTCTTGCTTTTTCGATGATCCAGCGGATGTTGGCAATTTGATCTCTGGTTCCTCTGCCTTTTCTAAAACTAGCTTGAACATCTGGAAGTTCATGGTGCACGTATTGCTGAAGCCTGGCTTGGAGAATTTTGAGCATTACTTTGCTAGCATGTGAGATGAGTGCAATTGTGCGGTAGTTTGAACATTCCTTGGCATTGCCTTTCTTTGGGATTGGACTGAAAACTGACCTTTTCCAGTCCTGTGGCCACTGCTAAGTTTTCCAAATTTGCTGGCATATTGAGTGCAGCACTTTCACAGCATCATCTTTGAGGATTTGAAATAGCTCAACTGGAATTCTTTTTTTTTTTTTTTTAACCAGCAAATACATAGTTTAATAACCATAGCTTAAGAGAAATTTTCCTTGAGTAAGTCAACAATGGTTTGTTGAGCCATTATCTGTTCATCAACTGGAATTCCATCACCTCCACTAGCTTTGTTTGTAGTGATGCTTTCTAAGGCCCACTTGACTTCACTTTCCAAGATGTCTGGCTGTAGGTGAGTGATCACACCATCGTGATTATCTGGGTCACGAAGATCTTTTTTGTACAGTTCTTCTGTGTATTCTTGCCACCTCTTAATATCTTCTGCTTCTGTTAGGTCCCTACCATTTCTGTCCTTTATTGAGCCCATCTTTGCATGAAATGTTCCCTTGGTATCTGTAATTTTCTTGAAGAGATCTCTAGTCTTTCCCATTCTGTTATTTTCCTCTATTTCTTTGCATTGATCACTGAAGAAGGCTTTCTTATCTCTCCTTGCTATTCTTTGGAACTCTGCATTCAGATGCTTATATCTTTCCTTTTCTCCTTTGCTTTTCACTTCTCTTCTTTTCGCAGCTATTTGTAAGGCCTCCCCAGACAGCCAGTTTGCTTTTTTTGCATTTCTTTTCCATGGGGATGGTCTTAATCCCTGTCTCCTGTACAATGTCACTAACCTCATTCCGTAGTTCATCAGGCATTCTGTCTATCAGATCTATTCCCTTAAATCTGTTTCTCAATTCTACTGTATAATCATAAGGGATTTGATTTAGGTCATACCTGAATGGTCTAGTGGTTTTCCCTACTGTCTTCAATTTAAGTCTGAATTTGGCAATAAGGAGTTCATGATCTGAGCCACAGTCAGCTCCCAGAGCTTCTCCATCTTTGGCTGCAAAGAATATAATGAGTCTGATTTTGGTGTTGACTATCTGGTGATGTCCATGTGTAGAGTCTTCTTTTGTGTTGTTGGAAGAGGGTGTTTGCTATGACTAGTGCATTCTCTTGGCAGAACTCTATTAGCCTTTGCCCTGCTCCATTCTGTATTCCAAGGCCAAATTTGCCTGTTACCCAGGTGTTTCTTGACTTCCTACTTTTGCATTCCAGTCCCCTATAATGAAAAGGACATCTTTTTTGGCTGTTAGTTCTAAAAGGTCTTGTAGGTCTTCAGAGAACCATTCAACTTCAGCTTCTTCAGCATTACTGGTTGGGGCATAGGCTTGGATTACTGTGATATTGAATGGTTTGCCTTGGAAACGAACAGAAATCAGTCTGTCGTTTTTGAGATTGCATCCAGGTACTGCATTTTGGACTCTTTTGTTGACCATGATGGCTACTCCATTTCTTCTAAGGGATTCCTGCCCGCAGTAGTAGATATAATGGTCATCTGAGTTAAATTCACCCATTCCAGTCCATTTTAGTTCGCTGATTCCTAGAATGTTGACATTTACTCTTGCCATCTCCTGTTTGACCACTTCCAATTTGCCTGATTCATGGACTTAACATTCCAGGTTCCTATGCAGTATTGCTCTTTACAGCATTGGACCTTGTTTCGGTCACCAGCCATATCCACAAATGGGTATTGTTTTTGTTTTGGCTCCATCCCTTCATTCTTTCTGGAGTTATTTTTCCACTGATCTCCCGTAGCATATTGGGCACCTACTGACCCAGGGAGTTCCTCTTTTGGTATCCTATCATTTTGCCTTTTCATACTGTTAATGGGGTTCTCAAGGCAAGAATACTGAAGTGGTTTGCCATTCCTTTCTCCCATGGGCCACATTCTGTCAGACCTCTCCACCATGACCCGCCTGTCTTGGGTGGCCCCACAGGGCATGGCTTAGTTTCATTGAGTTAGACAAGGCTGTGGTCCTAGTGTGATTAGATTGACTAGTGTTCTGTGATTATGGTTTCATTGTGTCTGCCCTCTCTCAACACCTACCATCTTACTTGGGTTTCTCTTACCTTGGTCGTGGGGTATCTCTTTATGGCTGCTCCAGCAAAGTGCAGCCACTGCTCCTTACTTTGGACGAGGGGGTATCTCCTCATGGCCGCCCCTCCTGATCTTGAATGTGGAATAGCTCCTCTCGGCCCTCCTGCACCCGCGCAGCCACAGCTCCTTGGACGTGAGGTTGCTCCTCCCAGCTGCCACCCCGGCCTCACCATTGTCCTACCATTTGCCAAATATTAGGGCCTCTACTCAGCCTTCCAACCCACTCCGGTATTCTTGCCTGGAGAATCCCATGGACAGAGGAGTCTGGCGGGATATGGTCCATAGGGTCACAAAGAGTCAGACACAACTGAAGTGACTTGGCACACACACACATACACAGCTCTCCTGTTGGGCCTTTCTGCAGGATTACTTCCCTCTTTTATGAAATCCTCTTTTCCTTTGACTCACTTCTTACTTTTGACTCCTCATCTTTTACTGACCCCTTAAGTGCTGCAATACCCAAGCTTTACCCTTGATTCCTTGGTTCATCTGTGTCATTCCACTTTGGTGAACTGCAACGACATCCATACTTTGATGCTTCACCAACCTCTGTACTTAGCTATGACTTCTTGTATCAGTGAGGGTTCTCCAGAGAAACAAAATCCAGTAGGATGCGTACATAGAAAGAAACATTTTAAACAGTTGGCTCAAGCAGTTGTGGGGGCTGCCAAGTCCAGAGTCTGTAGTGCAGGTCAGCAAGCCAGAAACACAGGCAGAGTCGATGTTGCAATCTTAAGTCTGAAATCTGAAGGGCAGGCTGACAGGATTTCTGTGTTAGAGTTGAGGCAAAATTTCTTCTTTGAAAACCTAATTTTGCTCTTAAGATCTTCAACTGATTGGATGAGCCCCACCCACACTATTGAGGATAATCTCCTTTACTTAAAGGTAACTGCATATGAATATTAATTACATCTACAAAATATTATCACCACAGTATCTAAACTAGTGTCTGATCAAGCAACTGTGTACCACAGCTTAGCCAAGTTGACACATAAAATTAACCATCACATTTCCTTTACAGCTCTTGGTGTGTTTCAGCTCTAGGAATAGTTAGAAGACATTTAGATTGAGATTTGACCCTTGATTCTTGCTGGGTTACCTTGGGCACATTTCTTAATCTCCCAAATAGCAATTCCTTTGTTTATAAAACAATAATGATTGGTCTGTGTATTTGTCTCCATGATATACTTATTCTTTTTGTATCAGCCCTGTGCTTTTCGTATGCCAGCTACCTAAATATAAATGAATGGAGTTCTTAATGAATGAAAACAGGAACAAGACTTGAGTTTTGATGTCACCCAAAGG
This sequence comes from Oryx dammah, assembly GCF_014754425.2. Classification (NCBI taxonomy): domain Eukaryota; kingdom Metazoa; phylum Chordata; class Mammalia; order Artiodactyla; family Bovidae; genus Oryx; species Oryx dammah. Next base: position 48,780,771 of record NW_024070203.1, on the reverse strand, counting down.
GGGAGCTAAGATTCAGACTTTAGAATCAGATTAAAAGTTCTTACCAACAAATTTCTCTAGTTAGAAAAAAAAAGGAAATATGCATACACAGTACATATCAGTTCAGTTCAGTTCAGTCGCTCAGTTGTGTCCGACTCTTTGCGACCCCATTGTATTTCTTCCAGTCCAGCATTTCTCATGATGTACTCTGCATATACTGTGTGTATATGTGTGCTTTATAGATAGAATGAATGCGAGCTACAGTGTTTATAGCACAGCTGGAATCAAGATTGCCAGGAGAAATGTCAATAACCTCAGATATGCAGATGACACCACCCTTATGGCAGAAAGTGAAGAGGAGCTAAAAAGCCTCTTGATGAAAGTGAAAGGGGAGAGTGAAAAAGTTGGCTTAAAGCTCAACATTCAGAAAACGAAGATCATGGCATCCGGCCCCATAACTTCATGGGAAATAGATGGGGAAACAGTGGAAACACTGGCAAACTTTACTTTTTTGGGCTCCAAAATCACTGCAGATGGTGATTGTAGGCATGAAATTAAAAGACGCTTACTCCTGGAAGGAAAGTTATGACCAACCTAGATAGCATATTCAAAAGCAGAGACATTACTTTGCCAGCAAAATCCGTCTAGTCAAGGCTATGGTTTTTCCAGTAGTCATGTATGGATATGAGAATTGGACTGTGAAGAAAGCTGAGGGCCGAAGATTTGATGCTTTTGAACTGTGGTGTTGGAGAAGATTCTTGAGAGTCCCTTGGACTGCAAGGAGATCCAATCAGTCCATTCTAGAGGAGATCAGCCCTGGGTGTTCTTTGGAAGGAATGATCCTAAAGCTGAAACTCCAGTACTTTGGCCACCTCATGTGAAGAGTTGACTCATTGGAAAAGACTCTGATGCTGGGAGGGATTGGGAGCAGGAGGAGAAGGGGACGACAGAGGATGAGATGGCCGGATGGGATCACCGACTCTATGGACGTGAGTTTGAGTGAACTCTGGGAGATGGTGATGGACAGGGAGGCCTGGCGTGCTGCAATTCATGGGATCGCAAAGAATCGGATACGACTGAGCAACTGAACTGAACTGAACGGAACAGTGTTTATACACATATATACTATATACTGTATAGTACATGTGCTGTATGGCCATTCACACAACAAATATTTCACATCCCCAAAGTGCCAGGCAGTACAGTAGGAGTGGACCCCATAACATTAGGGGTTTTCTGACTCTGCCTTTGTTACTTTCTTCATTGGCCACTGACATGTAAAAGATAATTGCCTGGTGGGATTAGTTACAGTAATTGCAGAATAGCAATAATGCTTATCTTTTTTCCTCCAGACATCACAATATTATGTCAGACTGGCTCTGCTGAATGCTCCTTGAATAGTATAAATCATGTAGGAAATTGACTCCAAATAACATGATTTTATCCTACTGACAAATTTACAAACATAATATGCCTGTGTGCATGCTCAGCCCCTCAGTAGTGTCTGATTCCTTGTGACTTCGCAGACTGTAGCCTGCCAGTCTCCTCTGTCCATGGTCTTCTCTAGGGAAGAATACTAGAGTGAATTGCCATTCCCTTCTCCAGGGATCTTCCCTACCCAGGCATCAAACCCGCATCTCCTGAATTGCAGGTGGGTTCTTTACACTGCACCACCTTGGAAGCCCTTATAAACACAATGTATGTTATGCCCATTGTTAAGGGATCACTGTTATTAGGTTGCTACCTATGAGTCAGTATCATCAGCTTTCTCTTTATACAGTGTTGAATTACATTTTAGAGATTTGCAGAAACACTTATTACATAAAGCATATAGGATGTTGTATTAGCAACTTTTTTTTAAAAAATAAGAATTTTGCTAAATAAATGCCCTCCTCCAGGGGATCTTCCTGACTCAGGAGTCGAACCCTCATCTCTTCTCTGGCTTTGGCAGGCAGGGTATTTACTTACCAGTGCCATCTGGGAAGCCCCAATGATACAGAAACACTTGAATGTTCTATTATTATAAATTTGAGGAGGAGAGAGAAGTTTCAGAAGATTATACTAATGTCAGAGAGTACATCTATATGACTTTTGTAAAGTTTGGTGTAACAAACTCATAATCTGATTGAGATGATGTACAATTGTACCTGGAGATAAATAACTTGTAAGAATCTGTCATAGGTGTAATTGATAATTAAAAAGTTATCCTGTGATGCAAGTAGGTTTTGCTCCAGCCTTTAAATGACCAAATGATTAACGATACCGTGTAGCTAATGGCTTAATTCTTTTTCTCAATTATCATTAAGAAAATATTATTGGGGCTTCCCTGCAGTCCAGTGGTTAAGACTTCATCTTTCATTGCAGTGGGTACAAGTTTGATCTCTGGTTGGGAAGCTAAGATTCCACTTGTCTCGTGGCCAAAAAACCAAAACATAAAACAATATTGTAACAAATTCAATACAGATGTTAAAGATGGGCCACATCAAAAAAAAATTTTTTTTTAATATTATTGGATGTTATTACCTGTTTTAATGAACATGGCTTTTCTAGTAATAAACTCCCAATAATTGACAAAATGATATCTTATTATTGAACACTAATTCACTTGTGCTATGATTTACTGATATAAAACCCTGATAGTGTTAGTCATTTGGGCTACATGAAACAAAGCAAAAATTAAATAGACTTTATCATTGTAATAGTAACTTTGGATGTTTATTCATTTGCAAAAGAATCTTATGATTTTTATGATTACATAAAGATCTAAGCTTTAGATTAAGGCCAAATCTGCATCACATAATAAGAAATGGGGGACTTGGCAATTAACAGGCTTAAGCCAGTTTGATAGATTAAGTAATCTGCTCTCTATGGGGTTGAGTCCAGAAGATAATTGCCGTTCTTTACTTCTTAATGATTGTTCAGGGTTGGGAAAAATCATCCGGAGTTTAAAAATGCCAGATAAGACAGGAAATTAATGAACCTTTCCTGAGTAGGAATGTTCCTACTCAGGAAGTAGATGCTCCTTGGAAGCATTTAATCTATGGTTTTCATATGTTTGTGCTGAACTTACTATTAATTCTGATGCTCATATATTAAATTTTGACAGCAAAGTAATAGAAGATTTTTAAAATAAAAAGAATTGCTAGCAACTATTTAGAGCCATGCTATCCAATATGTTAACCATTAGCCACATGTGACTACTGAGTGTTGGAAATGTGGTTTGTTCACATGTGATGTGTGCCATTAAGCATTTCAAAATTCAGTCAGTCAGTCAGTTCAGTTGCTCAGTCGTGTCTGACCCTTTGTGACCCTGTGAACCGCAGCATGCCAAGCCTCCCTGTCCATCACCAACTCCCAGAGTCCACCCAAACCCATGTCCATTGAGTCCCTGATGCCATCCAACCATCTCATCCGCTGTTGTCCCCTTCTCCTCCTGCCCCCAATCTTTCCCAGCATCAGGGTCTTTTCAAAGGAGTCAGCTCTTTGCATCAGGTGGCCAAAGTATTGGAGTTTCAGCTTCAGCATCAGTCCTTCCAATGAACACCCAGGCCTGATCTCCTTTAGGATGGACTGGTTGGATCTCCTTGCAGTCCAGGGGACTCTCAAGAGACTTCTCTAGCACCACAGTTCAAAAGCATCAATTCTTCGACACTCAGCTTTCTTTATAGACTAACTCTCACATCCATACATGACCACTGGAAGAACTATAGCCTTGACTAGATGGACCTTTGTTGACTAATGTCTCTGCTTTTTAATATGCTGTCTAGGTTAGTCATAACTTTCCTTCCAAGGAGTAAGCATCTTTTAATTTCATGGCTGCAGTCACCATCTGCAGTGATTTTGGAGCCCAGATAAATAAAGTCAGCCACTGTTTCCACTGTTTCCCTGTCTATTTGCCATGAAGTGATGGGACTGGATGCCATGATCTTAGTTTTCTGTATGTTGAGCTTTAAGCCAACTTTTTCACTCTCCTCTTTCACTTTCATCAAGAGACCTTTTTAGTTCTTCACTTTCTGCTTATGCATTAAGGGTGGTATCATCTGCATATCTGAGGTTATTGATATTTCTCCTGGCAATCTTGATCCCATCTTATGCTTCCTCCACCCCAGCGTTTCTCATGATGTACTCTGCATATAAGTTAAATAAGCAGGGTGACAATATACACCTTGACGTACTCCTTTTCCTATTTGGAACCAGTCTGTTGTTCCATGTCCAGTTCTAACTGTTGCTTCCTGACCTGCATACAGGTTTCTCAAGAGGCAGGTCAGGTGGTCTGGTATTCCCATCTCTCAAAATTTTCCACAGTTTATTGTGATCCACACAGTCAAAGGCTTTGGCATAGTCAATAAAGCAGAAGTGGATGTTTTTCTGGAACTCTCTTGCTTTTTTGATGATCCAGCAGATGTTGGCAATTTGATCTCTTGTTCCTCTGCCTTTTCTAAAACCAGCTTGAACATCTGGAAGTTCACGGTTCACATATTGCTGAAGCCTTGGAGAATTTTGAGCATTACTTTAGTAGTGTGTGAGATGAGTACAGCTGTGCGGTAGTTTGAGCATTCCTTGGCATTGCCTTTCTTTGGGACTGGAATGAAAACTGACCTTTTCCAGTCCTGTGGCCCCTGCTAAGTTTTCCAAATTTGCTGGCATATTGAGTGCAGCACTTTCACAGCATCATCTTTCAGGATTTGAAATAGCTCAACTGGAATTCCATCACCTCCACTAGCTTTGTTTGTAGTGATGCTTCCTAAGGCCCACTTGATTTCAATTTCCAGGATGTCTGGCTCTAGGTGAGTGATCACACCATCATGATTATCTGGGTCATTAAGATCTTTTTCGTACAGTTCTTCTGTGTATTCTTGCCACCTCTTGGCTTAATATCTTCTGCTTCTGTTAGGTCCCTACCATTTCTGTCCTTTATCGAGCCCATCTTTGCATGAAATGTTCCCTTGGTATCTGTAATTTTCTTGAAGAGATCTCTAGTCTTTCCCATTCTAGATCCAGTACCAAAAATAAATGTGTAAGATCTCATCAATGACTTTTTATTGATTAAATATTAAAATGAGGTTATTTTGGATGTATCAGGTTAATAAGTATATATTCTTAAAGTTAATTCCATCTCTTTACTTTTTAAAATGTGACTATAAAAATTACAAATGTATCCCACTTTATATTTCTATTGGACTGTCCTTGTCTAGACAAACTTTTATTTAAGATGAGAAAGCTGAAACCCAAAGACGTGAAGGGACTTATCCAAGCTTGCACACCTTATAAACTGTGAGGTGGAGCTGAGATTCAAACCCAGGCTTTCTGATATCTGACTCAGTTCTTTCCATTCTGACACTTCCTTCAGATGTGGCAGTTATAACACACACACACATACACACAAACACATACGCACACATTCCAGAGCATGTACGTTTCAGTAAGTATTGGTTCTTCCAATACTTTCAATAAGAAGTGGCCATCTTAGCATCTTGGGAGGCACTTTATGTTTGTTTATTTTAGTGATACATGTAAGTTTCCACTTTCAGAAATGTCTTCAGAATTTTCCAAACTTTCTTTTGGTAGCAACTTTATCACTTTTTGTGGGGCTTTGATTTTCAGAAATAACTACAAATTATTTCCAGTGTCCCTGGTGGTTCAGACAGTAAACAATCTACCTGCAATGCAGGACACCTGGGTTCAATCCCTGGGTTGGGAAGACCCGCTGCAGAAGGGAATGGCAACCCACTCCAGTATTCTTGCCTGAAGAATTCCATGGACAGAGGAGCCTCGTGGGCTACAGTTAATGGGATCACAAAGAGTTGAACATGACTGAGTGACTGACACTCACACAGATTATTTAGAGATGTTTGCAAAGTAATTTTATTGTGTCTGAAAGTGTGATCTTAAAAGAAGATAACTTCATATTTGTGTACCTGTGTGTACATGTATACCGAGGTGTGTGTGAGGGAGAGCGAGCGAGAACAGGTATGCTTGAGGTAGACAGTCTTGTGAAAGGCAATTCCAAAATGGACTTCTCCAACTATATTAATTGCTGTTTCCCTTGATGAATATTAAGAGTGTTCATTTGGTCACATTTTTCATGAGATAAACCCAAGAATTAGTGTTAACTATTTAAATATATAATATATATATTGAGCTTTGTAAGTTATTACTGGTAATTTATAATTTAGTTTAAGGTCTCTTGTCTTTAAATGTGGTAAATTAAGTAATGAAAAAAACGCGACTTTTTGTTGGCATTTTGTTTAATAACTGGAGGACTCTATAATGTTACATTAAATAGAGAGGACATTAAATAAGTAATGAATCGTTTGGTAAAGTAACTGATATGTGTTTTTTAAAATAGTTAGAAATATAAATGCTTAAAATAAACTTTCTAACATTTTAACCATTACTTTTACTCATTAACCAGTTAAAAAAAAAAAAAAAGACCTCTCACTTCCAATTAAATGGCAGAGCACTTTTACTTCATTGACCTTTATTGATATGTGATGCTATGCATTTGTGTAACTGAGAAAAAAAATATTATATCACCCAGGAAAATGAAGAAATCCTGCTGAGGCTTGTTATGTGGTTTTTATAATATGAAGTAGCAAACTTAATATCTGTAAATTAATGAATACCATAATCATATTCCCCCATATTTCATTAAATTTTATACATAGTGATATATTTAATGCTTAGTATACCTAGAGACCAGTCCACTTCTAATTTGAACAGGTCAGTTTCCTTGTATGGTATTTTGGGTTATAGCCAACCAACCCAGAATGTGATATAAAGTAGATTTATTGTTCCAATTGCAAATAAAAAAATCATACCCAACAAGAGTAAAAACTCTTCCTTTTATCAATAGAATATATTACTTTAGAAATGGGAACAGAGTTAAGGTTTTTATACTAAATATATGATAAAGGAACTCTGAGATTGTAATAAAGTGTTCTTATTATACATTACCCTGGGGGATTCTACAGTGTCTTGTAATTTTTTAATCTCCATTTTGTTGACATAACACAACTGGAAAAATGTTTTTCCTTCTGTATGCAAATAAGCAATCTGCTGCTGCTGCTGCTGCTAAGTCGCTTCAGTCGTGTCCAACTCCTTGCGACCCCATAGACAGCAGCCCACCAGGCTTCCCCATCCCTGGGATTCTCCAGGCAAGAACACTGGAGTGGGTTGCCATTTCCTTCTCCAATGCATGAAAGTGAAAAGTGAAAGTGAAGTCACTCAGTCGTGCCCGACTCCTAGCGACCCCATGGACTGCAGCCTACCAGGTTTCTCCATCCATGGATTTTTCAGGCAAGAATACTGGAGTGGGGTGCCATTGCCTTCTCCGAAATAAGTAATCTATAAGATTTTAAATGTTAGTTGTTATCAAAACTTTCCATTAAAATTTAAGTTAATGTTATTTCTTAAAATTTTTTATATTTCTAATTGCAGTGCAAATGGTTTACAGTTTATTGATAATACAGATCATTTTAAGAGTCTTAGGGACTTCCCTGGCAGTCCTCTGGTTAAGACTTGCCCTCCAGTACAAGGGATGTGCATTCGAGCTAAGATCGCACATGCCTTGAGGCCAAAAAAACAAAGGGACAGAGGGAACCAATGTTGTAACAAATTCAGTAGAGACTTAAAAAATGTGAGACCTTTCTTTAAAAGAGAAAGAACTCATAAAAAAAAGAGTTTTTACTCTGAACAAAGATTTTTAGATTTTTAATAGAACTTCAGACCTATAGATCAAACTGAAGTAGTTTTACTTAGTCTTCTTTTGAATTTACCATAGATAGACTTGAATATCATTCAGTCATCAGACTTGATTGCATATAAAGATGAGAGAAGTACCTATTCATAGAGGCAAAATGTCAGTTTGCAAAAATGTTATTCTGAAAAATTCTATGCGTTCATTGTATCACCTACAGTTGTGACTACTATACTTGCTTCACCATATATGTCTCTATTTAAGCATCTCTCTATTAATCTCTCTTTGGGAGATACATTTCAAAAGAGTAGACATTCATGTACTCTTCCTCCTCCCCAGTAATTTTAAATGCATGTTATTAACTTGAATTCAGTGTTTGTTGATGATTCTTCTGTTGCCTTTTGAGGTAAAATTTACACATAATAAAATGCACAAATCCTAAGTATACAAGCTGACAAGTCTTGACCGTGTGCCTGTGCAACTCAAGCCTCTATCAAGATATAAAATATTACCATCGCCACAAGAAATTCCCCGAGGTCCCTTTTCCATCAATCCCAGCCCTTGCCACCATCAAAGGTAACTATTGTTCTGGTATTATTCCATGATCTATTAGTTTTGCCTGTTCCAGAACTTCATATAAATAAACTCATATAGCATACACTTGCTTGTGTATTGCTGCTTTTATTCAGCAAAACGTTTTGGGGGTGTATCCATGTTGCTCTGTGTATCTGTGGTTTGTTTCTTTTTACTGCCAAATAGTTCAGTATTTTGTTGTAGGAATAGACCACAGTTTGTTTATTCATTCTCCTTTTGATAGACACCTGAGCTCTTTCCAGTTTTCAACTACCATAAGTATAGCTGTTATGAACATTCTTGTACAAGTCTTTTATGTTTTCATTTCTCTTGGATCAGTCCCTAAAAGTAGATTTCTGGGTCATAGGGTAGGTGTGCATTTTATATAAGACATCATTTGATGCTCCCACCAACCACATGCAGAGTTCAGTTGCTGCACATCTTTGCCAACATTGGGTGTGTCCTTTTAATTTTATCCATAATGTGGGTGTGTAATGATATCTCATTGGTTTGAGTTTGTTTTTCCCTGATAACTAATGATGTTGAGTACTTTTTCATGTGTTTATTGGTCATTCATATATCTTTCTTTGTGAAGAATCTGTTCAAATTTTTGCCCATTTTAAAATAGGTTGTTTGTCTTTTTATTGTTAAGTTATAGAAGTCCATTATTGGTATCCTAGATCCTAATCCTTTGTCATATATGCTTTACAAGTATTTTTTTTCTTAGTCTTTGGCTTCCTTATTCATCTTCTTTGCAGTGTATTTTCATGAGTACAAGCTTTTAATTTTAATACAGTCCATACATTTTTACTTTATGATAATTTATCTTTGTTTTAAGAAACTTTTGCCTAGTCTCAATTTGTAAAGATATTCTTTTTTTCGTGTAAGAGCTTTATAGCTTCAGCTTTTACATTTAAGTTTAAGTGAAGTCGCTCAGTCGTGTCTGACTCTTTGCGACCCCGTGGACTGTAGCCTACCAGGCTCTTCCATCCATGGGATTCTCCAGGCAAGAGTACTGGAGTGGGTTGCCATTTCCTTCTCCAGGGGATCTTCCCGACCCAGGGATCGAACCCAGGTCTCCCGCATTGGAGGCAGACGCTTTAACCTCTGAGCCACTAAGGTAGATCTAAAGTTAATTTTTGTGTGTAGTGAGAGAAGTCTAAGTTTTGTTTGTTTCTTTGTTTACACGTGGCATTCAGTTAGGGAATGCTAACATAGTTGGATTACTTTGATGTTTTGTTGAAAATCAAATGACCAAATTAAGTGTGAGTCTATTTCTGGTTTTCCTATTCTGTTCCATTCATCTATTTGCCAGTCTGTATGCTGATATTTTTGTTGTTTAGTCGCTAAGTCATGTTTGATTCTTTGTGATCCCATGGCTGCCTCATACCAGGCTTCCCTGTCCTTCACTATCTCCCAGAGTTTACTCAAACTCATGTCCATTGAGTCGGTGATGCCATCCAACTGTCTCTTTCTCTGTCACCCCCTTCTCCTCCTGCCTTCAGTCTTTCCCAGCGTTGGGGTCTTTTCCAGTGAATGAGTGGATTCTTGGCATCAGGTGGCCAAAGTATTGGAGCTTCAGCTTTAGTATCAGTCCTTCCAATGAATATTAGGGTTGATTTCCTTTAGTAAATATGCTAACATTACTGTACTTTATATGAAATGAATGGTGCTTTTAATATCTTTATTGTAGCTTTGTATTAAGTGAATGACGATGTTTAACAGCTGCATATATGCCATTGTATGTATGTAACTTTATTTTCTGGCCAGTTTTTAATTTAATTTAATTTTTATTTAACTTAATTTCCAACTTTGTACTACCATAAAAAATACTGCCTTGCACATATATCTTTCCCTACTTGTTGAATTATCTCTTCAGGGTTAATTTCTATATGGGAATTCTGGGTCAAAAGATGAGGACATTTTTCATTTTGATGTATAAACCCAATCTGTCTTTTACACTCCCGTCAACTTTAGTATCAGGGTACCCTGTTTCCTCTTACCATGTGAGGAGTTAAGCTTAATTTTAATAAGAAGAATTAGTGAACTTGGACTCGGAGAGCTTGTGTATATAGTTGTGTATCTGTTTATGGATTGTCATTTACTTACAAATCCTCCTAATTTTTCTGTCCAAATAAAGTAGAAAGTATTTTCCAACAGGGTATGTCTTGCCTATACGAAATGATTTCCTAAGCCTCAGGTTCTGTTTTCGCTTTTGCTGGTAATGACTCTGTGTTAACAGAGCAGTAGGTGAGGCTGACTAAGCTGGTGAGCATCACTCTGACTGTGGAGTCACCTCCGAGAACTCTCACTGAACTCTGTACTTAGGCTTTCAAAACAACGAAAAAGTCCTTGAACAATAGAAAATAGTCTGGGCTCATTTAATGGATACCTGGTAATTTTCTGACATAATAGTAGCTTGTATTGCACAGTTTACAGTGCCAATCTGAATCAGTAACAATGCAATGCTTTATTATTTTTGTACTCTATATTTGTACTAAACTCTTAAATGTTGAGAGTTGAAAACAAAGCTTGGTACTGGACCTCTTTTCATGCCCCCCCTCCTCCCCCATTTCTTGGTGATGTGGGAAGGAATTTTCCATTAACTCTCTTTGTGGCCAGTTTAAAGGAAAAAAAAAAAATCAAAACATGCCAAATCAGGAAAACACTGAACCATGAGATCTTGACCAGCTTAACAGTTTCTTTCCTTAAGTATTTTTACATTGCTAAATGAGGCTTAAATCTGATTTATTTCTTAAGGGTAAGTATAATAAATGTTGAGCTGAGACATCAGCAGATGGACATTCTAAGTCCTAAGACATAAAGAAATACCTGTGTGATCTTTGACAAATTGCTGATGTGTGTGTGTGTTCATCACTTAGTCGTGTCCAACTCTTTGTGACCCCGTGGACTTGTAGCCCACCAGGCTATGGAATTCTCCAGGCAAGAATACTGGAGTAGATTGCCATTTCCTTCTCCAGGGGATCTTCCTGACCCAGAAATCGAACCTGGGCAGGCAGATTCTTTACCATTTGAGCTATAGGGAAGTCAGACAAATTGCTGAAATCTTTACTAAATCTTTGTAGGTCTCCGTTTCCTTATCTGTAAAACAAGGACTTGATCTTTGGTATCTCCAAGACTCCTTGCTGTTCTATAATTCTTTGATTGAATCGTCCCAGATTTCCAACTTAGGATAAAAGTTTATTTGAAAATCAGTAGATTTTAAATACAGCTTAGCTAAATATTTTGGGTTAGAAATGGACATAAGTACAGAAAATTTTTTAATGTATTTAAACCCCTGAAACTACAATTTCCTTAGCTATGCACGCTGTGCCTTCCTAAATAATGTCAGAGCAGAAATCTAGGATTTTTTTTTCCACGCAAGCATACACAGAAATGTTAGGGGAAATAGACTGTGTGCTTTTTTTGAATCACCTGTTGAGAAAATGGGCAACTATTGACAAGTCTGATTCATGGTTGAGTGACTGCTCTGCTAGTCTTCACATGATCCCCACTGAGCAAAATCTTTGACCGCCTGCTAAAACGAGGTCTGTTTGAAGTTTCTTTTTAACATTTCCAAAACGTTAATTCAGCAGGATGTCTCCACTGGGGTTCTCCATGTCACCAAGTCAGCAGCTGCTGAAATCCATTCACTTCAGCATGAAATGTTTTCATAAGTGCTTTTTCTATTTGTGACAACAGCAAAGTAAACAAAAGACTAAAATTCTACCTCATTCAACATTTACATGTGTTAAAACTGCTTCTGATTGCAGTTTACATTCATGGTATTTATTTGCAAGCATTGATACCAAAAGACAGGTTTACTGCAGAGGATTTGAAAGTAGCCTGGCCTGCAAAATATACTACACTGTGTGCCTCTTTTTAAAGTAATGTATCTAAATATTCAGACTTTGAATAAATAAGAATTTATGCTATGTTTTTAAAGCAAAAGTTTATATTTCTTATGAAGCTATGATTTTTGTGTGTGTGTATTTGTGTGTCCATAGTTGGTTTAGTATATATTTACATCCCCATGAACTGTTTGTTAATTTTGAAAATGGAATAGTATAATTGTAAAATATAGTAGTATTTATAAATTCTTTCAGAAGTTTCCTGCTTTAAAAGGAAAGATATTAAGCTTTTAGGGGCATAATTTAACAGGATAAAGTAATGTAAAATTCTTGAGGTAAAGAATTGAGGACAGAAAAATCTGATGGTAAAGATAAGGCACACCAAGGTCTACAGATGATATTGAATTGTTTAAATAGGGCTGTACTCCTTAGAGCAAGGATCTCTTATTCACTGTCAGTAAAAGCCATATATATCTCTCATTGATTGCAGAGTTAAGCATGAGAACTGCTATGTTTTCTTGGTATGGTCTGTGCTAATAAGCCCCTTTGTCTGTTTATTCAGGCTTTAAAAGACTTAAGTGTAGTTTTATAAGTTCATTAACCCGCTTCAGTCTTTGAGATGCATTTCACTTTCATATTATCAAATTTCATGACATACAAAGAATTATCAGATCAACCCATTATACAGCCAAGCAGCATGAAGTCTTTTTCCATCTACAGGGAGAACATTGTATAAATCAGGCTCTCAGGTTTCAGTGGGAGGCAGAGGGTTGCACCATGTCCATTTGTCAACTTGATCGCACCGCAGCGAGGTTACATTAGCTTGTCTTTGAACAGAAGTGAAATCGTATGCGAAGCTCCCCTTTCTGTCATCTACACTAACATCCATCCTCTTAAACCAAGGCCTTGGAGAAAAACAAAGTGATGGCCCAATATAATCAGTCACTCAAGCTGTCTGTCACCTGTTTTCTTAAGGAAATGACTTTTAAGTCAGAGCAGAGAACTGTGGAAAATTAACAAGGTTTGTAGTAGTAAAAGTAGGTGGAATTTTTTTTTAACTGCAGATGTCTTTTTGAGAAGATTTGATATGTAGAATGCCAAAAAGGACTCCCCCGCCCCAACCTCTTTCTTTGATAATGAACCTCCTGAAATTTATTACTTCTGGAACAATAGACCTACTGCTGTTAACAACCAGAGTCTTTTTTGCTTAATGTGACTACCAGTTAATGCTCCTGAGAAACTTTCTGTAAAACTCAGTCTACAAAATGTTCAGCTTCAGTGGATCCTCCAACAGCTAGCTCACCATCTTTCAATTTAGAGCTATCTGAATTTCAGTTGTGTAATGGCAAATCTTGCAGCTAGGAGTCTGCTGTAGGGTAAATGGTACTTTACATGTAAAGTATTAACATTTTGTCTAATATTACACTTAGACAATTTCTTTGAAACTGTTAGTCTCTGTGGAAACCCTAACTGTATTGCCAAATGATAGTCAATCTGAGGGGGGTGATCAAATTTGCAAGTTTTATTTCCCTAAGCTTGTTTTATGGGCTGAAACACTCAGGTCATTTGCACCCTGTCTCATTCATCACAAAGTAGTTAAACTCAGATTGTTAAACCAGGAGAGATTAGCTGACAGACAGTGGTACATTAGATTAAGGCCTCCTTCAGTTGTACTGAACTATTTAACCATTCCATTTGTGTGACATTTATAGCAAACTGTGTTTGGGGTGGACTTTAAAAGAAGCAGGAAGAGAATTTTAAAACAAGGGGAAATAACCAGTCTTTTTTTTTTTCAGTAATATGATTCATATTTTTTAAAATCTTTTTCATTTGCTCTATCAGTCACTAATATTGAAGACCTCTTGAAAAAGAAGCAAGTGTGCTTAAATGTAAAGGAAGTCTCCCTTGTGTTTGCTCTGTAAACATACTTAATAGTTTAAATGATTGTTAGATTTTTTAATATGGAAAAAACACCCCTTCTGTCCAAGTGTTGCTAAAAGCACATTCAATCTGTTCTTTAAAAATATTCTAGAAAGCCCCCAAAGAATTAGTAGACAAAACTGATCCATACTTCTCAGTACTGGAGAATAGAAACTTGGATTTTTCAAAAAGGAAAAGAAATGCACACTTATGTTAATTATAATTAATGCATTTTACAAAATGCAGTAGTAACCCCTACATTACCACCCTCCATGAGTTACTCAGCATGCTATTATAGAGAAGCTTTATTGTTTTCTTCCCTTGTGAAATATATGCAAACATTTGGAATTGGTGAACTTCTGAGAAATCCACAAGATCAATCTTGATTCGTTTATTTTTCTTAGCCAAGATTTTGATAGCCTGGTCTAGCTTTTTTCTCTTCTAAGAGCATTCCTTATTTTCTCTGTTAAGGAATGAAATGTTATTAAAAGCAACTCATAAATGAAAGAGCGAAAAACAGTTTTAAGTAACTGAATCTTTCATTGTCAGTGAGGAGGCCTCAAATTTAAAAGACTGATCTTTAATTGCCCTTTTCCTCATATTTCTTCCCAATGTAACCTCAAGGTGATTTTTAGAGTTATGTCTTAATTGAGTGGTCATTTTACCTTTGCTTTAGAGCAATTTATTACCACTTTATTTCCTTTATTACAGGTTTATTTCCTTGGACTAGCAGAGACATAAATGCTGGGTTCTTTGTAATCAGAAGCTATTTTATGATGAATTTGGTCTTCAAATAGGAAATCTGAGCATATTTTTTTAACCTTGCATCCACAACTGGATACAAACCTGATGTCATTTGCACAGAAAATATATAAAAAATATATATGTTGTTTTGTGATTTTTAGTCCCATCTTTTTATTTGGAATTATGTTTATAAATAAAAATAATTTTAAAATTATATGTTACATAAGAGTCTACTTACATTGCCCCACTGTTCTTTTAAAGGAGAAAATTGTTCCTAGTAAAGTTTTTGATTCATTCACCCATATATTCCCATAACATTTACCTAGTACAAACTTTGTGCCACAAAACTGAAACTGTTTTGCCTGGACTAAATATTTGCATCATACAAAATGTTTTTTGTTTATAGTAAACTGATTTTTTTTCCCCAAAATTAGATTAAAATTTTTCTATTTCAGAATCACCAATTCTCCCAAATAATTTCATCACTATCAGTTAATACATGTTTTGACTCACTATAAAGCATGAATTCATTTTTATGTTAAATATAGGTTGCACCTAATGAAAATTTATATCTGGTTTTTAAGTAACTTTACCCTCTCCTTTCTTAGATCCCAAATGTTGGTTTTCTTTTCTGGTATCAGTTGTTAATTGGAATCAAGCTAATTTGGTCTGGAATTGTTTAAACCACTGTTCAACATTAATATTACTGACACAATATTGCCTTCTACAGATATATTTAAAGCTCTTAAAGATGTGCCAACATGCTGTATGTGGGGAGTTGGCAAGAAAAGTGTTCCTTTTTGTGTTGCAGAGTGCAGCAGGAACAAGCAAGAGTTGCACATTAAACAAACAAATCAGATCCTCTATCATCTCTTTATCAAATAGAAGGGCACTCCTGGGTGTTTATGTGAAGGGAGAGAAAAGTGCATTCTTCATCCATAATCACTGCCATGTTTGGGAACCTCCTTTATTATTGCAGAAAACTCACTGCCTCTTTACCTCTTTATTAATTTCCAATGACAGTCAGAGGTTTTCAGTTTGAGGAGGAAACACCAGGGTCCCTCTCTTCTATCAAGACAACCAAACTCCACCCCCACCCCACCATTGGAGTTACTAGCAGGCACTGAGGCCCAAGGTCTTGTCCAGAGGTAGTATCAGGGAAGCCGTTCAATAAGACGTTCTCCACATCACTTCCCTGACTGCCCTATGGGTAGCACTGGCAGCTTCATGGACAAGAGTGTTCTTAAGCTAGGGCTCCATTAAAATGCTTCGTTGCTTGAATGATGTCACAAGTAGGGGTGAAGGAGCATATTACATTTGTCACTCACACAAATTTCAAGAGTTACATGGCTAATGAGAGGAAAATTCTGAAATATTAGGTATGGTTTTCTGTGATCATTATAAGACATTTTCTTGGATTCCCAGCTTAAAACAATTGTTTAAAAGCAGATATGGAGAATAGATATTTTTCAGGAAAAACTGATGGGTGTTTTCTGTTATTAGAACTCATGTTTAGTAAAAAAAAAAAAAATGTTTTGCATTTAATACACGTACACATAGATAGTTAATCATATGCAAGAACAGTCTCCAGTACAGGCTTGTAACATCCACTCCTTGCACATAGAATTTGATCATTTTTCTCTATTTACATGATATTTTGAGTAGCCTAGTCTCAGACTTCCCTGGTGGCTCAGACGGTAAAGCATCTGTCTAAAATGCTGGAGACCCGGGTTTGAGCCCTGGGTTGGGAAGATCCCCTGGAGAAGGAAATGGCAATCCACTCCAGTACTATTGCCTGGAGAATCCCATGGACAGAGGAGCCTGGTAGGCTACAGTCTGTGGGGTCACAAAGAGTCGGACATGACTGAGCGACTTCAGTCAGTCAGTCAGTCTCAGGTAAGATGTCTGTGGAGAGAGGCCTGGCCTCCATTTTTTGTCTCCCTGTCTGGACTCCTTATCAGAAGAATCCAAGATCCTAAACAGTAGACCCAGACGTCCTTGGCAGCCTCTTCTCCCACCATCCCACACTCTCTGGCTTTGGCCAAACCACCTAGTTTTCCTTGGGCTTTCGTGATGGTTTATTTTGTTCTTGCTTTTTCTTTCATACTTATATCATCATACTTTGAAATCCTCATTGCAGAGGTCACCTTTTTCCAGAAACAAGTTTCTTAATTCTCTGTTGTTGTTCACTCACCAAGTCATATCCAATTCTTTACGACTCTGCCCCTCACCACCTCCCGGAGTTTCGCCCAAGTTCATGTCCATTGAATCGGTGATGCCATCCAACCATCTCATTCTCTGTTGCCCTCTTTTCCTTCTGCTCTCAATCTTTTCCAGCATCAGGGTCTTTTCCATTTTTTTTTAAGTTCTATAGTTTTTTAAATCAATTTTTATTGGAGAATAGTTGATTTACAATGTTGTGTTTCTACTGTACAACAAAGTGAATCAGCTATACATTATAAATATATCCTCTGTTTTTGGATTTCCTTCCCATTTAGGTCACCACATTTAGGAATTAAGTAGAGTTCCCTGAGCTACAGTAGGTTCTCATTCATTATTTATTTTATTCATAGTATCAATACTGTGAATATGTGAACCACCATGCACTTTTTCACTTCTCTCCTGGAGCCACTTGGCCGTTGGATTTTGTAAATTCCCTTTTGGGCTGAGGATCATTGTCTCCTAAGTACACAGAGTGGGGCGGGACGGGGGTGGGGAAGAACATCAGTGCTATATGTCATATCAAACTGATTGATCATTTTAGAACCAATTATCATCTTAAAAGTGTAGGGATTTAGTTCCCTAAAAAGCAAAACAGAGCAACATTTTAAAAATTGCGTGTAATACCAGTTGCTGGTGTTGAGGACACATTGTGAATTCTAGTAACAGGGACTTCCCTGGCAATGCTGGTTGACAAGCTGCTGCTTTGTGCCCGTGGGATTTGGAATGTGTCCATCTGAACTTGGTCTTGGAAGAAAATTACTAAATAATTAACAAGGTATGGAAAAAGCAGATACCTTAAGGTTATGTCTTTTACTTCTGTTGGGGCCAGTTGTTAAACATTATTTAATTAGAGAACATTTTATAGGAAACCTTAAACTAACCTCCAATGTGTGTAGTTTTTGCATTTTTTTCTTTATTTCTGTTAACATTTTTGGTCATAACCAGAGGAGCCTGGTAGGCTACAGTCCATGGGGTCGCAAAGAGTCAGACACGACTGAGTGACTTCACCTTCACCTCATGCTGCATGTGGCATCTTAGTTCCCTGACCAGGGATCGAACCTGCACCCCCTACAATGGAAGTGTGGCACCTTAACCACTGGACCACCAGGGAAGTCCCAGTCTTTGCATTATTAATTGCTGTAGAGAGTGAGCTAGTAACAGAACTAGGAATCCCAGCCTGCTTCGTTCTTCTATATATTCAGCAGAAATCATGAATAGGAAAGCAGGACCTTTTCTCTATAACTTGGGTGTTGGTAAACAGAAGTGACATCCACCTTACAAACCAACCTATAATATGTGGGTGTGTGTGCTAAGTCACTTCAGTTGTGTCTGACTCTTTGCGACGCTATGGACTGTAGCCCACCAGGCTCCTCTGTCCATAGGGATTCTCTAGGCAAGAATACTGCAGTGGGTTGCCATGCTCTCCTCCAGGGGATCTTCCCGACTCAGGGATCGAGTCCGCGTTGCCTGCATTGCAGGTGGATTCTTTACCACTGAGCCACTGGGGAAGCCCAAGCTATCACATACTTACTTTTATTGTAATTAATAGGTGAGTTTGGTAAAACATTATTGAACCCTCCCCATATCAGAATTCATGTAATAAAAAACCATCCATTAACAAGATTCTGTTGTGCTAGTGGAGGTGATGGAATTCCAGTTGAGCTATTTCAAATCCTGAAAGATGATGCTGTGAAAGTGCTGCACTCAATATGCCAGCAAATTTGGAAAGCTCAGCAGTGGCCACAGGACTGGAAAAGGTCAGTTTTCATTCCAGTCCCAAAGAAAGGCAATGCCAAAGAATGCTTAAACTACTGCACAGTTGCACTCATCTCACACACTACTAAAGTAATGCTCAAAATTCTCCAAGCCAGGCTTCAACAATATGTGAACTGTGAACTTCCAGATGTTCAAGCTGGTTTTAGAAAAGGCAGAGGAACCAGAGATCAAATTGCCAACATCCACTGGATCATCGAAAAACCAAAAGAGTTCCAGAAAAACATCTATTTCTGCTTTATTGACTATGCCAAAGCCTTTGATTGTGTGGCTCACAATACATTGTGGAAAATTCTGAAAGAGATGGGAATATCAGACCACCTGACCTGCCTCTTGAGAAACCTGTATGCAGGTCAGGAAGCAACAGTTAGAACTGGACATGGAACAACAGACTGGTTCCAAATAGGAAAAGGAGTACATCAAGGCTGTATATTGTCACCCTGCTTATTTAACTTATATGCGGAGTACATCATGAGAAACGCTGGGCTGGAAGAAGCACAAGCTGGAATCAAGATTGCCGGGAGAAATATCAATAACCTCAGATATGCAGATGATCCCACACTTATAGCAGAAAGTGAAGAGGAACTAAAAAAACTCTTGATGAAAGTGAAAGAGGAGAGTGAAAAAGTTGGCTTAAAGCTCAACATTCAGAAAACGAAGATCATGGCATCTGGTCCCATCACTTCATGGCAAATAGATAGGGAAACAGTGGAAACATCCTTATATTTATATTATATTTTTGGGCTCCAAAATCACTGCAGATGGTGATTGCAGCCATGAAATTAAAAGACACTTACTCCTTAGAAGGAAAGTTATGACCAACCTAGATAGCATATTGAAAAGCAGAGACATTACTTTGCCAACAAAGGTCTGTCTAGTCAAGGCTATGGTTTTTCCAGTAGTCATGTGTGGATGTGAGAGTTGGACTGTGAAGGAAGCTGAGGGCCGAAGAATTGATGCTTTGAACTGTGGTGTTGGAGAAGATTCTTGAGAGCCCCTTGGACTGCAAGGAGATCCAACCAGTCCATTCTAAAGGAGATCAGTCCTGGGTGTTCTTTGGAAGGAATGATGCTAAAGCTGAAACTCCAGTACTTTGGCCACCTGATGCGAAGAGTTGACTTATTGGAAAGACTCTGATGCTGGGAGGGATTGGGGGCAGGAGGAGAAGGGGACAACAGAGGATGAGATGCCTGAATGCCATCACCAACTCGATGGACATGAGTCTGAGTGAACTCCGGGAGTTGGTGATGGACAGGGAGGCCTGGCCTGCTGCAATTCATGGGGTCACAAAGAGTCGGACATGACTGAGTGACTGAACTGAACTGAACTGATTGTGCTAGATTTCCAGTGCTTCACTTATATTCCAGAAAGAATATTTTAAAAACCAAGAATATTCAAATACATCTGGCTGACCTCTGTTCCACTATATCATCACTTACAGTAGATATATATACTCAGAACTAAGCTTTGTCTTTTAACATTTTAAGGATGTTGTGTTGTCGTCATTGTTCAGTTGCTTAGTTGTGTCCAACTTTTTGCCATCCCATGGACTGCAGCAGGCCAGACTTCCCAGCCCTTCACTATGTCCTGGGGTTTGCTCAAGCTCACATCCATTGAGTCAGTGATACCATCCAACCATCTCATCTTCTCCTGTCCCCTTTTCCTTCTGCCCTCAATGTTTCAAAGATTTTATGTTAACTTAAACTAAATTCCAATGCTGTGTAGCCATTCTAGCAGCAGCTTCAAAACAATGACTTCTTCCATACTCCCATACTCATAAATATCAAATTTGTGAAATTGTTTTTATATCATGTCATTCTGCTGGCTTCTAAAATATTACCATTTATTAGCAGTATCCAAAGGGACCTACCGATAGGAACATGGGAACTTGATGAGCTCATGGTCATTGTCATCCCTGTCTTTGTATGAAATGTAGCCTTTTAAATTGTCATTGACACTAAAAGCGAACACTAATCGCATCTTAATATGAGACTTAACTCTGGGCTTGACTATATTTTTCTTTTCTTTACAAAACAATGCTCCCTTGCTAGTGCCACGGGTAAAACAAAATCCTTAGCCTTTAAAAGAAAAGGGTAAGAGCAGTGACTTTGTAAACATCGCTTCAGTCAAACTCTGATACCAAATATCGCATTATGTTCAATGTGTGTAGGCGTGGCCCCAGAATGGCCCACACGGTTAATCTCCAAGTCCCACATGTCAGTCACACCTCCTCCACATACCTGGCCTGGAGCCTTAGTGGAATTCCTCCTCGTTATTGGAGTGATAGCTCACTTCCTCTGTTTTTCCAATTGGCTGGTCATTGTGCCAACTTCTTCAAGGAGCCTTTCTTACCTACGCAACCCTGTAATGTTGTCATATATGCTGACAGTTCATTTATACAGCCCTTCTGGTTCCAAATGTTTTTTTGTTTAATTACTGACATTTAATCATCAGAAGAGATTGCATTTTCTCTAGATCCTGCAGCTTGGCTTAAAAATGCTAAGTTAATAGTATATTACTGAACTGTAAGATTTCAAAGGTTTAAAAATTCAGTATTGAGAAAATTCATTAAACTTTGAACTGATCACCTTTGAAATTATAGATAAGAGCTGTGTAAATGGTAACATATAAATAACATATTTCAAGAGGAGTGAATTTGAAATTGTAACAAACCAAGTCAATGATTGTTCATATTATCTAGACAATTTGTGGAGTTTTTTTTCCTGATTTCAAGTTCTTGTGGACATGCTTTTGCTTTCATATGACAGTCTCCTCTCTCCTTAATGTTATGTTGTTAAAATTCCTTCAAGGCATGATCCTTTTTAATCTTTTATCAGCATGTTAAAAACACTTTTTACTGGGACTCCATTTTTATGCTACTAGAAATAGATACCAAAGAGGAAAGATCTACCACGCTATCTTTCAGTGTTGTTTCTTGTTTTAGGCTTTCAAATTCTTTTGGTGACCACTGACTACTCTGTGCATGGCGCTTTTTAAAAAGCAATTTCTTGTGTAAGGTACAAAGCAAATATTAAATATTATATTTGGTTCTGATACAAGGAAGTTAGAAAAGGTATGGGAGCTCTGTTTACCATTCTTTGTAGAGAAAACCACCAAATAAGCCACCCTAATTGACTAAATAGCTCCCATATTTAATATGAACCTAATTCTCCCTGTGATCCCCAAAATGAAGTTCTGAAGTTTTATTTAGTGAGTGGTTCAAATCAATATATAAAAATAATTACTTAATTACTGCTATATGATAAAATTTCTGTACCACAATTAATGAGTCTTGATCTTTCTGATTGCAAAAAATTAAGTAATATATAGCTTGTAACCCAAATAAGACTTCTGTTAAAAATAAAACTTAGGACATTTCATATAAATATATAGTCTAGACCATATTAGAGGTGAAACACTGAAATGGCTTCTGCTACTGTTTCTTTTTTTAACTTTTTATTTTATATTGGAATATAGCCAATTAATGGGGCTTCCCAGGTGGCACTAGTGGTAAAGAACCCACCTGCCAGTGCAGGGGTTGTAAGAGATGCAGGTTTGATTCCTGGGTTGGAAAGATTTCTCTGGAGGAGGGCATGGCAACCCAGTCCTGTATTCTTGCCTGGAGAATCCCATGGACAGAGGAGGCTGGTGGGCTACAGTCCATAGTGCTGCAAAGAGTCGAATGGACATGACTGAAGTGACTTAGCATGCACGCACACATAGCTGGTTAACAATGTTGTGATCGTTTCAGGTGGACAGCAAAGGGACTCAGCCATACATACACATATATTCATTCTCCCATATATTTCCCTCCCATCCAGGCTGCCACATAACGTTGCCTGTGACTGTTTATTGAAAGAACTCTTGGCTTAGGGTGTTTGTGTGAGGGTGTGTGTAGTCAGTTTACAAAGTGCCAAGGCAAGGAATATCTTCTCCTTCCTTTGGATTCCTTTAACACCTAGAATATGTCATGTAGGCTGAAATATACCAACTTGTTTACCATTCAAATATCTATTCAATTTTTGAACTAAAAAAAATTTTTTTTGTAGATTTTGAGTCTTTTTCTTTGTCCTTTGTGTTTTGAAGTTATAACTCATAGCTCTGGTGGCCCCAGTGGGAATTCTCTTGGATTTGGATTTAGAGTAATCTGCCAC
This sequence comes from Oryx dammah, assembly GCF_014754425.2. Classification (NCBI taxonomy): domain Eukaryota; kingdom Metazoa; phylum Chordata; class Mammalia; order Artiodactyla; family Bovidae; genus Oryx; species Oryx dammah. The sequence continues at coordinate 48,757,855 of NW_024070203.1, read as the reverse complement.
CTCATCTACAGACTCCCTGGCAGTGGGATCACAGGTCAGCTGTTCTGTTGGTCAGTAACATGGGTAGTACCTGCCTGGCAGGGTGATAGGGGGCATTAGATGAGATCACATGTATAAAGAACCAAGTACAGCCGCACACCCGAGAGAAGCTTTAAAAATGGTACAGATCAGAAGTAGCAGCAGAAAGTAGTGAGGAGGTATAAAAGTACATTTACATGAAAGGAGGAAGAGGGAATTCCTTGGTGGTCCAGTGGTTAAGACTCCACACTTCCACTTCAGGGGGCACGGATTCAGTCCCTGATGAGGGAGCTAAGATCCTATAGGCATGCAGTGTGGCCAAAAAATAAATAAAGGGAAGAAGAATCCCGCTTCTGTGGGATAGCACTTGATAGAGTATACATACACAGACCAAATGCAGGATAAGGAAACTTCACTCACCTTCTGTACTAGACCTTAAGGGAAACTAAAATTGTGCCCTGTAGAGCTGTTCCAAAAGGAGCGAATTGTTGAGTCATCCTGCCTTTGATTGATCCCCAAGACTCTAGTCATGTGCAGTGAAAATTCATGATGTTTCCACAAGCAGCATTGCCTACATTTAAAGATCACAGCAGAAAACTCAAAGCAATGAATATTTCCCCATTTTCCTGAAATGTGATTCTATTTAAAACAAATTTTAGTTCTTTATATAGTTATTTATTCTGTTATTACACTTTAATCAGGAGTTTTATTATATAACTAACATTCAAAAATGGGCCTTTAATTGGGGCAACATTATATAAATGTAGGGTTGCAGAAATACCCTTCTAGCTTGAGAAAGGGTTTTGGGGTTCACTTCTACCACAAATAAATATTTTCATCCAAATATTTATTCCTAGAATCAGAAGTGAGAATGGGCTCTAGGCAGGGACCCTCAAACTTTGGCATGCACTGAAATTCCCAGGTATACTTGTTAGAACATAGATTTCTGGGTCGTCTTGCAGAATCATGATTCAGTAGCTCTGGAGTGGAGCTGAGAATTTGCAGGTCTGTCGAGTTCCTAAGTGATGCTGATACTGGCGAGTCGTAGTGTCCTGCTCTGAATGTCATCTTTTCAACCACACAGAACTTGTTAATATATTAGTGTTATGACTTTTGTCAGATGTTTTATAGAGATAATTGTTCTGTACATGGCCATCGGTTTTTTGTACTTGAAGAAGATTTAAAAAAAACTGAAATGGCTATATTAATATGAGACAGAGTAGATTTTAGAACAAAGACTATTCCCAAAGATAAAAATGATCATTTGTGGTAGTAAAGAGACCAGTTCATCAAGAGGCCACAATCCTAAAAGTGTATGCACTTATCAACAGAGTTTCAAAACATATGAAGCAAAAACTGATAGAATTGCAAGGAAAAATAGACAAATCAACAATTATAGTCAGAGATTTCAACACCCTTGCTCAATATCTGAGAAAAAAGGTAGACAGAAAATCAGGAAGGATACAGAAAGCTTAAATACTATCAACCAACTTGACCAAATTGACATTAATAGAACACTCCACTGAGTACTATACACATTATTTTCAGGTACACATGGAACATTTACCTCTACAGACCATATTCTGGGCTGTAACACAAGTCTAAATAAAGTTGAAGGGACTCAAGTCACACAACTATGTTCTCTACCACAATAGGATTAAATTCAAAGTTAATAACAGGACAAAATATGGGAAATCTCCAAAACTTGGAAGCTACAAAGCACACTTCTGAATAATGAATGGATCAAAAAGAGATCACAAGAGGAATTAGATCATATCCTGAATGAAAGCAAAACTGCAACTCATTCAAATTTGTCAGCACAGCTAAAGCAGTAATTATACGGAAATTTATAGCACTAAAAGACTATATTAGAAAAGAAGAGTCTCAGATCAATGGCTTCAGCTTTCATCCCCAAGGATTAAAAGAAGGAAAGCAAATAAGCCCAAAGTGAGTAGAATAAAGGAAATAACAAAAATCAGAGGAGAACTCAGTGAAATAATAAACAAAAAGAATAAAGAAAATCAGTGAAACAAAAAAATTGATTCTTGAAGATCAATAAAATGATAAACCTCTGGCCAGACTAGAGGTCAGAACAAAAAAAGAAAAAAGGAAAGACACAAATTTTACTATCAGAGATGAGAGGTAATATCACTGCAGAGTCTACAAACATTAAAAGGATAATAAGGAAATATTATGAACAGCTTTATGGAAATACATTCAATAATTTATATGAAATGAACAAATTCTTTGAAAGACACATTCAAGATTTTACCCCTGGTAGAAATTTCTATTCTTATGTTGGAACGTGGGGTCTTCAGGGAAGAAATGTTTTTGGCTGTACAGCTTGAAGGATCTTAGTTCCCTAACCAGGGATCAAACCTGGGACCCTGGCAGTGAAAGTGCCAAGTCCTAACAACTGGACCCAGGGAATTCCTAGAGGAAGAAATTTTATAACAAGTCCTCTGAGCAGAGAACAGTTGAGTAAAGCTGACTATTCAGTAGACCCAAAGAATTAGCCGCACACTACACTTAAAATAACTTCACCTGGTCTTATAGCTACAACTGCTCTTTGGCCCCATTTTCCTTTTATACTTGGCCTGAAACTTTTGCTTAGAAGGTGTTCCCTAGTCTTTACTGCGATGTGGCATACAAATATGATGAGGCTATTTCCCAGAAATATGCTTTTGTTTGCTAATAGGAGGATTAGAGGAGAAGGCAATGACACCCCACTCCAGTACTCTTGCCAGGAAAATCCCATGGACGGAGGAGCCTGGTGGGCTGCAGTCCAAGGGGTTGCGAAGAATCGGACATGACTGAGCGACTTCCCTTTCACTTTTCACTTTCATGCATTGGAGAAGGAAATGGCAACCCACTCCAGTGTTTTTGCCTGGAGAATCCCAGGGACGGGGGAGCCTGGTGGGCTATTGTCTTTGGGGTCGCACAGAGTCGGACACGACTGAAGTGACTTAGCAGCAGCAGCAGCAGGAGGATTAGAAAATAAAGTTGAGAAACATTGTGAAAAAGCAAAACAAAAAGATAAAGAGATGGAAAATAGGTGTAGGAAAACAAAAATGTCCAATTATTATGGGTCTCAGAAAACAGTACAGAGAAGAGAAAAACATGAGTTTCCATATTGAAAAAATCCAGAGTGTACCATGAAATGGGTGAAGATCGCTCCCCATGAAAGCATATCATTGTGAAACTTCACAACATCAAGAACAAGAAGAGCTACGAACTTCTAGAGCTTACATGTAAAGGCTCGGGAATCATAACAGCTCTGGGCTTCTCAAAAGCAATGCAGGAAGATGACACTGGAACAAAACCATCAGAGTTCTTAAGGAAAATAGCCACCAACTAGATTGTCTACCCACCCAAACTATTCATCAGTAATGAGTGAATCAAATATAGTTTCAGACCTGCAAAATCTCAAAATATTTACCTCCTGTGCTCTCTTTCTCAAAAAGCTTCCTAAGGACTTTCCTGGTGGTCCAGTGGTTAAGCGCCTCCAGCAGAGGCTCTTGAAAATCCTCAAAGAACCTGAAGCCAGGATAGGCCCCCGCTGAGTCCCTCTTCTCCTGGCCTTCCATCTAGCAACAGCAATATTGCTTGAGTTTCCTTAGACTGTTAGGTCCGTGCTTGCTGTGTGTTTTCCTACACTAAACCCAAGGCTTGTTTAGGCAGTAGGATATAGATGGTAAAGTTACAATAAAAAGCAAAGGAATGATTAGCACAAAAAACAAGATAGTGGTCACCACTCATAGGAAAGGAATGGGAGGCAATGGGGGAGGGAGGTTCTTTGGGCTTTCAAGATCCTAGTCATGTTCTATTTCTTAACCTGGGAGTTAGGTACATGGATGTTTGTTGACTTTTTAAAAAATGAATTTGTATATATGCACTCTTTGTTTTGTAATCTTCCTAAGAATTTTAAAAAATATTTTAAGTATTTAAATAACATCAGAGTGAATATAGCATTAAGTATGTTTGTGTGCTGTGTGTGTATATGCTAAGTTGCTTCGGTCGTGTCTGACTCTTTGTGACCCCACGGACTGTAGCCCACCAGGCTCCTTTGTCCATGGGATTCTCCAGGCAAGAATACTGGAGTGGGTTGCCATACCCTACTCTAGGGGATCTTCCCCACCCAAGGATCGAACCCATGTCTCTTACATCTCCTGCCTTGGCAGATGGATTCTTTACCACTAGCGCCACCTGGGAAGCTAGCAAGTAAGTATGGCGAACTCAGATTTACAATAGAAGCTTCACTTCTCAGTGTCACATTGAACTACAAGAGTCATGAGTCTGTATTTCAGCATGTGTGGTGCTCTATTGGAGGAAAATGCTTGAGTCTCTCCGTGTGTATGTCACAGTGCTTGGCCTCCCTTTGCTATCCTCCACTTGCACTTTGTGTTTATTTAGTAACAATGGCACCCCACTCCAGTACTCTTGCCTGGAAAATCCCATGGGTGGAGGAGCCTGGAAGGCTGCAGTCCATGGGGTCGCTGGGAGTCGGACACAACTGAGCGACTTCACTTTCACTTTTCCCTTTCCTGCATTGGAGAAGGAAATGGCAACCCACTCCAGTATTCTTGCCTGGAGAATCCCAGGGACGGGGGAGCCTGGTGGGCTGCCATCTCTGGGCTCGCACAGAGTTGGACACGACTGAAGCGACTTAGCAGCAGCAGCAGCAGCAGTAACAAAGACTTCTTAAAGTAAAGCAGTTATATTTGAGTTTGTGATTACAATCTGTCCTCAGCCTTACCTGTAATAAACTGTGAACGCTTTTAGATGAAACTCTTGAATATAGCCATCCCATGGCCACATGTCATTTTTCCATACTTAATTTTGAAGGTGCTTAAAGCATAGGTTGGACCTCCTTTTTCCATGTGTTTTTGTGCTTGTTGTATTTCCGCATGCTTACCAAGAGTCTCATATCCGTAACACAATTAAGTCCTCCCTTCTTTGTGTCACCACCCAACCTACTATACATATTAATACGTCTATACTCATCACATTTCTATTGAAATGTATTCACTTATCTGGGTTTCGCATCAGGTTGTGAGCTCCTTGAGAGCAGTGATCATGTTTTATTCCTAACTTCATTTGCAAGATCATATTTATTACCTGCTGAATAAATAGTAAATATTGTATTTGGGGCAGAGGGAACAACACCAAGGTGTGAAGAAGACCAAGGGCGTGGAATGATTGCCACACACAGAGGGACTGGTGTGGGAACACAAGGTGGGGTACCAGGTTGCAAAAGCAGGCTGGGAGTGGATTGTAATAACCCTGGACTCCCACGTACAGAAATTTGAACTTGGTTTTGTAGACAATCGTTAGCAATGGATGATGTTCAAGAATGATGTGTTGGATCTGGGTTTTAGAAAACTAACTCTGTCAGCGTCTATGTGTTGAATGGCATGGAGGAGAGACTGGAGTGAGGGAAACCGGTAAAGATGCTGACTAGAGCAGTGGAAGGAAAGACATTTGTGTGCTCTTTTTTTCATTCCCCTAAAGCCATTCACTTCAGTATGTCTGTATTCCTAAAGACATTTTGAAAGGGAGATAAATTTTTTCAGAAACTTTGGGATATTTTACTTTGAATATTCACAGTGAAGTGTACTTTTTTGGCCTACACACACACACGTAAATACCTACATATGTATGCAGATATATATGCATGTGTGTGCATGCTAAGTCACTTCAATCATGTCTAACTCTATGTGACTGTGTGAACTGCAGCCTGCCAGGCTTCTCTGTCCATGGGGTTTCCAGGCAGGAACATTGGTGTGGGTTGCCATGCCCTTCTCTAGGGGATCTTCCCAACCCAGGGATTGAACCCACGTCTCTTGCGTCTACTGCATTGGCAGGCAAGTTCTTTACCACTAGTGCCACCTGGAATGCCTGTGGATACATATACATACATATGTCGCAAAGAGTCAGACACGACTGAGCGACTGAACTGAACTGAACTGAACTGAATAGTATTTATATATATCAGTGTTAAAAAATAGGCTGCTCAAAGATTTGATAATTGTTAGTTATACATTTCATAATTCTTAACAATGTTCTTAAGGACTTGTTTTGCCCATTTCTCTGTTATATTACAGTTTTCAGTTTTATATCATTTGTTTTTATGTAAAAAAATGTTTCAGTAAGTTTCAAAGCTGCTCCCATTGTGTGTGTGTGCATGTGTGCACATGTACTCGTGAACTCAAGTTGTACACAAAGAAGATGAGCAGATTGGGAGGACTACAGGATGAGAGGAACAAGTTTAAGGAAAAGCTGGAAGAATCCAGCTATGGGCCAGGAAGAGAAGGTTCCTTGGTAAGTTCCCCTTCCTGATCCTAAGCTTAACTTACTGAGGAACTCTGACTTCCCTGGTGGCCCAGTGGTTAGGATTCTGCCTTTCAGTGCAGGGGGTGCGGGTTTGATCCCTGAGCAGGAAGCTGCAGTCTCACATACCACATGGTGCTGCCAAAAGAAATTAAAAAAAAAAAATTGTCCAATATAACTTACCGAGAAACTGTTTTAAAAGTTGATCCAGAAATAATCTGTGTCTAAAATTCAATTTGTTAAAAAAAAGTTTAAGAAACAATTTGGGGGAAAACTTGCACTGGCTAGTGTTTGATGGCATTAAGGAGTAATTGTTAACTGTTTTTAGGTGTAATAATGGTGTTATGGTTATGTTGTTAAAGAGTCCTTATCTTTTGGAAATTCATACTAAAACATTTATTAATGCAATGATACAGTGGTTGAGATTTGCTCTAAATTAATCCAGGAGTTTGGGAAGTGGGTGAGGGTTTAGATGAAACAAAATTGGCCATGAGTTGACAATTGTTGAAGCTAGTGTATGGATTCATAGGGGCTCATTATACTAGTCTATCTAGTTCTGTATATGTTTTTAAAAGAAGAAAGATCCAAGGCTCAGTGAACTAATTCAGCTACTCAAGCTCATAGGCCTTTGATTAATAATTAGTAATCAAACATGTAGCCATCCATGAATTTGGGCCTTGACTTTTTTCAAAAAAAAGAGTTAAAATGACTTTAAAACTTCTCAATGATATTGCTTAAGTGGAGGAATTGAGGAAGAGCCTTAAAAATAAGACTGAGATGAAACAAAATTCTGAAAGAGATGGGAATACCAGACCACCTGACCTACCTCTTGAGAAACCTATATGCAGGTCAGGAAGCAACAGTTAGAACTGGACATGGAACAACAGACTGGTTCCAAATAGGAAAAGGAGTATGTCAAGGCAATATATTGTCACTCTGCTTATTTAACTTCTATGCAGAGTACATCATGAGAAACGCTGGGCTGGAAGAAGCACAAGCTGGAATCAAGATTGCCGGGAGAAATATCAATAACCTCAGGTATGCAGATGATACCACCCTTATGGCAGAAAGTGAAGAGGAGCTAAAAAGCCTCTTGATAAAAGTGAAAGAGGAGAGTGAAAACATTGGCTTAAAGCTCAACATTCAGAAAACGAAGATCATGGCATCTGGTCCCATCACTTCATGGCAAATAGATGGAGAAACAGTGGAAACAGTGTCAGACTTTATTTTTGGGGGGGCTCCAAAATCACTGCAGATGGTGATTGCAGCCATGAAATTAAAAGACACTTACTCCTTAGAAGGAAAGTTATGACCAACCTAGATAGCATACTGAAAAGCAGAGACATTACTTTGCCAACAAAGGTCCGTCTAGTCAAGGCTATGGTTTTTCCAGTAGTCATGTGTGGATGTGAGAGTTGGACTATGAAGAAAGCTGAGCGCAGAAGAATTGATGCTTTTGAACTGTGGTGTTGGAGAAGATTCTTGAGAGTCCCTTGGACTGGAAGGAGATCCAACCAGTCCATTCTAAAGGAGATCGGTCCTGGGTGTTCTTTGGAAGGACTGATGCTGAAGCTGAAACTCCAGTACTTTGGCCACCTGATGCGAAGAGTTGACTCATTGGAAAAGACTCTGATGCTGGGAGGGATTGGGGGCAGGAGGAGAAGGGGACGACAGAGGAGGAGATGGCTGGATGGTCTCACCGACTCGATGGACATGAGTTTGAGTGAACTCCAGGAGTTGGTGATGGACAGGGAGGCCTGGCAGTCCCTTGGACTGCAATTCATGGGGTTGCAAAGAGTCAGACATGACTGAGTGACTGCACTGAACTGAACTGAAATATACAAAATGCCCATGATGAGTTTCTGTATACTTACTGGAGGTACATCATGGATTTGCTCATTAACTTCTTGGTAGCCCTTTTAAAATAAAAAACGTGATCAGTTTTGTGAATGAAACCATCATTTGTTAAATCTAATTATCAGATTATTTGAAATATACTCATGTAAATAGTTTATATCTTGCTATATTTTGAGACCTGTTGACAAAATATAAGAAAGTGGAGGGAAAGAAAAACTAACAAATGTTGGAGTATCTACTATGTGTCAGGTGTTATGTATGCTCTATATACATTGTCCGTAATCTTTAACCTTATTCTATTAATGAGTCTTTTTTTTGTCTTTTTTAAAATTTAGTTTTAATTGAAGGATAATTGCTTTACAATGTTGTGTTGGTTTCTGCCATACATCAACATGAACCAGTCTCAGATATACATACGTCCCCTCCATTTTGAACTTCCCTCCCACCTCCCTCCCCATTCCACCCCTGTAGGTTGTCACAGAGCACCACATGACCTCCCTGTGTCATATAAAAAATTCCCACTGGCTATTTTAGGAGTCTTTATTGCATTTACTTTAGAAAGTGTCTTTTTTTCATACTTGTTCCTAATGTCTGAACACTTGCAAATCCCCTATGTACTTTCCTTACTGCAAATACACACACACACATACTTGTATTTTTAACATTAATATCAATATCTATGCTAATGAAAGTGAAAGAGGAGAGAAAAAGTTGGCTTAAAGCTCAACATTCAGAAAATGAAGATCATGGCATCTGGTCCCATCACTTCATGAGAAATAGATGGGGAAACAGTGGAAACAGTGTCAGACTTTATTTTTCTGGGCTTCAAAATCACTGCAGATGGTGATTGCAGCCATGAAATTAAAAGATGCTTACTCTTTGGAAGAAAAATTATGACCAACCTAGATAGCATATTCAAAAGCAGAGACATTACTTTGCTGACTAAGGTCCGTCTAGTCAAGGCTGTGGTTTTCCCAGTGGTCATGTATGGATGTGAGAGTTGGACTGTGAAGAAGGCTGAGCACCGAAGAGTTGATGCTTTTGAACTGTGGTGTTGGAGAAGACTCTTGAGAGTCCCTTGGACTGCAAGGAGATCCAACCAGTCCATTCTAAAGGAGATCAGCCCTGGGATTTCTTTGGAAGGAATGATGCTAACGCTGAAACTCCAGTACTTTGGCCACCTCATGTGGAGAGTTGACTCATTGGAAAAGACTCTGATGCTGGGAGGGATTGGGGGCAGGAAGAGAAGGGGATGACCGAGGATGAGATGGCTGGATGGCATCACTGACTCGATGGATGTGAGTCTGAGTGAACTCCGGGAGTTGGTGATGGAGAGGGAGGCCTGGCATGCTGTGATTCATGGGGTCGCAAAGAGTCGGACACGACTGAGTGACTGAACTGAACTGAACTGATGCTAACTTTTAGCATCAGACAGACACTTGATAATGATTGGTTTGCAGAAGTTCTTCTATCGTGTTATCTAAATTGTGCTCTTCATATTTTCAACGTTGCGCCTCGGCGTGTCCTAACCTAATCATTTTCTCGTGCCTTCAAAACCACTTTGGCACTAATGTTTCTTGCCCCAGAGAAGAGAAGCAACACTCATCCGGTTGCTCAACCAGCCGCCCAAGGTAGAAGCTTGCGCAACCCAGGTTGCACTGGTAACACCTTCCTCTCCTCCTTCTCGGCCCGCTCAGCAGCCTGATACCCATCTGCAGAAGGTCCGTTCATCCTCACGAGTTCCACCTCAGATAACACTGTCACCTGCATGTAGCCTGGCTGTGGCAACTGATCTTACTGTTCTCACGCCTCTTCCCTTCCAGTCCTTTCTATGTGGCAGCCAAATTGATTTTCCAAAGAGCAAGGCTGTTTGTATCATTTGTCCACTTAAATCCTTCAAAGAAGTGGCCTTTAATCTTTGAGTCTGTGGCTTACAATAAGAAATAAATTTAACAACATAACCCAATACACACACAAGTATATAAACAAGTTTTATGTTTTTTATTCTGTCCTATCTTATTCTGCTTTGATCTCTTTTGTTATAAAAGTAATGCTCGTTGAAATCCATGAAAATGATTTTGGAGCTAACTAATAGATGAGACCCTATGGTGTGGAAGGCACTGCTTTTTGTGATTCTTACTGCACAAAGGATAAAAACCAACCTCTGTAATGAGAATGATGGGGCTCTTCATACTCTGCCACCTGCTCACCTCTAACCCCAGCCCTTGCTCCTGCTACTTGATGTCTCAGCTTTGCTGGACCCCTGACCGTCCCAGAGGGCTGCCAGCCTCTTTCTGCCTTTGACAACTCTCTGCTTCCTCTACTGTGTCTGCCTGGTTAACTCTTTCCCTCCTTCCCAAGCCAGCTTCAAAGTCGCTTCCTTCAGTAGGTGTTACCTTGGTAACATCTTAAAAATGTAATTATATTGTATTTTTGGCTGAGCTGGGTCCTCGTTGTTGCACGGGCTTTTCTCTAGTTGGGCAAGTGGGAGCTGCTTTCTGGTCGCGGCGTGTGGACTTCTCATTGCAGCAGCTTCTCTTGTTGTGGAGCACGGGCTCTAGAGTGCGGGCTCAGTAGTTGTCGTGCACAGGCTGAGTTGTCCTTCTGGAAGATCCTATGTGGGATCTTCCCAGATCAGGGATCAAACGGGTGTCCCCTGCATTGGCAGGCAGGTTGTTAACCATTGGACCACCAGGGAACTGCACCCTGTTAACATTTATAAAGTGTTAATCACAGACCAGTACTGTGCTAAACCCTTCACATGGCTTATCTCACTTAAACTCCAGTTGACAGAATAGTTGCTCGTGAAGTCTTTGATGGATGTGTTGATGTCATATCATGCCCACTCCCAATTGTTACTGAGGACTGGGTATATAATTAATATTAACCTCTATGCTTGGATTTCTACAGTACTTAGAAGCCACTTGTGAGCATTTGTCTCCATGTGTCCACTGAGCATGTGGGCCAAGGAGTCCATCCCTGGGTACAAGTACCATGAGAAGTACCATGAGAGAGGTTACCATTTTTTCAGGCAGTGAGAGGAAAGTGCAGTTTATACCCAGTCATCCAAGAGCCTCAGCCTGAGAATGCATTCAGATCCTAATGTCTGTCACCAAATGTTATGCTCTCAGTTCATTTGTGTGATGGTTCCTTTTAACCTAGTCTTACGTAGCGATTCCTATTATTGAGTGTGTACTAAATCAGACTATAGATATTACACAACCATAGTCAAGAAAACTTACATTTTTAATCTGAATAAGGGTCACAATGCCAAGTCACAGTACATTACCCATAATACAAAGACAGAAAGTATATTGGTTCAAAAATAATGAAACTACTTTTCTGTACAGTCAGTGAGTCAGAGTCGTACGCATCCAGGGAAATGGAATGAACACCGTAAATGGTTTTAACTTCAGGTAATTATCACCATTTACAAATAGTAAGGACCCACAGCAAGTACATAGTCCTTGAAAGGCCACTGTAAAGTAAAAATAGGCCATAGGCCAAGTGTGTGTAAGTATACACTTGATGTATTTTCAAAAATTGAAAACATCTGCAGGACCCATAGCCTGAAGCTAAGAAGTTAGAGATAACATCAAATCCATCTAAATATATGTCTTCAGATGTATGTAGAAGAGTCTGATAAATTTTGTCCTGGCTGATCTGAGGACATTTTGATAATATGTGATAATATGTGTTCTTGAACAAGAAAATAAAATAGCCACCACAGCTCCCATTGATAACAATAATTTCCAATATGAAAGTACTTTTCAAAAAGATAGTATTAATATATGAGTTCCTTAGCTGATATTAGCTAGTTTCTAAAAATCAGTAATCACCTTAGGATCACATAACTTTCTTGGCCTTGATCTTTAGAGTGTGTAAATACCCCAATAAATTAAAATTTTAGTGTTGGCCCATTATAACTTCATTTCATACCATCTCTTTTTAGTTGTTCATGATTCTGTGAATCAACAGTAAAATAGAAGCCAGAAAGCTAGAATGAACATAAATTGGTCTACTAGTTAGAGAACCTGAATTCTAGTCCATATTCTGCTTTTGAATATCTGTCTGGCCAAAGGGCATATCATTTAGCCTGAGTCTCAGGTTCTTGATTTATAAACTGAGGGGTTTATAAATCATATTGTAAAGTAATTAACCTCCAATTAAAATGAATAAATTTATATTAAAAAATATTAAAAGGTGGGATAGAAAAAAAATCATAACATGATCATTTTCAAAAAGATCTTCTATGATTCCAAATTAGCATTAAGTGAGACCTTGATTATATGTCAATGGAAAAATCCTTTGTCAATTTAAATAAATTCAGTAAATAGTTTAGATTCATTTTTTAGATTTCGGTCATATAGAGGATATGGCATCTCCAAGGTTTTTAAGACATCTCAAAAACAGAACAAAATCCAGATAACCAAAAAAGCACCCACTGAATTCAGAGTACCTATTTGTAGATCCATTGAATTTACAGATGCATTTACTGAATCCATGATTTACAATAGAAGTAAAAATACCTATTTATAGATTCTGTCTCAACTTTAAGCCTTAGAAAACAATCAGATTTCTGTTGATCAATTGCTTCCTGATCCATGGGAATTGGAAAGTTTAGAAACAAGTGGTATCAGAGTACTGGCTAGAACAAATCTAATTGAATCCTGTCAACTTAGAGGCCACTCCACTTTTAAAAAAGCATCTTTCTAAAATAAAATATACCACATGGAAAAGTCTGTAAGTATACACTTAATATATTTTCAATCATTGAACATGTCTATTTAACCAGTGGCCTGATCAACAAATACACAGGCACCCAGAAACCCCCACTGTGCCCCTTTTCAGTCACACCCCCATCGCCAAAAGTCCCAACATCATTTAGTTGTGCCTGTTTTTGTACCTTGCATAAATGGAGTCTTGCTATAAATACTCTTATGTGATTTCTTTCACTCAATTTTATATTTCTGTATACTGTTGGGTGTTAGTTGGAGGTCCTTCACTGTCATTGCTGTTTACTATCCCATGACTGGACTACCCACAGTTCATCTTTTTCCATTAAGAAACTGTCTATTAAGAATATTGTTATATATATTCTTCTATATCTTTGGGCTTCTCTGGTAGCTCAGAGGATATGGAGACCATACATGCCCACTTCTACTGGGGAGATTGATCTATTTTTAAATGTAGCCTTCTGTGATATGTTGGCATATGGACTGTTGATCTGTTAGAATATTGGGTAGAAATTAGCTTTATAATACATCAAAAGGCATAAATTAATTTTTGTTCAATCCAGCCTACTTTCTTCTCCTCTCTCCCTGATAGACACACCCATTAAGATGGGCGGTAAATGGGACATACCTCCTGTGCTAAGGAGTGACAAACAAAGTTGAAGAACACTCCATCCTAAGCAATGCTTAGAGATAGAACATGATAGTTTCTGTTTGGTAACAGAGCAGCAGTTTGTGGGTAGAGAAAGTTTTAGGTAAGGTAAACCTTACTTAAAGTTTCAGATTCATCAAAACTTTTTCTAATGTCTTTCCCTTACACATCGTGGCAAGATGACAGTAATTAGATCATAAACTAACCCATCCCCCAAATTGGTCACCCAACTTTTATTTTTACTGTATTAGACCGTCTGCCTTTTACTGCCCCAAACTATGCAGTTCTGATGTGCACTGGCAAGCATTTCAAGAGAAAAATGCCTGCAAACTCTAGGGACATGATGAAGGCCTAACCATTTTCAGATACTCTTCTTCAAGCTTCTCGAGGTATTTTGGGGTTTGTGTTTTTAACCATTTAGACTGCATACCACCATAAATTCTAAAGGATTTATAGTTGTGAAATCATTCTTGTAGACAATATTTCATTCAATTGTCTTAGGACTTTCTGGGGGTAGACAGCAAAGATTGTGTAGGTCACAAAGCTTATGAAAACGTTCTATTCCAATTTGGAAAGTGCCATCCATTTGTAAATGATGTTGAAGCTGAAACTCCAATACTTTGGCCACCTGATGCAAAGAGCTGACCCATTTGAAAAAACCCTGATGCTGGGAAAGATTGAAGGTGGGAGGAGAAGGGGATGACAGAGGATGAGATGGTTGGATGGCGTCACCAACTCAATGGACATGAGTCTGAGTAAACTGTGGGAGTTGGTGATGAACAGGGAGGCCTGGCATGCTACAGTCCATGGGGTCGCAAAGAGTCAGACACGACTGAGCGACTGAACTGAACTGAACTGAACTGATTATTTTTGTAACTGGAAATTTCCCAACTTCTTCCATCTCTCTTCTTCTCACAATATCCCCATTATGTCCCCCTCGACACTTTGGGTAAGGCAGACAGTAAGTCGAACACTGCACTAACCTTTCTAGTGCTTTCTAGCCAGTAAGCACTTTATCCTTTTGGTGGTGTTATATTAGAAGGTGTTAGACTTGTCATATGGCATTGCTGGCAAATCCAGGCCTCCAGCTGTTTCTCTGTCTCCCAGGTTGTGTTCAGATAACAAGACAGCATTAAGCTGCAGGCCCCCAGGGAGAGAGGGTGCTAGTCACTCCCTGGGGTCTTCTGGTATCTTTGCAGATCCCTGAATCTGAGGTCTGCAAAAATGCCCAGCATGCATGTGACTTGGTCTTGAGGCGTGTGGATTTTTGCCCTATGTTCAGCCACGTCACTAAGACCATATAAACTTGGATGAGATGATGCTTTTCAGAAACCGTATGGCACGGCCACTCTGTGCTCTTGGGTGGTATGTGTGTGCTCTTCCATTTGACTAGCCCATACATTTGCTTCTGCAGAAATACCATCTGATCTGGGATTTTCAGAGAGTCTTAAACCTATTTTTCCCAGTCTGCCTCTTTCTGTATTCCAGAAACCCAATATTCTCATTTAGATTGTAACATGCAGAATGGTATTAAGGAACATCTCTGCTACCCATGTTAAGCCGCCAGAGGTTATGGGGGGGGGTGTGCTTTCTTACCTCCCCCATGAACAGATTTCTTGGGCTGCGAGCACTGTCAATACTATAATTCACTACTATTTGAAGAATGACAGTTTTATGGAAGCACTTCTTCCTCCATCCTGCTTGCATTCACCTTGGCTATTACAGATTATGTAGAGTATCGTTTTTTTCTGTTTCCGAAATAACTTAAACTGGGGGAAGATTCTATGTACATTGTTTCATTTCTTAAACCTGCAGCTGAGTCATTTCCCCTTCATAACTGGGCTCGTTTTCACCAGTACCTTTAATTATATCAGTTCTTTTTTAATAAAGCTCATTTTTATTGACTTTCTTTCTACTTAATGAATTCTTCTTGGTGAAACAGGAGCTTACTGGCACAGCATATAAAATGACCCCTAATTACAGCTGAAGGTGGGTTGCATTTTCCTATCTCCTTTCTCTGTTAGCAGTGTATATTTCTTCTTTTTTTTCTATGCTGAACTAAATTGATGGAAACCTTTAACTCTCTATTACATGGAATTACCTTATGAAATAGAATTCTTAAAAGCTATACTATACATTAAAAAAAAACTTTGATAACCTGTGTAGTATTTTAAATGGCACTTAGGAAAATTTAAGAGAATTCTTTTGTTAAAGTCAGTAATCCCTAATTTATCTGTATATATTATTTTTTTAAAAAACTGTTTAAAAATTTTATATTGGAGTGTAGTCAGTTAACAATGTTGCGATGGTTTCAGGTGGACAGCAAAAGGACTCAGCCATACATATACATGTATCCATTCCCCCCCAGACTCCCCTCCTATTCAGGCTGCCATATAACATTGAGCAGAGTTCCCTATTCTTTTATTGATGGTTTTCTAATAGTACCCACCTATAGCTAAACACACAGGACAAAGAAATTCATTCTGTTGAAGAATAAGCAAACTAAATTCACCTTCATTTTGCCTGGGGTATGTTTTAATATGAGGCCAACTTTTATCTTCACTGTTTCCTTCCCAATCGTATTCTCCCTCTACCCACCCCTCCCCTCCTTGGTTATCATGTATAATTCACAGTTTTATCTCCATGCTAATAGTCCCATTAGCAGCAAGGAGTATTTTGATTGGGTGTTATGCAATTGTGTAGCTTTTTATGAAGTTTCATTTTCAACCCTGTGTCATCCCTCCTTAGCACATCAGTTTTCCTTCTCATGTTTGGACAGATCTGCCCTCCCCACCCAGTTCTAGTACACCACCACCCTGTGTGTACACTCTAGTACACTATTACCCCACACTCGGACTAGAGGCAAGTCCATTCTGCATTCCCTTCCAGCATCTCTGTTCCCAGATGGTGTGAACAGTGTTGGTCTTTGGCTTAACCACTGTGAGGATGTGTTAGCTGGCAAAGTTAGGACAAGGTCCCCTAATCTGAAAATCTCCTTTCTACTGGTCCTATCCTATAATGCCCCAAGTCATGCTTGTTGTTCCCTGTTGCAGGTCTTTGTATTCTGGCATTAATGGCTACTATTAAAATGTAAATAAAAGTAATTAAGAGAGGGTTAACCCACCTCAGCTTGGCTTTTCTTTCTTTACCCCTTCCTTCCCTTCTTCTTCCCTTCCTCCCTCTCTCATCCTTCCTTTCTTTTTTCAGTCACAGAGGCAATAACAAGAATTAGAGTCTGGGAAAATGAAACATGAGACAGTTGAGCTCTTGAGGAAAAGAGAGAGAAACAGAAAGTCCTGGGAGATGGAGCCCGCCCCAAAGTGGCATTTATGGGACTAAAAAACATCCAGGCTCGGGTCGATAGCAGGGAGAGGTGAAAAGTGAAAAGCAAGTGCTGATATCCAACCATGAAAAAGAGAGACTCTAAAAGAAGGCAGCTTGATCTCCCACTCAGTTTTCTTGGAAATATGCCTACGTATTATTCCTGGAAACTCATGGTGGCAGCGCTTCAGCAGTTCCTCTTAATGGGCTCCTCCACCCACAGACTCTATTACTCTTAATTTACTATTTAATTAGATTCATTATCCCAAGCCCACGGCCTAGCCTGCTTGTCCCATGATTCCGTTCTGCTGTCCACTTACACAGGTGCTGTTGCAGCTGGGTAGGGGGTTTTGAGGCAAAGGTTGATGAATCCAAAAACCTTTCTGAATTCCTTTCTGCCTGAAATTCTTCTCTTTATAGAAACAAAAACCAAACAGTAACAATAAAAAAAGATTAAAAAAAACCCTCAAAAATAAGACTGGTTATCATTTTCCTAGACTCTTTGCACCTGGGGGTGGTCATGTAACTGAAATTTGCCATCAAGACATAAAGGAACATCTGCCTTTTGAGAAAACTGACCAACAACCTCATCCAACCCTGAATGTAGTGATTTGCAAAACAATTCTGAACTTCTTAATGAAGAGTTAGTCCTCACAACAACCCTATAAAATACAGCATGATATCATCTTGAGAAGAAACTAAAATTCAGAGAAGCTAAGTGACTTGCCTAAAGTGACAGAGCCTGTGAGTTTTAAAGGGAGACCAGAGCTTCTGAATGAAAATGGGACCACCAGGCCCCTCCCACTGCCCTGTGCTGTCTGTCACCTTTATGTAAAAATAAAATATATCTGCACATTTAGAAGTCACATCAATTAGTCACTCATAAATCAGTTCAGCTGTTTCCCATTTTTCCCAGGTTGCACCTTGTCCTCTAAGCAAAGAGTTTTTCTTTAACTCAAGCTTTAATATGAATTTTCTCAGTTGCTCTCTGTTTGGATATTTTATGTGTGTGTTCTTGCCCAGAAGAAGTAGTCACTGGTTAATCTACTTTTCACCCTGTTTTCCTTTGGTCCACATTGTTTTCCTGTCTTGAATTGACATGGTTAGAATCCATGCAACACTCTCCACCTGTCTTCTCCAGAGATTACCAAAAATAACATTTCAGTTATTTCCCTATTTTGTTAAATAGGATCCTACCATGTCTGTCCCAGAATCTTTGTTATCTCCCCCATCCTTCTACTCAGTCTCCTATCCAAACACTCTTTCTAAGATGACACAGAAGAAACAGGTACACCTTTTCCTAATATCAAATCTAGTAGCAGTCTGGTGAGTAGGGCAGAAGATAAGTCTTCTTGCCTCTCCCTGTGCATGCGTGCATTTCAGCCGCATCCAGCTCTTTGCAACACCATGGACTGTGGCCCTCCAGGCTCCTTTATCCGTGGCAAGAATACTGGAGTGAGTTGTCACGGCCTCCGCCAGGGGATCTTCCGATGTCAGAGATCGAACCTGCGTCTCTTATGTCTCTTGCATTGGCAGGCAGGTTCTTTACCACTTGTGCACTGGGAAGCCCCTTTCCCAATCCTGCCACCATTTAAATCTGGAGCTGGGCCACTGATCCTCTCCATTTGTCTTAGTCAGTTTGGGCTACTTTCACAAAATGCCATCGAGTAGATGGATTAAGTAACAAATACATTTCTCATAGTTTGAGGGGCTAAGAAGTCTAAGATCAGGGTGCCAGCATGGTCTGTTTCTGGTGGGGCGCCTCTTCCTGGTTTCTCTTGCTGGGTCCTCACTTGGCAGAGAAAAAGAGATCTCTGGTGTTTCTTCTTGTAAGGGCACTAATCCTATTTATGAGGTCTCTACCCTCATGACCTAATGACCTCCTAAAGGCCTTATCTCCAAATACCATCACCTTGGGGTTAGGCTTCAACAGATGAATCTGGGCATGGTGTGGGGGGTGGTGGATACCAATAGTCCACAGCACTGTCCCTTGTTTCCCACCTTACCTTAGAGGGACATAATGAGGAGAGCTAATTAATTATTGGGCTTCCCTGGTGGCTCAGTGGTAAAGAATCTGCCTGCAATGCAGAAGACATGGGTTCAATCCCTGGGTCAGGAAGATCCCCTGGAGAAGGAAATGGCAACCTACTCCAGGATTCTTGTCTGGGAAATCCCATGGACAGAGGAGCCTGATGGGCCCCAGTCCATGGGGTCATAAAAGATTCAGACACAACTGAGTGACTAACATGCACACACATGCACACACCGTGGACCAGACATAGTCATTGGTCTTAGAAAATCAAAGGTGAGAAGGCAAGGATCCTACCCTGAATCCACTAGAGGAGATAGTTTTGCAAACAGAAAGTTTTGATTTTGGGGAAGTGCTGAAGGGAAGTGTGTCTGTGATGTGGGAACCCAGCCTGGCAGTTCAGAGAAACCTTCCTGAGGAGTTTGCACATGAGCCTTGATAGACAGAAGAAGGAAAAGGAGAAAAGAATGTCTCAGGCAAGGGATACTGCACTGACAGAGATGACACAGAGACAAGACGATGAGTCCCAGCAGGGAATGGGACTGGTGGTGTAGGCAAGGGCTGGGCCACCGTTCGCCTCTTTTTTGTTGTTGTTGGTTTTCTAGTTTCCCTTTTGATTCTGGGAATTATATGTATATAGAGAGAGACTGAACTGGGTCTTAGACTGCCCTACCACTCTTGTGGCATTTGGGATTTATTTCCCTGACCAGGGATTGAACTCAGGCCCCCTACACTGCAGGGCTTCCCTGGTGGCTTGGATGGTAAAGAATCTGCCTGCAAGGCAGGAGACACGAGTTCGATCCCTGGGTCAGGACAATTCCCTGGAGAAGGGAATGACTACCCACCCCAGTATACTTGCCTGGAGAATTCCATGGACAGAGGAGCCTGGTGGGCTACAGTCCATGGGGTCACAAAGAGTTGGACACGACTGAGCAACTAACACTTTCACTTTCCCCTGTAGTGGGAGCACAGTCTGAGCCACTGGACCAGCAAGGAAGTCCCCCATTATCTTCTTGAGGGCAGGGGTGATGTCCCAAACATCTTTGGACCCCTGGCATCTAGCAAAGCAACTGGTATCAAAGGAAGTGGAGCTCAGTTATCATTCATTGTGTTGAACTAATGGAGGGCTTATAGGAAATCACACAAGTACCTATAATCCAAAGTTGAAATTGGCAAGGACTGTCAGGGCGATTCAGATAAAATGTCTGGGACACCAGTGGTGGGGCTGTGTGAGGGTAAAGAAGGCAGGGAAAGCTCTACGGAGAAGAAGACTGTGAAACAGGCCTTCAAGGATGGATAGTGAGATTTATCTGAGTGGCTTCTCTTTTCTGCTCCTCTGTGTCACATTCTTCTATTTACCGACCTCCTGACACTGGCTTAGGTTTCCCTCCACCCCCTTTTCTTCCTGGCTTCCTTCCTGGATTATTGCTTTCATCCTGCTTAGAAACCCTTCATCCTCTCTAACAAGCCAGAGGGTAGAAGGCGTTGTTCAAGCCCTTTCACCTCTCCTCTACAGGAATTTTATTACAAAGATGGGGGAGCTAATAGCTGGGAAAATAATTTCTTTTTAAGACTCGGAACTACAGTGTAAAGAAAGGAGAGCTCATGATTTGTAAGCCACATTAAAATGAATAGAACATACAAAATAGTAAAGAGGATTGAGTAACTGCAAGAAGCACAGCTATGAGATTAACCCTATGGTGTTTTGGTTTAAAGCAATGTAATTTAGGAATGGCCATTCAGGTCTGTTATATCTATAGGTATGCTATTCTAAAATGCAAAAGCACTTCCCTAGCATTTGCTGAATTGGTCAAAAGACACAGATGAAAACATATGCGGATAATCCTACCATAGCATATGTGCTGTGCTGTTTAGTCACTCAGTCGTGTCCAAAACTCTTTGTGACTCGAAGAACTGTAGCCCACCAGGCTCCTCGGTCCATGGGGATTCTCCAGGCAAGAATACTGGAGTGAGTTGCCATGTCCTCTCCCAGGGGATCTTCCCAACCCAGGGATCAAACCCAGGTCTCCTGCATCACAGGCAGATTCTTTACTGTCTGAGCCACCAGGGAAGCCCAAGAATACTGGAGTGGGTAGCCTATCCCTTCTCCAAGGGAACTTTCTGACCCAGGAATGGAACTGAGATCTCCTGCATTGCAGGTGGATTCAGCTGAGCCACCCGGGAAGCCCACAATAGCATATACTGCCTTTAAACTCAGGGATAAGAAAATCAGAACAATGAAGGCACAAAGAAAAGGCAACAAAGAATAAGGGATGTTAAATTCCGTTGTGATATAAGTAAGCAGTACATATGCACATATATACGTGTATGTGCACACATATTTAAATCATGACAACTAAGCAAGGCTGTGATGGATATATGGAACTGTTCACATTTAGTATCAATTGGAACAGGTCTGAAGTGATCTTGCCTGGGAAAGGTTAGGAAAAGAAGAGTTTTAAACCATTGTCCTTAGAAAGGAAAGAGAGAAGTTAATCACCTTCTTCAAAAAATATAGACAGCTACCTAAGCTTGATTTAAAAGAGATAATTAGTGTAAATAATTAAGAAATAAAAAATAAATGAGTCACCCCAATACCTCCACTAACAAAGAAGGTGGGTCTAACACATTTTCTGTGTGCTCAGTCACTGACTCTTTGCAACCCCATGGACTGTAGCCCACCAGATTCCTCTGTCCATGGGATTTCCCAGACAACAATACTGGGGTGGGTTGCCATTTCCTAGTCTGGGGGATCTTCCTGACCTAGGAATCGAACCCACATCTGTTACATCTCCTGCATTGGCAGGTGGATTTTTTTTTACCACTGTGCCACCTGGGAGGCCCTGAACAATTTCTAGTCTCATATATTCCTAGTAAATGTGGAAATAAGTAAATAAAGAGGATGGGGATACTCTAAGATACCATAAAGGAACTGTTTTTAAAACTGCCATCAAATACTTAATGAAATATGATCACATGTGCTGGAAAACATAAAACATGCTGCCAAAAAGATATGTAATGTTTATCATGTCTTTAAACTGTTGAGCATCGACTAGGATACCTCAGCACTGTTGGGTCACACTGCCCGAGTGACCAGGGAATTAGGCCAGACCCAGGCTATCAGTGTGTGTGGGCTGGGCCTGGGGGTCAGCTGTCTACCACCTCAATTTCCTCCTCTGCAGGTCTCTGCTCTTTGAAAAGCAAGACTGTCTAAAAATTCAAGAAGAAATATTAGTTTCTTGGCAACAGGAGAAAACATCATGTTGATGTTTATTCTTCCACTGACTCTGGTTCCATACATAAATTATACTGAGAAAACACCAGTATCCTCCAACAGGGAATGAGCTCATTTGAGTTGTATCTTCCTAAAATGATATCACAAAAACAAATCCACCCCCTCTAAAACTGCTTACAAAGAGTAGATCTTTTCTCATTCTGAAAGAGGTCATTCTTATTTGCAGGTTGATGATATAACTCCATCCATCTTCCCAGCTTCCGCTCTTTTAAGCATGTTATTACAAGCCCTGTTCAACTTGGATCCCTTTTTTAATGTTTCCTTTGATTCTTCTGTTTCCATTTTTTTTAATGCTCTGTTTTTGAAAGTTTCCTTGCATTTCCTGAAACCCTTAGAGTGTTTCAAGAGAAACATTGAGCTATTTAGGCTGCCATTGTGTGTGTGTGTGTTTAAGCCCAATGCTCTCCCTGTGAACAAATGTCGTATTGTATATTCTATGGCATTGCCTCCTTTCCGCCTTAAACAGAGCACCTGGTGTTACTGGTTTCAAAGAATATTTCGAGATTGGCAGTTGGAGTCTCTTCATAGAAGTGTAACAGCGTTTCCCAGAAAGCTTGAAAAATGATATTCAAAGTGAGGGAGAAAAGAGAGTAGGTGTCACCCTCCAAAAGGATAGTGAGCAGCCCCAAGGACCTTCATTCAGAGAGGATTCAAAGAGGAATTGTAGACTCTGAGAACCAACTCAGACTTGGTGTGAGCTTAGAAGATTGAGTGGCCTCTTGAAACAAGGCTCTGCCTGGTCCCTCTGCCAGCCTGTTTCTTGTGTGGGGAAAAAAACAAAAACAAAAACCCACTAGGGCCTACTGGTTCAGGCAGTATCCCAGAAGTGTTTCATTCAAAAGTTAGAAGTTGTTACAAATTGTTCAGGCAACTTGGGAAGCATTGTTGCAAAAATCCTGACTCTTTAATAAAACGGTGGAATAAAAATATTTTCTAAGGAACCTGGCTGTCAGTAGGAAGAATTCTGACGTACCAACTTTAAGTCTTGACTTCATAGCCACCAACCTCCTCTCCCTCTTCTGAGCACATCCAAGATGGGTGAACCTGCTGGCTTGCAGGGTTCCAGTTAACAATACTCAGAGTCATTTCCATGAGCCATGAGACCCTTTCCTTCTCCTGTTCTGCATCCTACAGCTCACACATGTTCCCTGAAGCTGCTCGCTGATTAGAACTCATTTTGCAGAATTCAAACTTTTGTTCACCCCAGATATGAGATAAATCAGAACCAAAGGAAATTGCCTTCTTGAAAGTCGCCTTCAGATATAGAGTCAATGGTTCCACTCCTCTGCTTGAATGTGCTTCCCATAAAAGTAAGGTCTGAATTGTGGATTATACACAATAAATAAACTTCTAGCAAAGTTGTGGGAAGAGTATCAGGCTAAGGCCTTGACGACTCAGAAAGACTCAGAAGCCTAAACTGTGAACATTTGTTTTCTGTTATCAGCATACATAATAATTATGGTGATATATTTTTCTATGACCTTTCTTATGAAGCAATATCCTTTACAATCAAGTATCAGAAATTCATGGCTAAAGCATATTTACTCTTCAGAACTGGCACACATGCACTAGATGTCAAGAATACAATTGTTCTGGACAACATTGTTATAAAAGCCATTTTTATTTTGTTCATCACTGGTGCAAGTAGGTCAGGAAAGAGTTCACATGAACCAGTTCAAGTCCAGCCAATGGACTTGGCCATCCAGAAAGACCTATGGGTCATTTTCACTTTCAAAGGTCAGGATATTGCCTTGATGAGGTATGAAGTAGGATAAAACTAGGCAGTATTAGTCTTATCACTCTCTAGAGAGTGTCACAATGACTAATTAACTTGTCCATAGTCACACAGCCAGGAGTCACATCCAGGCCTGTTTGACACACCCTTCTCCATTTTGGCTCAATGAACACTGGCAGGTAAGCAGAAGCAGGCAGACAAGTAGACCGGAAAGAAAAGAAAGGAGCCGTCTCATTATCTTGTTGTTGTTCAAGCTAAGTTATTTCGAACTCTGCTACTGGACTGCAACATGCCAGGCTTCCCTGTCCTCCACTATCTGCCAGAGTTTGCTCAAACTCATGTCAATTGAGTCAGTGATGCCATCCAACCATCTCATCTGCTGCCACCCTCTTCTCCCAGCATCAGGGTCTTTTCCAATATGTTGGCTCTTTGCATCAGGTGGCCAAAGTATTGGAGTTTCAGCTTAAGCATCAGTCCTTCCAATGAAGGACTGATTTCCTTTAAAATTGACTGGTTTGGTCTCCTTGCTGTCCAAGGGACTTTCAAGAATTTTCTCGAGCACCACAATTCAAAAGCATCTCATTACTTGCTTCAAGTTAATTATCTCTTGTGCAAACAATTTTCTTCCCCATCATTGACTACACACTCTGGAATCCCATAGTCTTTATTGGCTGATCAATTGTGTACATTCCAAAAGCACTCAAATGAGTTGCCTTTTTTTAATAAAAAAATTTTTTAAAATCATATTTATTTATTGTAACTAGTTTTGTGGGGTTGGGGCTGTTCTGAGTATTTGCTTCATTGTAGCTCGGGAGCTTTTCTAGTTTCCGGTGCCTGGGCTTAGTTGCCCCATGGCATATAGGGTCTTAGTTCCCTAACCAGGATCGAACCTGAGTCCCCTGCATTGGAAGGTGGACTCCTAACCCCTGGACTTGCACATTTTTTTAACTAGTAGGTATCATTAAGACATTAAATTGACTAAAAACACATTTTGGCAAATCACAATGTAGGTGAGATCTGAAGTTCATGGATGGATACAGCAGGAATAAGGAAACATCTCTTACATATTTTTATGTTTAAAATTTTTTGTTATTTATCAGTAGATGTGGATAAAATATCCTTTTAAATGGAGGATAGTGGTTAAAAGATTGACAGAGAAGGTGATGTGACAGGTTTGGAACAGGTCATCACACTAGGCAAAGAAGCAGGGAGGCTGGATTGACCGAGGAGAAGGGTGGAAGCAGGCTGGGGACAATGGAGCCAGAGCTCTGGGTGGGGCACCGTGGCCAGGCAGAGACCTAAGCCTGAAGTCCCAGGCGACTGGGCCAGTCCCATTCCTGCAGGCTCCAAGTTTCAGAGTTGCCCTGCATTCCACAGACGGGAGAGAGCTTGCAGCTGGGCCCCTACCTGACTTCTGCTTCTCCCCACCTCATTCTCCCCCTCCTACACAGTCTCCATCTTCCTCCCACTGCTGTGTGCCAGCCTCATGCTAGGGCTGCCACCAGCATGACATGATGTACGTGGTATCCTGTCCTTAACATGCAGATGCATTTGCAAACACACAGGAGAAATTGTGTTATTGATTGGCATATGTGCACGCTCAGTCACTCAGTTGTGTCATCTCTTTGCAATCCTATGGACTGCAGCCCGCCAGGCCTCTCTGTCCATGGGGATTTTCCAGGCAAGAATACTGATTGGGTTGCCATTTCATCCTCCAGGAGATCTTCCCCACCCAGAGATCGAACCCACGTCTCCTGCATTGACAGGTGGATTCTGTATCACTGAGCCACCAGCATTTATATGCTAATATCAGAAGGGAAGTCCACTTTTGGTTGTTGAAGTTTCTTTCTGTGTATTTCTAATCTTGATTAGGTCTCTAATGTCCTTGCCTTTTTCCACAGGGAAAGTCATTTTTGTGCCTTTCTGTGTCCTTTTCTATGGCAAGAAAATGCCAAAGAGAATTATGAAAAAAAAATTTAATTCAAGGATATAACATGCCCTTGAGGAAAACTCATAGCATTTCAAAGGGGACCCAGGGCAAATTAAAGAAAGATGTCAGCAGGGCTAAAAGAATGTCATTAGCAAGTGAAAGTAGTGATGCATTTATTCAATCAGTGCAACAGAGATTTTGGAATAGATAAGAATATTGGTTTCACTTGCTAAATGTGGTTATTTAATACCCTTTGTGTGATTCACTATGAAATAAAGTTTTCTGTATTACTGTCCAAATTTGAATCCAGAAGCACTTGTACTGTTTCCATTTCTGATTTTTCTTAAACCAGAGAGAGGACATCTCCCCCTATTTATCCAATTCGATATAGCTCAGGTCTCAATCCCTGCGCCTCACCTTCCACCTACTTACTAACTCAGGCTGAGATAAGTGTTGCTCCTTTAAATTAACAACACTTAACCAGAAGTATTGCAATGGCATGTTGAGTGTCTTCCTTCTCCACTAGCCCACGAGCTGTTTGTGGTCTGTCACATACATCTGTGTGATAGAACTGCTGTGTATCACACATTTCCATAGTGTCAGACACTGTGGTAAACACTGGTGTGCACTAACTCCTTTGAGGACACTTACTGAAGGACTTTGCTGGAGGCTCAGGGAAGAATCCACCTGCAGTGTAGGAGACCCAGCTTCAATCCCTGGGTCAGGAAAATCCCCTGTAGAAGGAAATGGTAATGCACTCCAATATTCTTGCCTAGAGAATCCCATGGACAGAGGAGCCTGGTGGACTGCAGTCCATGGGGTTGCAAAAAGTTGGACACAACTGAGAGACTACCACCACTGAAGAAACAGACTCAGAGAGGTGAAGCAGTTTCCCCAAGGTCTCCCCGCCAGATTGCAGGCCAGGTCAGTCTGACACCACAGCCCCTACAATCACAGACTACGTACCAAAGAACCTGGCACACAGCTATTCACTGAATGTCTGTTGAACTCAACTGAAAGAAGGAAAGAATGGGGGGGCGCGGGAGGGGAGCAGGTGCACCCCAAAAACTAAAACTCAGAGCTGTGATTCAGACTCCTAATGCAAAGCAGATTCTAGTGTTGACAACTAAACCATTTGGAATGAATTCCTTTCAGAAGCATATTGGAAATCTGTGGAACTGACCAAGTCCTAAGTGCACAAGGACAATCACAGAGCTCCTTATGATATCAGTGTGAGGACTATGAAAACAGAGCTGTGTGCAGAGTCTGGCACTAAATCATCATGCCTCTCATCCTAGAAGCAAAGGACGCTTCTGTGTCACCACAGCCGACTCCTCTGAAGCAGCTAGGGAAAAATCATAAGACACGTCCAGTCTAGAAGACCATGGGTCTAAGGGTCCTCAGAGCCTTAGCAGAGGACAGAAATCACCCCTCTTGCTTAAGTGATTTCCTCAAAAGCCCTTTGTAATTACCATCTAGCCATGCTTTCCCTCTGTTAGTTTACTCATGGCAATTTCCAGGAAACGTTGAAGGGCGTTCCAAAAGGAAAGATCATCAAACACGTTTAAACTTGCTCACAATCTCTCTCATCCCCTGTAGGGATTTAGCATACATGTTCAAAAAGAATTAACAGCCCCACATCTTGATTTTGGAGAAGGAAATGGCAACCCACTCCAACATTGTTGCCTGGAAGATCCCGTGGACAGAGGAGCCTGGAGGGGTACAGTCCATGGCATTGCAAAGTCAGACATGACTGAGACATTGAACAACATCTTGATTTAGTCATCTGTGCTGTTGATTAAATCATGTCACTTTTCTCACTTGGAGCAGATGGCCTTCTCCAAACCACCTTTATCAAAACAACAGCAATGCCCTTGTCCTCAAGTTCTTCTTTGGTTCAATATACAAATAGCCACTCCACAACACCCAGTCTGAGGGGTGGGTGGGGGGTGGTGGTGAACCAGATGCTTGCCAGACACATAACTCATCGTGTACCTCAGGTTAAGACACTGAGACTCTTAAGATAAGGATACAAAACCGGGCTGGAGCTGGAGCTGGGGTTGGCAGCCACTGCCGAGGAGAGGACGGGGTGAAGTGAGATGTGGTGACCTGTATGAATGGTCTAACAGGAGGAGAAGGGGCCCATTCATCTCTGCCCTAGATTCCTCCGGCAGCATTCCTCTCAACTCCATTGTGTATTCACGACTGGGGCTGGGGACCGCGAGGCCTCCAGAGTCCGGGAAGCCAGGCCCCAGAGGAGTTGCTCCCCGACACAGTGGCCACATTGAGCACACGGAGATGTGGAGCCAAGGACTAGTATTCCTGAAATATGTTTTGAACTTCTTGAATGCGTATATTCGGCCGCATACCAGGCCCCTTAGTAACAGCTCCGTGGGGTGTTGTGACAACAGTGTTGCTGTGAGGACGGCAGCCTGTGCGGGATGCGGCCGCATCTGGGGGCGGAGCTTCGTGAGTTGGGAGTGGGTTTTGACTTCAGTGGGGAGCTCTGCGCATGCTCGGGCCGCCTTGGCGGGCTCTGTGGCGGGAATCATTTTCACGAGATCAGACTTCAGGAAGGGGGCCCCACTTCCTGGCAGGAGAAGGTGCAGCTCCGGAAACCAGTGTGCGTGTGTGCTCCGTCGTGTCTTTGTGGCCGCATGGACTGTAGCTCACCAGACTCTTCTGTCCATGAGATTCTCCAGGGAGAAATAGTGTAGTGGGTTGCCACTTGATCCTCCAGGGAATCTTCCCAACCCAGGGATCGAAACTGCTATTGGCAGGCAGATTCTTTAACACTAGCGCCACCTGGGAAGCCCCCAGAAACCCAGAGTGCCTTGCAACCGTTTTAAAGTTGCCTCTATTGATGTATGTATTAGTGCCTCAAGTGTCCGACTCTGCGACCCCGTGGACTGTAGGCCGCCAGCCTTCTCTGCCCATGGAGTTTCCCAGGCAAGCATATTGGAGTGGGTTCTCATTTCCTTCTTGCCAACCCAGAGATTGAACCCAGGTCTCCCACGTTTCGGGCATATTCTTTACTGTCTGAGGCACCAGCTAATGACTAGTCTTTAAGATGTCAGTTTAGAATTGTTATTGGCTATTTTACTTCAATAAAATGTTCTGCAGACATAGGCCTTTTTCCCCCTTGTAGTACTATTGATTTGATAGTAAACAACATAGCTATATAGGTATTTTATTTCAGATTCTGTCTTTTAATAGAATACTTTACTCATTAAAATGACTACTGTTTAAAATAAAATTGTCCCTATAAAAAAGCCTGGACATTCAGCAGGCTCTCAGAATGGATTTAGCAATTGCCAGTTTCTGTACGGAAAAGATATTCTCTAAAACTCTACCTCTTTTGTACGAATATAATGATAAAGGCTTGTAGAAGGAAATGGCAACCCACTCCAGTATTCTTGCCTGGGAATTCACATGGACAGAGGAGTCTAGCGGGCTATTGTCCATAGGGTTGCAAAAGAGTTGGACACAACTACTAAACAAAAAAAGATAAAACCTATCAGAAATGGCTCCTCTTCTCTGTGTTTGTTGGAAATTAATTTGTTTCATGCTAGGTGAGAAACAGCTCTGCTTCTCTTCTGTGTCGATACACAAAGTAAGAGCACCCTTTGATTTTGTTTTTTATTTTTTGCATCTATCTTTGTAGTATAAAAACCTTGGCAACTTAACATTAAATCAGCAGTTGTTAGTCATGAGAGAAAAATGAGTAAAGGAAACTTCTTTTAGAATAAAAATTTTTTGAAGTCCAAATTTGATTACTTTCACAAAGGTAGGCTTCCATTCAGTGAACAGTTTTGTTAGATTATTTAGTCATTGCAGGGAGCTGGAGTGATTAAAATGTTTTATAATGCACTGTTGTTTTCCATGCAACTTTAGTGTGGCCCTGTTTCCTGGCCACAGGAATGTAAGAACTTCTTGGCAAATACCCTGCCTTGGACCAGGTGGGTAGATGTATAATTAATGTCAAGTGTTATTGCCCTTCTCCAGTGCCATCCACCCACTGAACAGCATCAACTTCCTCCTGTTCTTTCTCTGTATTCAGAGCTTGGTTTACACCACTTTGGTTTTGAACATATCAGGATAAAATTCTGGTTTCCCCTTTGGAGAATACACATGACAAAAATCGGGTCACGTAACAATAGAAACTTCCTTATATCTTTGTTAAAGAGGTTCAGGATGAGCCAATGTTTTTATTACAGTCATAGATGGTATTCAAGTGAGTAATAATTTTTTTTTTAAGAGCATTCTATAGTGACGTTGTTGTTGGTATTTTGTTGTTGTTCTCAGTTTTTAACCATTTTCCTTGAGCTTTCCTTGACAAGTATTGGGAGGAATGTCTGGCAACTGTTAATGAAACTGCGGGCCCTTTTTTCTCTCTCTCTTTATTGTTTCTATAAACTTCCTAGACAAGGTTAAGTCAAAAAAAATTGATAAAGTAAAAAAGGTATTTGTGCACTAAAATGAGAGCAGGAGTAAAAGTAATATTCCTAAATATCTTAGAATATTGAATCGGGATTAGAGTAGAAACCATGAGATTCAAATAGTTTATCATAAAGCTGAACTGTCTAATAAGGAAAACCATAATTGTGAAAACCAAGATTCCAAGTCCATTCTAGGGCCAGTTTTATTGGGTTGGCTAAAAAGTTTGCTTGAGTTTTTTTATAACATCGTTTGGGGAAAAAAACCCGAACCAACTTTTTGGCCAACCACATATTTTATGGAAGTAAAGCTGAGAATTTTAATTGAATAGTAGTTCCTTCCATGAGGTTCCTGGTAAGGAAACTTAAAAATCAGATTAAGGAATGAAATTTTAAAGTAGATCTTAATAGAGATGATATTCCTCAGATGGATATTGGTGTACTCAAACTGAACACACTGATGTGCTCAGTTATGTCTGATTCTTTGCAACCCCATGGACTATAGTCTGCTAGGCTCTTCTGTCCATGGAATTTTCCAGGCAAGAATACTGGAGTGGGTTGCCATTTCCTACTCCAGGGGATCTCCCCAACCCAGGAATCAAACACATGTCTCTTGTATCTCCTGCATTGGTAGGCAGATTCTTTACCACTGCACCACCAGTGTACTCATACTGGTCGTTAAAATATGGACACACTTCCATACCCATTGGAAATAGCTGCAGTTTCAAGTTCTGGGTGCCTGCCGCCAACCCCATGGCTGCCCAGACCCCTCTCTGAGATTCCCCCCACTCCAGCTCCCCAGGACCCAGCTACCAAAATGAATTACACCAAGTGAAAATGGGATGTTGAAGGCCCTGCCCCAGCCCAGGGCAGTAGGCAGCTCTGCTTGGTCAATGTCCATGTTAACCAGTTAACTTAACTTGTCATTCAGGACTTTGTATAGCATGCCTAACCTAGTGGAAATCATATAAATTAACACCTAAACTAAGACATTTCAGTAGAAAGCAAAGTCAAATGAATACAAATATGACATCAAAGAGAAAACTAAGACTGGTATTTAAAGCCCAGATTGAATAGATTGTGATAGATTGTAAGCAAAGCCTTGGAGACACTGGGACCTGGAAGATGAAAGTCACTGCATAGTTTCTCTTAGCCCATTGCCTTGATGATTCACAAGTGTCTGCGAGAATTCTTTTCCTCCCCCATCCTCTTATTTTGGCAGCAGATCGTTTTTTGTACCAAATCATTGGTCTGGAAAGTATAAAATGAAATTCCTTTATGACATTACAAATGGAAATATGAGAGGAAGCCTAGGCATGCATGGTTCATTTGAGATGAAGACCCAACCACATGTGTAAGAGCTGAGGCTGCTGAGGGGCTACCTGGAGCCCCCAGGCGCCTGGTACAAGCTTGTTGGTCTAGCAGCCCCCAAGGGACTATGCTTGGACACTAACCTCCAGTCTGTTGTGTTACTGATTGGCATTAGATGCTAGTATCAGAAGGAAAGTGCTTTTTTGGTTGTTGAGGTTTCTGTGTATTTATTTCTAATCTTGATTAGGTCTCTAATATCTTTGCCTTTTTCCACTGGCAAACTCATTTTTATACCTTTCCATGTCCTTTTCTCTGACAAAAAAAGGCCAGAGAGAATTATGAAAAAAATCTTAATTCATGGATATAACATGCCCTTGAGGAAAACTCATAGCATTTCAAAAAGGGCCCAGGGCAAATTAAAGAAAGATGTCAGGGCTAAAAGAATGTCATTAGCAAGTGCAAGTAGCAATGCATTTATTAAATTAGTGCATCAGAGATTTTGAAAAAAAAGGGTATTGGTTTCACTTGCTAAATGTGGTTATGTAATAATACACTTTGTGTGATTCACTATAAAATAAAAGGTCTCCGTGATACTCTTCAAATTTGAATTCAGCAGCCCTTGTGCTGTTTCCATTTTTAATTGGATCCCCAAATGTGTTTGTGTATACATTTTCCATATTTAAAAAAATGTAAACGTTGACCTAGAGAAAATGTCAGTGGCTATAAAAATATAGAATTGTACCAGCCCAGGTGACCTGCATATGAGTAATAGGAAGAGAATAATTATCTGGTAAGATGAAATGGAATGGAACCTCGCCAAGACCTCCAGCTCTGTGCCCCCTGCCCCTCCCCTTCCTGCCTCAAGGAGTGCTTGCTGCTCTCAGACCACATGATGAGTTCTTCCTTTCATGGGCTCTTTGCCTGTTTCTCTACCCCTTCCTTGAAGCAGAGACAATGCCATGCACTTAGAAGATGTTCAGAAAATAGCTGCCTGAATGAATGATTGATAACTCTGGGCAGATTTCAGTTATTCTTTCTCTGTGTAATACAAGCTGAGAGTTTCCCTTTCTTAGCCTGGATTCATTTAGCCTCACCTATCTTAAACAGATCTTGTTTAAAGTCCTCTATACCACCAACTGGGATCTAAGTAGACCATGCTGTGTATTTTAAATATAATATGCTTAATCTTTTTTAAAAATTTTATTTATTTTTAATTGAAGGATAATTGCTTTATAATAATCTTTTTTTTATGCTTAATCCCATGCAGTAATTATGCCCTGCTTAACCTTAGAAAGAATTTTTTTAATTGGAGGATAATTGCTTTATAAGATTAACTTTTAATTCAACAATGCTCAGTGGCAGCAAGACTGAAGTACATCTGCTCCCAGAGCTGAACATTATATGAATTTTTTTTTATTGCTAAGCCTGAGAGAGTACATCTTCACAGTTAGTTTGTGCCAGTACCTGGCTTCATTTTTCACTTGGACCTCAACACTAGACCCATCTTCTTAGACTCTAAAAATAGCCAGTGAAATTTTTCACAGAACTAGAATTTTAAAAGTCTCAAAATTTGTTTGGAGACACAAAAAACCCCAAATAGCCAAAGCAATCTTGAGAAAGAAAAACAGAGCTGGAGGAATCAGGCTCCCTGACTTCAAACTATACTGCAAGGCTACCGTCATCAAAACAGTATAGTTCTGGCACAAAAAAATAGAAATTCAGATCAATGAAACAGGATAGAAAACCCAGAAATAAGCCCATGTGACTATAGTCAATTAATCTATGACAAAAAAGGCAAGTCTACACAATGTTGGAAAGACAGTCTTTTCAACAAATGCTGCTGGAAAAACTGGACAGCTGCATGTAAAAAAAATGAAACTAGGTCATTCTTTAACTCCATACACAAAAAAAAGTTCCAAATGGATTAAAGACCTAAATATGAGACTGGACACTATATAATTCCTAGAAAACATAGGCAGAACACTCTCTGACATAAATTGCAGCAAAATCTTTTTTGATCTGTCTCCCATGATGGTGGAAATAAAAACAAAAATAAACAAAGGGAACCTACTTAAACTAAAAAGCTTTCACACAGCAAAGGAAACAATAAGCAACACAGGCAACCCACAGAGTGGGAGAAAACATTTGTAAATGATGTGACAGATGGGGGATTAGTCTCCAAAATTTACAAACAATTTATGAGACTTAACAGCATAAAAACAACTCACTCAAAAACTGAGTAGAAGACCTAAATAGATATTTCTCCAAAGAAGTATACAAATGGCCAATAGACACGTGAATGGGTGTTCAACATTGCTAATTATTAGAAAAATGTAAATCAAAACTACTGTGAGATATCACCTCATACCAGCCAGGATGGCCATCATCAAAAAATCCACAAACCATAAATGCTGGAGAGAGTGTGCAGAGAAGGGAACCCTCCTACACTGTTGGTGGAAATGTAAATTGGTACAGCCACTATGGAGAACAGTCTGAAGAGTCCTTAAAAAACTAAAAATAGAACTACCATATGACCCTGCAATCCGTCTCCTGGGCATATATCCGGAGAAAAACATGGCCCCAAAAGATACATGCACCCCCAATGTTCATTGCAACACTGTTTACCATAGCCAAGACGTGGAAGCAACCTAAATGTCCATCAACAAAAGGAATGGATAGAGAAGATGCGGTACATATGTTCAATGGAGTATTACTCAGCCATTAAAAAAGAATGAAATAAGGCCATTTGTAGCAACATGGATGAACCTAGAGAGTGTCATTTGGAGTGAAGTTAAGTCAGACAGAGAAGGAGAAATATAGTATGACATCCCTTAAATGGGGAATCTAAAGTGAAATAATACAAATGAACTTACTTACAAAACAGAAACAGACTCACAGATTTCCATGATGCAGGGAAGGATGGGGGGAAGGGATAGTTAGGGAGTTTGGGATGGATAGGTACCCACTGCTATATTTAAAATGGATAACCAACAAGGAACTACTGTATAGCGCATGGAAATCTGTTACGTGGCAGCCTAGATGGGAAGGGAGTTCAGGGGAGAATGGATACAGTATATGTATGGCAGAATCCCTTCGCTGTTTTCCTGAAACTATCACAACATTGTTTATCAACTATACCTCAGCACAAAATAAAAAGTTTAAAAATTAAAAAGCCAGTGAACTTTGATTTGGCTGACACCTTCAGATACCAAGCCTCAGTTTCTCATCTATCTATCCATCCAATATTTATTGAACATCCACTATATTTCGGGTTTTGTGTTAGGACTAGACAGATAAATGGGCTTCCCTGGTGGCTCAGATGGTAAAGAATCTGCCTGCAATGCAGAGACCTGGGTTTAATCTCTGGGTCAGGAAGAGCCCCTGGAAAAGGGCATGGCAACCCACTCCAGTATTCTCGTCTGGAGAATTCCATGAACAGAGGCTACAGTCCATGAGGTCGCAAAGAGTCGGACAGGACTGAGAGACGGACACTTTTCATTTTCAGAGATAAGTACAACACACCTCTTGACCTTCAGTAGCTGGTGGCCTGGTGGGTACAGAGATGTGTAGCCTTGCATATCATGGGTGTGATAAAGTCTGTAATGGATACATGGGCAAAACATTCTGGAATACAAAAAGCAGGAACAGCTCATCCTTAGGGAATGTGGGGAGTGTTTTAGGGAGGAAATGATGGTTTTGCTGAATCTTTAATATGTAATGAGTAGTGGTTGTTCATGGGGAGGCAGATGGGGAAGGGCCCTCTAGGCAGAGAAAGTAGCCCAAGCAAAGTCTTGGAGCAGTACTGAGCCTGTCTCTGGGGGCTGTGATGACCCTCTTCCATCCTTGCCCTGATTTGTGGTCGCCTCAGAGCCCAGTGGGTTTCTCAGGTGACACTGGGGATAAAGAACCCGCCTGCCAATTCGGGAGACTTAAGAGACATGAGTTCAATCCCTGGGTCACGAAGATCTCCTGAAGGAGGAAATGGCAACCCACTCCAGTATCCTTGCCTGGGAAATCCCATGAACAGAGGCGCCTGGTGGGCTACAGTCCATGGGATTGCAAAGAGTTAGACAAGACTGAAGCGACTTAGTATGCACACAGAGCTCATTGGGAATGTTTCCCTCACCCTTCCCAGGTCAAGGGAGATCTGATCAGAGACCTCAGAGTCTGCCTTCTGGGCATGTTGGCCTTTGACTGGTGGTCCAGACTCTGGACCTTCCACCTTGGCCACACAGCTCAAGAGAGGAGTTTGACCTGACGCCAAAGATCTTAAATTCTCCAAATCCTCAAGGCCTCTCCTTTCTGAACCTTTTCAGGAGGAATGTCCCTGCCATTAGGTGGCAGTGAGTCCCAGCCCCAGCCTAAGCGGAGCAGGCAGGAGGCTCCCAGACCTGCACCTTGGTACAGAGAGATGGGATCCAGATGGCCTTTCTGCCTGCAGCAAGGCATGTGTTTGGTGGGTTTGCACATGGGAGAATTCCAGTGTCATGCTACGAACACTGAATAGGATGACCTGGCTAAGTATTTCCATCTCTGCTCGAGGCTGAATCCTATCTTTAAGCGTAAGCTGGCTTGGAAGAACTGCCCAAACCACTCCCCTTCTAGCCTCGGGGGAACTGTCCTCTCCACCAAAGTATTCTGCCTGCTTCACAGGCACCCACCCACCAGCGCCAACAATGACTGACCTATGCATCCACAGCTCTCATTGCTGTCATTGTTCCCTAGGGAGCACAGTCTCACTGTCAGCCTTATTGTAAAGTCACCGAAGCAGTCTTCTGTGGGCATGTGCCTACAGGCCATCCATCTAGAACTTCTACAACCAAGCTGAGATGATACTGAGTTGCTTTTGAATGAATGTCCTCTTTAGTCTTTCCCTGGTCTCTTATCTTCTCTCTTTAAAAAGGTTAAATGGCAAATGCCATTCAAATGGAAGATTTCATCATGGACTATTATTATTTTTTTAATGACATCAGACACTGGAAGTAAAGGCCCTGAATTTCATACCCACCACTATTACACTGACCATGTCATGTTACTTTATAATATCTTTCAATAAATGACTTCATTTCATTTATAACAATTTAAAGGCTACAAATTGGGACTTCCCTGTAGCTCATAGGGCTTCCCTGTTGGCTCAGATGGTAAAGAATCTGCCTGCAATGTGGGAGACCTGGGTTTGATCCCTGGGTTGGGAAGATCTCCTAGAGAAGGGAATGGCTACCCACTGCAGTACTCTGGCCTGGAGAATTCCATGGGCAGAGGAGCTGACAGGCTACAGTCCATGGGGTGGCAAAGAGTTGGACACGACTGAGCAGCTTTCACTTCACCTTTCTGTTCTTCTGTTTATGTGTAAGTCAAAGTTGCTTATACATTCTCCAGCATGTCTTCCCACCCCAGGAATTGAACCAGGGTCTCCTGCATTGCAGGTGGATTCTTTACCAACTAAGCTACCAGGGAAGCCCAAAGAACAGAGAAGGGAGTGAATGGCAACCCACTCTGAGTATTCTTGTCTAGAGAATCCCATGGACAGAATAGCCTGGTGGGCTACAGTCTGTGGGGTCACAAAGAGTCAGACAACTGAGTGACTAACACTACTACGAAGTCTATATAACAGTCATATTATTTGGATTTGGAATAACCTTCAAATTATTATTTCACATTTTAGTATAGAAATTAAAACTTTTAAACATAGATAGCTCTTTATGTTCAGTATGTGTTAGAGAAAATCCCGTCTAAATTGACAGTTTTGAATTTGAATTTTTTGTTGTGGAGTATTATTACTTTTGTTATGTTGAAGAAGAGAGTGGATGAGTATATGGTACTATTGGGAAACAGGCCTCAAGGTCCCATTCCTGTGTATCTTGATCTTCATTTTCCTTCTCTGTTGCCATCACTGCATTAGGGTTTAGAATAATATTCCTCAATACAGGTGCAAACAAACGTCATGTGAAGAAGTCTTTTAAATTCATGTCTATGGTCACATTCTCAAGAAGCACACACAGAAAGCATAAGGAGTATAAGGAGAAAAGGGAATCCTTGGGTACTATGGAAGGGAATGTAAACTGGTGCAACCACTGTGGAAAACAATATGGAGGCTTCTCAAAAAATTAAAGCTGAACTACCATGCTGCTGCTGCTGCTAAGTCACGTCAGTCGTGTCCGACACTGTGCGACCCCGTAGACAGCAGCCCATATGATCCAGAAAATTTACTCCTGGGTATTTATCCAAAGAAAACAAAATCAGAAAAGCCACATGCACTCCTATGTATGTTCACTGCAGCATGGTTTACAATATCCAAACTATGGAAACAACCTGTGTCCACCGACAAATAGAGAAAATGCATGTGTGTATGTGTGTGTGTGTGTGTGTGTGTGTTAGTTGCTCAGTCATGTGTCCAAATCTTTGCGATCCCATGGACTGTAGCCCACCAGGCTCTTCTGTCCCTGGGGATTCTCCAGGCAAGAATATTAGAGTGGGTAGACATTTCCTTCTCCAGGAATCTTCCCCACCTAGGGATTGAACCTGGGTCTCCTGCACTGTAGGCAGAGTCTTTACTGTCTGAACCACAGAGAAACCCATATATATACATATAAACAGAGAGAGAGAGAAGAATCCTATTCAGCCATGAAAAGGAGAACCTGCCATTGGTGACAACATGGATGGATCTTGGGGGCATTTTGTTAAGTGAAAGTCAAATTCCGCATGATCTCATTTGTGTGTGGAATTAAAAAACAAACAAACAAAAACCCAGACTCATAGGTAAAGGGAACAGATTGGCAGTTCACAGGAAGGGGTAAGAGCAGAGAGAGACTGGCAAAATGGGTTAAAGAAAAGAGCATAGTTAAATATGTGAGTTGAAAGTAGATCCACTTAACATTTTTTTTTAATTAGGTCATATCTACAAATGAAATGGGCAAACAGACAATCCAAGGTGAAATCTTATTCTTCAGGGTCCTGTGAATCATGAATTTGTCCAGTGGGTGTAATATCCCAGTTACTGTTTAATGTTTCGGCCTGTGTAGTAAAACGCAACTTTATGAATGTGTGGCATTTGAAGAATGAACGTGCAGCGTAAAGTGCAGAATTTGTAGCTGCTCATTTGGACGGACAAACAAGATGCCTGTTTTACAGCTTGCTCTACTGAGAAACAAATTTAATGACCTCCATTTTATAGAGAATTTATTTATTATGGATAACTCATTTTTAAATAGTCTAATATTCTGGGTCGTTTTTTTCCCCCCTAAGGAGCATATTTAGAATCAGATGGTCTTGAGTGAAAGGAAGATACATTCAGCGGAAGTGCCCCTTTGTTTTCTGGCCATGCGGATGTGCCCCAACTGAAGGCACTAAGCTCTGCCCTCTGGAGCAGAGTGGTCACTGGGGAAAGTCATTTGTTTGGGAGTCGGGCACCTCAGTGGGGAGAGTGGCCCAGCTGCTCTGACTCACACCTAGGACATTTGACTTTAAAAAGAAAAAAAGAAAAAAAAAGACACGCCTAATCAATATCTTTGTGTCTTTTAGAAAGAGATGTTGTGTTACCAAAGCAGAGTTTATATTTCTCTTTAGTATAAAATGAAAAATAAAATTGACTTATCCTAAGAATTCATTCCCT
Source organism: Oryx dammah (assembly GCF_014754425.2). Lineage (NCBI taxonomy): Eukaryota > Metazoa > Chordata > Mammalia > Artiodactyla > Bovidae > Oryx > Oryx dammah. Next base: position 48,718,596 of record NW_024070203.1, on the reverse strand, counting down.
ACTAGAAAACAAACAAACAAAAAAACCTCTCTCCTTCTGATTTCTAAGAAGAGCTATCCATTTTCAAACTAGTTTACCTGCTCCGGCCTCAAAACACTCAGGCTATGACAAGCCTCTGTGCCAGTTTTCATCAGCTTGGTTTGGGTAGCGAAGTGCCTCTCAGTTTTTCCCAGATAGCACTGTTAATCTAAAGAATATGTTTCTTGAATATATTTCCATCTTAGGTGTAGATGCAGAGTAAAGTGACATGAATACTAAGCACAGAAATGGGAGTACATGTTTATACATGTATTTATACAGCAAATGATAGCTTTTGCATTCTTGTTCAGGTTCAAATATTTGGGGAAAATAACTGCCAGTAAGTGTTCATGAATGTACAATATGTTATATGCTTACAGGTGAATTTTTGCCTCTATGGAAATAAGCTTTCCCTTTTACAATAATTGCTAACCTCTAAGAGAAAAAAATCACAGGTGTGTCTTTTTTTTTTTTAACTTTTGTGTTTTGTAATCACATCATTTTAAAGGTGAGATGTCAAGCTTACATTTTTGCTAAGGAATCTGCAGCTTCGAGTCTTATCTAAGAATTATTCCTGCTCTTTTGCAATGTTTCCTTAAAGACACTGGGTTTGAGTCATTTACTAACCACAGACACAAAATGCATTAGGTTTTAACAGCAGATCTAAATTAAAAACTCAGTAACTTGGAACAAATGGACCCTTTAGCTCATTTCCAAGCTAAAATCCTGGTTACATTTTATTGTTTCTAAACCTTTCTTACTGCAAACCATCAATCCACCAGCTTCCTTCTGGCTCATTCGAGCTTTGAACTGTACCTTTACGGTGCTATAAATTAGCATGTGGGATGCACTGTAATTGGCATTCATTTCTTCCCAGTTGAAGCTGTCTGTCTTTGAAGACATCTTTACAACACTTCGAATTCACTCTGAAAAGTAATACCCAACAAAAAGATGTCAAACATAAATTTAAAAAACATGTTTTGGCTTTTATCAGAAGATGGAAAATAAAAGTGGTCATAGCTCTGTGATCCAGAACTCACTTTCTAAGACTTTAGTCCCATTGTTTTGGGCAGAGATGTCTTTGGCAGCAGGAAGTAGAAAGAAGGGCACAGTCTCACCCACCTGAAGACAACGAGTCATTTTAAAGATATGGTTACAGGGGGAAATGGTCAGGGTCATAAAATTGTCAATGAAATGCACTCTCATCAGGGCTTTCTGTGGGAGGCATGGCAGGAAAAAGCCAAAAGGCTCCATGGAGGGGACCAGAGGCTCCTCACCGCCCTGCTAGGGTGAGGTGAGCAAGTGTCAGCCCCTCTGTCCCCAGTCACAGAGCTGCTGTCGCGATGGGGCAGGAGAGGGGTGAGAGGAGAAGCAAGGGATACTTGGGGAGGGGGCGTTCCTGAGAGGGAAAGCCCACGCTGCGTCCTGTGATCCTGAACCCCAGACAGCCAGCCTCCTGGATGAGCAGGGAGCTGTGCGTCCACCGTGCACCTGTCCATCAGTATGGCCGCCTGGACTCTGGCCTGGGCACGTTCCCTGCCCCCTGCTCCTGGTTTCTACCACTAGCCCAGCCTTTCTCCACATTGCATCCTGCAGCGGCCCATCCTCCAAGGGGAATTTGTTTTCCAAGCTTTAAAACCAAATTACCGAGAGGGTAAGAGAAAACCCAAGCCTCTAGTCCTTGGGCAGCTTGCCACTAAACTCCTTGAACTCCAGCCCTGGGTTTTTGTGTCCCTTTGAAATAGACACGGTTTGGGTTGAACCTGTACTTCCTAGCATCTGGAGCAGAGGAGGAAGAATATACTATTTTTAAAAGGAACTTTCTGGAAAGTGTACAAAACCCGATAATTAAAAAAATAAAGCCAAGCCCTCAGCTGCACAAACAGCCCTTGTTCTCTTCCAGCGAAGGTCTGTCAGGAGTGCCCACCTTCCTCTCCCCGAGAAGAGCAATTAAGGAGACCAGGAAGCATTGCTGGGTTGGGTCTGTTTTCTAGTAAAGCCTTTTCAATCACCTCCTTTGATGTAGCAGAGGGTAGGAGGGGAGTCCAACCAACCTGCTCCATGCCTCCAGCCCAATTTGGAGGCTCTGGGTTAGAAGAGCATTTTCTCTCTCTTAACTTATTTTTGTGCATCAGAGTGTACACATCTGTCTTTATACCCAGCCGATTTTCTGGCCCCAAACAAGTTCTCTGTGAGTTTCTCCAACCGAGCTCAGTGGGATCTCTGTCAGCTGCAAGATTTATGTCATCTTGTTTGGTCCTGAGAACTGATCCTTCAGCTTTTCACATCTGGATTTAATTGGAAAGACATTAAGTGCACTGGAAAAGCATATTTTAGGGCAGCTCTTTATAGACACCCCTATTAAAGGGGCTGACGGCTGTAGGTTCAAGTGCGATGAACACAGACAACATCTCAAAAGTAGAAAGCCCAGAATTAGGAAGGAGTGGCTAGGAAGAAGAGCACCCTGTTCAAGGATTCCATTTACCTGGTTGCTCTGGGAAAGAAATGTGGCAAGATGCCCACCAACTTCATGCCTAGTCCAGCAGCATGGGGTACCAGCTCATGGGACACTGGGCGTTCTGATCTTTTCACGGATGGCTCCTCCTGGGTTTGGTTTGCACGTGCTGTGCACTGGCAGTTGGAGATGTCATACACAGACGTTTCAGAGGGTGGCTGGCAACTGCAGAAGCCGTCACCATCTTGCGCCGGTCCTCTCTCCGGGTGGCGAGAGAGTCCCCAGGCTACCACACCCTGCGGTGTCTCCATACACAACAGAAGCCTCTGGTCCGCTTGAAGCACAGAATGAACACTCACTGACTGGTGTGAGTTTAGCAAAGCCCCTCACCCCGTTTGGTGCACACTGGTAGATTTTAAATAAACACATCCACGGCTGAAGGCAGAGGCGACCTGATGATGATCAGTGTTTTACAAAAGGTCTCTCCATTTTCAGATTTGTGGTTTGTGTGCAAAAGGATAATAAAGAACTCAGATCAGTTGTCATCAGGGGAACACAGATATCTTTCTCATCTTGATCTGTGTTTTGTTTGGAGGCTCTGAACTTGCTAGTTGCTCAGGAGCTGCTTTAATTCTCTGAAGTCCTGGCTCCCAAATGCCTAATTATTAATGGTAAAATGCGCATTTAGTTTCCTCTCTTTGGACTCTGCTTCATCGTATCTGTGGCCTTGGTTTATAATGTGTTTTGAGCCATGGAATCTATTGGCAGAGGGCTTCCCTGGTGGCTCAGTGGTAAGGAATCCTCCTGCAATGCAGAAGGCTTGGGTTCAATCCCTGGATTGGGAAAGTCCCTTAGAGAAGGAAATGGCAACCCACTCCAGTATTCTTGCCTGGAGAATCCCATGGACAAAGAAGCCTGGCTGGCTACAGTCCATGGGGTCAAAAAAGAGTTGGATACGACTGAAATGTCTGTGTATGACACCTCTAAACACCAATGCAACTGAACAACAACAACTCTGTTGGTTATCGGTGAAACCTGCAGACCTTTGCACAGAATATTGTGAACCTACCTAAAATTAAAATACATAATATTTTAAAATTATATTAAAATCAATTATCAGATATTCAATTATCAAAAGAATAAAGCTGTGCTATAGCAATAAACCTGTTTATTTGCACACTGACTGACTAGATCTCCCAGTGAGTCTGATAACCATACATCTAATATAATTCATGGAATTCTCCAGGCAAGAAACTGGAGTAGGTTGCCATTTCCAAGATTTTCCAGGGAATCTTCCTGACTCAGGGATTGAACCCAGGTCTCCTGCATTGCAGGCAGATTCTTTACCATTTGAGCCACGAGGGAAGCTCAATATTTTGTTTAAAGAAGTGCTAAGTTTCTGTTAGATGTCAATACACATAACTGAATCTCTCCCCTGTCTAAATTCATTAAACCCATAAATCCATGAGCCCAAAGTTAAACCCTGGTCTGGTGGACAGTGTCTAAGCAGCAGCCCTGGGCTGCAACTCTGTTCCACTCAGCCCCTGGCCTCCAAGAACCTCGGCCCATCTTTCGGCCCTGGACCTGCGCTGAGTGGCCTGACAGGTGTTCTGGCCTCTGTTTGCCTCTGACCCTCTCTGCAGCCCCTCTGGGAAGGTGTTGCTGTCTTTGATGATGGCAGAAGGGGCCCAGCAGTCACCCAGGGGATAGCAATGGACAGCCAGGAAAGGCCTCTCTGCACCCGAACCATTTTTCCCTTGGCTGGGCCGCTTGGCCCAGCTGGACATGGAACAACAGACTGGGTTCCAAATCGGGAACGGAGTATGTCAAGGCTGTATATTGTCACCCTGCTTATTTGACTTATATGCAGAGTACATTATGCAAAATGCTGGGCTGGATGAAGCCCAAGCTGGAATCAAGATTGCCAGGAGAAATATCAATAACTTCGGATATGCAGATGATACCACACTTATGGCAGAAAGTGAAGAAGAACTAAAAAGCCTCTTGATGAAAGGGAAAGAGGAGAGTGGAAAAAGTTGGCTTAAAACTCAGCGTTCAGAAAACTTAAGGTCATGGCATCTGGTCCCATCACTTCATGCGAAATAGATGGGGAAACAGTGGAAACAGAGATCTTATTTCTGGGGACTCCAAAATCACTGCAGATGGTGGTTGCAGCCATGAAATTAAAAGACACTCCTTGGAAGAAAAGCTATGCCCGACCTAGACAGCATATTTAAAAGCAGAGACATTACTTTGCCAACAGAGGTCCATCTAGTCAAAGCCATGGTTTTTCCAGTAGTCTTGTATGGATGTGAGAGTTGGACTCTAAAGAAAGCTGAGCACCGAAGAATTGATGCTTTTGAATTGTGGTGTTGGAGAAGACTATTGAGAGTCCCTTGGACTACAAGGAGATCCAACCAGTCCATCCTAAAGGAGATCAGTCCTGAATATTCATTGGAAGGACTGATACTGAATTTGAAACTCCAATACTTTGGCCACCAGATGCAAAGAGAAGATTTGAAAAGACCCTGATGCTGGGAAAGATTGAAGGTGGGAGGAGAAGGGGACGACAGAGGATGAGATGGTTAGATGGCATCACTGACGCAATGACATGAGTTTGAGTAGGCTCTGGGAATTGGTGATGGCCAGAGAAGCCTGGCATGCTGCAGTCCATGGGGTTACAAAGAGTCGCACACAACTGAGTGACTGAACTGAACTGGGCCGCTTGGGCCCAAACAGAGTGAAAGGGGTGTAACCACAAGGGCTGTTGGTGGAAGAAGAGCTGAAGAAGGATCATGTCAGGAAGAGCAAGCTTGGTCCACTCTGCTGCTTCCTGACTGCATTCCCTGCCATGGCCACCGTCCAGCTGCAGACACGAGGCTCTTTCAGAAACTCAGACCTGAGCATGTCCCTGTCTTGGTGAACGTCTGTGTAGCCCAAGTCCCTGCTCCTTGAAATGACACAAAGGCCCTTGTTAGAGACTGGGCTCTTTCTTCTCAAAATGGATATATTGAAGCCCCATACAGTGAAGTACGGCAGAATGTGACTGCTTAAAGACTGGCCTTTAATGAGATGATTAAGTTATAGATGAAATGGGGCTGAGAACGGTTTAGTCACTCAGTTGTATCTGACTCTTTGCGACCCCATGAACTGTAGCCTGCCAGGGTCCTCTGTCCATGGCATTTCCCAGGCAAGAATACTGAAGTGGGTTGCCATTTCCTCCTTCAGGGGATCTTCTTGGCCCAGGGATCAGACCCATGTCTCCTATATCGGCAGGCAAGTTCTTTACCACTGTTCCACCCAGAAAGCCCATAATCCAATCTGACTGCTGTCCTTATGAGAAGAGGAGATTAGGCATCAGAGAGAGGCCCAGGGAGGCGTGTGCACCGAAGAAAAGCCATGTGAGAATGCAGGGACAAGGCAGGCATCTGTTTGCAAGCCTTGCTGCAGGGTGAGTGAACCTGCTGACACCTTGGTCTCTGAGTTTCCCCTCCAGAGTCATGAGAGAGTATGTTTCTACTGTTTAAGGCACCCAGTCTATCAGTCTGTGGTGTTTTGTTAAGCAGCCCAGTAAACTAATAGAGCCTCACTCTCTGGCTTCCTGTGAGGACAGGCCCAGTGTCCCCTTGCTGCTTGGGAACACTGGTGCCTTGTCCTTCGCAAGGCACCCAGGCATGCAGCTTCTCACCCCGGTGTCTCTGCCTGGATGCCCTTCTTTACAAAAGCTCAGGCTGCACCTCACTCAAGAAGTTCCTCCCCACCCCCAGCATCCTGCTGGCCAGACTGCGTACATACATGTGCATTCATGCTCCCTACCCGCTCGGGGCATCCCATGGGCAGGCTTGTCTGTCCTTCATCTCTGTGTGCCCAGAGCCTTGCCCAGGGCCTGGCACTCTGCTTGCTGTAAGTATCTGATGAACAAATACATGTAGCCATTCCTCCAGCTGGACAGTACTCACTCTGTCCTACTCCAGGGTAATCTGGGTTCAAGGCTGGGGTGGGCTGTTCACCAGCTTTGTGACCTCAGAAGAGTCCCTGACCGCCTTGAGATACAAGTTTCTGAGCAAACCACGGGCACAGGTCCCAGTCAGTGTTTCTCACCCTTTCTAAGGTCTGTGTCTCCTGTTGGCAAATGTTTTTCAAAAAATCATACGGGAATTTTTCTCCAAATGATCTCTCCGCAATGATCCCTGATCTGTGAATTTCAGCCAAGATGATTTTTGCCAACCTTTCCTTTCTCTAGTTAAAATTCAGTGATGCCTAGAACTGAGAGAACTGAGCTTACAGTAGATTTGTTTTAGAGTTTTGCCCCGGAGTCCTCCTTGGGAAGGTTCCATCCCTTGACAGCCAGGCTGCTGCTGCTAAGTCACTTCAGTCGTGTCCGACTCTGTGCAACCCCATAGACAGCTAGGCTAGTCCAATGTAAATTTCAAGTGGAATCGCGTTGGGGATGGGTCTGTGATGGGTACAAGAAAGAGGGAGGAAATGGGTGAGAGGGCCAGTCATTCCCCAGACCCAGCAGGGTGCGTGCTTCTTAGGACTGTAGTTAACCAGCGGATCTTTTGGTGAATGTTGGTCAATGTGGCACTAGTGGTAAAGAACCTGCCTGCCAGTGCAGGAGATGTAAGAGATGTGGGTGCAATCCCTGGGTCGGGAAGATTCCCTGGAGGAGGGCATGGCAACCCACTCCAGTATTCTTGCCTGGAGAATCCCATAGACTGTAGCCCGGCAGGCTCCTCTCTCCATGGGATTGCACAGAGTCAGACATGACTGAAGTGACTGAGCATGCACATACGGTTACTTCTGGCAACTAAGGATGGGAGAAGCCAGCTTGCCCTCTCTGTTTAACCATGCTATCCGGTGGTGTGTTAAAATAAAAGCAATTATTAGACCAAATTCTCCCAAACACACAATGTGTTTTTTAATAAACAAATGCAAACATTTTTATCCAGCCTGTTCTTTTAAATACAGGGAAACCTAACCCTAGCCTCAGGTGCCCCAGTGGGTTCAAACTAGAGCAGATATATCGGTGTCCCATCAGAAAGAACTGCCAAGCCTACAGGTGGGCCAGGGAACCACATTCCCAAAGAAAGGGGGTGCCCTTGATGATGGAGCTCCAGATCTCAAGAGAATTCCTCAAGAGAAGGAATCAGGCAGCTGGGTTCAAATCCTTAATCTTCAGTAACGCAAGGGAGGACGGCCCATGTAATTTTAAACCACCTTTCTAGAGTACCACTAAAGCAAGCTTCAGAAGAAGCAGTATAGCGATTCCATTTGAGGAAAAAACAGAGTTCACATATATGTATATGTATAAGTATTAAGTATTAGTCGCCAAGTCACATCCAATTCTTTGTGACCCCATGGACTGTAGCCCACCAGTCTCCTCTGTTCATGGGATTCTCCAGGCAGGAATGCTGGAGTGGGTTGCCATTCCCTTCTCCAGGGGATCTTCCTGACCCAGGGATGGAACCTGGGTCTCCTGCATTGCAGGCAGTTTCCTTACCATCTGAGTCACAAGGGAAACAGCATGTATATGTGTAAGGATATACCAAACAAAATACCTGGAAAAATGCACACCAAACTATTAATTAGCAGTTATTTCTAGTTTGTGGGCTTGTAGTTGATCGAAGGCTAAGATAATATGGGAGGCTTTTCCTTGACATTTAAGTATTTTTCAAAGTTTTACAATGAGGACTATTTTTAAATTAGAAATACTAATTTTACAAACAGTACAATCCAAATTTTGTTTTCAATTTTTATTGCAAGATAAGTATAGATTCACAGGAAGTTGCAAAGATAGTAGAAAAAAGCCCTGTGTACTCTGTACTCAGTTCAGTTCAGTTCAGTCGCTCAGTCATGTCCAACTCTTTGCGACCCCATGAATCGCAGCACGCCAGGCCTCCCTGTCCATCACCAACTCCTGGAGTTCACTTAGACTCACGTCCATCAAGTCAGTGATGCCATCCAGCCATCTCATCCTCGGTCGTCCCCTTCTCCCCCTGCCCTCTATCCCTCCCAGCATCAGAGTCTTTTCCAATGAGTCAACTCTTCACATGAGGTGGCCAAAGTACTGGAGCTTCAGCTTTAGCATCATTCCTTCCAAAGAAATCCCAGGGCTGATCTCCTTTAGAATGGACTGGTTAGATCTCCTTGCAGTCCAAGGGACTCTCAAGAGTCTTCTCCAACACCACAGTTCAAAAGCATCAGTTCTTCGGTGCTCAGCCTTCTTCACAGTCCAACTCTCACATCCATACGTGACCACTGGAAAAACCATAGCCTTGACTAGACGGACCTTAGTCAGCAAAGTAATGTCTCTGCTTTTGAATATGAATTTCCTATTTGGAACCAGTCTGTTGTTCCATGTCCAGTTCCTAACTGTTGCTTCCTGACCTGTACTCAGTTTCCCCCAATTTTATGTATTATTTATTTTCCATTTTATTTATCTATAGTACAATAGCCAAACCAAGATATTGACACTAGTTTGTTGTCGTTTAGTTGCTAAGTCATGGACTACTCTTTTGCAACCCCAGGAGCCCGCCAGGCTCCTCTGTCCATGGGATTTCTCAGGCAAGAATACTGGCGTGCTTTGCCATTTCCTGCTCCAGGGGATCTTCCCAGCCCAGGGATCAAACCACAACTCCTGCATTGGCAGGTGAATTCTTTACCACTGAGCCACCAAGGAAACCAACTGACACTGGGCCACGTCTGTAACGTAGGCCTATGGCCAGTTTATCACATACAGAGACTCATGTAACCACCACCACGATCAAGACACAGAATTCTTTGATCATCACAGAGATCTCCCTAGTGCTATCCTTTTGTGGCCTCACTCTGTACTCACTCCTCCTCCCACCACCATCACTAATCCTTGGCAAGACTTTTGTCATTTCAACAATGCTATATAAATGGAATCGTACAGTAGGTGACTCAGTATGTCTCAAAAGGAGACTGACATTTTTCACTCAGCCCAGCACCCTTGCAATCCATCCAAGTTGTTGTATGTACCAACAGTTCATCCCTGTATATTGCTGAGTAGTATTCCATGGTGTGGATGTACCACAGTTTAATAATTCATCTATTGTGGGGGTTTGGGGCTTTTTTTTTTTTTTTTACTAATACAGATAAAACTGCCTTGAACACTTGTGTACAAGTTATTGATGTGGACGTAAATTTTCTCTTCTCTGGGACAGTTCAGTTCAGTTCAGTCACTCAGTCGTGCCCCATTCTTTGTGACCCCAGGCACCACAGCACACCAAGCGTCCCTGTCCATCACCAACTCCTGGAGTCCACCCAAACCCATGTCCATTGAGTCGGTGATGCCATCCAACTCTTATCCTCTGTCATTCCCTTCTCCTCCTGCACTCAATCTTTCCCAGCATCAGGGTCTTTTCAAATGAGTCAGCTCTTCGCATCACGTGGCCAAAGTATTGGAGTTTCAGCTTCAACATCAGTCCTTCCAATGTACACCCAGGCCTGATCTCCTTTAGGATGGACTGATTGGATCTCCTTGCAGTCCAAGGGACTCTCAAGAGTCTTCTCCAACACCACAGTTCAAAAGCATCAATTCTTTGGCACTCAGCTTTCTTTACAGTCCAACTCTCACATCCATACATGACCACTGGGAAAACCATAGCCTTGACTAGATGGACCTTTATTGGCAAAGTAATGTCTCTGCTTTTTAATATACTGTCTAGGTTGGTCATAACTTTCCTTCCAAGGAGTAAGCGTCTTTTAATTTCATGGCTGCAACCACAATTTCCAGTGATTTTGGAGCCCAGAAAAATAAAGTCAGCCACTGTTTCCACATCTATTTGCCATAAGGTGATGAGACCGGATGCCATGATCTTAGTTTTCTGTATGTTGAGCTTTAAGCCAACTTTTTCACTCTCCTCTTTCACTTTCATCAAGAGGCTCTTTTGTTCTTCACTTTCTGCCATAAGGGTGGGGTCATCTGCATGTCTGAGGTTATTGATATTTCTCCCGGCAATCTTGATTCCAGCTTGTGCTTCCTCCAACCCTGCGTTTCTCATGATGTACTCTGCATAGAAGTTAAATAAGCAGGGTGACAATATACAGCCTTGACGTACTCCTTTTCCTATTTGGAACCAGTCTGTTGTTCCATGTCCAGTTCTAACTGTTGCTTCCTGACCTGCATATAGATTTCTCAAGAGGCAGGTCAGGTGGTCTGGTATTCCCATCTCCTTCAGAATTTTCCACAGTTTAGTGTGATCCACACAGTCAAAGGCTTTGGCATAGTCAGTAAAGCAGAAATAGATGTTTTTCTGGAACTCTCTTGCTTTTTCGATGATGCAGCAGATGTTGGCAATTTGATCTCTGGTTTCTCTGCCTTTTCTAAAACCAGCTTGAACATCTGGAAGCTCACGGTTCACATATTGCTGAAGCCTGGCTTGGAGAATTTTAAGCATCACTTTACTAGCATGTGAGATGAGTGCAGTTGTGCGGTAGTTTGAGCATTCTTTGGCATTGCCTTTCTTTGGGATTGGAATGAAAACTGACCTTTTCCAGACCTGTGGCCACTGCTGAGTTTTCCAAATTTGCTGGCATATTGAGTGCAGCACTTTCACAGCATCATCTTTGAGGATTTGAAATAGCTCAACTGGAATTCCATCACCTCCACTAGCTTTGTTTGTAATGATGCTTCCTAAGGCCCACTTGACTTCACATTCCAAGATGTCTGGCTCTAGGTGAGTGATCACACCATCATGATTATCTGGGTCACAAAGATCTTTTTTGTACAGTTCTTCTGTGTATTCTTGCCACCTCTTCTTAATATCTTCTGCTTCTGTTAGGTCTATACCATTTCTGTCCTATATTGAGCCCATCTTTGCATGAAATGTTCCCTTGGTATCTCTAATTTTCTTGAAGAGATCTCTAGTCTTTCCCATTCTATTGTTTTCCTCTATTTCTTTGCATTGATCGCTGAGGAAGGCTTTCTTATCTCTCCTTGCTATTCTTTGGAACTCTGCATTCAAATGGGTATATCTTTCCTTTTCTCCTTTGCTTTTCACTTCTTTTCTTTTCACAGCTATTTGTAAGGCCTCCTTAGACAGCCATTTTGCTTTTTTGCATTTCTTTTTCTTGGGGTTGGTCTTGATTCCTCTCTCCTGTACAATGTCACGAACCTCCCAAATGCCCCAAAATATGATTGCTGGACTGTATAGTAAGTTTATGTTGTATATTTTTATAAAACTGGAAAACTATTTTCCAGAGTGCCTGACCCATTTCATAGTCCCATCACAAATGTATAATAATAATACAGCTTCTCTGAATTCTCTCCTTCATTTGGTATTGTCACAAATGTTTGCTTTCAGTGTTTTAAAAGGTTTGTAATGATATCATAGTCTTAACAGCTAGTAATGTTAAGTTCTTTTCAGGTGTTTATTTGCCATTTGTAAATTCTCTTTGGTGAACCTTCTCTTCGTGTCCTTTGTCCATCTTCTAATTGGATTGTTATTTACTTTATATATTCTAGATACCAGTCCTCTGTCAGTCACATGGGGGCTGTTACTACTTTGTGTGAAACCAAATGGAGACAGAATAACATCCTATAAATTTATAACATTATATAGTCCCACACTTCTGGCTTCTTTCTCAGTTAATAAGAAAGTCTGGTTTATCCTTGATAAAGATTTTTTAGTAGACTTTATTTTTTAAATGCATTTATTTATCTGGCTGCACTGGGTCTTAGTTGTAGCATGTGGGATCTAGTTCCCTAGCCAGGGATTGAACCCAGGCCCCCTGAATTGGGAGTGCAGAGTCTTAGCCACTGGACCACCAGTAAAGTTCCCTTGACAAATATTTTATTTCCACTTTTAGTCCCAGACTTTGGGTTCACAAGAAACCCTCTACCCTATCCTTTGTCATTCAGGAACCCAACAGCTCCTTCCCACAATGAAGCACTTCCTAAGAGACATAGGGTCCCTGGGAAGGCTTTTTGCATGAAGACACATTAAGAATTAACAGACTTAAGTGCCCCTTGCCCAGTGTAGGCATGTGGTCCCTTTGCCCTCTGGAAATATCTTCACAGAGAGGCCATCTTGAGGAAGGGAGAAAGACCTGGGTGTTTCTTGTCAATATTCAGGCATAGATCACCAGCCTTAGCATCTCCAGGCTGCTGTGCTCTGTGAACCAGGCAGCCCATGTCCCCTGACTACAAATGAACATTAATTCTATGCCATCGCTGGTGCTGTAGCTACTAAACAACATCCAGCTCTGCCCGATTCTGCTGCTGCTGCTGCTAAGTCGCTTCAGTCGTGTCCGACTCTGTGTGACCCCAGAGACGGTAGCCCACCAGGCTCCCCCACCCCTGGGATCCTCCAGGCAAGAACACTGGAGTGGGTTGCCATTTCCTTCTCCAATGCATGAAAGTGAAAAGTGAAAGTGAAGTCGCTCAGTCGTGTCTGACTCCTAGCAACCCCATGGACTGCAGCCTACCAGGCTCCTCTGTCCATGGGATTTTCCAGGCAAGAGTACTGGAGTGGGTTGCCATTGCCTTCTCCCTGCCTGGTTCTAGAGACTCTAATTTCAGCTCTAGGAGATAGGCATGCAGATACCTCAGCAAATGAGTGTGATGACATAGTACCACTTGTGAGTACTAATTGAGACTAATTGCTCACAACACCTGCTTCCTCTTTTCCTCAGCTCACAGCCAGATTTAGTTACCCAACCTGGAATTGGGTGGAGTCATGGAGTTCAGTATGGTCATGTCACTCACTGGGTTCCGCAGCACGAGGGCTTTGAGATCTCTTTCATAAAATCTTCCTAAGTGCTATCTTCCCTTTTATTTTCTCTTCCACTGGTTGAATGAAGAGGACCATAATGCAAGCCTAGAAGAGGGTGGACTCACAAGATGGAAGGGGTCTAGGACCTTGATTGATCAGGGTCTGCTGTCCAGCAATGTGCAATAGGTCTTTCCATGAGCATTGAGATTCTAGGGGTGACTGTTTAGCAGTTTACTTTGAGTGATACAGGGCATAGAAATCACCAGTCACTATTCTTTTCCAAATATAGAGAAGGCTTCGTAGAGGAGGCTCCCTTGGGGCTCCTTCCAGGTTGCCTCTCAGATACTATATGTGTGTGCGTGCTCAGTTTCTTCAGTGTCTGACTCTTCGTGACCCTGTGGACTGTAGCCCACCAGGCTCCTCCACCCATGGGGTTTCCCAGGCAAGAATACTGAAGTGGGTTGCCATGCGCTCCTCCAGGGCATCTTCCCCACTCAGGGATCGCACCCGCATCTCCTGCAGCTCGAGCACTGCAGGCGAATTCTTTAGCACTGAGCCACTGGGAAGACTTTCAGAAACTATAAATACTGCTTCTTTTCACAGATCAGGGTATTGCCTGGTTGCTTTTCATGTTTGACTCATTCTTGAATTGTCCTCTTTTGTACGATCACTTTACCCTTATTTGGCTAACAATACTAGCTCTGCGAAGCCCTAAAGTTGAGTGCTATCAAATTCCAAATAGCTTATTGCTTTTAGCACCCTTCTCACTTTCAGTAAATTCTTCTAGCCTTTTGACAACTTAATTCCTATCCTTTCCACATATTTATCCAAAAGGCAGCTTTTAAATTCTGGACCCACTCTTCCTCCTGGCCTTTGATACTACCAGATGCTAGAGGAAAAACATCCCCAATATGCCTACAATCTATTTCAATATATAACTCTATCCAACTGAATGTCAGGCATTTCTAAAGAATGCTGTTGGTTGATATAACGTCCCTTGCCCATGTTAAGGTTTTGATTTGAAATTACGTTTTGGAATGCCTCATGTTATATTTACCCCCAATTTATAAATCTATCACATATTTTCTCTCCAATCTATCTTGCCTCCTTAAAAGATTAACCATTAAGAATGGAGTCTGACATGATATCTTTAGAAAGCAAAAGAAGAAAAATATTCTGCTTTTGAAAGGGAAGGTACCCTCGGGCAAAAAAAAATTCTCTGTCTCTTAATACACATTGGGAACTGCCAGTTGTCATGCTGACAGCTTAAGATGGATTAGGATTCCATCACTGATCATCGCATAAATTCTTATACTTATAACCTTACATCTTTATCTGCAGCCAAACAATTAGGAAAAAAAAAAAAAAACCTGATATATTAGAATGTCAACCCTCAGAGTACTAGCTTGAGACAACTTAGAAGAATTTGGCAGACCTAAACTGCATCCCCAAAGGTATACTAAATTACTTCTCATTTGAGTGTGGAGGCAGGGAAAGGGGACCATTTGTGATCATAATTATTTATAAATCTCTTTGTTTGATTATATTGTCTTAATGAAGATGTTTTTAGGAAACCAGGATACTACTTTTTCCTTTAAGATGGCTATTTAATTAGAAACCTTAACAATTACTTTTAATGGAGTTTCTAAAACTGACCAAACCAAGTGTGATATTATTAGAGATGTGCTTCTTTCAGCGGCACCTAGAGAAAGAAGATGAAAGTGTATTTCTTGAACTTGACAGTGACGACATTTCTCTTAGTTGAAGAAAACAAAGAATTTCTAGAAAAAAAAACTAAAATTAATCCCAAGAAAGTTTCTTCCAATGTTGTAATAATGTAATTGGCATAAAATAAGTCCACAATATATGAGAACACCCACCTTGGGGACCTATCATGATACTTAATTCCCTCATTTGAAAGACCAACATTTAGCAGCTACTTACTTCAGCTGAATAATCAGCCTTTCAACATCAAATGAATGCTTACTTCCGGATTTTAATCAGTGGAGGAAGTGAGCTACTCCTTAATTTCCATAGGGAACTTCTGAGAATTAATAAAACCGTACTGTATATACAGGACTTCCCTAGTAGCTCAGACGGTAAAGAATCTGCCTGCAATGCAGGAGACCAGAGTTCAGTCCTTGGGTTGGGAAGATCCCCTGGAGAAGGAAATGGCAACCCACTGCAGTATTCTTGCCTGGAAAATCCCATGGACAGAGAAGCCTGGCAGGCTACAGCCCATGGGGTTGCAAAGAGTTGGGCATGACTGAGCAACTAACGCTTTTACTTTCACTTTACCATATATATGAGGTAGCTAGATATTCTTTAACTTGGTCACTGTTTTCAGCCACTCATTCATTCAGCTAATAAAGTGAAAGTCACTCAGTCATGTCTGACTTTTTGCAACCCATGGACTACACAGTCCATGGAATTATCCAGGCCAGAATACTGGAGTGGGTAGCCCTTTCCTTCTCCAGGGGATCTTTCCAACCCAGGGATCAAACCCAGGTCTCCTGCATGGCAGGCAGATTCTTTACCAGCTGAGCCACAAGGGAAGCCCAAGAATACTGGAGTGGGTAGCCTGTCCCTTCTCCAGCGGATCTTCCCAATCCAGGAATCGAAACGGGATCTTCTGCATTGCAGGCGATTCTGAGCTACTAGGGAAGCCCCATTCAACTAATAAGTATTTATTAAATGAGTGTCTATTTTAGGTATGGAGCACTTAGCAATGAACAAAACAGACAAATCTCTGCCCTCACAGAACTTACATTCTAATGGGAACATGGGCAATAATCAAGGAAATGGTTAAATAGATAACATAAAATTTTAGGGCCAGTAAGCACTGAAAATTAGGCAGTGTAAGAAGATGCGAGAATGCCAGGCTAGGCATGGGATATGTTGCTCCTGTAGGGTCACTGGTCTCAAGGGATGACAGTTGAGCAGAGAACTGGCTGAAATGGGGGACAGGACCCTATGGAGACCAGAGAGAAGGGCCCCAGGTCTAGGGAGAAGCGTGTGAAGGTTCACGAGACAGCACTGAATTCAAGGTGCTCTACAAAGAGAGGGGCTGGTGTGGCTGGAGCTTTGGGGTTTGAAAGAGTGTGGTGATGAGGCTGCTGACACTAAGCTGTAGATGGCAACAGTCACGAGGGCGTCGGGGCCCAAGTCAGAATTTGGGATTTTGTTCTAAAGAGCAGCTAGAACATTTACATTTCACATCTATCTTTCCAGATATGTTCTCAATTCCCACCCAAAGCCCACAGCTCAGAAGATTGGATCAAAGAGGCAGCCCATATCCTCAGAGCCTGCACTCGGACCCTCTCTCTCACGAGGCTCCATGCTCTTGGTCTGGCTCATGCCATTCCTTTCTTTCTTTTTAAGCACCTCACCACACACAAGACCTACTGGCATATTTTTTTTAAATAATTTTTTATTATATTTTGGCTGCACCGAGAGGCACGTGGGATCTTTGTTCCCCAACCCGGGATTGAACTCGCACCCCCTAGAAGCCCAGAGTTCTAACCACTGGCCCACCAGGGAAGTCCGTCAGGCCGTTTCTTGAGCACTCAAATGGTGCATCCTATCACTGGATTGGCAGGTGGTACAATATAATAGTTAAGAATCTTGGCTCCAGAGCTAAACCATCTGTGTACAGATTTCAGATCCATCAAGATCAAGTCCTGTTGATCTTGCGTAAATTTCTTCATCTCTGTCTCTGCATCCTTCTCTTAAATTGGAGATGACAGTCAAGGCTCCTTGTAGCAACCATGAAGATAAATGAGTTAGGGATGGAAAGTTCTTAGAGTAAAGTGAGTGTCATGAACATGAGATGTCATTTAAGAGTTGAGAGTTTCACTTGCCTAAAGTCCTATTACGGTTGCCGGTTGGTGGAGTGGGTCAATAAGCCCGACTCTTAAAACCACGTTGCTGCCCTGCCTCCGAGCAGTGAGGAGGGAGCTGGAGGTGGTACCAGTTAGGGATTTTTCCCCACGAGGGTTAGTCGTTACACATTTTCCATGCAGCACAGTGTGTGGCAGACAGCCCCAGGACACACCCATCAATTCACCCCTGTAATAGTACAGCTACTCCGTCTTCTAAATTGAGACATTGAGGAATGAGAAGGGAAAGACACTTTCTCACAGGACCCGTAGTGAAGCTCAGGCCCAAACTCAGCTTTCCCCTGCAAACCACAGTCATCACAGGAGACCAAGCTCTACCTGTCACCTCTGCAACTACCACCTCACTCTGCAGCTGTGAGGCGTTCCTCACCTGACTTAGAGCATCAGAGAGCCTGAGGCACAAGTGGCCTCACAGCTACCTGCTCCAGCGATGGGTCCCACCCTGTCCTTCCTCAGGGTCCAGCTTGCCCTCCGCGGACACAAGGTTCCTTCCTGTTTGGAGACCAAATCCCCTTGCCTATGGCTTCCGGCCCTCAGGCTTGGCTCAGCTTTTCCAGGACATGGAGCCTCTCTGGTCTATCGCCCAGGACTCTGATCGTGTCCCCAAGCCCTCCTTCCCTCCCAGCCCCTGTGCAGGAGCAGTGCCCCCTGCCAGCATCACCCTCCGCCCACCGTTCACCTCCCCGATGGAGTCCTTCTCACCCCACGTCTCATCCCAACCGTGGCCTCTCCATGACACCGTCTTCTCGAGGCAGACCTGGGTGCCCTTCTCGGGGCTGTTGTTGCAGGCGCCGTCTCTACAGCATCACCTGTCGGCCTGGTGTGGGCGGCGTGCTTTCCTTCCTGCTGGAAGACACGCTGAGAACAGACAGGGACCCTATATGTGGAGCTGGGTTTTCCTGGTGCCTAGTGTGGTTCCCCGGTCTCAATGACCCTGTTTTCTTTTCTTTTTCATTTTTAAAATATTTATTTATTTTTATTTACTTGACTGTGCTGGGTCTTAATTGCATGGGATCTTTAGTGGCAGCATGTGGGATTTTGTTCCCTGACCAGGATTAAACCCCAGTCCTTTGCATTTAAAGCACGGAGTCTCAGTCACTGGACCATCACGGAAGTCCCTTTAATTTATTTTTTATTGACGAATAGTTGATTTACAATGTTGTATTAATTTCTGCTGTAGAGCAAAGTGATTCAGTTATACACATATCTACATTCTTTTTCATATTCTGTTACATGATGATTTATCACAGGCTGTTGAATATAGTTCCCTGTGCTATACAGTAGGACCTTGTTTTCTTATCCATCCTATATCTGTCAGTCTACATCTACTAACCTCAGACTTCCAATCCAACCCTCTCCCACCCCTGACCCCCTCAGCAACCACCAATCTCTTGTCTATATATCTCTGATTCTGTTTCTGTTTTGCAGATAGGTTCATTTGTGCCATATTTTAGATTCCACATATGAATGATACCATATGGTGTTTGTCTTTCTCTTTCTGACCGACTTCACTTAGTATGGTAATCTCTAGTTGCAACCACGTTGCTGCAAATGGCATTATTTTGTTCTTTTTATGGCTAAGTGCCATTCCATCACATATAAGCACCATATCTTGATCCACTCGTCTGTCAGTGCACATGGAGGTTGCTTCCATGTCTTGGCTGTTGCAAACGCTGCTATGAACGCTGGAGTGCACATACCTTTTTGAATTGTAGTTTTGTCCAGATATATGCCCAGGAACAGAATTGCTGAATCCTATGGTAATTCTACTTTTAGTTTTTTGAGGAACCTCCATACTATTTTCCACAGGGGCTGTATCAATTTACATTTCCACGAACAGTGTGGGAACGTTTCCTTTTCTCCACACTCTCTCCAGCATTTGTTATTTGTAGACGTCTTCATGAATGGTCATTCTGGCAGGTGTGAGGTGATACCTCATAGTAGCACTGCTTCTGTTGACTGAATGACGGTACCCAGCTGTCAATCAGACAGACAAGGCCCCTCCCTCTGGGAAATAATGACAGGCTGTGACAAGTGTTACGAGGATAATGTGTGATTTGCTGGGGGTGGTCAGGCCTTCTCCTGACTGTTGACAGGCAGCTGGTCCTGAGGAGGGGGTGGCTGGAGGGACTGGCCATTGTGAGTCTTTGAGGTCAGGGGGAGTTTGTCAAAGTCAGGGAACAGAAAGGAGGCCAGCACAGGATGGAAGGAGTGAAGGGAGAGCAGTTGCATGGGCCCCAAGGGCAGAGGGAGGTCCTAGAAGGATTTAGGTGACTTGATCTTGGCGACCTGATCCTAGGGTGAAGTTTGCTTTGAGAAGAGTCCTTTGGCTCTTGCCTGAGGAGGGCTGCCACTCAGCCAGCCCCTCTTCTCAGACCCCCAAGCCAGAGTCTCAGGCAGGCCCTCTGACCTCCTTGTCAGGCCCAACACCAGCCTGGCCCTGGGAAAGAACCTGGCGGCAGAGGTCACACCTCAGTGTGACTTCAGTCCCTCTGTTAAAGGCACGGTGGTGTGAGACAACACGGGTGGGTTATCTGGCACTTCTGTAGTCCGAAGTCAGTCGTGGTTCACGGGGCTGAAGTCCAGAGTCAGCAGGGCTGTGTTCCTCTCTGGAGGCTCAGCGGGGAGAGTGTTGCCTTGCTTTTTCCAGCTTCTGTAAGCTTCCCCCATTCCCTGCTTCCTGGCCCCTTCCTCCATAGTCAGAATCAATATGTCACAGCCCTCCGACCCCTGTTCCATCATTATGTCTCTCTCTGACTGGAGGTGGGACAGGTTCTCTAATTTTGAGGGCTCACTGGATCAGATTGAACTCACCAGAAAATGCAGACTAATCTTCCCATCTCCAGGCCCTCAGTTTATCCCATCGGCAAAGTCCCTTGAAAACTATTATTCACAGGTCTCTGGAACAAGAACTCAGATGTCTTTGGGAGGCATTATTCTGCTGCCATGGAATGCCTAGATCCTAAAATGTTGATCAAATACAACTGGTGAACTGTTAGAATATAGATTCAAAAGCCAACTTTAAAATACATTATTGAAGTTATCAGGGAAATTTTAACATGACCCAGGTATTTAGATGATAGAAAGGGTTTATTGTTAGCTTGCTTAGGTCTAATCATGGCACACGGAAAACAAAGCTCTGAGAGATAGTCGCCTGCCTGAAGACACACAGCTGGTCTGCAGTGGAGCTGGCATTTTCTTTTCTTTTTTTGGCCATGCTTCGAGGCATGTGCGATCTTAGTTCCCTGAAAGGGACTGAACCCATGCTCCCTGCAGTGGAAGCATGGAGTCTTAACCACTGGCCCACCAGGGAAGTCCCATGGAGCTGGCATTTGAATCTAGGCCTGACAGACTCCAAGTGCCATGCCCTTTCACTTCCTTGTCCAGGCGACCAGAAGAGTGTATTCGTTTTCTCCTGTTGCTATTAAAAACGAACAGGCTTAATGGCTCAGTTCAGTTCAGTCGCTCAGTCGTGTCCGACTCTTTGTGACCCCAGGGACTGCAGCATGCCAGGCTTCCCTGTCCATCACCAACTCCTGGAGCCTACCATGTCAATCTTATGTCAAACTCATGTAAATCGTGTCACTGATGCCATTCAACCATCTCATCCTCTGTCGTCCCTTTCTCCTCTTCTCTTCAATCTTTCCCAGCATCAAGGTCTTTTCAGATGAGCCAGTTCTTCGCATCAGGTGGCCAAAGTATGGGAGTTTCAGCTCCAGCATCAGTCCTTCCAATGAATATTCAGGACTGATTTCCTTTAGGATGAACTCAGCACAACACAAATGTATTATCTTAGAGTTCTTAGCGTTCAGACAGGAGTCTCAAGTCTCACTGAGCTGAAATCAAGATTATCTGCAGTTCATTTTTGAGGCTCTAGTATCTCCTTGCCTTTTCTAGTTTCTAGAGGCCACTCACTTTCCTTGGTTTGTGTCCCCCTTCCTCCACCTTCAAACTAAGAACATTGCATTTCGTTGACCATATTTTCCTGGCCACATCTTTCTTTCTTAAGGAAAGGTTCTGTGATTTTAAGCACTTGTGTGATTAAATTAGGGCCTAGGTGGTGCTAGTGGTAAAGAACCCACCTGCCAATGCAGGAGACAGACGTGGACTTGATTCTTGGGTCAGGAAGGTCCCCTGGAGGAGGGCATGACAACCCACTCCAGTATTCTTGCCTGGAGAAGCCCATGGACAGAGGAGCCTGGAGGGCTACAGTCCATGGGGTCGCAGAGAGTTGGACACGACTGAAAGTGAAGAGGAACTCAAAAGCCTCTTGATGAAAGTGAAAGAGGAGAGTTGAAAAAGTTGGCTTAAAGCTCAACATTCAGAAAACAAAGATCATGGCATCCGGTCCCATCACTTCATGGGAAATAGATGGGGAAACAGTGGCAGACTTTATTTTGGGGGGCTCCAAAATCGCTGCAGATGGTGATTGCAGCCATGAAATTAAAAGACGCTTGCTCCTTGGAAGGAAAGCTGTGATCAACCTAGATAGCATATTCAAAAGCAGAGACATTACTTTGCTGACTAAGGTCCGTCTAGTCAAGGCTATGGTTTTTCCAGTAGTCATGTATGGATGTGAGAGTTGGACTGTGAAGAAGGCTGAGCACCAAAGAATTGATGCTTTTGAACTGTGGTGTTAGAGAAGACTCTTGAGAGTCCCTTGGACTGCAAGGAGATCCAACCAGTCCATTCGAAAGGAGATCAGCCCTGGGTGTTCTTTGGAAGGAATGATGCTAAAGCTGAAACTCCAGTACTTTGGCCACCTCATGCAAAGAGTTGACTCATTGGAAAAGACTGATGCTGGGAGGGATTGGGGGCAGGAGGAGAAGGGGACGACAGAGGATGAGATGGCTGGATGGCATCCCAGACTCGATGACCGTGAGTCTGAGTGAACTCTGGGAGATGGTGATGGACAGGGAGGCCTGGCGTGCTGCGATTCATGGGGTTACAAAGAGTCGGACACAACTGAGCGACTGAACTGAACTGAACTGAACTGAAGTGACTTGACACGTGATTGAATTGGACCCACTTGGATATTCAGGATAACCTCTCCATCCCAATGTTCATACCTCAGTCCCATCTGCAAAATCACTTTTACCATGTAAGGCAGTATATTCAGCTTCTGGGGGATAGGACATGGACATCTTTGGGAGGATTATCCTGCCAAGCTCAGAGATAGATGCTGTCACCGTTCAGGGATGCTTGCCTTTGTGCCCAACACATGTTTCCGTAAACGCCATTGCAAAGGGGACTTTTCATTGAAGCAAAAATAGAGGCAACACACAAATTTAAAATGAATGCTCTTCGTAAAACAGACACAGTGTGACTGGACGGCGAGAACACGTTGAGGGAGCCACTCGAGCTTGTTCTAAGCACGCTGAAAACACTCCTCTTAGCACAGCTAATCCTGTTTCAAATTCGACTGTATTATTGTCAAGGCTGGCAGCTACGTGGATTAACCAACAGTCAGAGCCTGATCACTGAAATAAAGATGATGCCTAAGTCTATAGTTTGTGTCTCATTTTGTACTAATTCCCCAAATTCTCAAGCCAAAATTCCTATTCTTTGCCTTAGGAGATGGTCTAAAATGTGCATGTCTTTTGACCACCCCCACCTCTTTTTTTCCCCAGAATGAGTAGTCTTCACCTTAGCTGACATCCCTTTGTTCCAACAGTAGGAGCATTTTTTTTTTTAATAAAATACCAATTTTATGAAAATTACCCAAACTAACAGGATTGTGTAAGCACAAATGAAAATGGGGATGATAGTGAAATTGTTAGAAAGCAGAGCAGCAATTGATTTAGTTAAAGCTCAATATAATCCTATTTTTATTTCTTAAATCCAACCACTGATTCATCTGAAATGTAATACAGATTGAGGCTTCTATCATAATGTGATAAAATTTAGAAATACAATGTTCTTTTTGGGGTTTCTTTTATTTTATATAAAGAGAGACTTGGCATTTTGTTACAGACTTTTAAAAGTAAGAAAATGATAACTTAGAAACATTAAAATTCACATTCTTTGGGCAGTAAGGCTTCAAACCTACTGAAGAAAAGACCTTCTGGTTTTTCAGTCATTTAAGTGATTTCACAGAGTTGATCTCAAAGATTATTAGGACGAGAAGTGAGGGGAATCCTGGGACTTCCCTGGCAATCCCGTGGATAGACTTATTTTAATGTAGGGGGTGTGGGTTCAATCCCTGGTTGGCAAGCTAAAATCCCATGTATCTTGCAGCAAAAAAACCAAAATAGAAAACAGAAACAATATTGTAACAAACAAAATAGAGACTTTAAAAATGAGCCACATTAAAAAAAAAGTGAGAGGAGTCCTCAGCTCAGTTGAAGATGTTTGTAATTTGAAGCCTATGATTTTCTCATTAGAGGAGACTGATTTAATGAGCCACATATAGGGCCATTTGTGTGCGTTCTGAAATGAGTCCAGCAGTTAGATCTACTCCCAGGAAGAGTTCCATATGAGCAAGCACTTTAAGGGGGAAAAGGCAAAACAAACCAAACCTTGAACACTTAACTTCAAAATGAAGGCCACATTTGTACTTGTATGGTTACCATTGACTTTAATGGGAACAGCCTGTTTCTGGGGTTCAGGATGTGACATTGGTGGGAAAAGTGTGAAATGGAAAAAAAAGAAAGAAATAAAAGGATCTGTTGGGCATCCAGTTCAAAGACTCCTAAAAATGCTGCGTGTCAAGAAGGGATGAGTTAAAATTCACATTTTGCTAATGAACCATTGTTGTCTCTCAAAGAATGATTTAATGCTGCTACATTGTCATTAACAAGCTATTTAATCCCTGCAGAAGAAAGCAGGAAGAGTAGGCACTGGTTTCAAGTTTGCTTAATTGCTCATCAACCAGAGGAAAGTTAGAAATGACAGAAATGACTGGAAAGGCTCACCCCTATCCTGTGAACACACACACACATGCGAACCAAGACCAACAAACCGGCATGGGAAGCATCTTATTGGCATTATGTTTCTGGCATTGCTATAACTACGCACAAAACAAGCCCTACGTGAAATGGTAGCGACATCTGTTCTAGACCCTGTGGGGCTTTATTCCCAAAACAGTTGTAAAATCTTTGGGGGATAAAAATATTTCTATGTATCTATGCAGATGCCCTCCTTTAAGGGAAACACACACACACACAAATGGATCCAAGTGTTGAGCTGGAAAGACAGGACTAAGAAAAGGAAATGTCATCCACTTTTTAAAAACACTTAAGGAAAATTTCACCTTTCAAACAAAGCTACATCTACTGCCTTGGATAGACCTTTAAAAAACAATCCCAGGGCTTCTCTGGTGACTCAGTGATAAAGAATCCGCCTGCTAATGCAGGAGACAGAGGAGACATGGGTTTGATCCCTAGTTGGGAGGATCCTCTGGAATAGAAAATGGCAACCCATTCCAGTATTCTTGCCTGGGAAATTCCATGAAAAGAGATTCATTACCACTGAGCCACCAGGGAAGCCCTGCCTGTGTTATACAGTAAGCCCTTATTGTTTTCCTGTTTTATGTGTAGTAGTACTCTTGCCTGGAAAATCCCATGGGCAGAGGAGCCTGGTAGGCTGCAGTCCATGGGGTTGCTAAGAGTCAGACACGACTGAGCGACTTCACTTTCACTTTTCACTTTCATGCATTGGAGAAGGAAATGGCAACCCACTCCAGTGTTCTTGTCTGGAGAATCCCAGGAATGGGGGAGCCTGGTGGGCTGCCGTCTATGGGGTCACACAGAGTCGGGCACGACTGGAGCAACTTAGCAGCAGCAGCAGCAGCAGCAGCAGCAGCAGTGTGTATATGCTAATCCCAAACTCCTAATTTATCTTCCCCCGACCCTGACCACCACCACCCACTATCCTCTCTAGTAACCATAACTTTGTTTCATATGTCTATTCCCATTTTATAAATAAGTTCATTTATATCATTTTTTTTACATTCCACATATAAGTGACACCATATTGTACACTCACTGATACCTCACTGAGCATGATAATCTCTAGGTCCGTCCATGTTGCTTTAAATAGCATTATTCCATTCTTCTTATGGCGGTGTACTATTCCATTGCTTTAGCACTTCCCTGGTGGCTTAGTGGTAAAGAATCCTCCTGCCAGTGCAGGAGATGCAGGTTCGATCCCTGGTCAGGAAGATCCCTAGGAATACATAGTATCAATGGTGTATATATGTCAATCCCAATCTTCCAATTCCTCCCACCACCGCCTTCCCCCCTTGGTATCCATATATTTCTTTTCTACATCTGTGTCTCTATTTCTGCTTTGCAAATAAGTTCATTTGTATCATTTTTCTAGATTCCACATCTAAGCATTATAGAATGATTTGTTTTCTCCTTCTGACTTGCTTCATTCACACTATATGATTGTCTCTAGGTCCATCCAATTCAGTTCATTTGCTCAGTCATTTCTGACTCTTTGTGACCCCATGGACTGCAGCACGCCAGGCTTCCCTGTCTATCAGCAACTCCCGGAGCTTGCTCAGACTCACATCCATTGAGTCGGTGAAGCCATCCGACCATCTCATCCTTTGTCATTCCCTTCTCCTCCTGCCTTCAATCTTTCCCAGCATCAGGGTCTTTTCCAGTGAGTCAGTTCTTCGCATCAGGTAGCCAAAGTATTGGAGCTTCAGCTTCAGCATTAGTCCTTCTAGTGAATATTCAGGACTGATTTCCTTTAGGATTGGGTTGGATCTCCTTGCAGTGAAAGGGACTCTCAAGAGTCTTCTCCAACACCACAGTTCAAAAGCATCAATTCTTTGGTGCTCAGCTTTCTTTATAGTCCAACTCTCACATCCATACATGACCACTGGAAAAACCATAGCTTTGACTAGACGAACCTTGTTTAGACGTTTAGACTAGATGGACTTTGGAAGGAAAGCTGAAACTGGCTAGGCTGAATGTGAGCAGTTTTTATGTCTGAAGAAAATAACTTGATGTGACCCAGGATGTGTGCCGAGTTCACACCTCTGCTCTGCCACTTACTAGCCATGTGACCTTGAGTAGGTTGTTGAATCCTTCATGGGAAGAGCCCACCTTGCCGGGCTGTGGTAACACCTGAGGTCACGCAGGTAAGGGACCTGATCTCATGACTGGCACAGGGATGCTCATCAAATGGCAGCGACTGTTGTTTACAGAGAAGATAAAGTATCTTCATTGCCTTTTATAAAGTGGAAAGAAGTCCTCTCATACTTCGAAGTGATTGTATTCAGGGTTATCAATAAGATGTGGGCTGGATTATCTCATCAGACAGATAAGGGAATGTTATTTAAAAGCCTTTAAACATACCTTTGGAGGGAACCAGCCACACAAGAATTCTGAAAATCCGTTCATGGCACCAAGGGAAAGAGTACGCCGCCATTCCAGCTGGGAGGACGTTCTTGGAGCGGTGACAGTCATCTTGACAGCGCTTGGGGACCTGCCTGTCATGTTGATTAAATCATTCAGAAGCTTTTGCAAGAGCAAAAGCATGCAACCTACTCCCTGAGACTTCACCTTCATCTCTTAGGGGCACCTCTTTTTGAATGGAAGAGAACGAGTTTCACTGGGTCCTGGACTCTGTGAGCCAAGGATTTCTGGTATTGACACAACCTGTATTCCCCAAGCAACTACTGAAAATGGGCTGAACAGTTAGCCCATAAGTGGGTTTTGCTTTTATTTTTTAAGAATTTGTACTGGTGGTCATTTTGGCTATGCTGCGAATAAAACAGGACCAAGAAGCCCTGGAGTGCTCAGGAGTCTCATTCAGCAATACCAACCACAGTGCAGACAGACTACTATGGAAGGTGTTCTATAATGTCCATTTGGGAAGAAATTGATAAAAATCAGCATTCCTGCCAATAATTCACATACTGTGAGCAGGCCTGGTGCCACCCTCCATGTGTGTGCACAGAGGGCAGGACTTCAGCACTCAGGTTCACGTGACAAGCCCCCAAGGATGTACACACCTGTAGGGACATGCTCAGCAGAGTCACATGGGCAGGTTGCCCAGGCCCCCTGAGTATTTCAGGACTGGAAAGGACCACAGAGGTCACCTCATTGACTTTAATAAAAGTCCAATTCCTATGTGAATTACTTTTTATTTTAAGGAGGAGAAATGTCCAAATCTGAGTCCTTTGAGGGTGAATTTAACTTTTGAAGGCAACCAAACTTCCCTCAAATTAAGTCTAGTGAATAAAGTAAATGCTTAGGATGGACAAATGAAAAATAAAGTGGGGCCATAAAAATGACAAAACTAGTTGGCTCCAATGACCCACAAGTTGTTCTGAGAGGTAATTCCAAAAGGACCTAGAGAAACAAGTGCTCCTCAAAGTGTTGATGTGGACACAACCTCTCTGAGGGCAGAGGGAAGTTCATATCACATCTTTCAAAATGTGCGTGCATTTTGGTCCAGAAATTCAACTTATAGGACTTTATCACAAGGAAATTATTGGGACAGTAGGCAATGATTTAATATTAGAAAGCTTGGTGCAGTGTTTTTTGTATTTTGGGTCCTGCTGCACTACATGTGGGATCTTAGTTCGATGACCAAGGATGGAACTCATGCCCCTGCATTGGGAGCTCAAAATCTTAACCACTGGACTGCCAGGGAGGTCCTGGTGCAGTGTTAATAACAGCCTAAAAATTGGATGTGGTCTCAATGTCCAAGAGTAGGGATTGGTTAAATACAGGAAGGCACATAAAGTCAGTGAGGTACTGTGTAGTCCTGCAAAATGATGTTGCTGAAGTGTTTCTCTTGCTATGGAAAATCGCTAATGATTCAGTGAAAAGAGCAAGTTCTAAAATAGTGTTAGGATATGATCCAGGTTAAAGTGTGTACCGGCGGGGAGGGGGATAGAAGAGGATTGGAAAGACATGCACCAAGTTTTGAGTGGTGTGTAAGACTGAATATTTTCACATTCTTTTTGCTTGCTTACATATTATGATTTTTCTGTAATGAGAAACTATTTTTATAATAAAAAGATAATAAAGGAAATATCAAAGAGAGGAGAAAGAGGGTCTTTCCTTATAGAGGAATGATGATGTGCCTATAATTGTTGTTAGGGCTGCCGTAACAAAGGACCACCCACAATAAATTCAGCACTAAGTTCTTGTCTGACAGCTATGGAGGTTAGGAGTGCAAGAGCAAGGTGTAGGCATGGTTGGTTCCTTTTGCGGGCCCTGAGGAAGGAGTCTGTTCCGTGCCTCTCTCCTGGTTTCTGGTGGTTGCCCGGCAGCCTTTGGTGGTCCTTGGCTTCCGTTGCATCGATCCAATCTCTGCTTTCTTCATACAGTGTGTGTATCTCTGTTTTTGAATTTTCCTTTTTTTTAAGGACATTGGTCATAATGGATTGGGACCCACCTTAATCTAATATATGTGTGTGTGTGAACTCAGTTGTGGCTGACTCTTTGCAAACCCATGGACTGAAACCCACCAGATTCCTCTGTCCATGGAATTTTCGAGACAAGGAAACTGGAGTGGGTTGCCATTTCCTACTCTAGGGGATCATCCTGACCCAGGGATCAAACCCGAGTCTCCTCCGTCTCCTGTATCGGCAGGCGAGTTCTTTACCGCTGTGCCACCCGGGATGGAGGATCTAGTATGACTTCATCTTAGTTAATTATGTTGGCAAAGATCTTATTTCCAACTAAGGCCATGTTCTATGTATGGGGGATTGGAACGACATACGAATTTGAGGGTGGACATAATTCAATCAGTAATAGTAACCCCAATGAGATGGCCATACTTGTCCTACCCAACTGAGGTTAGTGCTTACGTGTCACTGTAACCTACGCCAGCTACTGTGTAGTAGGAGCCTAGACTGAGATCAAGGGTAATGGGGCCGGGGCACTGCCATTCTTAAAGGATTCCAGGTTTAGAGAGAGATTGTTGAAACAGAGAGCCCAGCACAGCCGCCCCATCTTCACCCTGCCCCTGCCCCAGCTCTCCCAGGCCAGAGCGGAGGCATCAGTGGGCATTCAGCTGAACTGGGAAGATCAGCTCAGAGATCTGAAAGGAAGAAACAGCCTGAAGGAAAAGATAAGGCTATATTAGTCCTTTTGGTTGAATATAGCGGTTGATATTTTTAAAATAAAAAGACTAAAAAAATGTTGCAAACATTACACAAAAATCTGCACACAGATGTTGATAGCAGCTTTATTCATCATCATCAAAAACCTGAAGTAACCCAAGATGTCCCTTAAACTGTGGTATATCCAAACAATAGAATATATTCAGCAATAAAAAGAGATGCGCTGACAAGCCATGAAAAGACATAGAGGAACTTTAAATGCATATTGCTAAGTGAAAGAAACCAGTCTGAAAATGCTACATACTGTACACTTATAGCTGTATGGCATCAAAAAAGACAAAACTATAAAGACTGTAAAAAAAAGGAGTTGCCAGGGATGGGGAAGTGGAAAGGGAGGAGGGGTGAACACGTGGAACCCAGGGAATTTTTAGGACAATGAGATTATTCTTTATGATGTCATGGTGGGCACATGACATTGTACATTTGTCAAAATTCATAGAATGTACAACATAGAGCAAACCCTACTGTAAACTGTGGACTTAAGTTAATGATAATATAT
The DNA here is from genome assembly GCF_014754425.2 of Oryx dammah. NCBI lineage: Eukaryota > Metazoa > Chordata > Mammalia > Artiodactyla > Bovidae > Oryx > Oryx dammah. The sequence continues at coordinate 48,688,889 of NW_024070203.1, read as the reverse complement.
CAGTATTTCATCAGTTGTAATAAATGTACCTCTGTAATGCTGGATGTTAATAATAAGGGAAATGATGTTGAGGGAGGGGGAAGGGAAGAGGGTTTCCCTGCTTCATGTTTCTATAAACTTAAAACTGCTCTCAAAACAAAAAAAATTAAGTCTATTAACTTAAAAATCTGAACCAAAAAGATATATTATGCATAAAGAGATGCGGAAAAGATCATGCACTTAACTACCCAAAAGGAGCTGCTGGCAGATAAAAGTTTGAGCAGTGGCAGGAGTTAACTCTTTTACAAAGGCCTTTGAGAAGATGCAGATGACCAAAGTGTGACCCAGCAGGATCTCCAAGATACAAACAAGCCTGGCCGCTCACACCTATCTCAGACTCAACAAAGCCCTTCTAAATCGAGCTTAAAAGGGTGGGCTGTGGGGGAGGGGAAGAAGAACCAAATTCTTATTCAAAGAAATAACAGTTTGGACCGTGCACAAGAGTGTCAACAAGTTATGCAGATCTTATCAGCATCACATTTTTTGGTGCCTCCCAGCTATTCCGCGAGGCTCCACCAGCCTGTCAACACCCTTCGGCATCCCACGCATCCGGGCATATCCCTACCTCAGGAGGCTCTGCGGTGGCCAGGCGGGCCTCCCCAGGGCCCCCACGGAGGCAGATTTTTTCTCTATATACAGAATACCATCATCATACCATCCCCTCGGAATTCAAGAGTGTCTTTGGTCCCTTTCACCGTTCACATTCTGTGACTTGGTTGGAGCTAAATGTCTATGAAATTGACCAGTACATTTATGCTAGCTTTGGACAGTTGGGAAAAAAATATCTGATGCTTTCACATCTGGAAGAAGAGAACATGTAGTTTCCGGAATGTAAGGAGAAATAATGCAAAAATCATCATTGAAGATAGATAGGCTTCTATGACATGTTTCTACATTTGCGAAAAAAACTTTGTTGCCATCTTACAAAATTATGGATAAGGCATAAGGTTTATGCAGATTCCTCTTTCCACCTCTCCCCCCAAACACACAAAAATAAAGCCTTTCTAGGATATACATTGCTCCATCATAATATAGCCTCTCAAGTGTAATTTTGTTAAATGATACGAAAAAGCATTTATTTAGATGAATGAAAATGATAGCCTTTACTATATATCACAGCTTTCTTTTACCATTGCATTTCTGTTTATTACATGAACGTCAGTGAATGAATCTCCTTGTTTGTGTGTTTGTTTTCATTTTTAGGCAGCTTTAAGTGCCTTGAAACAATTTTCTGAACAAGGACTGGATTCAATGGAAGGGGCAATGAATATTGAAAAAGGTTCTCTTGAAAAGTGAGTACATCTTCTGTGGTATTCTTACATTTGTAATTTTGTAACTTGTCTGGAAAATAAGATCAACATCATAATAAAGTGAAAAACTCAAGACAATAATATCTATATCCTGCAAAATTATTCATAACACAATTCAATGTAAATAAAAGAGAACCAGTATATATGTTCATATTTGTGGCCTCTAAATATGTCTGTGAAAGTTTTAATCTACTGATGGATCATTATTTCTGCATTTTAATGCCTTTGCTGGAAATATTTCTGTGAGTTTTATGGACCACAGAGACCTGCAAAACTCACAAAAGATGACTTTGATTTCAGACTGTTGAGCGTTCTCTGACTAAACCATTTTCTGAGCTAAAATTTTTCCCTCAAAGCCCGGCTAGGTTGTAGGCACAACAGAGAGGGAGAAAAAAAAAGATGAGAGGAGGGTTCTCTCCCTTTGGCTGCATTTTGTTTTTCACATTGTTATATGAAACACTAGCACACGCTGTCACAAAACTGTGGCTCCTGAGGGTTGCAGAGGCCAAATCGAGCTTTAATAAGAATTTCTGAAATCCAGCTCATACCTCTTTTATGATATTGAACATAACGTTTGATCTGAGGGACTGAACTTTAGGTCCCTCCAGAGACCCAATTTATACTAAAGAAATTGCAAGCCATTGTATTTACGATAGTGGAATCCAAATTCTTTCAAACCAGGAATAATAGCAGGTGAGATTTCAGAACTCATACAGGAGATAACGTTTTTAGAATGAAGAAAAAAAAAAATCAGATAACCCAGGAAGTCAAAACCAAATATACAGATCTTACAGTTAAAAAAAGCTTATCTGCCCCCCCACCCACGCTGACCAAGAAAAAACAGCATTTGGTCATTAATATTTAAAGGGTGAGAGCGTGAGAAGAAAACATTTGGTAAACAGACGTGGCATTTTAAGTTGTCTATAGATTGGCAACCATTTATAAGCTAATTTAATCAAAACCATTTCCACATGATCTCATCAGTAGACTATCTGAACATAAATATTGTTGTTTCACTTTAAAATGTCACTTTTGTGGTGACCTTTGAATCCTGTGTGCCATCTGCTAATAAACATGTCTGAAGATGTGCAACCCTGGACCTTCAGCTCTTGTTAATGTATTAATCTTCCAGACAAGCCCAGCATCTGGGAGAGAAAGCGAACAATAACCAGACACACCCGGGCTCCATCGCTCAGGACTGCAAGAAATCAAGGTCGGTCATCTAGCAGCTCCCATAACCGCGCTGCCACCGCATCCTTATAAACCTGTCAGCACGCATGAGGGTGTCTGTGTTCAAGGAAATGAATGACTAATACCATGATTTGAGTCTTATGTGAAGACAACACTATTCTAACACAAGAGATAATAGACATAGGACTGTTTATTCAACTGGGGGAAAATAAAACTTTGAGCATTTCCCTTGGAACTTGAGATCAGATCATAACTCATTTGCCCAGAGGCAGCAGAAATCCGATCCTGCTACTGGAGCTTAAAATAACAATTAATGAAAAGTGTTAGAGAAATTGGTTTTGGTTTTTCAATGATGAATAGAGAAATTGGGTTTGGTTCTGTTGTTAGGATTGTTTTCTCGTGGCACTTGTGTTCTCTCTCATTTTAAATAATGCCTGACGATTCCAAGATTAACCAACGATGTGCTGTGCAATGTGATGGTCGTTGTCTTCATATAGAGTCACCCCAGTTTCTCTTTCAATGCAGATATTTGTAAGCTTCATCCTATATCAGTATGAATAACTTCAGGGTGCACCACTCAAAGACGTATGCCAACAAACATGGTGGAAATCAGGTCAGACTTGTGATTACACATATGAAATAAGGGTAGGGACAACTGGTTTCAATAGACGCCAGGAATTCAGAAAGAAAACAAAAACCAGTTGTGGGTTTTGAACTCCATCATCCTATTAGCCACTGAGGAGGCGTCTTGCCTCTCCAGCCATTTATGTGGATTCCACGTTCGTGGTGGACATCGCCCCCACCCCATCCATGTGTTGTAAGCCGCTCACTGTTTGCATCCAAAGTGTTCTTTGATAACTGCCTCTGCACTTGGGTCACGGAGTGTGATCAAAAGCAGTAATGTACATGGCGGGGAAGGAAAGCCAGTCAGAGGATCCATAGAGGTCTTGCCAGCCATGCTCTGGACCAGCATGTTGGAATCCAGGGTGAAGACAACGCAGTAAAAAAAAAAATGTGGTCGGTTTCTGTGTGAAGTGTGGTCATTGTTCTTCTTTCCTTGCTTCGCTCTCCTCTCTGAAACATCACCCCAGTGTCTCTTCTCGCGAAGGCGGGCCGTCACGCTGCACAGTGGTGACAGTAGGGGGCGTCCAGGCTTCTCTCGCCACCAGGCTGCCTCTGCGAAACTGCAGGGCTGCCTCCCTGGGTGACTCGGAGCCGGGTTCCTGACCAGCCAGCGTCACCTCATCGTTCAGGTTTTCTCCCTATTGATCTGCCAACGTTGTGCAATGAGAAAACACTCTATGGTCTAACTGCTCGGCCCAACGTGACAATAGGCCTAGAATTATATAAGGTTTCCCAAGCAAAACCACCACAAGTCATGATCTGGCTGACTCACACGCGACTGGAGAATAAACAAACAGCAACAGAAGGAAATCACTGGAGGGTTGTTCTTAATGACTCCCAGGCGGGGAAGTCCGCCAGCATCGAGAGGGCTGGGTGCCCTCAGAGGAAATAGGTTTTGCTCCCTAAAGTCTGGGCCCTGTGGAGATAACAGCCCATTTGTAAAGTTGGGGTTCACGAAGATCAGCCAGGTCAAACAATAAGTCTGCTGCCTGGCACCAGGTGAGGCGGGTCCTAAATGACACCCTCGGTAAGGGGGCAGGCCCTTCCTTCCCCCGGGCCTTTCAGCACCTGAGGCTTTGGCCCTGGGCTGGGCGGGGAGCATGCCCCAACAGCATCACTCAGGCAGGATCTTTAAAACACATCTTCAGTTTCCCAAACTCCATAAAGTGCCTCCCACAGCCCACGGTCCCAGCACCACCAAGGCTGGCTGGGCTGTGGGAGATGGATGAGCTCAGGAAACAAACAAAGCTCATCGTTTCTCACAGCCCAGGCATCTGAGGTATTTACTCTGGAACCATCCGACGAGTCGTCCTTGGAGGTGAGTGCACAGGAGTGGCCGTGGGGGTAGTGGATGGACATTTGCATCGAGTTTCAAGTTTAGTGAGACTCTGTTTATTCAAAATCCCATCCCATCTACCTACTTGAGGAGCCCCAAAAGGCCTTTCGAGTTTTTCCCTTTGGATGGTTTTCCAGCAGCCCTTCCTGGGAACTGGTTGGGTTTCCTTTGGGTTGAATTAGCATTGCAAATGATGGGTGGCCTGCTATGTTATATATCATTAAGGGGAAACCATTAAGTAGATTTATTGAAAGAATGTTTCTTCAGCACAGGGAGATCTTTTTGATGAAAAATGGAACTCATTATTCTTTAAAGGACACAGATTGACTTATCTTCTTTATCAATTACAGTGTCTGCTTTCAGCTTTTCTCAATCAGCAGCAGGCTTTGTAGTCACTTCCCAGGGCTGAAGCCAATGTGTTTTATGGAAGAGGTTTGTTTTTACATTTTAATTGGAAATATAATATTGCGCTTTGGAACTCTGACCAGCACAACTTGCCAAAGATCAATGGTGAGACACCACCCTTCAGGCTGTGACAAGGACCCTCCTCCCCTCTCCTGGGGTGACCTCTCTGAGGTGTCCTAGTATTCTCTGGCCAAGCCAACATTCTCAATGGTGATTTTTTTTTGACAGCTTCAACCAATTTCCTGCACCATAAAATAAAAATAGATTAATGAAAAACTTACCTTATTATACATAGCTTTTCAGGACTCCTAGTGACCTTGGAAATGTGATCTAGACCAACTGATTGGTCTTTAAATCCTGCTGTTGTTGAGTTATCTGTGCAACTGGCCAGACTCTGTTCTGTACCTTTTAATTTCCAAAGGCCACTTGTTATCATCATGGCCAAGAATGGTAGGAAAAGCCAACAGTTTTTCATTAGCAGTCATTAATGGCAAAATCATGTGTCTTTGGGTCTCTCCCAACCTACCCCATCACAATATAAGTCCTTGATAAATGGATAAATGATACACTGAATAAATGAATAAGTGGACAAATGAATGATCTATCAAAATGATAGATAAACCTGTTGAAGAAATAAAATTTAAATCTCACTGCTTAACCTAACACAGAGAGAGGCACTTATGATAATATACCTTGTTAGTGTTAACAAGAGGACTGTACCTTCAACCCCAGGAGGGACTGGGGCATTTCTTAAAAAACACAGCGAGTCAAAAGCCCCCCTTTACTTCCGAGGACTTTGGACCCATGAAGACCCACCATCTTGCCCCGAGCTTCCCATTTTTGCATGAACATCTCTTCCTCGGCCAACAGATTCAATTCCAGTCCTCACTCCCAGACAGCTTCCTATATTTTCACAATCACAGAAAAATGTCCCATGGGGAGGGACTTGTAATATCTGGCTCAAAGCAAAGACTTCCTTAGACCTGATTTCTGGTGCACACCACCCAAGTTCCAGCTCATCTCACTGAGACTCATTGATAGATTGCCTTGCTGGGGAGGCTTTCCTCTTACATTCTAACTTCTTAACATAACTAAAAGCTCCCTTGACTGGATCCCCAGCACACTCTGATGTATGCTGGGAATGCAGAAAATAAATAAACAAATGAAACTACTTCACCCTCAAGAAACCACATTCTAGCTGGAGGGAAAGTCAGACCAGGAAGTGAGCATGAGAGGCGAGTGTGTTTTCCTCAGAAAGCCTGCATTGTAGATTGTTGTTTGTCTCTCTCAGTCACTTAGTCAGTCCCTCACTTACCCCACGCAGCTTTAGGCAGCACGCTGTATTCTTGTGACACTGTCAAAAAACCCCATGCCTTTGCTCTAGTAGTATATCTATGCAACCTTCACACACTCTACATGTTCACTGACTGATCCCACCCGCAGCCCCAAAGATACATATACCAGGTAAAGCTCTTGAAGCTCACTTACCCTCAAGAGGCTGACCAACTGAATTTACCTCTTGTTGTATCTCTTGATCTGGAACGGTGCCCACCTTAATATGGTATGGGTGTGCATACTCAATCTTTCAGTGGTGTCCGACTCTTTGTGACCCCGTGGACTGTTGTCCGCCAGGCTCCTCTGTCCATGGGATTCTCCAGGCAAGAATACTGGAGTGGGGTGCCATTTCCTCCCCCAGGGGATCTTCCTGACCCAGCGATGGAACCCGAGTCTCCTACATCTCCTGCAATGCAGGTGGATTCTTTACCGCTGAGCCGCCTGGGAAGTCCCTTAATATGGTAAGTACTTGATAAATGTGTGTTGAGTAGGTGAATTACCCAAAAAACGCTGCCATGATGGATTTGCCAGCCTAACAGGATCAATGCTGGCCTGAACGCATGGACAGAGAAGTCTGGATGGAACTTCTGCCTGTAAATAAACTAGTTCTACTTCTGTTCGTGTGTAGTCTTTTTGAAGTCATTTAACAGCTTCAAGTTTCAGTGTCTCAGCCGAAAGAGTAGGACTAAGGATATACGGAAGTAGAGAGGTTATTTTTGTTTTAAGTGTTTAAGTTGTGAAAGTAAATACAATATTTCAATCAATGTTAGTGGGAATGAGGGAAAAAGCCCAGATCTAGGAGTCAAGAGTCTAGAGACCTGGTTCAGACACAGATGTGACCTTGGAGAGGGATTTAGGCTCCCTGGGCCTCAGTTTTCACATCTGTAAAATGGTGCTCTCTAAGAGCATTGCAGCTCTAAATTTACGTTACCATTAATTCCTCTATTACTAGTGGTGTGCTTGAATTCAAATCTTGTCTCTAATATGTGAATTTTTAAAATCAAATACTTGCAAGGAAAATACTACTCATATCAATTAGGATTCTTTGGCTGTGAATTATAAAAACTTAAAAATCATCTTGTTTTCAACTTTCAGTTCAGTTCAGTTCAGTCGCTCAGTCGTGTCCAACTCTTTGCGACCCCATAAACTGCAGCACGCCAGGCCTCCCTGTCCATCACCAACTCCCGGAGTTCACTCAAACTCATGTCCGTTGAGTCCGTGATGCCATCCAGCCATCTCATCCTCTGTCATCCCCTTCTCCTCCTGCCCCCAATCCCTCCCAGCATCAGAGTCTTTTCCAATGAGTCAACTCTTCGCATGAGGTGACTTTAATAATTACCATTTTTATTATTCTTATTTTATCTTCTCTGTACCTGAAAACTTGTTTCCTGGGGTATTTTTTTTTTAAGTTGGAGGATAATTGCTTTACAATGATGTGTTAGTTTCTGCTGTACAACAAAGTGAATCAGCTGTGAGTATACATATACCCCCTCCCTCTTGAGCCTCTGTCCCGCTTCCTCCTATCCCATCCCTCTAGGTCATCACAGAGCACCAGGCTGAACACCTTCTGCTATACAGCAGCTCCCCACTATCTGGTTTACACATGGCAGTGTATACACGTATATATGTGTGTGTGTGTGTTGGCTCTTTAGTTGTGTCCAACTCTTTGCAACCCCATGAACTGTAGCCCACTAAGCTCTTCTGTCCATGGGATTCTCCAGGCAAGAATACTGGAGTGGGTTGCTATTTCCTTCTCCATATATGTATATATACATTTGTATGTACATTATAAAGCATATATATATATATATATATATATATATATATATATATATATGTCAGTGCTACTCTAAAAAAAACTATTCAAACCAACAATGGGAAATATGTTCAAAAACTACAGGGGAGTTTCAGAGAACCTAAGAGCAAAAATGCAGAAGTGGACTGGAGTCAGGAAGTACAAGGCTATGGGGAAACCAGGAAGCTCTCCTTCTCTCTTTCTCTCTCAATTCTCCTCCCCTCTCTGAATGTGTGAATCATTTCCCTCTCCACACCAGCTCTTGCTTTTCAATTGCACAAACCAGAGAACCTGGCTACCAAGTTCACAATCACCCGAGGAAACCCTGAGTCTCTCCGTTGATTTCATTCCCTGGGTTGTGGGAAGGAGCTCCTGCTTGGCTCACCTTGGAGAGATATTCACCCCTGACCCATGTTGTACAAATATGACTGCCTCAACTCAGCCCCTTTGGAGCAGGACAGAGTAGTCTTCAGAGAAGCAAGAATCACTGTTTAGGGAGAAAACCCAATAGTTACCTGCCTTCTGGGGTGGAGGGAGTTGTGGGGGACAAGGTTCATTACAGTCACGTGCTAGTTCTTCCTTTCAGTGTAAACAGTGAAGCTTAAATAAGTGAGTAAGTCTCTCCAAAGTCATAGACTGGTCAGAGATTTATGAAGGCTGTACTGTTTTGTTTGGTTTTCTTTAATCCTTTCAGTCTTTAGTTTCAAGGGTTTGATGAAACAGAGTGAGTCACAAAACTACCTAGGTTAAAAAAAAAAAAAACTTCCCAGTGATCCCAAATTGGTGGTGGTGGTTTACTCGTTAAGTCGTGTCTGATCCTTTGCAACCCCGTGGACTGTAGCCCACCAGACTCTTCTGTCCATGGGATTTCCCAGATAAGAATACTGGAGTGGGATGCCATTTTCTTCTCCCGGGGAGTCTTCTCTAACCCAGGAATCGAACCCAAATCTCCTGCATTATAAGTGTATTCTTTACCGCTAAGCCACAAGGGAAACTAATCCCAAATTAGTCTATTTTTAAAAGCCCCCTTTCCTTCAGGATGAATAATGAGAAAATTAGGCAGTAGAGGGGTCATCCTTTGTTGGTGATAACAGAACCAGAAGCCTGGCTGCCACATCCCTATTTTTGTCATCCTGAGTGGATTTTAAATGTCAGGGCATTGCTGATTCTTACAACTGAAGTGGCTACAGATGGAGGCCATCTTGGTTTAGTTTTCCTTCAAACCTTACTTCTAAGTTTAAGGGAGCTCCAAGAAGAGAGGAGACTGCGTTATTTAAGTGGGTGGGAGAAAGTGGACAATAGAGATGATCAGAAATTTGGATTCAAAAGTATAAAGTAAAGGAAACAGAGGTGACAGCCTTTAGGAAAATAAAGAACAGAGAAAAGCTGTGAACAAGACTCATTTATTTCAACTAAACATGGTTTTAAACGTAGATTGACATCTGATGTTAACTTTCATTCTGACAAATCACTGAGCAGCTGAAGATATTGTTTCAACCTGTGTTGTTGTTTAGTCGCCAAGTCCTGTCCAGCTCTTTTGCAGCCGTGTGGACTGTAGCCCACCAGGCTCCTGTGTTCATGGGATTTCCCAGGCAAGAATATTAGAGTGGGTTGCCATTTCCTTCTCCAGGGGATCTTCCCGACCCAGGGATTGAACCTGAGTCTCCTGCATTGGCCGGTGGATTCTTTACTGCTGAGCCACCTGTGTAGGTTATAATTATTGGATGCAAAGATAATTAATGTTTCTGGATTAGATATTTTAGATTGTATGCAAATTATAAGCAGAGTTTCAATGAAATATGTATTCTGTGATGGGGGGGAGTAAAGTGGGTGAGGAAGCCAAGATACGTTGGAGAAAAATGGAGGAAGTGGAATGTTCTGGAGAAAGTATCCATGATGGGAACAGATTCAGTGTTCCCAGCAGGTAAGTTTCTAGATGCTTTCACCCTGACGTCAGGAATGAGCAGTTAACATCTTCTGTTTCCTTTCGAACCTGCCCCTAAATCTATACGTGTAGTCATTTTCCAGAAAGGTGTTTGGCCATTCAGCCTTCCTCATCCCCAGAGTGCAGGGGAAAGAACTAGGTCCTTCTTCACCAACTTTAGAGTAATATCAAGCCCTCAGCTTTGGCAAAGATCAGGCTTGGATGTGAATTCCAAGGAGAATTTAGCTGTTGGGGTTATCTCTGATATCAGAGGTCAGGACTCTTTTTTTTTTTTTTTTGGCTGGAACCAGAGTAGCTTCCACAGTCATCACAACATAACACACGGCAGCTGTTCAAGGGTTCGTCCCCACTATAGCCACTGCCTCTGTCTTAGGAGAAGACAGTAGTAGCCTAAATGTCTGGCTAAACATATCTTGCCTTCTAGTTTCTGATCATAATCAAATCTTAACCTATCCATCAATCAGCAAATATAGATTGAATCTCTATCCCTGACTTAGTCATTATGGGGAACCCCTGAAGCTTCAAGTAATGTCCCTATCATAAAAGAGCTTCCGGTCCAACTGGGAAGATAAAATGCCAACCAGATACACAGAGAGGGGAAATGCAAGAAGACAGAAACAGATACACTTCATTAGGAATAAATTTCAGTTTCTTCTGCTTTCACAGTGAGTATGGGAAGCATCATGGGGAAACACAGGCCAGTGATCCAAGTTTTGATCTTGAAAAGAATGTCTACTCTGAATTCCTGCTTTCCTTAATCTGGTGATCTGGTTCAACCAACCTGCAACCAAAGTGCTGTAGGAATCCAGTTTGCATGTTTCCTTTTCCTGGGATAAGTCCCTGTGATAGCTGAGGCTTTATGAGCCACCACCCTCTCCACAATCACAGCTTCTACCATCACCACCAACCTTCCCAGCTACTGGTATATAATCCTGATCTATCTTTTATCAAGAAAACAGTGTTGGATATGGTTAAGAGTTAGTATTCCAGAGTCAGACTGCCTAGGTTCAGCTCAGCTTTTCCACTCCCTCCCTCTGTATTTTCAGGTTAAGTTCCCATAACTTTTCCAAGCCTCACTTTCTTCAGCTATAAAGTGAAGATGGCAGTGTTGTTACGTGGGTTAAATAAATGAGTTTTGTGAACAAAGGCATGTAGAGCCTTTTGGATTTCCCTGGTGGTCCAGTGGTTAAGAATTCACCTGCGAGTGCAGGGGACACAGGTTCGATTCCTGGTCCTGGAAGATTCCACGTGCCACAGGGCAATGAAATCCATGCACCGCAACTTCTGAGCCTGCATGCCCTAGAGTCCATGCTCCGCAGCAAGAGAAGCCACAACAATAAGAAGCTCCCTGCACTGCAACTAGAGGAAGCCCGACCACAACAGCGAAGACCCAGCACAGCCAAAAATTTAAAAAAGACATGTAGTGCTTTGAACTGTATTTGGCACAGAGCAAGTACCTGATAAACATGAGTTACTATTGATCAATAATTATGGATCAACCACTGTGTGCCAGATACAAGTGCCAAGAAGAAAAAGAGGCTGAGATGAATAAGGCACAACCCTGTTTGGCATCAGGGAATTTTTGTTTCTTAAAGGCAATCGTAAAATATGCACACAAATAAGTACTACTCCAAACTGAGTAGTTTGAGTCTCTGAGTTCTCAGGGACGTGAGCCAGCGAGCCCCTGTGGGCCACTCAAACAACAGGATCATCATTCTTGATATGCCTTCTCCACAAAGCCAAGTGTCTGTGGCTCCTAATGCGTCTTGGGATTCATTTGATGAGAAGGACCCACAGGTGGGAGAATTACTTCTCACGAAGGGATTACACATTTCCCACACACCTCATGCTACACCTTCTGCTCTAGATTCCTCAGAGAACCAGGGGATGATGGCGGGCAAGGACTACCAGTGACCCAAAGAGGCACACACAATGTCAGTAGTCAGGAACCAAGGCTGGTGAACTGATTCTGAGATACCAGGCTGGCCTTGGCTTTTGTCAGTAAGTTTCTTGGTGGTAAACAGAAAGAACTGTAGGGACTTCTCTGGTGATTCAGTGGTTAAGATTTTGTGCTCCCAATGCAGGGGGTCTGGGTTCTATCCCTGGCCAGGGAACTAGACCCCACATGTCACAACTAAAAGATCCTGCTTGCTGCAACTAAGATCTGATAAATTAATAATATTCAAAAAAAGGGCTGCTGCTGCTGCTGCTAAGTCACTTCAGTCGTGTCCGACTCTGTGCAACCCCATAGATGGCAGCCCACCAGGCTCCCCCATCCCTGGGATTCTCCAGGCAAGAACACTGGAGTGGGTTGCCATTTCCTTCTCCAATGCAGGAAAGTGAAAAGTGAAAGTGAAGTTGCTCAGTTGTGCCCTACCCTCAGCGACCCCATGGACTGCAGCCTTCCAGGCTCCTCCGTCCATGGGATTTTCCAGGCAAGAGTACTGGAGTGGGGTGCCATTGCCTTCTCCATCAAAAAAAGAGAGAACTATAAATAGCCCTGTTCTCATGGCCCATGTGGAAGAGTTCTTTCTGGTTACAAGTATGCCCTCACCATCATGGTTCTTTCCCCTTGTTTCTTTAGCATACCATCTTGAGAAGAAGTAGAGGCCCAAGAAGTGGGTAAGCTTCCCTGGTGGCTCTGTCAGTAAAGAATCTGCCTGCAATGCAGGAGACCTGGTTTCCATCCCTGGGTTGGGAAGATCCCCTAGAGGAGGGCATGGCAACCCCCTCCAGTATTCTTGCCTGGAGAATCCCCATGGACAGAGGAGCCTGGCAGGCTGCAGTCAACGGGGTCCCAAAGAGTTGGACACAACTGAGCAACTAAACACACAAAAATGGGTAATAAAGGATATTTACAATGGAGTAGAGATAAAAAGGGTCCCAGTGAGGGTGGCAATGGGAGGAGGGAGAACAGGGAACATAAAGAAGGTAAACTGGAACGGCCCTGATTACCAAATGGATATAAGGGTGGGGTGAGGAGAACCATCTAGGCTGGCTCCTGGGCTCTGGCTTGGGAAGCCAGGTAAATGGCAGTATTATTCATTAAGATAGTAAATACAGAGGAAGAGCAAGCTGGTAATGAGTTCAGTTCTGGACTTGTCAAGGCTGACATGTCTGCAGGGCATCCAGAGAAAACCCTTCAGTTGCTGACTGAGGATGTACCATGAAAGGTCAGGAAAGACATCATAGTTTAAGAGAAGATAAGCAATAGCATATGGGTGGTAACTGATGACATGTGTCTTAAGAAGATCCTCCAGATAGATCCTGTAGAGTAAGAGAAGAGCAAAAGGTCAAGGGTCAAGGCTTGAGAAGCACCAGCATTGAAGACACAGACAGAGAATAGGAGCTTATACAGGTATCTGAGAAGGAATGGACCTGGAAAGAAAATGACGGCCAGGGGAGATCAGGATGGTTAAGAGTGTCAGATGCCACAGAGAGGAAGTGACTAAGCAAGAAAAGACAGAAAAAGAGCCCCTACGATCTGGCATGAGTAGGTCATGGATGACCTTTATCAGACTGTTCAGAAAAGAGGAGGAGAAGGATATAGGGAAGGGTTGCCTGACTCTCTTTTTGAGGGGCAAGCCAGCTCCTCAAGCCAAATCTATGTCCACTGTCTTCTAGCTTCTTGATATACCATTGGATACAAGGACTGCACACTGGTAGTCTTGAGTCAGACATGACGGAAGCAACTTAGCACACACTCACATAAGTTGGTACAATTTTCTGAAAGACAATTTGGCAATGTGTATTCACGTATTCGCAGATGGTGACGGCAGCCATGAAATTAAAAGACGTTTATTCCTTGGAAGGAAAGTTATGACCAACCTAGATAGCATATTCAAAAGCAGAGACATTACTTTGCCAACTAAGGTCCGTCTAGTCAATGCTATGGTTTTTCCAGTGGTCATGTATGGATGTGAGAGTTGGACTGTGAAGAAGGCTGAGCGCCGAAGAATTGATGCTTTTAAACTGTGGTGTTGGAGAAGACTCTTGAGAGTCCCTTGGACTGCAAGGAGATCCAACCAGTCCATTCTGAAGGGGATCAGCCCTGGGATTTCTTTGGAAGGAATGATGCTAAAGCTGAAACTCCAGTACTTTGGCCACCTCATGTGAAGAGCTGACTCATTGGAAAAGACTCTGATGCTGGGAGGGATTGGGGGCAGGAGGAGAAGGGGACGACAGAGGATGAGATGGCTGGATGGCATCACCGACTTGACGGACGTGAGTCTGAGTGAACTCCAGGAATTGGTGATGGACAGGGAGGCCTGGCGTGCTGCGATTCATGGGGTCGCAAAGAGTCGGACACGACTGAGTGACTGAACTGAACTGAACTGAACTGATTCACGTATTGGGGCTTCCCAGGTGGTGCTAGTGATAAAGAATCTGCCTCCCAATGCAGGAGACGAAAAAGATACAGGTTTGATCCCTGGGTCAGGAAGATCCCCTGGAGGAGGAATTGGCAACCCACTCCAGTATTCTTGTCTGGAGAATCCCATGGACAGAGGAGCCTGGCAAGCTACAGTTCATGGGGTTGCAAAGAGTCAGACACAACTGAAGTGACTTAGCACACACATCCACATACTGGGCTTCCTTGGTGGCTCAGATGGTAAAGAATTTGCCTGCAATGCAGGAGACCTGGATTCAATCCCTGAGTCGGGAAGATCCCCTGGAGAAGGAAATGGCAACCCACTCCAGTATTCTTGCTTGGAGAATCCCATAGACAGAGGAGCCTAGCGGGCTACAGTCTATCGGACACAACTGAGTGACTTAAAAACAACAATTACTGTGCTTGCAGGGAGGCATGTAGTCCAGGCAGGATCCAGGCAAGGTCAGAAGTCAGTCAGAAGCTTGCTTCCCTACTTCTGAAGCCTCAACAAGACTACCCCCATTTTAACTTCCCTAACAATGGTTTAACCCCTGACTCTAGTACTCTTGCCTGGAAAATCCCATGGACAGAGGAGCCTGGTAGGCTAAGAATCACCCGTGACTGAGCGATTTCACTTTCACCTTTCACTTTCATGCATTGGAGAAGGAAATGGCAACCCAGTCTTCTTGCCTGGAGAATCTCAGGGACAGAGGAGCCTAGTGGGCTGCCGTCTATGGGATTGCACAGAGTTGAACATGACTGAAGCGACTTAGCAGCAGCAGCAGCAACAATGGTTTAAACTCAATTGGGAGTCAGCCTGGTTTGGGGGTCTTCTCAGCAAGAGTGCTGCAGGTGACTGAGGTTGAGAGGATGTGGCTTGTTTGGGCAAAGATCAGGACACATTGATTTCTACAGAAAGGCAGTCGTTAGGTTTGAATGGGGGACTACAATGACTGTAAATGGTCACTCCCTCCACTGCATTTCCTTCCCCTCCCCTTGAGACTGGGCTGGCCCTGTTCTTGCTAAATCAATGGAATCTGGTAGAAGTGACACTGTGGCAGTTCCAGACCTAGCTTTCTGGGTCCAGCCTCCTGTTTCTTCTCTGTTGGGTCACTTCTTCCAACTCTCACTAGAACCCAGCCACCAAGCTGTGAGAAGCCCAAGCCATGTGGAGAGGCCACAGCCATAGTCACAACACATCAGTCAATAGTCCTAGCTGAGTTCCTAGCTTGTCTCCACAAGACAGCCGGCATCAACCGGCAGCCATGTGAATCAGCCATCTTGAACACTCCAGCCCAATAAAGTCTTGGATGACCACAGCCCCAACTACCATCCTGTGGAGAAGAGATACCACCAAGCTGAGTCTAGTCAACCCACAGAATTGTGAGAAATTATATTTTTCCATCTTTGGGGATGGTTTGTTATGCAATTTTAGGTAACTGAATAGTTTGATTTGTATTTTCTATGGATTTGAACTCAAATGCTAGGGTAAATTGGCAAAAGCAACCCTGAAATCACCCTTTGGTGTCCATTTCTCTGCACAGAAGCCTTCCCACTGTTCTCTATAAGGAGCAAAACAGGATTGGTGTTCTCCTGTCTCCTTGTTGAGTGAGCATCTCAGACATAGGGGTGGGGGCACCAAAGGCCTGGGAAATTCCAACTGGAGTAGAGGGGGAGGGGGTCTTCTTTAAATGGGTGAGCAGAGCCACTTGGGGCTGGGTCTGTTTTCACACAGGCAGTTGAACACAAGACTTTTTTTTTTCCAGTCAGACTCCATAGGAGAGGGCCAGATGCCAAGACTAGGTGAGCCCAGATGGCTAAGTTCCCATTCTTTCTTGCATTGAAGGCTAATTTTAGTTATGTGATATGACACTTGATCACAACCATTGGGTGTTTGTGGCCTTAGTCAGCATCATTGATTGGAATCTCTCAGCCCCAGGTGGGCTGTGAGGCCCACTCAGCCCTGCAATCACTTCCAACCTTTTGGCCACCATTAAGCTCAAGTGCCAGGCCACCATGATGGGCTATCTCATGCTCTTAACTGATGCTCGTCTGTAAATTCCTCAAGGACAGGGTGGAGAAGGAAGTGCCAACCCAGTCCAGTGTTCTTGCCTGGAGAATCCCACGAACAGAGGAGCCTGGCAGGTGACATCCATGGGTCACAGAGAGTTGGACATGACTGAAGCGACTAAGCCTGCACACAAGGACAGGGATTCTGAACAGATTCATTTGGATTCTGAACTCTGGGTTGGGTAGATCAGCAAGAATGACAAAAACTTGAAGCACCTCCTTCTTGTCTCATGGGAAAGGAAAGGGTTAGTCGCTCAGTCATGTCCAACTCTCTGTGACCCTATGGATTGTAGCCCATCAGTTTCTCCTCTATCCATGGGATTCTCCAGGCAAGAATACTGGAGTAGGTTACCATTCTCCAGGGGATCTTCCTGACTCAGGGATTGAACCCGGGTCTCTTGCGTTGCAGACAAATTCTTTACCATCTGAGCCACAAGGGAAGCCCTCATGGGAAACCAGAGTCGATGCCAGTTCACTAGGAGAGGATAGTCCTATGGACCAGGTCTTGAGCTTGAAACAAGAGTGCCTCAGAAAGTTCTGGTTCAGTCACTCTGACCAAAATTCCATTTTTCCTGCTGGGTTGTGATACTGTTAAAAAGCATGCTTTGACTTATCAACTCAAATGAATTGGTTTATAACAGGCACAGTTTGCCTAAAGCCCACACTACTGTTGTAACTCGTTGTATTTCAAATTTAATGTAATTTCCAGCATGTTGGTTGTATCATTTTCCTATTGTCTGGAACACAAATGATACCAGGAAGATCCTATTAGGAGGGAAAAACAAATTCAAACAAGGTGGTCTGTGGTGAGTTACCATGTATGGAATTAATTTCACATCCAGGTTTGGATGATCTCATGAATTGTTCTTTTGGTTGGCAATTTCACCCTAACCTGCTAGATCGAATTATTTCCTTGTAATTCAGACCCCCTGTGTAGCCCTTAACGAAGAACACATTGTATGTCTTGGCCAGCGTGGCTGGTGGAGGACGCATGCCCACAGTTGTCTGAGAGCCGCCAGCGCTGAGCTCAGCCTCAAATCCTCAAGGGACAATCGGTGATACTGTCGCCAGAGCATTGTTGCAATGTCAGGGCTGGGGAGTAGGGGTGGTGGTGGTATGCGGGGCCCAACAGAGACATGAAGAAACCCCTAGAATGTTGAGACTGACGCATTGTGTTTATACCAATAAGAACTGTTTCAGACAGTATGACCCAACACCCATAGAACAATGGGGCCCTAGACTTCTATGGCATCTCAGAAAGACAGTGGCTCAAGACACGGATCATGCCAACCCCTACCACAGAGCAACGGGCTTCTGTGATCACCTTTGGAGGCGTGGTCCTTGTGTATTTGGAGAACAAAAATGGGCTTTTTCAGGCCAAGAATCTCAGATCCTTCTACTCTAGCAGAGAGGAACTCACAAGAGAATGAACCTCTAGAAGTAAAACCTGCATAGCTGAGAGTCCTTTTGACTCTGCGAGGGCTTCCCAGGTGGTGCAGTGGTGAACAAACCACCTGTTAGTGCAAGAGGCTCGGGAGATGCCAGTTCAATCCCCGGGTCAGGAAGATCCCCTGAAAGAGCCCATGGCAACCTACTCCAGTATTCTTGCCTGGAGAATCCCACGGACAGAGGAGCCTGGTGGACTATGGCCTGTAGGGTCTCAAAGAATCAGACACATCTGAGGGGGACAAATCCTAACCCGACCTAGAACCAAACTCTGAAAGCTGACCATGACCCGATCTCCAGCCACGAGGTGAGAGAGCCCATCTCAGTGGATATCTTTTTCTTCCTCTGAAATTTGCAAATAAAATAGCCTTTAAGGTCTGTTGCCTCATCAAAGATGGTGGAAACTCATCCAGAAACCACCTCTGCAGTTGAACCCATGGCCCTGAATCCTGCTCTGTGTCCAGGCCCACATGCCCTGTGCTCACCATCAGCCCAGTTGGAAGAGGATCGTTTTCTCCCTACACTTGGCCACCCTTGTTGGGTGGGAAGGGCCTGATTTGGCCTGGGAGCTGTCAACACATGCCTCTGAGATGGTAGAGAAACCCAAACTCTCTTCAGAGAAAAGTGCTCCATCAGAGCATCACCATTTATGGAGTGACTAATCTTCTCAGTTCGCCCAGGACAGGAGTCTCCCGGGATGTGGGACTTTTAGTGCTAAAACCAGAAACACCAAGAAACCTGGACAGCTGGTCCCCTGTACTGCCAGTGTCCATCCTCCAGGAGCAGAGAGAGGAAGTCACAAAGGTGATATGTCTCTTAATGCCAGCGAAGAAGAAATTGTACGAGAAGAGTCTAGGTTATTCTCACTGTGGTTCTCTGCTGCCTCTTGGAGGGTGAACCTCCCCAGGATGGCCGGCTTCGTAATCTCACACAGAGGCCAATTTGGAGCCTTGGCAGCCCAAGTGTGTTGTAAGATCTGCAAGAGCTGGTCAACAGATTTCTTGCTGCCTGAGGCCATCTGAACATCTTTATAGGATTCTGAGTCAGAGACCTAGGTTTCGTCAAGGGTAGGGCCTTTGCTAATTCTGGAAAAGATACACAGATTCTCTGGAGGGGAGACATTTGTTTTTGTCAGGAGCTGGTGTGCCCTACCAGGAAAGAATGCACAATACAGGAAGCACAGGCTCT
Source organism: Oryx dammah (assembly GCF_014754425.2). Lineage (NCBI taxonomy): Eukaryota > Metazoa > Chordata > Mammalia > Artiodactyla > Bovidae > Oryx > Oryx dammah. The sequence continues at coordinate 48,669,836 of NW_024070203.1, read as the reverse complement.
GTCACGTGGGAACCCTGAGCCCTGTCTGCACATTCAAAGCATCTTATTCATGGGCCAGGCCACTGAGGATGGAACGCCAGCATCCCAGGTGTTCTCTTTTAACTACCTGCCCCAATCCTGCTTCCCCCACCTCCAAAACCATCAACAACACAGAGCACTCAAAGTCACAAACAGGGGCATTTAAGTAGTAATGACAGGACTTCCCTGGTTAAGAATCTGCCTGCCAATGCAAGGGATAAAGTTTCACTCCTTGGTCTAGGAAGATTCCACATGCTGTGGGGCAACTAAGTCTGTGTGCCACATCTACTGAATCCGGAACACCTAGAGCCTGCTCTCTGCAACAAGAGAAGCCACTGCAATGAGAAGCCTGCACACCACCCCTCAGCATAGGCCCCGTTCACTGCAGCTAAAGAAAGCCCACGTAGCAACGAAGACCTAGCGCAGCCAAAAATAAATAAACAAAGAAGCAGTGACAGTGAGATTTCCTGCTGTGTGCAGTTCTTGGGAAGCTTATCCACCTACCTGACGAACTCAAAAGTTGGAACATCACCAGAGCAGTGCTGAAATGACATACTCGACTTTCTGCAACCAGAAATTCTAAGGAACATGAAAAATCCACAGTCATCTCTGGATTTTGAGAGTTTTGTTTGGGGACTAAAATTACTGGTCACCCAACTCACTGAGCCCCAGGAGAGGAAGGAGGAGACTTTTTCAAGACCTGAAGTTCTGGGACCTGATGGTCAATGATCTGATCCCCAAACATTCTGCAGCTTGATTTTATGCTAGTCTTCTCTTCAGGTGTTCTCGGCCAGGTCAACTTATCTTCTCTTTGTCTTCTGAACAGGCCTGGCCCTGTCCTGCCCCCATATTTTCCTCACCACCTCCTGTCCAACTCGTCTGCCCCACCCCCTTCCCTCCTCACCCTCCTCTCTGGGGGCAGCTCAAGCCTGCCTCCTGCATGAAGCTTTCCAAGATTCTCCAACCTCTGTCTGCCCAAACACATGGCAGAGACTGTCTTACCATTCTCTCCTTAGCAGATGGTGAGCCCCAAGTCCCACATTTTGGATTTTGTTCTTGTTTGTTTTGTTTTTTCACATTTCTTTATTTTGGCTGTGCTGGATCTTCATTGCGGTGCACAGGCTCAGAAGTGAGCTGGCTCAGTAGTTGCAGCTTGCCATGTGTCCTTAGTTGCAGTATGTGTGTTAGTCACTCAGTGATGCAACCCCATGGACTGTAACCTGCCAGGCTCGTCCATCCATGGGATTTTCCAAGTAAGAATACTGGAGTGGGTTGCCATTTCTTTCTCCAGGAGATCTTCCTAAAGCAGGGATCGAACTTGCGTCTCCTGCATCGGAGGTAGACTCTTTACCATCTGAGCCACCAGGGAAGCCCCCATAGTTGCAGTATGTGGGATCTTAGTTCCTTGACCAAGAATTGAACTGGACCCCCTGCACTGAGAGCTCAGAGTCTTAACCACTGGACCACCAGCGAAGTCCCCCACACGTTGTCATTTAAGTGGCCACGTGTGTATGCCTGTCCCCCTCAAGAAACTGTAAGCTCTCAGAAGGCAAGGTCTATGTGTCACTTTTCTGGACATATCCAGCCATATCTGACTCAGAGGAAGAACTCAGATGTGATTGCTGATATCATTGGATCAAATGGAAACCCCAGTTAAAACCCAGTGACATAAGCATCTGCTTTGTGATCCAGACATTCCATTGAGAGAAATGAACATCCAAATGCCTGTCCAAGAATGTTCACAGCAAATCTATTCTTAACTGCCCCAAACTTAAACAACTCATCAATAGGAAATTAGATAAACATACAAAGGATCATAGAAATTCATCATTTGAATGAATCTCCAATGCATTATACTGAGTGAAACCTTGCACAAAATAGTCCATACCAAATGACTTCATTTTGGCTTCCCTGGTGGCTCAGTGGTTAAAAAAAAAAAATCCACCTGCCAATGCAGGAGACACGGGTTTGATCCCTGGGTTGGGAAGATCCCCTAGAGAAGGAAATGGCAACCCATTCCAGTATTCTTGCCTGGCAAATCCCATGGACAGAGGAGTCTGGCGGGCTACAGCCAAAAGAGCTGGATACAACTTAGTGACTAAACAACAGCAACCACAAATGACTTTATTTATGTAAAGCTTTGAAACAAGCAAACTTGTCTCATCTATGATGAAAACATTCAGAGCAGTGTTTGCTCCTGGGGGACAGGATGGGAGATCAACAGGGAAAGGGGCACGGGGGAACTCTCTGAGGTGATGATAATGTTCTGGGTACATGTACTTGTCAGACCTCAAAACTAAATACTTAAGATTTGTTCATTTCATGGAAAGTAAATGCTTATCGCAAAAAAACTTTAACAAATATTGAATATTATTAACGTGCATGTTGAAGAGGGGAAATATACTGATGGGCACAATTTACTTGCAAATATATCAGAAGAGAAAATGTATTGATGGATGGAGAGAGGGCTGGATGGATAGCTAAATGGTGAAACAAACATAGTAAAATAAAGCGTCACATAACAGCTGGTGCTGGTCACCACCCAAACCATCGCCTTTCGTGCTGCCTCTGCCAAAGAAGAGGAGTTGGAAGGATAAACACCTCCTCTGACTGGGCTTTGGGGAGGAGGTGGGGTTGAGGGCCAGCAGGTTCCTAGGGAGCCAGGAGAGAGGCAGAAGGGAGGAGTGAAGCTGGAGTTTCAAGGGGGCAGGGGGGGCAGAGGGTGGAAGGAATTTGCTGGAGCTTCATGGTTCAAGGATCTGATCTTCAGCTGCTGTCCAAGGGCTGCACCCTCCTTGGCACATGCCAGGTACAGAGAAATGTTAAGCAGATGGCATGCTTCTGGGCTCGCCCCATCACTGGGCCTACCGCCCCTGAAATCCAGGGTTGAATTCATGGTTCAGAGGACTTTTCTTAGGAAACACTGGTAATCCAAACCACATTGAACCTCACTCCTCCCTTCGATAGGGTGGCTGGGCTGGTAGATCAGAGTGGAGCCGTGGATTCAGTCCATCCAGATTTCAGCAGAGGTTGCACGCTGGCAGCCCTCTGGCTGGACCCAGCCCACAGATGCACTATGTGTTTTGTTTGGCTTCCCCAAGGTTTTTTTTTTTTTTTTTTTTTTAAGGTTTAGTTTAGATTTTCCAAGATTTTTAAATCACAGAAGATCTGGATTGTCTGCGTCTCCTGAAATATTGGAAGATTCAGCAGCCAGGGGCCTGCATGATGACAGTTGGCAGGAAGGAGTGGCAGCAGCTTTCTCAGAGGCCTGGCCCTCTTTCACTCCTGTCCCCCCAAGTCCACCCAATGGGCTGGGGCGCATGAACCTGTGGGTATTAGGTCACTTGTGTGGACAAGTGAGAAGTCAGTGTTGGCTGAGAGTAACACTAGAGTAACCTTAATGTGATAAATATTGACTGAGCAATTAACTACGCAGGGTGTTTGGTCCTGGGAACACAGTGGAGAACAAACAACTTGGTCCCTTTTCTAAAGGAAGTTAGATTCTAGAGGAGTAGATGGAGGGAGAGAGAGAGAAAGGAAGGAAGAGAGTAGATAGAGCTAGGGAAAGAAAGGAAGGAAGGAAGGAAAAGAAGGAGGAAGGAAACAGTAATTACAAACTGTGGTAACTATTCTAAAGGGCCTAGAGGAGAGAGAAGATACTATACAGCAGGGTTTGGGGCCGGGAAGCTGGCCCTCAACAAGCCGATGGGGAAGCTCTGCCCAGGGTGACATTTCTTTTTTTTTTTTTAGGGGGTGACATTTTTAAGTGAAGTTCTGAAGGATAAGGATCTCTGGAAAAGATTGCTGAGGAGGATGAAAGCCCTTAAATGAGGAAGTGTTTGGGTTCTTTCAAGAGCTGAGAGAAGTCTACTGTCAAGAGTGTTTGAGAGATAAGGGAGCAGGATAAAGGTGGGGAGATGAGCAGTGTATGGGACTTGTAAACCAAGTGAAGTGTTTAAATTTTATTCTGGGTGCAATAGTAGCCATCGAAGGTTTTGGGTCAGAGAGAGACACAATCAGATTTAGGTTCCATAAAACCAATCTTATTATTAGCAGGGAATATAGCCAAAGGTCTCATTGCCAGTGGCAGGTAAGACATGATGGTGTGTTGGTTAGTAGAGGAAAAAAATCCAAGGGCATTCTGAAGGAAGTAATTTCATAGCTGGTTGCAGAAGGAGATAAACCTGGAAATTCTATCAATTAGCTGCATCAACATGCAAATTGAGGGATTTAGACAAAGATTGCCTAAGATGATACTGTTCAATCTTGGCTTCTTCCAAGACGCAAGGCATTTTCACATGAATTATTACTTCCTTTGGTAGCAGAATGTAATCTAAAGCAGAAAGCAGTTCATGGCAAATAGAAACTGTCTGAAAATTCACATATATTTTGCATTCTAGTCTATAATATTTTAAAGCTATAAATGACATAGTATCAATACAAAACAAACAAGAAAAACACCCAAATATTCCTCCCACTGACCCTGGCTAATGCCCTTAATATTGGCTGCACATTGGAATCACCTGGGAAGCTTTAAAGAAATGCTGTTTCCTGGGTCCCCCTCCCAGACATTCTGACTTAGTTGTTCTGGGATGTATTCTGGACATCTGGATTTTTAAAGCTTCCTGGTGATTCTAATGTGCATGTGTGGTGGAGAACTGCTTGTTAATCCAAGGTCGAAGTTCCCAAAACAGCAAGGGCATGACTCAGAAATGTGCAAGAAATGCAATTTTCTCAGGCTCTACACCAGACTTACTGAACCCAAAATTCTGGGGGGTGGGTCTCAGCAAGCTGTGTTGTAATCAGTCCTCTGGGTGCTTTAGGAGCACCCTGAAGTTTTAAAATATCCCTTTTGATTCTACTTTCTAGATCTGATAGACAGGGTGCCTGATGAACTATGGATGGAGGTTCGTGACATTGTACAGGAGACAGGAATCAAGACCATGCCCAAGAAAAAGAAATGCAAAAAAGCAAAATGGCTGTCTGAGGAGGCCTTACAAATAGCTGAGAAAAGAAGAGAAGTGAAAAGCAAAAGAGAAAAGGAAAGATATACCCATTTGGATGCGGAGTTTCAAAGAATAGCAAGGAGAGATAAGAAAGCCTTTCTCAGTGATCAATGCAAAGAAATAGAGGAAAACAATAGAATGGGAAAGACTAGAGATCTCTTCAAGAAAATTAGAGATACCAAGGGAACATTTCATGCAAAGATGGGCTCAATAAAGGACAGAAATGGTATAGACCTAACAGAAGCAGAAGATATTAAGAAGAGGTGGCAAGAATACACAGAAGAACTGTACAAAAAAGATCTTCACGACCCAGATAATCACAATGGTGTGATCACTCACACTCACCTAGAACCAGACATCCTGGAATGTGAAGTCAAGTGGTCCTTAGGAAGCATCATTACAAACAAAGCTAGTGGAGGTGATGGAATTCCAGTTGAGCTATTTCAAATCCTCAAAGATGATGCTGTGAAAGTGCTGCACTCAATATGTCAGCAAATTTGGAAAACTCAGCAGTGGCCACAGGACTGGAAAAAGTCAGTTTTCATTCTAACCCCAAAGAAAGGCAATGCCAAAAAATGCTCAAACTACTGCACAATTGCATTCATTTCACATGCTAGTAAAGTAACGTTTAAAATTCTCCAAGCCAGACTTCAGCAATACGTGAACCGTGAACTTCCTGGTGTTCAAGCTGGTTTTAGAAAAGGCAGAGGAACCAGAGATCAAATTGCCTACATCCGCTGGATCATGGAGAAAGCAAGAGAGTTCCAGAGAAACATCTATTTCTGCTTTATTGACTATGCCAAAGCCCTTGACTGTGTGGATCCCAATAAACTGTGGAAAATTCTGAAGGAGATGGGAATACCAGACCACCTGACCTGCCTCTTGAGAAATCTATATGCAGGTCAGGAAGCAACAGTTAGAACTGGACATGGAACAACAGACTGGTTCCAAATAGGAAAAGGAGTACGTCAAGGCTGTATATTGTCACCCTGCTTATTTAACTTCTATGCAGAGTATATCATGAGAAACGCGGGGCTGGAAGAAGCACAAGCAGGAATCAAGACTGCTGGGAGAAATATCAATAACCTCCCTTATGGCAGAAAGTGAAGAAGAACTAAAAAGCCTCTTGATGAAAGTGAAAGAGGAGAGTTGAAAAAGTTGGCTTAAAGCTCAACATTCAGAAAACGAAGATCATGGCATGTGGTTGCATCACTTCATGGGAAATAGATGAGGAAACAGTGGAAACAGTGGCTAACTTATATTTTTCTGGGCTCCAAAATCACTGCAGATGGTGACTGCAGCCATGAAATTAAAAGACGCTTACTCCTTGGAAGGAAAGTTATGACCAACCTAGACAGCATATTAAAAAGCAGAGACATTACTTTGTTAACAAAGTTCCGGTGTTTCCAGTGGTCATGTATGGATGTGAGAGTTGGACTGTGAAGAAGGCTGAGTGCCGAAGAATTGGTGCTTTTGAATTGTGGTGCTGGAGAAGACTCTTGAGAGTCCCTTGGACTGCAAGGAGATCCAAGCAGTCCATCCTAAAGGAAATCAGTCCTGAACTGGAAGGACTGATGCTGAAGCTCCAATACTTTGGCCACCTGATGCAAAGAACTGACTTTTGGAAAAGACCCTGATGCTGGGAAAGATTGAGGGCAGGAGGAGAAGGGGACAACAGAGTATGAGATGGTTGGATGGCACCACCAACTCAATGGACATGGGTTTGGGTGGACTCTGGGAGTTGGTGTTGGACAGGAAGGCATAGCATGCTGGGGTTCATGGGGTCACAAAGAGTCGGACACGACTGAGTGATTGAACTGAACTGAACTTTAGCCTGATAAGCTCAGACATGCAGTATTTCAACTGATCCTCACCTGGGAACATAGATTGGGCAAATATTGTCATTTTTCCCTGATCTACCGGATGGGCAGATAGAGGCAGAAAGAGATTCTGTGATTCGCCCGTCAATAGCAGACCAGAGACCCAAACCCAGGTCTTCTGAAGGCAGGACAGAGGTGGATGTTTACAATGACCTCTGCCTATATGCTATTCTCATCAGCTAACAGGTCTGCAACTGCCCTCCACCCTTGCCCCTGCTCAGGAGGTGGATACAGAGACCTGGGCCTTGGAAATAGGGGAGAGAGTCAGCAGACTTGTTCTGTAAAGGACCAGGCAGTAAATGGCCCTGTGGGCCACACTGTCTCTGTCAAAACTACTCAACTGGGCCATTGACACAATAATGCAGCCATAGACAATATGTAAATGAATGAGTGGCTGTGTGCCACAGAACTTTATTTACAAATGTAGGTGGGAGGCTAGATTTGGGCATGGGACCAGGGTCTTGCTCTGCAGCTAAGGCCTGGGCCAGGCCTCCACTCAGTAGTCACCCCCTGTCCACTCGTAAGCACTGTTCATGGAGCCCAAGACAGCCTGCTGTGTGTTGCTCCAAGCTGGGGAGTGGTGAGACCTGAGACCCAGTGAGAGGAGTTGGAGACGTGGATGGAGACAGAGATGTGAATGGAGATGGGGCAGGAGATGGTATTGGGGATAAGTTTTCTGGCGTCTCTGCTTTAAAATATACATTTATTTTATTCATTTGTTTTTGGCTGTGTCGCGTCTTAGTTGTGGCATTTGGGCTCTTTGTTGCCACGTGCAGGCACCTGTCTGGTTGCAGTTGCCCCTTGACATGTGGGATTTAGGTTCCCTGACCAGGGATCGAACCTCGTCCCCTGTGTTGGAAAGCAGATTCGTAACCACTGGACCACCAGGGAAGTCCCCTGGCTTCTCCTTCTTAACGGAGACTTTGGGAGGGGTGGTTGGTGGGATTCCCAAGGCCTGGTCAGGTCACCTAAGTGGCAAGGCCAACCAGGCTGGTCCTTGCTAGTCCTACAGGACAGAGTGAGCCAACTAGCTTGCTATTCAGACTAAGTCACTCATTCTTCTAGAAAGTATCTTTATGGAAAAGTTTGGAATATGATGAGGCCACTGAATACAGAAGTAACAGTAGCAATGGAGTGAGCTGAACAGCAAGAAAGAGCATTCAGAGGTGCCAGAGGGCAAGCTCTCAGACGGTGAAACACACTCAGTTACAAACCCACAGAATAACCGTGGGAGTCAGGAGCCATGCACACACAACTCTTTGATTTCTAGGGAATGAAATGTAACGTGACAGGAAGAGAGGGCCGTCCTTCCAGGAGCGGCAAATTATAGCATTACATGCTTTTTTTCTTTGTTTAAAATCTTTGTATTGAAAGTTATTTTAATATATATATAGGGTATATTATATATTTATGTTATAAAACTTAATAATACAGTGAAAACCTACAAACCCATCACCCAGCCAGAGAACCAGGACAGAGCCAATAATACACATACCTAATGCTCTTTCCGGAGAAGGTGATGGCACCCCCTCCAGTACTCTGCCTGGAGAATCCCATGGGCGGAGGAGCCTGGTGGGTTCCAGGATGGGGGAGCCTATGGGGTCGCACAGAGTCGGACACGCTGAAGCGACTTAGCAGCAGCAGCAGCAGCAATGCTCTTTCCCCGTTGGGGGCCCCAGGATTTCTCCCCAGAGGTATCATCCTCCTGAATTTGGGGGTCCATCACTGTTTTACTTAGAAAGACATAATTATATTTGCATGTTCTTACACAGTATGTTGTTTACTTCTGCTCATTTTTGAGTTTTGTAAAATATGCTACTGTATGGAGTCTTCTAGATTTATTTCTTTCATCCAGTGTTTTTAAGATTCTTTGATGTGAGACTTTCCAGGCAGTCCAGGGATTAGGACTTGGCACTTCCACTGCAGGGGACACAGGTTCGATTCCTGATGAGGTAGCTAAGATCCCACAGACCATGTGGTGAGGCCAAAATTTTTTTTAATTAATAAAAAATAAGATTCATTGATGTTGAGTGTGGTTGTAGTTCATTCATGTTTGTGGATGCATAAGATTTGATTTTATAACTATACTGAAATTTATTCACTCTTTTGTCAGTATGCATATGTGTAAAGAGTAGAGTTGTTGATTAGCAGGATATGCAGGTGTTTAAATTTTCAAAAGATTCCAAATTGCTTTAAAAAAATATTTAAATCAATTTACACTCCTATTAGTAATGTGTCAGAGTCCCCATTACTCCACATCCTCTCACACCAGATATGTGCATGTGTATAAGGATACACCCATGAACTTTTAATACATACATTATGTATGTGTATGTATGTATTATTTGTTGTACAATATTTCAATCATATTAAAAGGTAAGGAGAATAATGAACCCCTCATCATGCCCATCACTCACCTTCACTAATGACCAAATCATCACCAATCGTTTTTCACAAATACGCCAACATTCTAGATGTCATCTCATCTCACTAATACTCTCATCTAATACACTAATACATCTCATCTCATCTCACTAATATTCTGGGATAAATTTCTGAAAAATAAGGACTCGTTTAGAAACATAACCAAAATATTATCATCACATCAAGAAAATAACAGTAATTCCTTATATTAGCAAGTATCCAATAATTCCTTATATCCAAATATCCAGGTGTTTAAATCTCCCCAATTATCCATGAATTTTTCAGTTTAATTTTGAATCAAGATTCAGATGAAGCCTGTACATTGCATTTGGGATTTGGTTGCTATCTTGCTTCACTCTCAATCTGTATGCTCTCTCTCTCCCCTATACCCACCCCCTATAATTTATTTGTTGAAGATATCAGATGAGGGAACATTGTAAACTATTGATCCCATTTCTAAATCATCTTTAAGACTTTTAATATTTTCTAATTTTTCTTGTCATTTTAAATTTTCTTTCCTGTTAATTAACATTCCTCCTATTTTCAACCTATTTCCAAAAAGTTGTTTATAGTATTTTCTGATTATGTTTTTATTTTCTGCTCCATCTGTTGTATCTCCCTGTTCATTCCTTACATCTTTCTGCCTTCTCTTTTTCCTCTGAAGTCTTGACAATTGGCAAGAACTTTATCACTTGGCTTACTGATCTTCTCTACTGTATTTTTCCTTTTTACTTTGTTTTTACTCTTACTATCCTTATATCTTATTTGGGCTTATTTTGTTCTCTTTCTCACCTCTCAAATTGGATACATAGTTTTCAGCTTTCCTTATTTTTAATGCAAATGTTTAAGGCCTAAATCTCCCTCTAAGTAAAGCATTTACTATAACTCAGTAGATCTGATGTGAAATATTTGCATTAATATGTCCAGATAGAATTATTTTTTCTTTCTTTTTTTGGTTATTGACATCTAATAATTTTAGGGAGGAAAAAGAAATACCAGTTCTTTGACATTTGTTATCTTGCATTATGAACTAGTAAACAATCAGTTTGTGTGAACGTTTCATATTCTTGAGAAAAATCTGTATCCCCTGATTGTTTGGCATAATATTCTACACATGACTATTATTGGTGTTGTTCATTTGCCCAGTCATGTCCGATTCTTTGCAACTCCACGCACCGCAGCATGCCAGGCTTCCCTGTCCTTCACTACCTCCCAGAGTTTGCTCAGACTCATGTCCATCAAGCCAGTGATATCATCCAACCATCTCATCCTCTGTCAACCCCTTCTCCTTCTCTCAATGTTTTCCAGCATCAGGGTCTTTTCCAATGAGTCAGCTGTTTGCATCAGGTGGCAAAAAACTGCTCATCAGCTTCAGCATCAGTCCTTAAGTGAATGTTCAGGGTTGATTTTCTTTAGGATTGACTGGTTTGATCAATCATGACTATTAAAACCTTTTATTGGTGTTATTCATGTCTTCTATACCTATATTAATATTCTATCTGCTTGATCTGTCAAAAACTAAGAAATGGGTTGAAATCTCCCAATGTTATCGTGAACTTATAAATGTCTTACTGTAATTATTTTTAATTAAAAATTAATCAGTTTTTCTTTATATACTTTGAGGCTCTGGTTTATGCAGGCTTGGAAGTGCTCTATCTTTCTGATAATCTGAATCATTATCCCGAACAGCTACCCTTTAACATGTTTTTTGTCCTAAGTATGGATATGACTATGCCAGCTTTCTCTTGGTTAGCATTGTTTTTAATCCAGTCTGACAATCTCCATTTTCTTAACTGATGAGTCCAGTGTATTTCCATTTACTGTGATTGTTGATATTGGGTTGACCAAAAAGTTTGTTTGGGTTTTTTTCATAACATCTTATTTGGTCTTGTTTCTCCAACTTACTTTTTGATTTCTGTAGTTCCTCATTTTCTGCGGTTCTTTTATTCTCCTTTCAGAAATATGTATCTGACTTGTTTATACATGATTTACATATATAAATATATGATTAAACATTTAGTTTCTTTTTCTATTTTTATTGTCTCCCTAGTTTGGAATTTGTTGAAATTTTTATATTCATTCACTGTTCTGTCAGTGGTTTCCCTTGGAATATTACTATGTACAGTTATCTTAACAAATTCTAAAGTTAAATGATACTAGTTCCTCTCCCACATTAATGCCACCATATTAGAACATTTTCCGTCTGATCATCCCCTCCTAATTCATATACTACTGTGGTTCAGTGTTTAGTCTTGTCTTTTTTTAACCTAGCAAATCAGACATCTTTGACTGTTATTACTATCTATTATTTTTTTACATATATATTTTCCATTTTATTTTCTCAACATTCCTTCTGTCTCTAATTCTTTACAGTTTAATTTTTCTTTTTCTGAGGTATAATCCTTTAGATTTAGATGTTTCTTATTAAAGGTTCTGTGCAGCACTCTCAGTTAGCATCTTAATTTTATCCTCATTCTTGAAAGATAGCTCTGTTGGCTACTCAAGTGTAGGTTTGAGGTCATTTTCTCTCATACCTTTGAAGACATTATTCCACTGCTTTTTAACTTCGATTGCTGCTCTTATTTTCTGTTATTCTGAAAAAAACAAAAATGAAAGTGTTAGTCGCTCAGTCACGTCCAACTCTTTGGGACCCTGTGGACTGGAGCCCGCCAGGCTCCTCTGTCCTTGGGATTCTTTGGGCAAGGATACTGGAGGGGGTAGACTTTCCCTTCTCCAGAGGATCTTCCTGACCCAGGGATCAAACCCAGGTCTCCTGCATTGCAGGCAGAATTTTTACCATCTGAACCACCAGGGAAGCTGTTATTCTAACTGTCATTAATTTGTGAACTGTATGTTTTTTCCTCAGGCTGCTGTTACCATCTCCTATTTGTCTTCAGTCAGTTCAGTCACTCAGTTGTGTCCAACTCTTTGCGACCCCCTGGACTGCAGCACGCCAGGCCTCCCTGTTCGTAGCCAACTCCCGGAGTTTACTCAAACTCAGGTCTATTGAGTTGGTGAAGCCATCCAACCATCTCATCCTCTGTCGACCCCTTCTCCTCCCACCTTCAATCTTTCCCAGCATCAAGGTCTTTTCAAATGAGTCAGTTCTTCGCATCAGGTGGCCAAAGTATTGGAGTTTCAGCTTCAGCATCAGTCCTTCCAATGAACATTCAGGACTGATTTTCTTTAGCTTGGACTGGTAGGATCTCCTTGCAGTCAGTGTTCCATAATTTTATTATTGTGATGAGGCATGGATTTCTTGCTTTTTCCCAGATTTCAGTTGGAGAAATTTCAAATGTAAAGAAAACTTTAATATCAGCGCAACAAACATCTATTTATCTTCATCTACATTTACATCAACATTTTGCTCCATTTGTTTTACCTCTATCCCTCTATTTTTTTGAGCCATATGAAAATAAGCTGTAGAACCATAAGATTTTTTTCTCTAAGTAATTCAGCAGGCAGCTCTTAAGACAGATTTCCCCTCCTATATTGGTGTACTATTACCACGCCTGCAAAAATGACTAATTCTGTTTTATTATCTAATACGTGGGCCATATTCAAGTTTCCACAGTGTTTTATAAATAATCTGAATTTTTGCCTTCATACCTACTTAACACAAGGTGTTGTAGGAATGAATTAAGTGACCAATACAGAGTATGTGACTGAAACCGATTCTGTCTTGAGGTCCAGTTTCTAGAGCTAGAGATCACTGTGAAAGGCAGCCCAGCTGAGTGGCTATGATCATGAACTCAAGCCAGGTCAGTGCTTTTGAATCCCATCTTTGTGACCTTGAGTAAGTTATTTCATCCTTTGTGGCCCAGTTTCTTTACTCTATTGTAAAGTTGTGGTGAGGAGTAAATGAGTGATATATATTAAGTATTTTGTGTCTGGCATGTAGTAAGTTTTATTATGTTAGTTCATTAATAACCAAGCCTAAAGAATCTCTCCCTTTTTACTATTAACAGAAGCCAGTGGAGTTGGATGGAGAAAATCTACAGGCATAGTCAAAAGTAGTTTCTGTGGTTTAGGACTTCTTAGAGAAGGAAGTGTCAGAGCTGAAACCAACACAACTATTTATTTGAAAGGCATAATTGTCTGTGAAGTGTGAATGCACATGGGAATTCTTTTAATTTCAGATAAAAGAAAAAAAAAAAGGATAATACCCCCAACACATACACACACATACATACATACAACCATCTTGCTTATGTTTTATAGCATAATTAGTATCATTAGAATCTCAAGTATCTGAAATAGTTGCAATTTTCCTTTACAATGTCACTCAAGTCTTTAGGTATTCTTTCTTTCTACTCTTACCATTAATAATTTGTTAAGGTATCTGTTTCAACAAGGTATAAATTGTCTAAGAGCAGAGACTACAACTTTTCATTAGTGCCTAGAAAATAGTAGATGCTCAATAAATATGTGTTGAATTAATATATGTATGTGAATGAATGACTATATTCTTAAACAAACTCTAGAGACACTCACTCCCCTCTAGGCCTGTGTGGGTATTTTCTTTCAGACTCTTTATTAGAGCAGTCAGTGAAGGAGATGTTTCATTGGTTAAAGTGAGAGTGGCCAATGTTGATTTAGGAGGACAAGCAAATATATGTGAGCCTTTGATGTATATGAACCATCCTGTGGTATCTGGAATAAAAACCACTTCCCAAAATAGTCCCCCATTAAAGGTAAAGAACACTGCGATGGTTCATTTTATGTGTCAACTTGAAAGAAGGGCTGAGGGAGACCCAGAGAGCTAGCACAGCATTATTTCTGGATGTGTCTGTGAGGGTGTCCCTGGAAGAGATTATGCATTTGAGGCAGTGGGCTGAGTAGAGAAGAGAACATGTCCTCGCCAATGTGAGTGGGTCTCTTCTAGTCCATAAAAAGATGGGTGAAGGAAGGGTGAATTCCCTGCCCTTGGACATTGAGCTCCTGGTTTTCAGGCCTTTGGCCAACAGCAGATTGTAGAACTTTCTGGCCTTTTAACTATGTGAGACAATTCCTCTAATAAATCTATCTATCTATCATCTATCTATCTGTCTGTCTATCTAGTTACCTATTGGTTCTGTTTTTCAGAGAACCCTGATACAAACACATCATGGTTGATTATCCAAAGTCTGTTTGACCTCAGATAATTAGCCTAAGCCTTTTAGTCTAAACCAACTAGGTAATTCTGTTCTTCAGTGATGGCTCAGGGACCGTCACACAAGTCAGTTCTGTCTAGTAGGACATAAAAGGAAGTCTCTAGAAGGCTGCTGGATAAGTTTCATCTCTCCTTTGAGAAATACCACGGTACTAGATGCTATTTCCTCTTCTAATACTTATTGTCTTATCTGGATATACCACCTGGAAGAGCTGTATCAACAATATGAAAAAGAAGCCAGTCCAGCAGGGGCAGAGCAGAGAGATGGAAAGAGCCTGAAACGCTGATTGGTGTTGCCATTAAGGAATTAAATCAAATAACCTGAATCCAGGTCTACCCAGCCTTCTCCTTTCATAAAATAATAAATTTCCTAATTATTTAAGTCAGTTTGAGTTAGAGTGGTGTCCACATCAGACAAAAGCACTCTTAAATGCTAGGAAGTATTATATAATCATAGATTGTTATTGCTGGAAGAGAACTTGAGATAATCCAGTTTAAATGTCTCATTTTTAAAATGAGGAAATGAAGGTCCAGAAAGATTTACAGACTTGTGTAAAGTCACATATAAAATGAAAAACAGAACCGCAGCTGAATCCATTCTTCAGACTCCTACTTACTACTTGCTGAAACTTGCTGCTAACTGCTAAGTCGCTTCAGTCGTGTCCGACTCTGTGCGACCCCATAGAAGGCAACCCACCAGGCTCCCCTGTCCCTGGGATTCTCCAGGCAAGAGTACTGGAGTGGGATGCCATTGCCTTCTGAAACTTGGTAATACATAATTTCAAGGTCAAGAAAAGGGGTAACTAGAGAATAAACGTGTTTTGATTATATTTACCTGTAACTGCTTTCTGGAAGTTTTTGGGAAAACTTTTGCTCTCCTAAACAGATACAGCTTCATTTTTCTTCTTTCACTTTCTTTTCTTTTGGAAAGAAGACATGATGCCTGGAAGACATGATGCCAGGCATCTTGGATCCATGAGACATAAAGCCAATCCACTTAAAAGCAGAATGAAATGATAGGAGCCTCGAAATCTCCTCACCAGTTTCAGAATGACTGATGTGAGAAACATGTTCATATTTGCACAAGTTAGGTTTATGAAACAAAGTCAAAAGCATTCTTAACTGATACTATTAACCATTTCTTTCACACCACACACATTCCAATAGATTGTCACTGACTCCACCAACCAGAACTCCACGAGAAAAAATTTTAAGGATTATATGAATTTCCCCTGCATTTACTATTCTTAAAATGTATTTGATCCATTATTTTCATTTTCTTTTGAAAAAATTTTAAACCTCCACAAAAATTGTGAGAATATAATAAACGCCTAGGTACTTTTTGTCTGCTACTGCTGCTAAGTTGCTTCAGTCGTGTCCGACTCTGTGGGACCCCATAGATGGCAGCCCATGAGGCCTCCCCGTCCCTGGGATTCTCCAGGAAAGAACGCTGGAGTGGGTTGCCATTTCCTTCTCTAATGCATGAAAGTGAAAAGTGAAAGTGAAGTCGCTCAGTCGTGTCCGACTCCTAGCGACCCCATGGACTGCAGCCCGCCAGGCTCCTCTGTCCATGGGGTTTTCCAGGCAAGAGCACTGGAGTGGGGGCCATGGGTTCACCAATTGCTAGTTAATGTTTTGCTACATTTCTATCTTTCTCTCTCTGTCTCGGTGTCTGTTTATTTATTTCTCTCTCTTTAATATGACATACGTAATTTTTCTGAACTCTTTGAAAATAAGTTGCAGACATCTTGAACTTTAACCTCAAAATATTTCTATATGTATCCCTCAGAATTTGCCTGCAATGCAGGAGACCCAGGTTCTATTCCTGGGTCAGAAAGATCCTCTGGAGAAGGAAATAGCAACCCACTCCAGTACTCTTGCCTGGAAAATCTCATGGACAAAAGAGCCTGGCAGGCTACAGTCCCTGGGGTCACAAGAGTCGGACATGACTTGGCATCTAAACCAAAACCATCCTTCAGAAACTAGGATCATTTCATGTAACTGCTATTTAATTCTGAAATTTGGGAAATCCAACTTTGGTTCAGCACTGTTACTAAAACATGGGTCATATGCACATTTCACAAACATTCCAATGCTGTTTATGGTGACTTTTGTCTTGAGGAAAGTCCAGTCCAGGATGACACATTGCATTTAATTGTCATGTCTCTTTCGTCTCCTTTATGCTGGAATGGTTACTCAGAATTTCTTTGTATTTTACAAAAAAAGATATTTTTTTTAAAAAAGAGAGAGAACTGGCTTGTTGTTTAGTAGAATTTCCCTCAACCTGGTTGATCCTATAGTTTCATCGTGATTAGACTCAGGTTACATGTATTTGGCAGGAACAGACATTGGTGACGCAGCATCCTTCTCAGTGCGTTCAATCAGGAGGGACAGGCCAGTTTACCTCTTACTAGCGGAGAAGGCAATGGCACCTCACTCCAGTGCTCTTGCCTGGCAAATCCCATGGATGGAGGAGCCTGGTGGGCTGCAGTCCATGGGGTCGCGAACAGTCGGACACGACTGAGCGACTTCACTTTCACTTTTCACTTTCATGCATTGGAGAAGGAAATGGCAACCCACTCCAGTGTTCTTGCCTGGAGAATCCCAGGGACGGGGGACCCTGGTGGGCTGCCATCTATGGGGTCACACAGAGTCGGACACGACTGAAGCGACTTAGCAGCAGCAGCAGTGGAGTAAACTTTAATCAATTGATTGCAGTGGAGTCCAGCTTATTCTTATAAATCTAGTTCCTAAGCTCTCACTGAGACAGACAGTCATCTTGCTTGTGTTACTAGTAGACTGCATGGAGTCATTTCCATGGTTTCTCAGATAGACTTTGAATTACAGGGCCCTTAGGCAAGGGATGGGTTCAGGATGTGCTTCAAAAGTGGGATTTGGAATAAGCAGAGATCACTTCCTCAAAATTCAATAAGCCCATTGCCAGATTGTTTTGCAAGTAGGTGGGAAAGGGTTAACAAGGACACAGGCCATCTGTTTTTCCTTAAGGAGAGTGGAGCTTCCCCAAATATCACTGCTTTACACCTGAAGAAGTTAAATGGTCTTGTTCCCATGGAATCCCCAACCAATGTAGCCCTGACCTGTGATTTATATAAAAAGTAGCTGTTCCTTAATTTTCCCCACAATGGCTTCATTCTTACCTTATGAACCTGCTTTGTCAGTGTTCACTTTGATTTATGGAAGATTTCAAACTCCCCAAATAACTATTCCTTTTCTTTTCATTAAAGTTAATCCCCACAAAGACACTTTCATCCGCTGATTAGTCATGCCCCAGTGAACCTTGCTAACCAGAGGCTAAGTTATTGATGTGTTAAAGATGTAATCTCTAAGTCTTGGGACCACTGAAGAAACCCCAACATGTTATTTGACAGTCAGAATCTCACAATGTATGGCCTCCTTTGAGCAGCCTTGGTTGCACGAGTTCCTTGGGGTCCATAAATCTCTCTGGCCCAACGGCCTGTGAGGGCTGAGTTATTGTGGGGCTGAGTTTAAGCTGCCAGCACACACTGCCCTGCACCCCAGGAAGTCCTGGTGCCTTCTCCAGACTCCAGTTTCCATTTCCAATAACATGTATCCAGCAGCAAATCTATTATTACATGAGAAGCAGCAGCTCGTTGTTTTGTGCCCTGCCTGTAGCCTTCCTCATAAATTTGCACAGACCTACAAGTCAACTTCCCAGATGGCAACTTCCCTCGTAGCTCAGGTGGTAAAGAATCTGCCTGAATGCAAGGGACCCAGGTTCAACTCCTGGATCGGGAAGATCCCCTGGAGAAGGAAATGGCAACCCACCCCAGTATTCTTGCCTGGAGAATCCCATGGGCAAAGGAGCCTGGCAGGCTATAGTCCGTGGGGTCACAAGAGTCGGACACGACTTAGTGACTAAACTACCACAAGTCAACTTCCCAGATGGCACTAGGGGTAAAGGAGCCACCTGCCAATTCAGGAGATATAAGAGATTCCAATTCAATCCCTGTGTCAGGAAGATCACCTGGAGGAAGGAAATAGCAACCCACTCCAGTATTCTTGCCTCTAGTTGTGGCAAGTGGGGGCTACCCTCCCGTTGCGGTGCACTAGCTTCTCATCGTGGTGTCTTCCTCTGTTGCTGAGCATGAGCTCTAGGGCATGTGGGCTCAGAATTTGCCGCTCCCAGGCTTTACAGCACAGGCTCAATCCTTGCGGCTTAGTTGGATCTTCCTGGATCATGAATCAAATCCATGTCTCTTGCATTGGCAAGTGGATTTTTGACCACTGAGTCACCAGAGAAGCCCTGACCCTGGCATTTGATCCAAGTTCTTGTTTTTCAAATAACACTCATGCTATTAGCAGGCAGTTCTGTAGTCAGAGGACAGGTGGGCTCCAGCAGGCTTTGTGCTCAGGCTAACACCAGGGTGAACTCCAAACGTTGGCTAGACTTATCTCAAGGCTCAGGGGTAAAGTTGCTTCCTGGCATATTCAGGTTATTGGCAAAATTCAGGTCCTGTGGTTATAGGACTGAAGTTCCCATTTTCTTGTTGGAAGTCAGGACCTGCCCTCAGAGTCTAGAGGCAACTCACATTTATTATCAGGTGGTCCCCTCCATCTCACATCAGGAAATCTTAAATTTTTCTCACGTTGAATCCTTCTGCCTTCATCTTCTGCCAACAGTTGGAGAAAACTTTCACTGAGTTCAACAACTGGCCTACATTCTCTTTATTGAGATGAATCTATTGATCATGAGCTTGGATGCTGGAGCAATGTCAAACGGCTATAAAATTTTCTAGTGGCTTCCTGTCAATTTCTGTACCTAACTCTTTGAGAACAAAATATATTTGTTCTTCATCTTCGGTTCTGGCACAGAGCTCCTAAAACCCTTGAAGTATACTAAGTGATGAGAGAGATAAAGGTTTCTGTTACCTTAATAAGATGACTTTTGGAAAGCCATTAGGTAACCTAAGAATGCAGACGGCTTTCCAGGAGAATAAAGCACGTGATTAGAGGAATGGAACTTTAAGTCCCACCCTTGACCTCTGGGGAAGGGAGAAGTCTAAAGATTGATTTCAATCACCAATAGCCAATAATTTAATCAATTATGCATCTGTGATGAAGCCTCCATAAAAATCCAGAAGGACAAGGTTCAGAGAGCTTCCAGGCTGTGAGCATGTGGAGATTTGGGGAAGATGGGAAGCTCTGTGTCTCTTCCTGCACACCCCTCTCTGTGCATCTCTTCCATCTGGCTGTTCCTGAGTTATATCCTTTAATGATAAACTGGTGATCTAGCAGGTAAATGTTTTCCTGAGTTCTCTGAGCTGCTCTAGCAAATTAATTGAACCCAAGGAGGGGAATTGTTGGAATCTCTGATCCTGAAGCACAGGTGATGGACTTCCCTGCTTGTCCAGGGGTTAAGAACCCACCTGCCAATGCAGGGGACATGGGTTTGATCCCTGGTCTGGGAAGATCCCACGTGCCAAGTAACAATTAAGTCCTCAAGCTGCAGCTACTGAAGCCCATGAATCCTAGAGCCTGTGCTCTGCAACAAGGGAGGCCACCAAAATGAGAAGTCCTCATACCGCAGCTCGAGAGGAGACCCTGATCTCTGCAACTAGAGAAAGCCCTCAAGCAGCAACAAAGACCCAGCACAGCCAAAAATAAATAACTAAGTAAAAATTTAAATATATATTATTTATATATTTATATATAATATATACTAAATATATATATTATATATATATATAAAAGAA
Source organism: Oryx dammah (assembly GCF_014754425.2). Taxonomy (NCBI): domain Eukaryota; kingdom Metazoa; phylum Chordata; class Mammalia; order Artiodactyla; family Bovidae; genus Oryx; species Oryx dammah. The sequence goes on along the minus strand of NW_024070203.1, from coordinate 48,649,621 downwards.
GCACAGATGACAGCCTGGAACTTGGCCTCTGAAGTTGGGGATGGGTAGTTTTGTAGGACTGTGCCCTTAACCTATGGGATCTGACACTACCTCCATGTATATAGTGTCAGAATTGAACTAATTGTTTGATAATGGAGAACATTCCCACACATCAGCCTTGGGTGTGGAATGGGAGCTACAGATAACCAAAGTCCTCCTCGACCACCTTCCCCCAAATACCACCTTCTCTTTCCAGGACAAACCTGGTTGTGAATTGGAGGGTATACATCCAGCCCACTTTTAACACCTTTTGTGTGCTGTGTGCTAAGTCGCTTCAGTCAGGTCTGACTCTTTGAGACCTCACGGATTGCAGCTTGCCAGGCTCTTCTGTCCAAGGGATTCTGCAGGCAAGAATACTGGAGTGGGTTGCTGTGCCCTTCTCCAGGGTTTAACACCTTACATATGTTTATATGCACCCCCAGAAAATTCATAGAATTGTTTCATATAAGTGTCTTTATACAATTTATTTCCGTACTATACATACAATGGGATATACAGTGGCGCTTAGAGGACTACAGTCTGTGAGGTTGCAGAGTGGGTCATGACTGGCTGAGCATGCATGCACATATAATATGAACATGGCTTTTATCACCTTGCAGTGTGTTTTGGGCTTCCCTCATAACTCAGTTGGTAAAGAATCTGCTTGCAATGCAGGAGGCCCCGGTTTGATTCCTGGGTCAGGAAGATCCCCTGGAGAAGGGATAGGCTACCCATTCCAGTATTCTTGGGCTTCCCTTGTGGCTCAGCTGGTAAAAATCCACCTGCAAATCGGGAGACTGAGATTCAATCCCTGGGTTGGGAAGATCTCCTGGAGAAGGGAAAGGTTACCCACTCCAGTATTCGTGCCTGAAAAATTCCATGGACTGTATAATCTGGGGTTGTATAGTCCATGGAGTCGCAAAGAGTCGGACATGACTGAGCGACTTTCACTTTCACTTTCTGTTGATCCATATAGATGTGATTCGTCTTCCTGAATATACTGTGTGTTGTTCTATTTAGGCATTTATAACTTTCACATTTACAGCAATGCTGCATTGGTCTTGCACATGCCACCTTGAATGTCTCCAGAGAAGCTACCTAGACTTCTAACTGATGATCATGGAGTAGCAAATCTAAGTTGTAATGTATACATTAAATAGCTGCACCAAAGTGACACTAATCTATGGATCTAATTGAAGCTCTCTGAAGTTTCCCTGCCCCACATCTTCACCAGCACTGATATGATCCCACTTAAATATTGCCAGTCCCATAGATGTGAACTGAGGCATCATTGTTTTATGTTTCCCTGCATACTAAAGAGACTGAGTAACTCCTTATGTTGTTTATTGGCCATTTGTATTTTCTCTTTTAAAAACTATCTGTTTATATTCTTTAACCATTTTTTAAAGATAACATAATAGCTATCAATGTATCTACCTTGTTTGCTATTATCTTTTAAAAACATCTTTTATTTATTTATTTAGCTGCACCAGCCTTTAGTTATGGCATATGAACTTTTAGTTGAAGTCTGTGGGATCTATTTCCCTGATCAGGGATCAAATACAAGCCCCCTGCATTGGGAGCACAGCATCTTAGCCACTGAAACACCAGGGAAGTCCCTTAACCATTTTTAAATTGATTTATTTGTTTGGAAGGAATGATGCTAAAGCTGAAACTCCAGTACTTTGGCCACCTCATGCGAAGAGTTGACTCATTCGAAAAGACTTGATGCTGGGAGGGATTGGAGGCAGGAGGAGAAGGGGATGACAGAGGATGAGATGGCTGGATGGCATCACTGACTAGAAGGACGTGAGTCTGCATGAACTCCGGGAGGTGGTGATGGACAGGGAGGCCTGGCGTGCTGCGATTCATGGGGTCGCAAAGAGTCGGACACGACTGAGCGACTGAACTGAACTGAACTGATTTGTCTTTTTCCAATTGACTCATAAGCATTCTTTATATTCTTTTTACACATCCTTTGTTTGCTACATAGGTTGCAAATTCTTTTCTCACTCTGTTGCTAATATTTTAACATTGTTAATGGTGTCTGTTGTTGTAGAGAATCCTTCATTTTGAGGTAGTGAAATTTTTCATGCTTTCCTCTACAGTTTGTATTTGAGGGGACTGGAATACAAACAAAGAGAAATTGTTTTTGTCACCCAGTAAGGTGACAGACAAGGAGAAACACAGACACTGGTACCCAAGAATCTTTGAGTTCTCTTTCTCATCATTTCTGAGGACTGCGGGTTGACATCCTCTTGGTTCTGAACTCCACTTTCTTCATGTCAAGCTCCTGATCTAATTGGCTTCCCAGTCCAGGGCTGGTGAGCTTGAGCTGGCAAACAGTTCTGCCCAGAACCCAAGTCCTCACCCTGGGTTTAGTCTCCAGCTCCATTTCTTAAAGTCTGCTGGTTCAGTCCCCAGGTCCATGTTGGCAACTGCTGGTAGTGCACTCCATAATTTCCCATTTTATTGGAAACCCCAGCCCTAACTTCTGTCCCCAGATTCTACATTGGGAACAGCTTGTGGCAACTGCAATTCCCCAATTGTTTGGAAGCAGTCTGCTGTCCCCATTCTTTGGGGTCTGTTGGTTTAATCTTTCCCCCAGTCTCCAGTCCATGTTGAGAATTACTGGTGGTATGCACAAGACCTTGTACTGGCCACTCCATAGTGACATCTTTTTGGTTAATGCTGGTGTCCACAGCCCTGTTTCTTCACTTGCTGTTGGTTTCTCTTAACGTGCATGTGGGGTAAAGCCTAATGTAAATCTCAGAAGCCAAAAATTGCAAAATTTGTGGGCACAGGTGGGGCATTTGAAAGCTGTTAGAGTTAACCAAGTGCAAACATAAGGCTCCCGTGTTGGAATAAGTTGGTCATGAAACAGGTTAGATTGATGTGAGATCACCTGTCAATCTCAAGAAAATTTCCCTGCCACAAGTACACTGTAAAATGCCACACAATCTCTAACTCAGTGATACACCCGCTTGGAATTAGTTTGGCTGCAAGAGACTCAAAGGATAAGCTGATTAATTGATTGATTAAAAACAGTATTATTAAATTCCAAAAAGTTGAGCATGCCACCTTCTGCTTATTTTGCATCTAAGATCTATAGTCCTGGAAGCTGTAAATATCTTGAAAATGTTAAAATATTACTAAGACAACCTAGAATTACACTGGTCATTATGGGAATGTTCCAATTACATAGACTCACTCATTTAAGAAGTGCATTGAAAAGCGAGGGTTCTCAAATTTAAAAAAACTGAATAGGATACTTATTTTAACTGACATGCAAAAGACTCCAAAAAGGCTTCAAAATTCCAAAATAGCTACTTTAAATGATTTGTTGCAAAAGGCTAATGAAAAACTAAAATTTAAGAGGTGCCTAAAACCAACTATAAGATGGGCATAACTCCTGTTGCTTTCCTCAGCGTCTGTGATTTGAGCACTCATGCTAGTAATCCTCTAGCTGAATTGCCCTTTCCACCCTGAAGAGACTATTAAACAGTTATCTTTTTAAAATAAGACCGTCACCAGGGATCCTTCTCAGGTACCTTTTACTCTTTGGCAAAAGGCTGAACTAAGGACCATAGTTGAAGAATTTTTTGAAGTCAGGAAGGATCCTCAAAATATTTTGTAAATGGATTGTTTCCCGAGATAAGTGGATTCATAAAAAGGCAGAAATTAGGATGGGAGGCCGCTGGTCTGGTGAACTCATGACCATAGCTGAGCACTTGGAGAGGATTTTGGAACAAGAGTGTAAACAAAGTCCACCAGCTTAGTGGCCTCTCAGGCACTCCTATAAGGATACTCCCAGGGGGCTCCCATATGGCCCCCACTCAGAGTTAATGAGTCTCTGAGGGGTTTTCTGGTAAACTGCTACAGTGTTCCCTTCAACAGCCAAGGGAAACTAAAATGAAAATCAATGGAAAACCCTGCCAAACTCTAGTAGATGCCAAAGCCTGCAGAGGGGGTCCTGGGAAAACTGGCAGAAGACAGCTAAAGGTAAGAATCCTTACCACAGTTTGCTCTCCCAAATCTCTGCCCATAATACCAGATAAAGAGAGAGAGAGAGAAAAAAAAAAAAAAAAAAAGCCTTTTACACCCTCTCTGGGGATGCCTCTTGAGTCCATGGGTTGTCACAAGATAATTGAAGATATTGCCTGACAGGAATTTCTGTACACTTTCTCCCCTAAATTAAATGTACCCAGAGGGAAAGAAAAATATTCCAAAGAGAAAGCTGTAATTCTTTTGGTTTCCTTCTTAGTTGGAAATCTTCTCCCTGATGTAAAAAAGCAAATTAAGAACCACGCAGTTGCATGAGCATTCAGCCCCTTGGTATCACTTAGGCTACAACCCAGTTCTTCCTGTTTCTAAACAGGTGAGCATGATTGTTTAAGAGGATAGTTGGACTTTGTTTTTAGAGCTGCATTTCTGGTCTTGCAAAGATTTGTAGGATAAAGAGCATGTGTGTGTGCTAAGTTTTCAGTCATGTCTGACTCTTTGCAACCCTATGGACTGTAGCCCACCAGGCTCCTCTGTCCATGGGATTCTCCAGGCAAGAATACTGGAGTGGGTTGCCATGTCTGCCTCCAGGGGATCTTCCTGATCCAGGGATGGAACCCGTGTCTCTTTCATCTCCTGCTCCCATAGGCAGATTATTTACCACTAGCGCCACCTGGGAAGCCCATAGGATAAAGAGAATTGCTTCTAATTCTTTGGAGAAACTTACTTAGAAACAAGAAGCAAAGGGTAGGACAAGCTCTGAGCAGAAAGGCACAAACAACAGAATCCTTTATTACCTGTCATTGGGAGTGATCTTTTAAAAACCACTTTTGTAAACCATATAATATACAAATTAGATCTTCAGTTTTGTAAAGAGGAACATTAAGAACTCTGGAGTCTGACAGATCTGTCCTTGTGCACATTATTTTACTTGTAAGCCTCATTTTTCTGATCTGTAAAATGGAAATAATCATACCTTTTCGTTGGGTGATGATGATAAATGAGGCAATGCATTTTAAATTAGTTCTCTGACAAAACTGTGAGCCTTGTTTCTGAGAGGCAAATACCAACCTGATAGGGATGAACTACAAAAAATCTCAATGAAACTGTATGTTAAGCCTGGAAAAATGTATATTCCAAAACATATGGTTATCATCTTCATGAAAATTCTGGGTTTCTTCCAGCAACATAAATTTCATTTGGTGGTACCACTTTCACCCAGTAATATGAGCTTGAAACTCGGGGCTCATGCCTGGAGGCTCAGCTCCTTCCTCCTCATCTCCACCTCATGTCATCTACTCATCTAGGTAGTCTTATCTCCAATATTAGTCCAAATATTAGTCAGTTTTTCTCTCCACCTTCCAACCCTTACTTTAGACCAGGGATTGGCAAACTTTTTCTGAAAAGGCTTAGATACACAATATTTTTTGCTTTGCCAGCCTTATAGTCTCTGTCACAGCTACTCAACCCTGCACTTATAACACAAAGGCAACCATGGACAATTATGTAAAAGGATGGGTATGGTTGTGTTCCAAAAAAACTTTATTTACACAAACAGGTGGAGGGCCAGATTTCCTCTGCAGAATGTGATTAGCTGACTCTTGATGTGATCTCTTAGGGATTAGGACTGTGGCCCCCAGGCCTTCCTGTAGGCCTGATCTAATTTTCTGTCTCCCAGTTGGAAACCTTTCAATGGCTTCCCATTTATTTTTGCAAAAGGTGGTCTTGGACCACCACATTAAAACACTGAGCTACTTTTAAAAATACACAGTTCCAGGCTCTTCTCTGGAGCCACTAAAAACAGCATCTCTGGGGATGAGCTTGGGAGCTGGATATCAGTAAGCCTCCCATGGAATCTGAATGCAGCAGTTCTCAAAGTGGGGTCCGTGGATCCCTGAGGGCTCACCATTGGCTTTGGAGAAGTTTATGACTCAGGAAAGAATAATGGAGTGTGTTGCGGGGTGGGAGGAAAGCCTCTCAGAGAAAGTGATAGCTGAGCAGAGGCCTGAAGCCACCCTGGGCGTACCTCTGGGGTAAGCGTTTCAGGCAGACAAGTTGAAAGCCCCTAGGTTGGTGTGTCTGGTGAGGCAGTGTGGCTAGTGTGGAGGGAAGGAGCAGTGAGAGGGGAGGAGATGAGGCCCGAGAAGGGACCTGGGAAGACAGGGTAGAAACAGCTTTGTTGGTGTTGCTCTTTGGGCTTCCCTGGTAGCTCCACTGGTAAAGAATCAATGCAGGAAACCCCCATTCGATTCCTGGATCGAGATGGGATAGGCTACCCATTTCAGTATTCTTGTTGCTGTTCAGTTGCTAAATTCTGTCTGACTCTTTGCCCTAACTTAGCTTTAACTCAGAACAAAACCATTGGAGACTTTGAGAGGTCAAATTATGCGAGCTATTCCAGGAATTTAGCCATCTTTCCCTCCGATCTCACACCTTTCTTTCTTTTCTTCTTTGATCTCTGAGCACTTCTCTCTGTCCCCTCTGTGGGCTGCAAGTGCCTTGAGAACCCAGGCTCTGTCTTACCTGACTTCATCCTCAGCACCTGGCGATGCCTGAGGAGACTCAACAAACACCGACGCAGGTGGAAATGCCTTTGTCTTCCTTCGTAGCTAGGTTCTGATTTTGGTTTGGTAAGAAGTTCTTGAGAAAAAAACTGCACTCGTTTTCAAGAAGTAGCAAAAAAAAGATTTCTTTTCCTATGACTTGCTTAACAAATGACCTATTATCTTTCTCCAGAAAATCCCGTCATCAGAAACACTTCACCAGAAAACCAGCAATCAACATGCCTTTCCTTTGTGATCACAGATACATCTGAATTAAAAATGAGTATTTTCCGGAAGCAATTCCGTGGCATTCAAGAAGCAAACCCCGCGCTTCTGGATCGGGTCATCTGGGAGTTTCACAATTCTTATTTCCGCTCTTCTCAGAACGTAGCTGACCTCCCGTGTCGGGGTGACTCCTCCAGCTCCCTGTGAGGATCTTTCCAGGCAGCGTTTTCCTCACCACCGTCCGAGGATGGAACGAGGCACTGTTTTCTCTCCCGACAGAAGCGGCTTCCAGGCCTGACACCTCAGCCTTGCAGGCTCGGCGCCCACTCTCCATTCTGGCTCCAGCTCCTCTTCCTTCCTGACTTGACAGCCAGTCGCCACAGGACTGGAAACCTAGGAGCCCAAACACACCCACCTGTGCAAGCCCCCGGCAGCCCGGTTCTCCACCCCTGGAGCTCCAAAAATGACCCAGGGGAGGAAAAAGTGCCCGCATTCCTTTCCAAAGCTTGAAGCATCATGAAGTCGAATGGAGGAGATTTTAGAAAGAGGAATGTCACTACTCAAAGAAATCATAGTACTTATTTTATTTCTTTTAAGAATTAAAAAAAAATTAATTGGAGAAAGGATAATTGCTTTACACTGTGTTAGTTTCTGCTGTAGGACAACGTGAATTAGCTCTAAGTATACATAGGTCCCCTCCCTCTTGAACCTTCCTCCCACTCCCCCACATAGCATTTTATTTAGCATATATTTGTGTGTATGCATGCATATGTGTGGTTCACACAGTACTTTGGTTCTCACCAGGACCTGTCTGTTCTTTTTATCTGTATTCATAAGAAAAAGTCTAATAGCTCCTCTTGTTCTAAGAAGTCATTTCCCTTTGGGACGGCAGCTTTCAGAAGAGCTGACTAAGAGCTTCCTTAGTGCAGGAGGCTTTGTGATGCCTTCCCTCTACACTGGAAGCTACAGTGTGTTATGAGCCCCAGGGGGCAGGGGCTGTCGCCCTTTTCTGTTTACGTGTTTGGTCCAGGGCCTCTATGTGGAAGGGATGCTCCATTAATATCTGTAAATGGATGCTTGTGAGATATTACATAATTTTCAAAGGTTAACCTGTTTAATTCCTAATATTTCCTTCCTGTGTTCCACCCACCCTCAGACAGGTAGCCATGGTAAGTCCTTCATTGTCTTGGATAAGGTACGATTGGAAAGATAGGATTTTTGCGGGAACTTTGGGCAGAAACCATTGATTTGGACAAGTTCCTTATGAATTAGATTTCCTGAATTACAGGAGAAAAAGTAGGGAAGTAAGGAGGGGCAGGGAAGTAGAAGCTCCCTGCCTTCTCTCTGCTGGCATTTCTGTAAGTCACATCCCAGGTTGAGAGCTGATAGCACAGACTCCAGGTATGTTTGAAGATCCCGAGTGACATGAGACTAGAGATCTGGCCTAAGGCTGAGCCCGGGAGGAGGTGGATATCAAGGTCCCAGAGCAGATCTGGCTGTGGTGGCCTCACCTGGGAACTGAAGGATGTTCTCCGCGAGCGGAAGGCAGTGTTGAATGCGGACCACTTGCCTGTGTGGGCCCAGCCACAGAACACTCCTGGGACTGTAGGGGACAGCCAAATAGCTGGCAGCCACCTGATCTGCAGCCTCTCTAATGGCTGAGAGCAGAACAGAATTTGGCAGAAAGCAGGAATTTAATAAATATGCATTGAACTCATGTGTAGAGGTGCTCAATGAATATTTCCAGTTTTCTCCACTTTGTATACAGTTTAACCCACTTTGAGGACTTCCCCAGTGGCTCAGATGGTAAAGAATCTGCCTGCAGTGCAGGAGACCTGTGTGCGATCCCTAGGTCTGGATGATCCCCTGGAGGAGGAAATAGCAACCCACTCTAGTATTCTTGCCTGGAGAATCCCATGGACAGAGGAGCCTGACGAGTTACAGTCCATGGGGTCACAAAGAGTGGGACACAACTGAAGCGACTAGTTCAGTTCAGTTCAGTTGCTCAGTTGTGTCTGACTCTTTGAGACCCCGTGGACTGCAGCACACCAGAATTTCCTGGTCATCACCAACTCCCGGAGTTTGCTCAAACTCATGCCATCAAGTCGGTGATGCCATCCAACCATCTCATCTTCTGTCGTCCCCTTCTCCTCCTGTCTTCAGTCTTTCCAGCATCAGAGTCTTTTCCAATGAGTCAGTTCTTCACATCAGGTGGCCAAAGTATCGGAGCTTCAGCTTCAGCATCAGTCCTTCCAATTCAGGACTGATTTCCTTTAGGATGGACTGGTTGGATCTCCTTGTAGTTCAAGAGACTCTCAAGAGTCTTCTCCAACATCACAGCTCAAAAGCATCATTTCTTTGGCACTCAACTTTCTTTACAGTCCAACTCTGATAGCCATGCATGATTCCTGGAAAAACCATAGCTTTGACTAACACTTTTACTTTTCACTAACCCACTTTGTGTGTTATTCATCTATAAAGTGGAGACATTCTAACACCCTTTCTAGAAACGGAAGAAAAAACTCATCCATTGGTTATCACGCAAGCACCCTCCAAGGCAAAGTAGGAACTGGGGTAAAACATGCTCCCAGAACTCAGTATTTACAGGTTGGGAGGACAAGGCTCGGGGAGTAAAAGGAGAAAGTAAGAAAAATGAAAGTGTAAGAGCCAAATGAGGCTGGTCATTATTGTCAGAGGACTAGAGTGGAGGGAGAGATTATGGAGGAGGGGAATACTGAAACATAAGTAGTATTGAAGTGAGAGAGGAAATTTCCTGGCGGTCCAGTGGTTAGGATTCTGAGCTTTGACTGCTGAGGGTCTGGGCTCCATTTCTGGTCAGGGAACTAAGAGCCTGCAAGCCCTGTGGTGTGACCAAAAAAGAATAGAAGTGAGAGAAAGAGAGAGAGATTATGGAGAGGAGGAAGGAAGGTGTGATTCAGGAGACTGGGTTTAACACAGAAGCAAGAATGGTTACCTAATTTGCAGGCCCCAGTGCAAAATGAAAATTCGAGTTCCTCTGTTCAAAAATGTAGGTTTCAAGACAGTGCAGTGGAACACTGAACCAGATGTACCGCCCTCCTGAGTCCTCGGGGCCCTGTACCACTGCCCAGCTGGCACCCCCATGAAAACCCTTACACCTGCCCCACCCCCGCCTCACCTTGAGAACTCATGGAGAGATTGTGAGCAGGGAAGACTACCTGTCTGCTGCCTCCTGGATAAACAGGGTCAGGAAGTGGCCGAGATACCCGTTAGGAAATGAATGGACTTGGCAAGCACAGAGCAGGTTGGTGGTTGTAGAAATGGGAAGAGAGGGGAGCTTGTGTGATGTGATAGGATGGAGCAGCCTCCATGGGCCGAGTTGGGGAAGAGCCCAGGCCCTCTTTGGTGACATCACAGCTTGAGCCTGGGTCTTGGAAAAAGCTGGAATCATCAAGAGAAAGAGGAAGTGTGGCAAAGGGAGCTGGCTTTGGGAAACCAGTGAGCAGGGAGCAGTTTCAGTCATGCTGATTATGAGATAAGGGAGGGCCTCCAGGGAGAAATGGCCCCGTGTCCCACTGGCAGCTGAAGATGAGACAATAAAGTCCAGGTTTGGAAACGCAGATTTGAAAGAAACGTGTTGTGTAACTGTTGAGATTGTGAGGCCAGATGCCATTTCTCAGAAATCAAGTGGATAGATAAGCAGGGTGCTAAGAAACAGAAGAGTAGTTTAAAATAATATTATCTGCCACCACTTAAAGGAATTGGGCAATTAGCCACAATGGGGGTTCCAGCAGCCTGGTGGAAGGTTTTACCAATTGCTATTTCCACAGGGTGGTTGTGCAGAATAACAAAATCTGTTTTGATCCTTCAGGGCTCTGACGTGGTAAAAAAAAAAAAGAAAGAAAGAAAGAAAGAAAGAAAGAAAAGCAGAAATATTGGTAAGAGCTTATGAGCATTAATTGTCAAAGGGCCCTTGTGCAGGTCCCCTCTACCCCCACCCCCCACCTTTTCCTCACTTTTTAATGATCCATTTATTTTTCAGGCAATTCTTTCAGGAATTTGAAAGTTTAAGCAGGGGTTACAAGAAGAACTAACAGGAAATGTCTCATCTTTCCAAGTTTATTGTTGAGAGTGGCCAGATGTCATTTGTTTGTGAGTGGGAAATGGGAAGTTAGATCACAGAACCTGAAATTTAAAACTTCGTGTGAAAAAAAAAAAGAGAAAAAAGAAAAGGGAGTGGAGAGGAGAAACACACACAGGGAAGCCACTTTGCCTCCTGTGTCTTCTGTTAACAGTGTAAGGGAGCAGTGCTCCTAGCAAGACGCTAATATGAGAACATGTTTTACTGTCTGCAGGCATCGCTGTCTTCAAGGTCTATGTGCAAACAGCTGGTGTCCGCCTGGCTGGCCGGGGTGTTTGGGAGCTCTCTGTGGATCTGCTGTAATTATAAACCCCATGAAGGGCCAGGAATGGAGGCCAGCCTTCTTACTGGTCATCATGCCCCAGAATAAAGACCGAGAAAGCAACTTACAAAGAGTCCTTCAGTATTCAGCGCTTACAGAAGCAATTATATTAAATTTTTAAAAAATTTATATTTTCAACCTCTGTGGTTTAAACTCTGGGTCAAACACTTCCAGACTGTTCAGGCTAGCTGGCTCTGATCTGGCCTCCTCGTCTCTAACTGCTCACTGACTGTCCCGGAAATACCCTCTTCCTTGTCCCTCCTCGCTGTTGCTCCAGTGGGTTTTGGCAGGCTCCCTCTCGGCCAGGTGTTTTCCCAGCAGTTGCTATGGCAGCAAGCTACAACAGAGGTTCTGAGGGGCTTGGAATTGACATGCCGGAGGTGGGGCCTGAGTTCCTGTCTCCAGCCCACGATTTGCTGATCCATCTGTCTTCCTCAGAGAGAGAGCACAGAGTCCAGGATTGCACTTCCTTAGAAGATGACAGGCTCCAGACCAGACACACAGACGTGAACTTGGACTTGGTTACTGGATCGCTGGGCCAAACATGGGACACTTAGCTGGATGAGAAGATACAGAGCACAGGGATCCAATAGCAGAGCGGAGCTCAGACCTCCTTGGCCAATTTTGCAAAAGAAAAGGAAAAGAAAAGCCCCCACCTAACCTGCCAGGCTTTCAAGGGCAACAGAAAAGATTTTCTTCAACCCCACTCCTCTCTTCCACTCAAAGTATTTAGCAGGTTTTTCTTCCTTGGGCTCTCCCTAAGATCCTCAAATTCCCATTTCGGTCTCTTCTTGAGGTTAAACCATTACAGTGTCATTTGTGCAAATACTGAACAGAAGAAGTCAGCCCGTTGGCCATGTTCATCTGCCCCACCTTGGTTACCTTAGCGTTGACTGTCATAGTGCCCAAGGGAAACACAAGAGATAAGTTCCCATAATACAATCACACACACATGTAATATACATGTGAAAATGAAAGTGTTAGTCGCTCAGTCGTGTCTGACTCTTTGTGACCACATGGACTGTAGCCCGCCAGGCTTCTCTATCCATGAAATTCTCCAGGAAACAATACTGGAGTGGATAGCCATTCCCTTCTCTAGGGGATCTTCCCAATGCAGGGATCAAGCCTGGGTCTCCTGAATCACAGGCAGATTCTTTACCATCGGAGCCACCAGGGAAGCCCATAATATACATATATGTATTCTATATGGGTGTGTGTGTGTGTGATTGTATAATAAAATCTACTAGTTTAACCTTATTTCAGTGTACAATTCAGTGGTGTTAAGCATGTTCACAATGTGCAACCATCACCACTACCCATTTCCAAAGCTTTTTCATCATCCCAAACAGAGAAACTCTGTACCCGTTAAATAATAATTACCTATTTCTCACTCCCCCAGATCCCTAGAAACTCTCATCTGTTTTCTGTCTCCATGAACTTGGCTACTCAGTGCTGCTGTGCTGTGCTTAGTTGCTCAGTCATGTCTGACTCTTTGCGACCCCATGGACTGTAGCCTGCCAGGCTCCGCTGTCCATGGGATTCTCTAGACAAGAATACTGGAGTGGGATGCCATGCTCTCCTCCAGGGGATCTTCCCAACCCAGGGATCAAACCCAGGTCTCCCACATTGCAGGTGGATTCTTTACCACCTGAGCCACAAGGGAAGCCCAAGCACACTGGTATAGGTAGCCTATCCCTTCTCCAGGGAAACTTCCCATCCCAGGAATCAAACTGGCGTCTCCTGCATTGCAGGCAGATTCTTTACCAGCTGAGCTACCAGGAAAGCACTTGCTTATTGTATGTACCAACACATAAGCTCTTAGAAATAACTTTGTTGTTTCTGTGAAAATAAATGCATTTTTTATACAGGCCTCAGGAACCTAGAAACATGCAAAGGAAAATCATTTCATAACGTACCATTGTCAACACTTGATGAACACCTTCCCCAATGTCTTTGTGTGTATAGACTTATAGAACCATAGGAAGAAAAAGGCAGAGTCAGATAGATAAGCTTGACAAATATGAGATTATTTAATACATGGATGTTTTAAGTTAAACATTCCATTTTTCTTGAATTTAACAGGAAAAAAAAAAGTAATCAAAGGTATTGCCAGACTTTAGATAAGTGATTCTTCACCACAAAAATACTAACTCTGAAAAATCTCCTCTTTATTAGTGAAACCAGTGATGATGTTGGATCTCTTATGACTTTTTAAAAAAAGATATTTATTTTGGGGCTCCTCCGGACACGACTGAGCGACTGAACTGAAGTGAACTGAACTGGTGGCTCATTGGTAAAGAATATGCCTGCCAGTGCAGGGGGCATGGGTTCAGTCCCTGGTCCCAGAAGATCCCAGAAGCTTAGGAGCAACTAAGCCTGTGTACCACAGCTCCTGAGCTTGGGCTCTCGAGTCCAAGCACCACAACTAAAGAGTAGCCCTCACTCGCTGCAACTAAAGAAAAGCGCACGCAGCAATGAAGACATAGTTTAGTCAATAAATTTTTAACAATTAATTTTTAAAATATTTATTTATTTTTGGCCATGCCATGTGGCTTGTGGGATCTTATTTCCCCAACCAGGAATCAAACCCAGGCCCCCTGCAGTGGAATTGTGGATTTCTAACTACTGGACTGCCTGGGGACTCTCTCCTCTTTTATAAAGACCACTTGTCATTAGTTTTAGGGCCTACCTTCATCCAGGATGAACTCATCTCAAGATCCTTAAATTGATTAGATCTGAAAAGATTTTTCCCAAATAAGGTCACATTCACAGGTTCCATGTCTTTTTCATTTTTGGAAGTGGCGGGTGGGGGGGGCTGACGGTGGGCGGGAGGTGGACATTCAGCCCATGGTAAGCAATTACATGGTAAACAGCGATAGTGTCCATTAATGATAGTGGACAGAAAGGCTGCTGATTGAGTTAAACTTCTTGGGCTTTTGAAGGCACCACCCTGTTGGAGATGGGTTCCAACTCCCAAAGTCATGACCACACCAGAAACTGCAAATGTCTCTCCCTTTTACTCTTACATGTCATTTCTCTCTGGGGGGCTAGAAATGCACATCCTCACTTAGATGCTGACTAGGGGGAAACAATGAAAACAACAAAGCTCAAGCCCCAGGAGTCTATGGCACAAGTCTATATATGATGCTCTCCTGATCACACAAATAGGAACAAAGGAGTTTTGTTTACTGTTCCCAAGTTGACTGGATATATATGGAGTTGGAATATCTGAAAAAAATATTTTTGGAAAGTCAACTGAAGTCTGGTCTAGAAGGTACATGGAAACCTGTATCCCTTTGTCTGAGTTTGTGCCTCTTCCTAGGGATGTGGTGGCCTGAGGCCTGAGGTCTCCAGGTCTCCAGGAAGGTGATGCCAGTGGGTAGATTCTGGTTGTACTTTGTCCAAGAAACCCTTGCCCACTGACCCTTGCCATACTAATCCCTAAAATTCTCCTCTTCTTTTCTTTCTAGTCCATCTCCTACCAAATTTAAAGAGGCTTAAAATGGATCCTTTTTTTTTGGTACCAATGAGTTTCTCTTGGACAAAGTCTTTTTCATCATCTTGTCTGACTCAGAGATTCCTTGATTCCTGCCCTACTCACCCCAGGCCTCAAAACTCAAGCCTTCCTCCAAAATCCCAAAGGCTTTACTGATATACTGCCCACCAGCACTTAGCACACAACTCATTGCTGATGCTGAAGGAAGGATGATGCAACATCTTGTCTCCCTGTCTTCCATCTGCATTCGAGCACAACTGTGTGAGGTCAGCGCTGTTTGAATGACACCTGAAGTTCCCAGGTATTCCTGGAAACGCCCAGCCCGACCCCCACCACGATCAACAGGAAAATGCTCAAAATTCAACTGCTTCATAAATTTAATTCATTTTAGAGTAGTTATTTCCCACTGATTTTTAGTTACCTCAAAACTGGTTGTGGAAGTCCCTAGCTTTGCTTTTTTAAATTTTATTTCTTTTAAGGATTATGGGAACCAACTTTGTGTAACACTCTACAGTTTGCCGAGTAGATATAGTGAATAGTTTGATTTTTTTTTTCAAAATATCTATTTATTTATTCATTTGGCTGCTGTCTTAGTTGTGGCATGCAGGATCTTTAGTTACAGACTGAAAATTCTTAGTGGCAGCATGTGGGATCTAGTTCCCTGAAAAGGGATCAAA
The DNA here is from genome assembly GCF_014754425.2 of Oryx dammah. Taxonomy (NCBI): domain Eukaryota; kingdom Metazoa; phylum Chordata; class Mammalia; order Artiodactyla; family Bovidae; genus Oryx; species Oryx dammah. Next base: position 48,634,218 of record NW_024070203.1, on the reverse strand, counting down.
CCCAAGCCCCTTGCGTTGGGAGCTCAGAGTCTTAGCCTCTGGACCACCAGGGGAGTTCCAGCTTTGCTCTTTCTAAATAGACCACTGAGAGTTTTATTATTATATTTGTACTCCCTTCCTGTTTCAGAATGTGAAGCTTCACATTCTGGGATTTGATGCCTCTTTATCTGTGACTGACGCTATAGTCAGAGAATCAGTGTGATAGGGACTACTAGTAGTGATTGCTTCTTCTCAGCTCCTTTCTGCTAGGAAATGAAATAGAATTCTCTAACATCCCACGTGCTTGGTGTACCCACCACCCAGCCTTAGTCATCACTGAGTGTACGACCCTTCCTCAGTGGTCCTTACCGACAGCTCACACTGAACCAACCCTAGTCAGGCACTGTTCACCTGCTTTTACATGGAATTTTAAGAAATTGAGATATAATTGACATATAACTGCATTGGTTTCAGTTGTACCACAGGATTCAACATATGTATATGTTGTGAAAATGATAACCACCATAAGTCTAGTTAACATCCATCACTGTACATAGTTACAAACTTTTTCTCCTTATGATGAGAGCTTTTAAGATTTATTCTCCTAGTAACTTACAAATATAATAATGTTAACTATAGTCATCATGTTGTATATTAGAGCCTCATGACTTACTTATTATTGGAAGTTTGCACTTTGTGACCACCCTCATCCATTTCTCCCAAGCCCCCTACCCACTGCCTCTGGCAACCACAGATCTGCTCCTATATCTATGATTTCTACATCTATGAGGTTTTTTGGTGTTTGGTTTGGGGATTTTTTTTAGCTTTAACATGTAAGAGACTATATGGATTTTGTCTTTTTCTGTCTGACTTATTTCACTTAGCATAATGCCCTCAAGATCCATTCATTTTGTCACAAATGGCAAGACTTCTTTTTGTGGCTGAATTTTATATACATAGTGCTAGTCACTCAGTTGTGTCCAACTCTTTGGAACCCCATGGACTATGGACTGCCAGGGTCTTCTGTCCATGGGATTTCCCAGGCAAGAATACTGGAGTAGGTCGCCATTTCTTTCTCCAGGGAATCTTCCCCACCCAGGGATCCAACCCAGGTCTCCTGCATTGTATGCAGATTGTTTCCTGGCTGAGCCATCAGGGAAGCCCATATGCCCGTGTGTGCATCCATGCTATTGCTTCAGGCGTGTCCAACTCTGTGTGACTCTACGGACTTATAGCCTGCCAGGATTCTCTGTCCATGGGATTTCCCAGGCAAGAATACTGGAGTGGATTGCCATGCGCTCCTCCAGGGGATCTTCCTAACCCAGGCATCCAACCCGAGTCTCTTGTCTCCTACATTGACGGGTAGAGTCTTACTGCTAGCCCCACCTGGGAAGCTTGTGTGTGTGTGTGTGTGTGTGTGTATGTGTGTGTGTGCCTGTGTGTGTATCTATCTATCTATCTATCTATTTTTTAGCCATTCATTTATCAATGGATACTTAGGTTGTTTCAACATCTTGGCTATTGAAAATAAAGCTGCAATAAAATGGTGATGCAGGTATATTTTTGAGTTAGCGTTTTTGGATTTTTTTTTTTATAGATACCCAGGAATTTATTGGATCATATAAAAGGAGAAATTGTTGGATCATATTTTTATGATCCATAAAATATGGATTTTTAAATGGCTCTACTAATTTAATCTATTCTATTTTTTAAAATTAATCTATTAATTTCTTTAAATTGCTCTATTTTTAATTTTTTGAAGAAACTCCATACTGTTTCCATGGTGGGAGCAACAATTTACATTTCCACCAACAGAGCACAGTGTTCCCTTTTCTCCACATTCTCACCAGCATTTTTCTCTTATGGTTTTATAATGGCCACTCTAACAGGTATGAGGTGATATCATTGTGGTTTTGATTTCCATTTCTCTGATGACTAGTGATGTTGAGCAACTTCTTATACACTTGTTGGTCATCTGTATATCTTTTTTAGAAAAACACCTATTCAGATCCTCTGCCCATTTTGAAAACTGGATTTTTTGTTCTTTTTGCTACTAAGTGATGTGTGTTCATCATATATTTTAGATATTAACCACTTCTCAGATAAGATTTGTAAATAGTTTCTCCCATCAGTAGGTTGCCTTTTCATTTTGTTGATGGTTTCCTTTGCTGTGCAGAAGCTTTTCAGTTTGATATAGTCTGAATTGTTTATATTTGCCTTTGCTTTTGGTGTCAAAAATTAATCGCCAAGATTGATGTCAAGGAGCTTATCATGTATGTTGCTTTTGCATGAATTTAATTCTCTCAACACAGCAATGTGGTGAGTTTCATTATTGACTCCATTTAAAAATGAGAACACTAGGGTCCTGCAAGGTTTAATCTCCTGCCTAAGGTCACAGAGTTGGACCCAGACACCTGGTCTAGGAATCTGAGCATCTGGCCACATTTGGCATTCTTGGTTGGCCCAGACTACAATGTCAATCTGCTGTGTCATAAGCCCAACCCACTAAGGCAAGGGAGCACCAGCTATGAGGTCACATTTTGCCTCCAAAAGAGCTAGCAGACACCTCAGCAACATTCAGCTGGGACATTGTGATGTGGAATGTAAAATACAAGACACCTCAGTTAGTACAACTAGAATCCCATGGGTTAGGATGCAGGCACTGTTTTTATCCTTACTTCACTAATGAGGAAATTGTAGATTTGAGTGACTTGATTTTCCTAGAGGAAATAGGTGATAGACACAAGATTTGAACCTAGATCTTCTAACCCTGGTGGGCTTCCCTGGTGGCTCAGCAGCCTGCAATGAAGAAGTTGTAGAAGACATGGGTTCAATCCCTGGGTCAGGAAGGTCCCCTGGAAGAAGGCATGGCAACCCACTCCAGTATTCTTGCCTGGAGAATCCCACAGTCAGGTGAGCCTGGTGGGCTACAGCCCATAGAGTCGCAAAGAGTCAGGCACCCTGAAGCGATTTAGCACACACGCATCCTCCTATCCCTGGTGGCTTTCCTTGGTGGCTCAGAGGTGAAGAATCCACCTGCCAGTGCAAGAGACGCAGGTTTGATCTCTGGTTTGGGAAGATCCCCTGGAGAAGGAAATGGCACCCAACTCCAGTATTCTTGCCTGGGAAATTCCATGGACAGATAAGCCTGGCGGGCTACATACAGTCCATGGGGTCACAGGGAGTTGGACACAACTGAGCAACTAAACAACAGGAACACAACAGGAAAAAATAGGCAGAGCCTACTTGGTCTGCTTTTTGATCATGTGGATGAAACTCGCTTCTCCCAGAACATCTTTTGCTGACCTCTAGTCTGAAATCCCAAACTGCACCATACTCCAACCCTGCAGGAGGTCTTCCACCAGACAAGGCTCGCTTTTTATTCCCAGCACCTGGCTGAAAGAATGTGTGGGTTTGTTTTGGGTAAGGAGTTTTTTCCCAGAAAAATCCCAGTTAACATGCAAATGTGTGGCCTGGCAGAGACACCTGAAATTGAATGGTTTCCTCCCAGAGATCAAGGATTTGAAGGATGACTTGATAGGCTGAAGTATAGAGGTAAGGGAAGCCCTCAAGTTTAGGGAAATGCCCAGGGAAGAGAGATGCGCCCTGGGGAATTCAGGGGCAGGCTGGGAGTCACGGACATTGTGAAAGAAGGAAGAGGAAGTGGTCCAGTCCCAGGGATGGAATAGACTCCACCCTCTTCAATATCAAACCTAGACAGCATATTAAAAAACAAAGATGTCACTTTGCTGACAAAGGTCTGTATAGTCAAAGCTATGGTTTTTCCACTAGTCATGTATGGATGTTAAGAGTTGTCCCATAAAAAGAGCTGAGCACCAAAGAATTGATACTTTCAAACTGTGGTGCTGGGGAAGACTCTTGAGAGTCCCTTGGACAGCAAGGAGATCAAACTTGTCAATCCTAAAGGAAATCAACCCTGAATATTCATTGGAAGAACTGATGCTGAAGCTGAAGCTCCAATACTTTAGCCACCTGAAGCAAAGAGCTGACTTATTGGAAAAGACTCTGATGCTGGGAGAGATTGAAGGCAAAAGGAGAAGGGGGCAACAGAGGATGAGATGGTTGGATGGCATCAATAACTCAATGGATATGAGTTTGAGGAAACTCCAAGAGACAGTGGAGGACAGGGAAGTCTGGCATGCTGCAGCCCATGGGGTCACAAAGAGTCAGACAACTAAACCCTTCAATATCACCTGGGCAATGTCATTCTGGCTGGTCCTCAGGACACAGAGTCTGATCACCTCCGTAGACAAGGGGTGAGGCTCACTGGCAGTTCTTCCCAGTTCCAGAAAAATCTAAAAGGTTCAGGTTTCCCCAAGAGGATTGTAGGAACAAGCTCAGTTTCAAGCCCACTATTCAGTCAGAATTTCTTTTGCGTTCATAGAATGGCTGATCATGAAAAGAGGGGCAACATTACACAATCCATTTCTTACCCCCTCCTCAAGCTCATGAAGCAGCTCTGCCCACACCATCTGCAGGCAAATTTTCTTCCCCATACGCTTCTACTCATGGTTCTGAGGCTTAGTCTTTCTGTTGAAACATACTGGATGTCTTTCACTATCAATTCACATAGATTTACTGTCATCTTTCAAAAATAGTTTCACTGTATTTCATCACACACCATACCAGACATACCACAGTACCCTAAATCAGTCTCCCACTCATAGACACAGCTGCCTGCGACTTTTTTGCTGTTGCCAGCAGTGCTACGATGAACATTTCTACACATGGAGCAGCCTTGTTTGTAAAAGAGATTCCGTGAACCACTGTGCTTGTTCTTACCAAAGCTTTCACTTACTCTTGGAAACCTGGCTTGGAGCTGTCCTCCAAGCCATGCCAGGCAGCAGATGAATCATTTTGATAGGGTTCCTGAGCCAACATCAGTGAAAATCCGGACCCCACAGAGTAGGCCGCCTGGCCGGCCTCTTGCCGGTCCTTCTGGGGAATGGAGGCACCCCTGAATCATTTTCTGTAATGCCAAAGGAAATCCCCAGATAAGACCGACACCCTCATGCCTCACAGAAGGCGCTCCCCGACTCCCACGGAGATAAACAGATGAGTGCTTTCTTAATCAGAATTCACGGTTTTCCATGGCCCTCGAGCGCTGCCAAAAAATCTCTCTGGGCTCATTGCTGCTGCTACTGCAGCCAGATTCTGTGCTTCCTAGAAAATCGTCATCCCTTTTACTGTTTATTCTTGGGGTGGATTATTAGTTCCCAAAAACTAGTGTAGTGATAAAGGTAGTTTTTCAGTAAATCTCAGGGAACTCCTACATGACGGGGAGAAGATGTTCTTCATTTTATGTTTTCTATTTGCTTTTAAGGTGCCAGAGACTAGGAAACCATAGTTCCATTTTTAGATAGTGATAAAAGCCAGTGATAGACAATTCTAGAGAACCCCATGCTGCTTTACAATCATTAGCATTAATTTGCTAAAAAGTCAGGATAGTGGCTGGATAGACAGAGAGGAGGAGAGCCATTTGCTCATTATACATTGAAGTGTACACATTTCTCATAGTTGTCATTTGCAGTCTTGATTTTTGCCACTTCTGTGAATCTGTGGTGCCATTAGTTTCCTACTATTTTTAATGACTGTTTAAAACATAGTTTCATCCTAATTAGTACCTTAAATAATAGGTTTGGCATGTTGGTTGTATTTTTCCTAAAGAATATTAAAATTAAAAATATTAAATATCAACTAAAATGTTATCAAGTCCTGAAGAGTGGCATAATTTGAACAATACCAAACTGGAGTGGGTTCCAGATGTCAGCATCTTCTTTTCTGTTTTTTGCCTGTGTTGGGTCTTCACTGCTGTGCTCAGGCTTTCTCTGGTTGCTGTGAGGAGGGGCTATTCTTCCTTGCCATGTGTGGGCTTCTCAGTGAGGTGGCTTTTCTTTTGGAGCACAGGCTCTAGGTCTCAGGCTTGAACAGTTGCAGCACGCGGGCTCAGTAGTGTGGTCCACGGGCTTGGTTGCTCCATGGCACAGTGGGCTTTTCCCAGGCCAGTCCTCTGCATTGTTAGGTGGATTCCTAACCACTGGACTACCAGGGAAGTCTGCCAGTGTCTTCTAAGGTTAACAAAGGCTTGGGAACTCTTTGATGGTCCAGTGATTAGGACTTGGTGCATTCTTTGCTCTGGGTTTGATCCCTGGTTAGTGAACTAAGATTCCACAAGCCTTGTGGCACAGCCGAAATACATACATACATACATAAATAAATAAAAATAAGGTTTTAAATAAGGTTTGTGGATGCTAAGTTGCTTTAGTCGTGTCCAAGTCTTTATGATCCTATGAACTATAGCTCAACAGGCTCTTCAGTCCATGGGATTCTCCAGGCAAGAATACTGAAGTGGGTTGCCATGCCCTCCTCCAGGGGATTTTCCTGACCCAGGGATCGAACCCAAGTCTCCTCCACTGCAGGCGGACTCTTCATCCACTGAGCCAGCTGGGAAGCCCAAATAAGGTTTAATAAGGTTAAAATAAGGTTAAGTCAAGTAAGGCTGAATACTGTTTAGACCTTGAAGCATTGCAGTGTCTATTTGCATTTTTATGTATTTTATGTACCATGGATCTAGACATTGAAGGCTGGGAAAGACAGAGAGACAACCTACTTTAGAAAGGCAGGGTAGCTAATTGGAAAAAGCATGCGCTTTGGAGTCATTCTTACTTATAAATCTTGGTGGCATTAGACAAGGTTCTTCATTTGTAAAGTTGGCATATTAAGAACCACTTTACAAAGTGGGATAAAGTTGAAATGAGATAATAAACATAGATGCCCACTGCAGGGAAGGTGGCCATACCCACTGGTGGCAGCAAGAGCAGATGTGGTAATCACCCAAGAACAGACACATCCAGCCAATGGCAAGGTGGACATACCTGTCCCAGCAGGGCCTTCTCAAGATTAAATGTGAAACCAGCAGCCTCTAAAAGAGATTTGAAGTCACGGGAGGAGTCCTGCTCCCAAGGCTTAAGATAAGAAAAGAAAATAGGACACAATCATAAACCCATCAGGAGATGCTTGGGAGGCACCCTGCCTTCCAAAGCTTCCTTTGGATTACTGGAAGCAGGAGACCTTCTTGCTAATGCCCAGGGTTCTGAGCTCATGTGAGAATCCACAGATGAACTAGAAAATGCGGTGCTATCGTTTGATATTACTGGGCATCTCTCCTGCAAAAGGGAAAGACAGAGTCCAGTGTGGAAATATTTAAATGGGAAAAAGCAGTAGAGCTTCACAGTAAAGAGTGCGGGCTCTAGACCTGATGCCTGGATTTGAATCTTGCTTCCACCAGCTACTAGCTAGCCCTAGAACAGCAAGTGCAAATACCCCAGGGCAGAAATGTGGCTGGGTGTCAGGGGAGAGCAACAAGGCTGACGTGGCTGGAGTGGAGTGGACCAAGCACAGCAGGAGAGTTGCAGGATCATGAGCCCTACACCCCCCCAAGAAGAGGCACTTACAGAGACCATGATGGGAAATGGGTCCCCCACCTGTGGCTGGAGATGGGTGACACACATGAGGGTCAGTTGGAGTTACTGTAGGACCTTGAAATCCATTATAAGGGCCTTGACTAGTAGCCTGAGATGAGAAGATATTGAAGATCTATGAGCAGAGGTAGGTGTGATCCGACTTACCCTATTCTGCCAAGTTTATATTAGCCATAAGCCAGAGCTGGTCCCACCTGTTCATGGCAAATAGATGGGGAAAAAGTTGAAGCAGTGACAGATTTTATTTTCTTGGGCTCCAAAGTCACTGTGGATGGTAACCACAGCCATGAAATTAAAAGATGCTTGCTCCCTGGAAGAAAAGCCATGGCAAACCTAGACAGCGTATTAAAAAGCAAAGACATCACTTTGCTGACAAAGTTCTGTATAGTCAAAGCTATGATTTTTCCAGTAGTCAAGTCAGGATGTTAGAGTTAGACCGTAAAGAAGGCTGAGTGCTGAAGAATTAATGCTCTCAAACTGTGGTGCTGGAGAAGACTTCTGAGAGTCCCTTGAACAGCAAGGAGATCAAACCTGTCCATCCTAAAGGAAATCAACCCTAAATATTCATTGGAAGGACTGATGCTGAAGCTCCAATACTTTGGCAACCTGGTGGGAAGAGCCAACTCATTGGAAAAGATCCAGATGCTGGGAAAGATTGTGGGTAGGAGACAAGGGTGACAGAGGATGAGGTGGTTGGATGGCATCACCAACTCAATGAACATGAATTTGAGCAAACTCCGGGAGGTAGTGAGGAATGGAGAATCCTGGGGTGCTACAGTCCATGGGGTTGCAGAGTCAGACAGGACTTAGCTGAACAACAGCAAAGAGTCAGCAGGACTGAACAATAGCAACAACAACAATATCACAGAGCCAGGGTCTATTTCTCTAGGTCTAAAACAGAAATAGATGGGGAAACTGTTGAAACAGTGTCAGACTTTATTTTGGGGGGCTCCAAAATCACTGCAGATGGTGATTGCAGCCATGAAATTAAAAGATGCTTACTCCTTGGAAGAAAAGTTATGAGCAACCTAGATAGTATATTCAAAAGCAGAGACATTACTTTGCCGACTAAGGTCCGTCTAGCCAAGGCTATGGTTTTCCCAGTAGTCATGTATGGATGTGAGAGTTGGACTATGAAGAAGGCTGAGCGCCAAAGAATTGATGCTTTTGAACTGTGGTGTTGGAGAAGACTCTTGAGAGTCCCTTGGACTGCAAGGAGATCCAACCAGTCCATCCTGAAGGAGATCAGCCCTGGGATTTCTTTGGAAGGAATGATGCTAAAGCTGAAACTCCAGTACTTTGGCCACCTCATGCTAAGAGTTGACTCACTGGAAAAGACTCTGTTGCTGGGAGGGATTGGGGGCAGGAGGAGAAGGGGATGACAGAGGATGAGATGGCTGGATGGCATCACTGACTCGATGGACCTGAGTCTGAGTGAACTCCAGGATTTGGTGATGGACAGGGAGGCCTGGCGTGCTGTGATTCATGGGGTCGCAAAGAGTCGGACACGACTGAGTGACTGAACTGAACTGAACTGAAAACAGAAGTCGGGGCATGGTGGTTCTAATACTATAATAGCAATAATTGTGCAACTTTTTGTTCCTAAAAGGAAAAATATCATGGATTTTCTGGTCCCAATTAAGAGGGTTCACTGCAGAGTCTGGAAAGTAGAAACAGAGTGGAGCAGATGGCCTCAGAACATTGAGACCTGGCCTGAGTCCACCGTGGGATCTTGGGAGGAGCAAACGGAACCCATGGGAAAGCACGCTGGGCACACAGTAGGTCCTCGGAGCTCTTTGCCAGGACTAGCCGGTTTCTGAGTGTTATTAAATGGAGACTTCTTTCCTTGGTTTCAGGAAGTTGTCATGATAAACATTCCAGCTGGCAGCACCAGCAGACTGTGATAACCATATGAAATATGATTGTAGATTCATGAACACACTGATGGAGTGTGGCAGAATTTCAGACTCTCTTCACCCCATGTCAGTTTAAGTGCAGTGATATCTATTGTCTCTTTGAGCAAGGGGGTGGAAGAAACCAACAAAACTCAAGAAATTCGTGGGGGGTGGGGGAATCTCAGGCAGCCCCCTTGCCAGCCTCCGTTAGATTTTGCTGCTCTGCGCTGGTCCTCTGTCGTCCTCAACAGCCTCCACTTGGTGTGGGGTCTGCCCTCCCTGACCCCTGTGGGTGGGGTGGGACCGGGTGAGGGGATGTGAAGGTTCCACACCAGCTGAGCAACCACAGCCCTCACGGAAGATGCGCTCAGAGGGGGTGCTGAGAAAACAACTCTGCTTCCTGCAGAGACTTCAGAAGCCCACACCCTGTCTACCGCTGCACATTTTTGCAGCTGAAGGAGAAACTGTTGGAAATGGGAGTTTCCCTGATGTCACTGGGATGAGGCCGGTTGTGTTATTGGAAGACATCAGGGAGCTGGCTCAGGAAGGGCTGGGTGGGAAGTGACGTAACGCTGCACAAAGGCTATGGGCTCTTTGCGGAGGGAGGTCAGGTGGGGCCCCAGGGTTCCGAGTTGACCGAACTTTCACCTGTATTTCCAGCAATGGAAAGTTCTAGTCCTAAGACTAGAGCGGATGGGGAGTGGAGATTCAGAGAAAGGGATGAGCAGGGCAGGGAGAATTGTGTGAGGGTCTCTGAAATCTTCCTTTCTCCCCTCATCCCACCCTTCTCCATCCCCAAAGAAGAAAACCTTTGTCTTATTTACTCATCTTGGTGCTTCTTATTCCCAGTTTTATTCAATTCTGCTAGGGTAGGTGTGTTATCATCCCAGTGGGAGTCCTTTAAAGATGCCTGGAACACTGAAAGGAACCAGAGCTCCTTGGAAAAAAGAGTTGCTTTCTGATCAGAGGAAGAAAAGTCCAAGTTGATTCTACATGATTGTGCCAGAAAGCAGGGAAGCTAGCAACAGCTGGCCCGGGGACTTCCCTGGTGGTCCAGTCACTAAGACTCCATGCTACTAATGCAGGGTACTTGGGTTCGATGCCTGGTCAGGGAACTAGATCCCAAATGCTACAACTGAAGACCCCACTGTAGCACAACTAAGACTTGGCACAGCCAAATAAATTAAATGCAAAAAAAAAAAAAAAACCTGGCCCAGGAGCCAGGTGGAGAGTTCTACTGGCCAAAAATGAGAAATTTTTGGCATCAAAAAGAATAATGACTGCAATGTATTGAAAGGTGGCAAAAATAGAAAACTCAAAATTTATAATGATTTAAAAAACAAGCTCTTTATTGGTCACTATTAGAGGTTGTCTGGGTACCAATGAAAATTGATAAAAATGAGAACATCCCACCTTTCCTTCATGGACAGTATGTCATAGTAGCCAAAGATCTGGTAAGATAAAGTTCATCTTTACATCAAAATTCTCCCTACTAACAAGGAATAGCAGAACTAGAAAATCATGACTTTTGCAACCCCTGATAAGATAATGGATTTATAAATGATTATCAATGGATGCTAAAACTATCTAGTGAAAGGTTAACAGGGAATTTTAAAATAGGAAAGCTAAAACAACATGGTTCATAATCTGTATGAACTCTTGTATTTGTCTTCAGAGAAGTAGGAATAGATAGTTATAATAAGACATTTTGGAAATGATCTGGGAAATCTGAACTTTGGAACTGAGTATTAGAGCATATTAAGGGTTTATTGTTTATTTTGTTAAAGGTGATAGTGGCATTACGGTTATGTCCTTTATTTTTATTTTATCTTATATCTTTTGGCCACACTGTACTGCATGTGGGTGTTTATATTCTGACCCGAGACTGAGCCCATGCCCACTGCATTGGAAGCACAGAGTCGTAACCTCTGGACCACCAGGGAAGCTCAGGTTATGTCTTTTAAAATGTGCTTATCTGTTAACGGCACATATGTAAGTTTTTGTGGGTAAAGTCATATGTCTTCTGGTTATTTTAAAAATGCTCAGAGCAAAAAAGTGTAGGGGATGGATGAAACCAGATTGATTAAAATGTTGATTATTATTGAAAGTAGATGGTGAGGATGTAGGAGTTCATTATATTCTTTTCTCTGCTTCTTATAAGTTGAAAAGTTCTAGAATTTAATTTTAACTAAATGACTTTTTGCTATATTTATAAATAATATATAATACTATACTTAATTATACAGTTGAAATATATATTTTCTATAATAAAAATTATAATGATTCTTAACATTTCAGAAGCTATTTATATTTTTAATGCCTGGGAAAGGTAACATGCGAATTGGTTTATCAGGTGAAGGTGCATGAAATCATAGAAGGCAAAATACAAAGAAAATGGGCAAGAAGCTGGCAAGACACACACCCACGCCTGTGGGTACCAGGTTGTCCCTGGGTCTCCGGTGAGGAGTGTGGCTGGATCAAGGCCAGTGCAAAGGCACCAAATTCCTAAGGAAGGAGGGAGAGTTGGCAGGGCCATACCACCTAAAGAAAGCCTGAGGCTGGCTAGAGCATCTCCTGGGGCCTGCCAGTTTACCATCCAGACAGACCTCATTGGTGGGTCTCAGGGCTATTATATCTGGATGTACTAGGCCCTAAGAAGAAAGCCGAGCACCGAAGAACTGACTCTTTTGAACTGTGGTGTTGGAGAAGACTCTTGAGAGTCTCTTGGACTGCAAGGAGATCAGACCAGTCAATCTTAAAGGAAATCAATCCTGAATATTTAGGAAGGACTGATGCTGAAGCTGAAGTTCCAATACTTTGGCCACATGATGTGAAGAACTGACTCCTTAGAAAAGACCCTGATGCTGGGAAAAATTGAAGGCAGGAGGAAAAGGGGATGACGGAGGATGAGATGGTTGAATGGCATCACTGACTTGGTGGACATGAGTTTGAACAAGCTCTGGGGGTTGTGATAGCCAGGGAAGCCTGGTGTGCTGCTGTCCACGGGGTCTAAAAGAGATGGACACGACTGAATGACTGAGCTGAACGAAGGCCTTAAGATAATGAAGTGTTAGTCACTCAGTCGTGTTCGACTCTTTTCAACCCCGTGGACTGTAGCCCGCCAGGATTCTCTGTCCATGGGATTTCCCAGGCAAGAATATTGGAACGGGTTGCCATTTCCTCCTCCAGGGGATCTTCCCAACCCAGGGATCAAACCCAGTCTCCTGCACTGCAGGCAGATTCTTTATTGTCTGAGCCACCAGGGAAGCCCATAAGATGATGAAAGAAGATGAATAATCACAATTTCAGTTTGTTCATTTACAAGGAGCTGAATCATTAAGAATCAGATAACTGTGGCCACTGAATTGCATGTTACGGGGGACCAATATCCAGTGGGAGAAGGTGGTGGTGACTGGTTTCATCAGGCTGGGACACTTCCTAATACATCTGTCTCCACCAGAGTGGATACTGCCCATCAGTGGCACATCACTTCCTTAAGAGAACAGGGCCAAAAATATAGACACGTGCACTCCTGATTTCATCTGTTGTCGGAGTCCTCTCCTAGCCACCTAACCCTCTTCCTTTTTCCATATCTTTAATGAGGTCGTGGTTGAGCCAACCCCTCTGCTTAGAGGAATTTTTCCTTGTTATTTTATTTATTTATCTGGCTGCTTCAGGTCTTAATTGCAGCACATGGGATCTTTTCTTACAGCACACAGACTCTAGTTGTGGCTCAAGGGCTCCAGAGCACCTGGGCTCAGTAGTCGAAGCACACAGGCTTAGTTGCTCTGAGGCATGTGGGATCTTAGTTCCTCCATGAGGGATTAAACTTTCTACATCCCCAGCATTGCAAGGAGGATTCTTAACCACTGGACCACCAGGGAAGTCCCTTGTAACTTTGCTTTTATAACAGGTCTCAGAGGGCAAACCCTCTCCCCTCTCCAAGCTCTAATCAGATCATTCATGTTGCCCTTCTGGGTCTAGACAAGGATGGTACTAAAATTTAACTGTACCCATGATTTTTTAGCCTAACATTAAAGAAAATGGGCTCTGGAGCCACATAGGGACTGTATTGCAAGCCTACCTCGGCAGTTAAGGTGTGACCTTAAGCAAATAGCCCTTCTGAGACTTGGTTTCTTGGAACTTCCCTGATGGTGAAGTGGTTGAAACTCTGCGCTTTCACTCCAGGGGGCACAGGTTCCATCCCTGATCAGAGAACTATCCCACAAGCCATGCAGTCAGAAACAAAACAAAAATATGTGGTTTCTTCAAAATGCATACCTCAACATTATTGTAAAAAATGGATTAAATAGAGCATTTGCTAAAATGCCTGCCACCTAGTAGGTTCTTAATAAATGATAGCTTTCATGCAATGACAGCTTTCAACAACAATGATAGTTGTTGTGTTATAACTGCTACCACATAAAGAGTTGACCCTGGCCTTAGTTTTGTTCACAGAGGCTAAACTAAATGCCCAAACTAGGAATCCTGGATCTGCCTTCACACACTCTCCAAATGCAAATCTGGTGCATTTCCCGATGGAATTAAGTGCGACCAAGCTGTGGAATACAGGCTAATCCTATAAACAAGGTATATTTGACAGGTCCACTCTGCTTGTTTCTCTAATCTAGCAACTCCAGGTGGCTGCAGAGGGTAGGAAGGGGTATGAGAAAGGAATGGAAATGGTTAACCTCAACCACAGTGTCCAATCACCACACTTGGAGTTAGTTTGTAAGATCACACCCCTTCTTGTTCCCCAGCAACTTGCATCCCTGTGTATCCTAAAATCCCACCATACAGCTGTCTCCTCCCCCAATAGTCTTCTTGGCAAGATGGTATTAATGACTGACAACGCTTAGTGGGTCACGCTCAAAGGGACAATTGCTTTTGAGCTCAGCATAAAGCTCTAACTTAGTTCAAAATAATAAATGTGTAATGATTTGTGTCAGAAGAATCCCCGAGTGCCTGGCACCTAGTAGGTGCTCAATAAATATTTGCTAAGTGATTAATGGGGGGAATTTCAGGCAGTGGAGTGCATGGCTGAGGGACATCCTTTAGTCCTGGGGACTTTCCTAGGACCATTCCTATCACTCTATGGAGGGTGGTTTCCTGTTCCAGTTACTCAGAAGGCCAGCCCTTAGGAAGGGCACCAGACCAGCATTTCTTTAAGGGTTGAGGCTGTAGGAGCTGAGGTTTCCTGCTCCACGGCCTTTAGAGCCATTAAAGTTTCGCTTCGGTGGATGGCTTCCCAGTGGGAGTGATAGAAAGCTCACCACTTAAGTCACTTAGGCTTTGGCTGCCCATGCCTGAAAAAAATGCCCTTGGGACTGATCCTGAAGTGCCTGAGGATAAGTTAAATGGCTTAATAGATCCTGGCAGCTTGAGAAGGGACTAATGGTCCCAAGTTAATTGGGTACACAGAGTGAAGATGAATCTCTGAAAAGGTATTTCAGATTTGCCTGTTCAGCTCTCACTGGCTTCAGAGCAGCACATTGCATGACCCCAAACTGATGCTGATTATTAATGAAGTATAAATGCTTGGAGATTAATATTTGCACCGACTCCATATTCCTTATCCTCTTGTTCGCCCCTTCTGCAAACATGGAGTGAGTGCCTACTGTGTGCCACGCATTGGGCCAGGGTGTAGAGATAGATGATGTCACTATCTCTGGCCCCCTGAACCTTGATTCTAGAAGGCAGAGGATGAGACTAAGAAACAAAGAGATGGGTGCCTTGTTAGGTGCAGATCCAAGAGAGGTGCAAAGGAAGGAGGAAGGGTGGTCCTGCCTGGGGTGGGAGATGGCAGCAAGGCTACCTGGTTGTGTGGGGACTGGAGGAACAAGGTGGAGACGAGAGAGGGCTTCTGCCAGGGGTAGCAGTGCACCCACAGAGGCTGAGCACTTGACTCTCTAGGGGTGAGGACTTGCAGGGGGCACATGTGAGCCGAGGGAGGGAGTGCAACCTGGAAAGATGGACCGGAGGGCTGCAGAGGAGTCTCAGGTGGGACTGTCACCAGAGGACTGGGACCCGGATGTGCCACGCGCTCAGCTTTGCATTGCAAAAAAGACACGGACCAGAGTGTGCAGATCTTACCTGAGTGGAGGTGAGACTAAAACCAGGGAACCCCCTTACAAGGGTCAAGGATGTGAAACAGGTTCTGAAGCAGTGTTGCAATTCCTCCTGGTCTCTCTGAGCTCGCTTAACCTCTTTAAGCGCCTTCTTCAAGGTGAGGAATGCATGATAAGTAGAGGCATATCTCAGACGCTTTGGTTGCAATATTGAACCGGCTCAGGCAAAAGAACTGATGGGAAATCTCATGTTTTGGGGAATCCTCCGGGCGGTGGGAATGCTTGCTGCAGGGAGGCTCCTCCGTATCTCCCTCATTTCTGCTCCCAGCTGAACGTTAGTGCTTTCCTGCATGTTCCCTTACTCTGCATGGCGTGCAAGCGTGGCCACTGCCACGACCACACCAGATCTCAGCGCTTCCCCACCAGGAGTGCCTGCAACTCTGCTTTTAGTTCCACTTTAAATCCACTGAGGAGCAAGGGACGAGACACTGGAAAACAGTGATAGCTTCCACTCCAAACCCAGGGTTGTATCCTGAAAAGGAGCATTTTCTGAAAGTATGGGTGCATCACAGTGCAATTCCCAGAAAAAGAATAGAGATGCTGGGCAGATAACCATTAGGGCAACTTTACAAAAATACTTTATAGATACAAAGCACCCTGCAAATAGAAGACTTCACTCACTCTTTGAGAGTGGGACTTCTTTGAACTCATTTCTAGTTGCAGTGTGTAGAGTAGATACTGATACATTATAATACTGATTATAATAGGGACTTCATAAAAAATTTGTGGTTTTTCGGTCGCTGAGTCGTGTCCTTCTCTTGTGACTCCACGGATTGTAGCCCTCCAGGCTCCTCTGTCCAGGGAATTCTCCAGGAAGAATACTGGAGTGGGTTGCCATTTCCTTCTCCAAGGGATCTTCCCGATACAGGGATCAAACCTGTGTCTCCTGCATTGGCAGTTTGGTTCAGTTCAGTCACTCAGTCATGTCTGACTCTTTGAGACCCCACAGACTGCAGCATGCCAGGCTTCCCTGGCCATCACCAACTCCAAGAGTTTGCTCAAACTCATGTCCATCAAATCCGTGATGCCATCCAACCATCTCATCCTCTGTCATCCCCTTCTCCTCCCATCTTCCATCTTTCCCAGTATCAGGGTCTTTTCCAATGAGTCAGTTCTTCACATCAGGTGGCCAAAATATTGGAGTTTCAGCTTCAGCATCAGTCCTTCCAATGAATATTCAGGACTGATTTCCTTTAGGATGGACTGGTTGGATCTCCTTGCAGTCCAAGGGACTCTCAAGAGTCTTCTCCAACACCACAGTTCAAAAGCATCAATTCTTTGGTGCTCAGCTTTCTTTAGAGTCTAACTTTCACATCCATACCTGATTACTGGGAAAACCATAGCTTGACTAGATGGATCTTTGTCAGCAAAGTAATGTCTCTGCTTTTTAACATGCTGTCTAGGTTGGTCATAACTTTTTTTCCAAGGAGCAAGCCTCTTAATTTTCTGGCTGCAGTCACCATCTTCAGTAATTTTGGAGCCCAAGAAAATAAAGTCTGTCACTATTTCCATTGTTTCCCCATCTATTTGCCATGAAGTGATGGGACTGGATGCCGTGATCTTAGTTTTTTGAATGTTAAGTTTTAAGTCAGCCTTTTCACTCTCCTCTTTCACTTTCATCAAGAGATTCTTTAGTTCCTCTTCACTTTATGCCATAAGGGTGGTGTCATCTGCATGTCTGAGGTGATTGATATTTCTCCTGGCAGTCTTGATTCCAGCTTGTGCTTCATCCAGCCCAGCATTTCGCATGGTATACTCTGCATAGAAGTTAAATAAGCAGGGTGACAATATACAGCCTTGACATACTCCTTTCCCAATTTGAAACCAGTCTGTTCCATGTCCGGTTCTAACTGTTGCTTCCTGACCTGCATACAGATTTCTCAGGAGGCAGGTCAGGTGGTCTGGTATTCCCATCTCTTGAAGAATTTTCCACAGTTTATTGTGACCCACACAGTCAAAGTCTTTGGCATAGTCAATAAAGCAGAAGTAGATGTTTTTCTGGAACTCTCTTGCACTGGCAAGCAGGTTCGTTGCCATCTGAGCCACCATGGAAGCCCTGATTAAAAAATGGTATGGGGTTATCAGATACCATAGATGGAGTTAGGAAAGTTATCAGACCGCATACACACAGGGGAGTCACACTTCATCGGGAATCAAACCTCAAGTGCACATGCACTGTGGAAATGACATGTAGTCGAAATAATCCTTAAAACACTCCTCCCTCCCCCCAACCTAGGGAGACACCATATTGAAATACCACTGACCATCTCGCAGTAAGTTTGACAGAACTGTTTGCCCTCCAAGTCGGAACAGATCACTGTTTCCTTTGATTGAGCACCAGATGGCTTTTATTTAAGAGTGATGCTTTCTGAAAAAACAACGAGTCCCACTCAGCAAGGTGAGATGCCCAGGACAGGACAGCAGACGCCCTTTGTCCATTTCACGCTCTCTCCGGGTGTGCTCACTGTTGTTGCAGAGCACAGGCTCTAGGGCAATGGTTTTAGAAGTTGTGGCATGTGGGCTCAGTAGCTGTGGCTCCCAGGCTCTAGAGCACAAGCTCAGTAGTTGTGGTGCATGGGCTTCGTTGCCCTGCAGCATGTGGGATCTTCCTGGGTGAGGGATCCAACCTGTGTCTCCTGCATAGGCAGGCAGATTCTTTACCACTAAGCCACCAGGGAAGCCCTTAGATGTGCTCACGGAATGCAATGGCAGGTGGAATTGCTTGCCTGATGTCACTGCTATTTTTATTATTCTCAGTATTACTGAGAATTGCTGAACAAATGTAGTTAAAATTATGTAAGTCTACTAAGTTTTCTCATTTGTTTGCTTGTTCATATACAGTCTGGTGTCCATCTACTAGGATGGATATTCAATGAGTTTGAAAGTGCGTCTGCCCTGTTCACTATAGACTCTCCTAGCATCGTTTAGTGAGACTTCAATAAGTACTTGTTGAAGGAGTGATCTTATTGCTCCAGACACCTTGCTTGGTACTGAAGGGGTGGGTGTGGAGTGGGTGGAGGGATAGAAAGACCAGTGAAACTGGCCTTTCCCTTGGGGGCATGGTCAATCTAATAAAGTTCATCTGAACTATGAAGTGCCTGAAAAGACATAAAAAGGCAATAGTACCAAGCAGGAAGTGTTCACTGTCAGTGAATAATAGAAGGAAAAGTTCTGGTGGACTCTTACAGGAAGTAGGACCTATCTCTAAGGACTGTCTTCCTGCCTTTCTACTCAACTCCATCCTGTTTGCTTCTCCATTCATCCAGAGAGGTGTCAGTTTTGCATCCTGGAGCAAGTTCAAGCCCAAGGATTTACTTCAAACATATGCTGGTGCCTGGAGCCTGCTCAGGCAGGGAGGAATTCTCACACTGGCTGGTGATCTGTTAATATCAAATATCAGATTTCTCTTATCTGAGTTGACAAAGCCTGTCATTGCAAGGACTAGTTGTGATAATGAGGTCTTAATTTGGTGACCTCCTGGGGTAAGGAGGTCTTACCTTCCTCCCCCACCATGGCACATCCCTACTTTGTGAGGAAGAACCTCGGGCTGTCCGACTGCCCGTGTGAGTTTACAACCCCTAATTCCGGAGGAGAGCTTCTGGGGACAGCCCCACCTCTGTCCTCACAAACCTGCCCATCTGCTCACAGATCCTCTTCTGCTTTCAAAGGCAAGACTGCGTGACCTGCTCTGATCTGGGAAGAGTTTCTGTGCTGGTGGCTTTAGACTCATGTCCTGATGGGGACCAAGTAACTGGGATCCTGGGTGAGTACAAGGGTGGCCAGGTGTTCACTCTCTAGAAGGAGGAGTTACTTGCTTTACGCGAGGGCCAGGTCACTTACAGCCCATGTGGAACACAAAATTTATTTTATTTAATTGCAGAAAAATTAGAAAGTATGCATATGTAACCACTGTACACAGGTGCATTTTTTTATTCTCTTAATCTCTGTTTATAAATATACAAACACAAAAAATAAGATAGTGTCATTTTGTAACCTGCTCTGTTTTTACTTTTACCATATCACAGACTCTTTTGATGTGGAGAAATACAGATTTGCCATGTTATTTTTAACGGTTACATAATATTGTGCCATCATTTAATAGCATCCTATCATTGGGTATTTCACTGTTTGGCATTTGGGGGCTATTATTAATAGGCAGTGCTGTAATAAATCGTTTTGTCCAGCCTATGACACTCTTATTTGATAATTTCCTTAAAAGAAGTTCCTAGAAATAATATTGTAGAAATAAAGGGTAGGCACATTGTAATGTTGGATCAATTTATATCCTGCCGGGATAGATTACAGGGCCACCAGTGAGGCACATATGTTGTTTCTGTCTTTACTACTCTGAGCTCTTTTGTCTTTTATACATATGTATATCTATAATATATGTATATAATATATAGTATATATTATTATATGTGCTATTAATACATATATTGTATGTATGTATTATATAGTATAAAATGTATATTATATATGATTATATATATTTTTTGACTGTGCTAGGTCTTAGTTGCTGCCAAGGGCTTTCTCTAGTCGCTACAAGCAGGGGATGCTCTCTAGTTGTGCCTGGACTTCTCACCATGGTGGCTTCTCTTGTGTGGAGTGCAGGTTCCAGGGCCGTGGACTCAGTAGTTGCCGCTCACAGGCTCTCAAGCGCAGGCTCGATAGTTGCGGTAGGTGGGCTTTGCTGCTCCGTGGCACCTGGGATCTTCCCGTATCAGGGATCGGCCTCGTGTTTCCTGTGCCGGCAGATGGGTTCTTTACCACTGAGCCATCAGGGAAGCGCAGCTCTTGTGTCTTGCATCGCTTTTTACTTCTCTTGAGTTCGGCCATTTTTTCATACGATGAATGTTTCTTTAACTCTTCTTTTGGGGATTGCCCATTTTCGGGAGAATTTTTAAATTAATTTGATTTATTTATATATTTATGTCTTTGTTGCTGTGCCCCAGCTTTCTCTGGCCGTGGTGCGTGGGGGCTACTCTCTAGTTGCAGTGCAGGGGTTTCTCATTGCGATGACTTCTATTGTTGTGGCGCATGGGTTCAAGGACATGCGAGCTCAGTAGTGGTGGTGCAAGGGCTTAGCAGCCTCATGGCATGTGGAATTTTCCAGGAACAGGGATCGAACCCGTGTCCCCTGCATTGGCAAGGTGGATTCTTAACCACTGGACAACCAGGGAAGTCCCTGCGAAAGATTTTTAAATGCAAAGCAAAGTGACTCCAATTTATATGGTCAGACAATTTGAAGTCTGTTGTTTTACTAACGCCCACCTTTTCTTTCCTGTATTTTTCACCTCTTCTGTCTGATCCATGTTGTTCCCACCCCCATCCCCCATCACTGCGCATTCTACATTGGGTTCCCATCCCCTGGCCTATGCCTGCTGTGGCCCATGGCCAGAATGACACACCACCCCCATCTCCATCCCCAAACTGCTTCAGGCATCCCTCAGGACAAGATTTGGTCCATATTTCAATCTTATTAACGCTGATTAAGCCTGGACTGAGCTGAGCATGAAGGGGCTAAAAATGAATGAAACAGGGACTTCTCTGGCAGTTCAGTGGTTAAGACTCTGTGCTTCCAGTTCTAGAGCTGTGGATTCGATCCCTGGTCAGAAAGCTAAGATCCTACATGCCTCCAGGCCAAGAAACCAAAATATAAAAACAGAAAAAATATTGTAACAAATTCGATAAAGACTTTACATAAAAATGAATGAAACACAATTGTTATTCTCAGGAGCTGAGCATCTATTAGGAGAGTCAGACAAACCACACATCACTGATGCAAGGCAGACTCTGAGAGGTCCACTGATAGCAATGAAACAGATCTGAAAGAGGAGATTCTAATTTCCACTCTCAGATCTCAGATGATTTCTTAAAGAAATTGAGGTTTGAGGGTAAAGGTATTTTCGCAGTACAGTCTAATAACAAGAGCAACCACTTACTAAATAACTGCCATGTGTCAGGTTGGGACATATGTTATCATTAATTCTTTTAACAGCTACACACGGTAGGCATTATTCTATTTTACAGCTGAGGAAAGAAGGGCTCAGCGAGATTTAACAACCCGCCCAAGGCTGTTGGGTTGTGTTAGAGTGGGGATTTGAACCCAGGTCTTTCAACATTGTTTTGTCCTCTTCCAGTTACTCTTTGAGCAAAAGTTGTAGGATTGAGATTATGTAGAGCACAGGATTCTTGGGGGATCTTGAGCTGGGCCATGTCTCTTGTCCCTACTGCCATCAAGGCTCAATTCAGATATCACCTCCTCCAGGAAGCCTTCCCTGATTTCCTCAGGTTACCTGGATGTCACCCATATGCCTCCCTTCAATACACACATTTGTAGGTGTGACCATGTGTCTTCTTTTCTCATGGATTTACTCACCAAACATGAATTGCCTACTCATTGGTTTCTGCCCATTGGATGGTAAGTTCCTTGAGGGTGGGGCTGCATCTGGTTGTCTTCGCATTCCCAGTTTGTAAGAGAATGACAGAGTCACAGGGGCACTGCATGTGGAGAAGAGGGAATGAGTAGGCTTGAGGCATCTTGGCAGGATTTGGCAACAGGTCATGGGTGGTAGGTAGATGAGAGCTTCCCTGGTGGCTCAGCGGTAAAGAATCTGCCTGCAATGTAGGAGCCACAGGAAATGCGGGTTCAATCCCTGGGTTGGGAAGATCGCTTGGAGGAGGGCATGGCGACCCACTCCAGTATTCTTGCCTGGAGAACCCCATGGACAGAGGAGCCCGGCGGGCTATAGTCCATAGGGTTGCAAAGAGTCAGACATGACTGAAGCGACTTAGCATGCATGCATGCATGTGTGCACGCAGGGATGGAAGAAAGCTCTTGGTTGCAGCGTTATGGGGAAGAGGGACGTGGAAGGAGGAGCAGGATGACTGGATGGTCCCCAACCCTCCCACAGGGGTAAGGAGTCCAGGATCAGGGAGGTGAAGCCATTGGTTTTATTTGTGTGTGTTGCTGCTTGGGGTTTTCTCTGGTTGCAGCGAGCGTGGGCTTCTCTCTAGTTGCCGTGGCTTTTCTTATTGTGGAGCACGGGCTCTAGAGTGTGCGGGCCTCAGTAGTCGCAGCTCCTGGGCTCTCGAGTGTAGGCTCAGTAGTTGCGGCACGCCAGCTTAGTAGCTCCAAGGCATGTGGGATCTTCCCAGACCAGGGATCGAACTGCATTTGGCAGGCAGATTCTTTACCACTGAACCACCAGGGAAGATCCTGTTTTGGTTTTATAATTATTTTTTAAATTAAAAAAAAAATTTTTTGGTAGTGCCCCGAGGCTTGTGGGATCTTAGTTCCCCCACCAGGAACTGAACCTGTGTCCCCTGCAGTGGAAGTCCAGAGTCCTAACCACCAGACCGCTGGGAAATTCCAAGGTGAGGCCATCTGGAGTTCGTGAGTCTAATGGCATCGAGGACCCATGATAAAAGTAATGTGGGTCTGTGGGTGAACTCCTTGCCTCTGGTCTGAAACTGTCTGGGTCCAAGTTCCAGCTCTACCACCTGACCCCCTTCGTACCCCTGGCAATGTGGAGACCTGTCTGTGTCTCAGTTTTCCTCATTTCTAAACAAGGCTTTAATCCTACTCCGAGGCTGGGGGAGGGTGGAGCGGAGGCCATGTGGGACCAGGGCTCACAGCATCGTCCTCCCAGCACCTTGAGTTCTGCCTCAGGTGCAGAGTGTAAGCAGAGTGTGCACTTGTACGGGGCTTGAACCGGCTCAGCTTGAGGCTGAGCTTGTGTTGCTAAAAGGTCTGTAGCCAAGGTATGTGTTTGTTTGTTTAAGGTTTTGGGTTCTGGAATCACAAGTCCTGGGTCAAATCTCTGCCCCAAACTTACTCCTGTGGAATCTTGAGTTTGTTATCTAACCACTCTTAGCTTCAGATTTTTTTCCATATAAAACAGGGATGATAATAACAATAGTATGTGCCTCATAAAGCAGGTCTATCCCTGGTGACTCAGATGGTAAAGAATCTGCCTGCAATGCAGGAGATTCAGGTTCGATCCCTGGGTTGGAAAGATCCCCTGGAGGAGGGCATAGCTACCCACTCCAGCATTCTTGCCTGGAGAATCCCATGGACAGAGGAACCTGGTGAGCCACAGTCCATGGGATCGCAAAGAGTTGGACATGAGTGAGCGACTTTCACATTCACAGTGTTGCTTGTGAGAGTTCGTGGAGATATTAGTACTATATGACTTCTCATTAAACGTGCACATTTCTCTGTGAGTCCCCTTGTGCTCTGACTTCTGTATGGGAAACTGATGACTGCTCCCCTCCCCACTGCCCACCCCTCTTCCCATGGACACAGATCTCACCGCTGCTCCTCAAGGTGACTTTCATCTTGGGGCCTGTGCATCTACTGGTCCCTTGCCTGAGTTTTTCTCCCCTGAGGTCTTTGCCGATTTTTTTTTTTTTTTAATTATCTACTTAGCTGTACTGGGTCTTAGTTGTGGCTCACACTTTTAGCTGTGGCATGTGGGATCTAGTTTCCAAACCAGGGATCAAACCCAGGCCCCTTGCATTTGGGAGCTAGGAGTCTTAGCCACTGGACTGCCAAGGAAGTCCCAGTGTTTGCCAATCTTCCTCCCTCACTTCATCAAGTCTGCTCAGAGTCATCCCCTTCTCGGAGCAGTTTCCCCGGATGTCCCCACCGCACTTGTTTCCCTCCAGCCTACCCTGTCACTCCCTCTCCTTTACTATTTTTCTTTCTTGACTAGCCCTTACTTCATGCAATATTCACATTTATTACTGTGTTGTCTCTCTCTCTCTCCTGGAATGTAAGCTTCACGAACATAGGGACCTGGTCTGTCTCCTAGAAAAGCAATCAGCACAGAGTAGGTGTTTAATAAATGCTTGTGGAATGGACATGTGAAAAAACAAATTTCTTAGCACCCACTAAGACGGTAACCGATTAAATGTTGGCTATTGTGCCTCTCAACATTGTCGCTACTCCTACAGAAAATCAGAGTTATTTGGGTTAGGGCAAGAACTCTAGAGGATAGTGCGTGGTTTCAGATTCCAGCTCTGCCTTTTTCTACCCATACAGCTAACTCTATGTTCCCTGGCCGTCACCTTCCTGGTGTTGTGAGGAGCAGATAGGTCAATGGTGTGAGACCCTAGGGTAGCTTGTGGGTAGAGGAGGCATGTCAGTCATTGTTATCATGGTGTCCACGGTTCACACTCGGCCACATTCACCCGAACACTCAGGTTTTCAGAAAAACAGATGCCAAACTACGTTTCTCCTCTTTTCTACACTGTACATTTTGGTTTTACTTTTTTTTTTTTTCAATGGAGGTAAATTCAAATAACCTTTGGATGTGAATACTTCAGTGGCATTTGGTACATTCATAATGTTGTGCAACCATCGACTCTACAGAGTTTCAAAAGGTCTGAGTCATTTTAAAAGGAAACCGTATATCTGTTAAGAAAGCACTCCCCAGGCCTCTCTCCCTCCAGATCCTGGAGACCACGGATCTATTTTCTGTTTCTATGTGCTTACCTCTTCCACATAAGATATCATATAAATGGAATCATAGACTAGATGACATTTTGTATCTGGCTTCTTTCACTTAGCATAATGTTTCCAAGGTTCATCCACATTGTAGCAGGTACTGATACTTTGTTCCTTTTGATGGCTGAATACTATTCCAGTGAAAGGATAGAAGATATTTTGTTTTTGCCATTCTTCCATGGATGGACGTTTGGGTTGTTTCTGCTTTTCGGCTATCTATGGACATGTGTATACAATAATCTGTTTGAATCCCTGTTTTCAGTTCTTTGGGGGACTGTATCTAGGAGTGGAATTGCTGGATCATATAGCAACTCTGTATTTACCTTTTTGAGAGACTGTCAGACCATTTTCCAAAGCAGCTGCACCATTTCACATTCCCGCCATCAATGGATGAGGGCTCCAGTTTCTCTACCAACACACATCTCACCAACACTCCCCTTCTGACTTTTTGATGATAGCCATCCTAGGGGGTATGGAGTTGTATCTTGCTGTGGCTTTGATTTGCATCTTCCTATTGATGAATGACGCTGAACATCTTTTCCTTCACTTTGTGTTGTTGCACCAGAGGTAGGACTTGACTCAGTTGTCTGGTCTGAGGTTGTGCTTCATTGGAAAATGCACTGGAGACTGTGATTCTTCCCCTTGGTTTCCCCTTCATCATCAGGGTATGAGACTGGTTTTCTGGGTCCTGTTTTGCTTTCATGTGTGGCAGAGGAATTGGAGCCCAACCTCCTCTGCTAAACTGGGCCATCAGACCCCTGACTCAGAGTGTGGGCAAGTGAGAAGGAGGAGTAGCTGGGTGCAGACTCCGAAAACAGATTATGCGTGTTCTAAGTCTGGAATATATGGGGAAAGAGGCTGTTGTTAAGTCAGCTTTATCTTATATCCTTTTGAGGGTATTGCTAGAGCCTTATTGAGAAGTAAATTAAATTCCACTCTGATACAAGCTGTTTTCCCATTGCCTAATATATCAATAAGGAAATTTCTGGAATTGTGTATGGGTATTCATATTCCTATGGGAAAATCAAAGATCTCAGTACCCCTGATTGTTTATGGAAATGTTTTAAGTTATTTTAATTTTATTACAAGTATTATTGGAGTAGTGGTTCTGCTCTAAGATTTCATAAGTGCTTTTAAAAATCATAAATGTTTCCACCTCCAAATATATTGTTATTTTGGTGGAAAAAAATAGTATATTCTACATGAGAATTATTAAAAATATTAATTGAAAGAAATATTCTACTTTATTATCTTAACTTTCAGAGATTATTTTTTGAAAATATATTTAATCATTGAGGAATATTTACAGTATATTACAGAAATCGTCATAGACTCTAAATGGATGTAAGGAAGCTCTATTGATTGATCTTCCTAGGCTTAATGAGACTTCCCTGGTGGCTCAGATGGTAAAGCGTCTGTCTACAATGCAGGAGACCAGGGTTCGAGCCCTGGGTTGGGAAGATCCCCTGGAGAAGAAAATGGCAACCCACTCCAGTACTATTGCCTGGAAAATCCCATGGACAGAGGAGCCTGGTAGGCTACAGTCTATGGGGTCGCAAAGAGTCAGACACAACTGAGGCTTAATGAGAAATGAGAAAAGCCTGGCTCTACATCATTTCTATGACTTTGGGCTGAATGAGTCACTGCCTGTCTCTGTGCCTTTGTTTTTGCCTGTAACTAGGCTTAATAATAGTAACTGACTCAGGGGTTGTTGTGAAGATTAGATGAGTTACTATATGAAAGCCAGCACTCAGTCAGGGTGTGCAATTATTGTCCCCAGCATTCTGAATTTCAGCTTCAGCTAGCCACGGCCCATCAAGCTCAGGTTTGTCCTGCTCAGCTCCCCAGCCTCCTTCAAGTTCTTTAAGGCCATCTTCCATTGAACTACATAGGGACTCTCTTATCTGTTGTTTGGCTGTCTTCAAAGCAAAAAAAGAGTGTGGTCTCAGTTCATAGCTCCTATTGTGTCAAAGCAAAACTTTGATGAAACTCATTGAACAATGTGCAGCTCTGATCATCAGACATGGGGCCAGGAACACGGAATGGGAGAGGTAGAATGTGAAAGGCCAGTGTAGTCCCCTGGACCACAGCTGCCTGGGCACGATAGGCAGAAAGGAAAATCCACTTCCCCCTCTATCTCACACCCCCCACACCACCTCTGAATCCTGCCCCGCCTTTCACTGGACCTCAGTCCCCTTGGCATGAGGGTTGGCCAACCTCACCTCTACCCTCCAGAAATGCTTCTGGGACTCTACCTGGAACCTGTCCTAACAATGGCTCCCTGGGCCACACCTGTGCTTCCTTCAGCTCCCCTGATTCTCTCACACCCTCCCTTCAAGCCTTAGAAATCCTAGGCAGGAAATCTCTTTCTTTGGGGAAGAGAAGAAAGTCCCTTTGAACTTCTGCGTTTATCATTCATTTCACAGTCTGCTTTGCAGCCCCAGTGAGCAAAAATTGTTTTAGCTGCCAGAGAACATTCTAGCCAGGAGAGGAAGCTGGGCAATGGATGGAGAGTGAAGATGAGGGTGGGGATGCAAACCACAGCAGCATCACCAGTTCTGGTCTCAAGAGCACATCTGGGGCACTTGGCTAGAGCCATCCATGCTCTGGGCGGGACAGGTCAACCACTTCTGGATAATCCTTTCATCCAGCAGCAGGAGCTCTAAGTCTCCATCCAAATGCTTGCACACTTGTAGCCACATCCTCATCTGAGGAGCAGGTGAATGAATGCATTCTGTGATCAGCACAGTGTCCTGCTGGCTCTGATTAGCTTCGTGAGCTCTTCAAGCTCAGACTTTTCCAATGACCCACCCATGAGAGTGCAGCCCAGTCTCTTAATTCAGGGGATACCCTTGGAGATCTGGCCTGGAGAACCCCAGCCCAAGGCAGGCAGGAAGATCCATGGCCTTCCCAGGGCAGGCCTGAGACTCATACGTGGTTCCTTACTCTACTCTCTGGGCCTCCAGAACTTCCCAGATGCTCAGCTGTGTCCACCCATCTCCACGTTGGTAAATCAGGGTTGTGGGTTGCAAAGACTGGAAACCTCAGTTTCCTACAGCTTCCAATTCAAGTTCCTCTACTAGACCTCACCTTGAACTATGTATAGATTTATTTATTTAAAAAATATTTTATTTATTTATTTGGCTGCATCAGGTCTTAGGTATGGGACATGGATGTGCAAACTCTTAGTTGTGACATGTGGAATCTAGTTCTCTGACCAGGGATCAAACTCCGGCCCCATTGAAAGCACAAATTCTTAGTCACTGGACCACCAGGCAGGTCCCCTGGCTGTTTCCTTTGCTTAGAATGCTCTCCTCCAGAATTTCTACATGGCTTATCCTCTCCCCCTCTTATAAGTCTTTGCTCAAAAATCACCTCAGTGAGACCCACCCCATTCCCCTTTATTTTCCTCCAGATCTTGTAACATCTGTGAAAGTGTTAGTCACTCAGTGGTGTCTGACTCTTTGTGACCCCTTGGACTGTGCCTCTGTCCATGGAATTTTCCAGACCAGAATACCAGAGGAGTAGCCATTTTCTTCTCTAGGAGATCTTCCCAACCCAAGGATTGAATCTGGGTCTCCTGTGTTACAGGCAGATTCTTAACTGTCTGAGCCACCAGGGAAGCCAACATATTCTATAATTTTACTTTTTGTTTGCATTTACTGTCCATCTCACACCATGACAATGTAAGTTTCCTGTGGACTTGTTTTATCACTGAAGCATCCTATGGACCTGAGACCAGGCCCGAACGGCTCACAGTAAGCTTGCATTAATTATTTGTGAAATGAACTAGTAAATTATTGAATAATTTGTAAGGTACCTTTTAGTTCTGTGGGCTTCCCTGATAGCTCAGTTGGTAAAGAATCCGGCTACAATGCAGGAGACCCTGGTTTGATTCCTGGGTCGAGAAGATACGCTGGAGAAGGGATAGGCTACTTACTCCAGTATTCTTGGGCTTCCCTGGTGGCTCAGCTAGTAAAGAATCCTCCTGCAATGTAGGAGACCTGGATTTGATCCCTGGGTTGGGAAGATCCCCTAGAGAAGAGAAAGGCTATCCACTCAGAGTTGGACACAATTGAGCAATTTTCACTTTTAATTCTATGAAGATGGGAATTTGGCTAGTGAAGGGAAAGAAGTCTATATTTGGAATCAGAAAGCCTAGGATTGAGTCCCAGCTTTGCCACTCACAAGGTAAGTTATCTGAAGAAAGTTAGCTGAAAATGTAGGAGTCTCAGTTTCCTCATCTGTAAAATGGGGTTAATAATAGACAATGTGTATTTTGTGTTTGCTGTGTTCCAACACTTAAAAAGCATATTGCTGTCCTTTTAAAAATTATTTATTTATTTTACTATGATTTTTTTCAGCCACATTGGGTCTTTGTTGTGGCATTCGGGCTTGTCTACTTTTGGTGAACTCTTGTGGCCCATGGGCTTACTTGCCCCACAGCCTGTGGGGTCTCAGTTACCCAACCCAGGATCAAACTCAAGTCTCCTATGTTGGAAGTCAGATTCTTAACCACTGGACCACCAGGGAAGTCCTGCACATTGTCATCTTAAGCAAGTTCTACTGGGATGATCCGATATTACGAATCTCCTGATATGATAAAATATTTAGTACATTATCACCTATAATGCATTCTTGCCAAAAATATTTAACCTGAACCTAAATGACTCTTTTGGCCTAACTTCTAGTTTACAGGAAAAACAGAGATAGGGGGACATTAAAATAGTGTCAGGAAAAAAAAGACAAATTCATAATTTGGGACATTCTTCAAGACAACTGAACCCGGAAGAACATCAGCTTCATGAAATTAATGATAAAGATGAAGAGTTGTTCCAGATTAAATAATATAAAGAGACATGCAATGCATGACTCTTGCTTGGAAAGTAGTTTAAAAAAGCACTGGACTTCTCTGATGGTACAGTGGATATGAATCTGCCTGCCAGTGCAGGGAACAGGGGTTCAATCACCGGTCCAGGAGAATTCCACGTGCTGCTGAGCAGTAAGCCCATGCACCACAACTACTGAGCCTGCATGCTGTAACCACTGAAGCCTGTGGGCCCAGAGTCTATGCTCTGCAACAAGGCAAGCCACCGCCATGAGAAGCGTGTGTGCCTCAACGAAGAGTAGCGCCCACTCATCCCTATTAAAGAAAGCCTGAGTGCAGCCACAAAGACCCACCGCGGCCAAAAATACTAAAAAACTATTAATTAATTTTGAAAAAGAAAACACCATTTACTTAGGGAAAACTAGAAAAATAATACAACTGGTTGAATGGATATGTAAACATATATATTTTATAATAGAATATGATGTATCAGTATAATACATTATACAGCACAATATTCTGGTGTGCCGCCTCAGTTGCTTCATTGTGTCTGACTCTGTGGCCCTATGGACTGTAGCCCACCAGACTTCTCTGTCCATGGAATTCTCCAGGCAGGAATACTGGAGTGGGTTGCCATTTCCTTCTCCAGAGGCTCTTCCTGACCCAAGCCTCAAACCCGGGTCTCCTGCATTATAGGCCGATTCTTTACCATCTGAGCCACCAGGGAAGCCCAACAATAGTTGTGGTTACTTTAAAAAAATTCTACTCAATTTAAATAATACTTTGAGGAAAACCCCCTAATTTTCCTTAAGCTTTTAAGTTCAACTGACAACTCATTATTTTATTTATAAATCTAGTAAATTTTAACAATCACTCTTAAAGGGGCTTTTCACATTTTATTAATCAAATCCCCTTATATATTTTAAATTGGATTTATAAATGTAACATATTTGGCTTTATTTATAAACACTTCAAATAGCTAACAATCAGAACATTCCTCAAGACTAAAACAATCCTAATAAGTATAATAAATTAAACTTAAAAATCCAATGCATCTCAAGTTCTCATAAACATTCCAATATTGTTTACAAACCTAGTAAAATCACAAATCTAAACAAGTACTCAATTACACATTTTAAATTGGAATCATGAGGCTAATATATTAGATTCTTTAATGCCGACGCCTCTTAAACATTACAAACACTCAAAATGCCCAATATACACAAATCATTGCAAATCCTAATAGAGGAGTATTAATACTTAGGTTGAATCCCTTCCAAGGACAAAGATACGTACACATGGAGGAAACAGCAAAATTGAAACTAGCAAGTTGTAGTTCCCATCTCAGTGGACTGAGGTGACTTTACTGTGGACTTAGGGTCCAGTTTTCCTTGTGACTCACAGATGCGTTGACTAGAATTCTTGCTTTGTAGAGGGGTTTGGAATCTCCAGGATTCAAGGCATGTGTCACCCGAGTCTCTATGTGGTCTGAGTCTGTAACTCCCTGTACTAGGGTTGCTTCATCTTTTTATTGGTTGCTTGATTCTGTTTAGAGGGGCTTCCCAGGTGGCACGAGTGGTAAAGACCCCATCTCCCAATGCAGGAGACGTAAGAGACTCGGGTTTGGTCCCTGAGTTGGGAAGATCCCCTGGAGAAGGGGCATGGCAATCCACTAGAGTATTCTTGCCTAGAGAATCCCATGGACAGAGGAGCCCGTGGGCTATGGTGCATAGGGTTGCCAAGAGTCAGGCACGACTGTGTGACTTAGTACACACGTACACTCTGTTCAGAACCCCCCCACTCCCATATATTCTTCTTGTCTAGGAGGACCACAACTCTCACAGCTACTTAATGACACACATTTGGATTGTCTGCCATGTGGTTTTGTCTAACTCCAGACTTAAGATCATAAAAGACACGCTAGGGCTCTGAACCCACTTACCGCCTCTGTCCCATGCTAAGGGAGCAGCTTGCCCAGCAATGTCCCTGGGGCAGGGCATGGGTCTCTTCCAACGCAGATCCTCCCAGACTATCTTGGTTGCTGCCACCTCCCCGTAGTTCTGCATGGGGGAGGGGCAGGAGGCTCTTTACCCTCAGACCCCAGAATCAATATTCTTTCTCGACTTCTTCTCCATCTTCCCCTTGTGAGATCCCCAGCTCTGGGAGTATTTCTGTGGAATAAGGATGAGTGGGATCACTTTACTCTTCTTAAACCCTCTGATCCCAAATGCTTTGTGTACATTCTTGTTTCCTCTAAGGAATGTTTTAAATTCATACATTTTTAGAAGGCAAATGCAGGAAGATTTCTTTGCTTTTATATCTTCTGACTTTTAGAAAACTAGGAAGTACTCAAACATGCAAAAAAAGAATACAAGTCAATATAAAAATGTCAGCATACTCCGTTATTCTACCACCCAGTATATTAAAGTTTAATGATTTTCCATTATTTCCTTCAGGTGTATGTGTAAATAGGATTTCCCTGGTGGCTTAGACAGTAAAGAATCTGCCTGCAATGTGGGAGACCTGGGTTTGATCCCTGGGTCGAGAAGACCCCCTGGAGGAGGAAATGGAAACCCACTCCAGTATTCTTGTCCGGAGAAGCCCATGGACAGAGAATCCTGGTGGACTACAGTTCATGAGGTTGCAAAGAATAGGAAACTACTGAAGTGACTTAGCACAAATGCACATATACATATATATACTTGGAAAAAGACCAAAAACATTCTACAGTTGAAACCCCTGCACACTCAACCTTCATCTGATCCTATTCCTTTCTCTCTCCTGGGGCTAGTACTATCTTGTTTTGGTGCTTAGCATTTTGTGGATGCTGTCATAGTGATTTTTATATTTAATATATGCATCCAAGAATAAGCATAAAATAATTTTGTATATTTTTGAACTGTAAATAAATGACATACTGCGTCTCTCTACAATGTCCTTATTGTATTCAATAATACATTTTGAGACTTACACATGTTGATGCCTATAGCCATAGTTCATTCCTTTTTTCACTGCTTTATAATAATCCATTGAACGAGTATATCACAGTGTGTTTGTTCTCCTCTTGATGGACCTTTTGATCATTTCCAGTCTGTTTATACAATTATATTACAATGGTTGTTCTTGTTTGCATCCTCTTGTACACATATGTGAGGATTTCTCTAGGCTTTTTATCTAGGGTGGGGTTGTAGGGTAATGCTGTGTGTGCTGCTTAAATTTTTCTGGAGATGTCAAACGTGGTACACTCTCTCCAGCAATTATGAGAGTTCCTGTTGCTTCACACTCTGGACCAGGTATTGTTAGAGTTGTTTCACTTTTGCCAGTAGTGATAGGCATGGAATGGTATCTCTTTGAGGTTTTATTTTGGTTTTTAATTAAAAGAATTTTTTTTTTAGTTGAAGCATGTGAATTCTTGGACTTCCCTGGTGGCTCAGATGGTAAAGAATCTGCCTGCAAATGCAGGAAACCTGTGTCAGGAAGATCCCCTGGAGAAGGGAATGGCTACCCATTCCAGTATTCTTGCCTGGAGAATCCCATGGACAGAGGAGCCTGGTGGGCTACAGGGCACGGGGTCACAAAGAGTTGGACACGACTGAGCGACTAACTTTCACTTTCACATGTGAACTCTTAGTTGCGGCATGTGGGATCTAGTTTCCTGACCAAGGACTGAATCCAGGCTGCCTGCTTTGAGAACTCAGAGTCTCAGCCACTGGACCACCAGGGAAGTCCCTCCTTGTGGTTTAAAATCCCATTTCCCTGATTATCAGTGAGATCTGCTTACAGATCCTTTGCTGTGAGGTTTTCTTCTCCTGTGGCCAAGAGTAGGGGACAGCCCAGCTGTTTGAAGGTGGGGGGCAGACACAAGAGTTGGAGGGAACTGATAGCTTCAACAACCATACAAAGGATGAATTTTGTTTTGTTATCCTGTAAATATACAGTGGTTGCCTTGGCGGCAGGAGGATCCATTGCCATTCTGTTGCTTGTCTATCTTTTCCTTATCACCCCTGCACTTCCCTCTCCAGCAAAGCTTCACTTTCCTAGTAGTCTATAACTAACCCGGAGTATTAGATGAGGCTCACTTGCCAAGGGCTAGGATATCCTCGACTCTAAAGTTATGGTACCTACATAGAAAGATCTTTATCTCCAACTAGTGAGCTTTGTTTGGGTATCAGTTCCAGGTTGGAGTCAATTTTGTGGGATAAGCACTGCAAATCTGGACATTCCGCCTCTAGATTTTTTTAACAGTGTGTAGAATCTCAGTTTCCCTGAACAAGGATTGAATCTGCACCCTCTGCATTTGAAGCACAGGGTCTTAACCAGTGGACCACCAAAAGAGTTCCTTAAAAGCTAGGATTCTAAATACACTAGACTCATTGGAAAAGACCCTGATGCTGGGAAAGATAGAAGGCAGAAGGAAAAGGAGATGACAGAGGATGAGGTGGTTGGATGGCATCACTGACTCAATGGACATGAGTCTGAGTAAACTCTGGGAGACGGTGAAGGATAAAGAAGCCTGGCATGCTGTAGTCCATGGGGTCACAAAGAGCCGGACACGACTCAGCGACTAAACAACAGCAACTGATAGTCAATATTTCCTGGGGAGATGTGAAGACTTTCATGGAATTCTAACTCTTGGACAGTGTCACTTTTTTATACCTATGGATTTTTAAAATTATTTATTTATTTATTTTAACTGGAGGATAATTGCTTGACAATATTGTGATCATGTTTGCCATACATCAACATGAATAAGCTATAAGCATACATATGTGTCCCCTCCCTCCTGAACCACTCTCTCCACTTCTCTCCCCACCCCATCCCTCTAGGTTGTCACAGAGTGCTGGCTTGGGGTTCCCTGCTTCATACATCAAACTCTCAGTGGCTATTTTACATATGGTAATGTATATGTTTCAATGCTATTCTCTCAAATCATCCCACTCTCTCCTTCTCCCACTCTGTCCAAAAGTCAGTTCTTTATGTGTGTCTCCTTTGCTGCCCTGCACGTGGGCTATACCTATTGATTTTATGACTCTCTTCCCCACTGACTGGGGCCATTTCTTTTTCACAGAGAAACAAAACGGTATTAAAATTTCTATCACTTCTTCTCTATCTTAATGTACAAAAGCCATTAATGCCTTGTGAGTATAAAGGAATCTAGCTGGCATCTGGTCTTCTCATTTGGCCCAAGAACTACCTTAAGTATGCCAGTTTCTTGACTTGTGGAATTCAAATTTGGCCCCAGCAAATTTTAAATGATGGCATGTCTTCTTCAGTATGCTGCATGAATATTCAAAAACACGAATGTGAAAACTTGAATGGTAAAAGTTTATTAAGCACATTCATTTATTCTTTTTTTAAAAAAGAACTTCACTGAAATAAAGTTTATGTACCATACAAATCACTCATTTAAAGTATGTAATTCAGCAAATTCCCTGGTAGTGTGTCTAATGGTTAGAACTTGGTGCTTTCACTGCCAAGGGCTGGGTTCAATCCCTTGTTTGAGGTCCTAAGATCCCACAAGCTGCACAGTGTGGCCAAAATTAATAAATAAAGTGTACAATTCAGTGATTTTCAGTCCATACACAGAGTTGTGCAACCAAGATCAAAGTCCATTTTAGAGCATTTTTATCACCTCAAAGAAAAACTCCATGCACTTTGGCCATCACACCCCAGCCTCCATCTCTACTCCTAGTTGTAAGCAACTATTGATCTAATTTCTGTACCTACAGCTTTGCCTGTTCTGGACATTTCATACAAAAGAATGACATGGCAATGTGTCATCTTTTGCACCTGGCTCCGTAGAGTAATGTTTTCAAGGCTCATTCAAGTTGAAGCCTGTAGAGCACGTTCATCTGTTGCTGGAAACCCACATTGTTTCCGCCTTTTGACTATTGTGAACGGTGCTACAATGAACATTCTTGTACAAGTTTTCATTTAAATACCTACTTCTAAGTCTTTGGGGTATACGCCTAGATGTGGAATTGCTAGGTCATGTGGCAGTTCTTGGGCTTCCCAGGTGGCACTGGTGGCAAAGAACCCACCTGCCAACGCAGAAGACACAGGAGACTCAAGCTCGATCTCTGGGTTGGGAAGATCCCTGGAGGAGGGCATGGCAGTCCACTCCAGTATTCTTGCCTGGAGAATCCAATGGACAGAGGAGCCTGGCAAGCTACAGTCCATAGCGTCGCAAAGAGTCGGACATGACTGAAGCGACTAAGCACACACACACACACGGTA
Source organism: Oryx dammah (assembly GCF_014754425.2). Taxonomy (NCBI): domain Eukaryota; kingdom Metazoa; phylum Chordata; class Mammalia; order Artiodactyla; family Bovidae; genus Oryx; species Oryx dammah. The sequence goes on along the minus strand of NW_024070203.1, from coordinate 48,598,135 downwards.
ATTCTTGGTTTAACTTTTGTAGGAACTACCAAATTGTTTTCCACAGCAGCTGAACCATTTTACATCCTCACCAGCAATGTGCAAGTGTATCAATTCTCCCACATCCTTGCCAACATTTGTTTTCTCTTTTTATTGTTATTTTTATTATGATAGCCACTCTAGTGGATGTGAAGTGCTGTCTTATTACGATCTTGACTGGCGTTTCTCTAATTGAACATCTCATGTGCTCGTTGGCTGTTTGCAGATCTTTGGAGAAATGTCTATTCAAGTTCTTTGCTCGTGTTTTAATTGGGCTGTTCGGTTTTATACAGTTGAGTTGCATGTCTTCTTTCTGTAAACATTTTCTCAGCATAAATTTTGTGTGAGGCATGGGGGGATGACATGGGAGGAGAAATACAAAGATGGATAAAGTAAGATCCCTACCTTCTAACTGCTTGCAGCAGAGATGTGAACAGGGAGTGCCCCCAGCACAGACCTGGCACTCAGAGAGTTCAGTGGAGGGAAGGAGACTACACTTCTGTTGGAGCAATCTGGGGGCTCCATGGAGGGAGTGAGCCTGGGACCCCACATTGAAAGTGGGAAAACGGTAGAAATGGCCTGGCAAAAGCTCCAAGAGCCCCATGTGGCCCGCATGCTCAGTCATGTCCGACTCTCCCACGCTATGGACTGTAGCCTGCCATGCTCCTCTGTCCTTGGGATTCTCCAGGCAAGAATACTGGAGCAAGTTGCCATTTCCTCCTCCAGGGGATCGATCTTCCAGGCCCAGGGATCGAACCTGCATCTCCTGCCCTGGAAGGTGGATTCTTTACCACTGAGCCACCTGGGAAGCCCAAAGACCCCCAGGGAGATAGTAAATCCAGGAGAACGTTGGGGTTGGGGACAGAGGTGGGGGGAAGCATGTAGGGGAGGAGGGATACATGAATGAGATGATGCACAATTAAAAACTGACAAGATGAGGAAAAGGAAATAACAACTCACTCCAGTATTCTTTCCTGGAAAATTCCATGGACAGAGGAGCCTGGCAGGCTACAGTCCATGGGGTCACATGGGGTCACGCATGAGGCGGGGTGGAGGGAGATGGATTGGTAGCAATAAACAGGTAGAACGAAAACAAGAAAAAATGGATAAGATGAAACTACAGAACACAGAATAACAACAACAACATGAATGGAAGTTTCGTCTAAGGATTTTAAGTGCTCGGAAACTGAGTACCAACCTATCAGGAACTGTCCCCTGGATGCGGCAACAGAGCGGTTGTACCAGTTTGTGGTGGGGCTGCTATGACTCAGGTGTGTGAGTGTGGCTGAGAAAAGGCTGCCTGAAGACCTTGGAGCCCAAAGAAGTCCTGTTTCCTACTAGGGGACTTCTGTGTTAGCACCTTGACCTCTCTGCAGAGCCAGGATGACTGGTGGCCTGCCGCCTGCCTCTGGGTCCCCACTCTTTGTCTGAGCCCACGGCCCGCTCTGTGAGCTGTCGGGCCCGGCCGGGGCTCAGCTTAGTGGTTTCTGGTAATGCCTCAGGTCACTTCCAACCCAGATGAAGGGCCAGGACTCCTGAGAAAAACCACAGTGGCCTCATTACCTTCCACTCCAGACCAATGAGAGAGCTGGCTCCCAACTAGGAAACTCTCTCCTCAGTTTGGGAAGGAAAACAGTGGTACAAAGCAATAGCTCATGTGCCCTGAAGGCCTTCTCGGTGCCAAGCCCTGGGAGGAAACCAAGACTCAACCCCGATTTGCAGAGAGCCCCGGTCAAGCCGGGATCAACCACACAGAGGTGTAAACAGCAGCTGAATTCCCAAGGTAGCTCAGAACTGGCTACCCCTCAGCACTGAGGGGTGTTCCTGACGCACTCGGAACGGTCTCTGGCCGTGAGCACTTTCCTAGGAGTATCTCTGGAGACTCGTGGGGAAAAGGTGCTGTATTTCACGTGAGCATGCTTGATGCTGTGAGTGAGGTGCAGTCTGGGAGCTGGAGAAGTCACTGGAAACTGGAGCCGGCAGTGGTGGTGGCTTAGAAAGTACACCTGGCAACAGCCTTTGCAGTGCTCGTACAGCAATCATTTCCTCTGAGTGTCCGGCCTTCAGTCCCCTGAGGATGTGCGTCCTGATCACCTTTGTACCCTCACTGCTCAGCATGGGGCATCAGCTCGTAGTGCTTGCCCTGCGATTTCTTCCTCTCTTGTCACAGGCAAAGATAGCATCCCGTAAGGAGAAAATCTGCTATGGTCACTTACGGGTGAAATCTCACCTTCTTCATAGTGGCCCCAAAGGCTGGGCCATCCAGGTGTTTTTTGTTTAAATTGTAGTAAGGTACACAAGTGGGCTTCCCCAGTGGCTCAGTGGTAAATAATCCGCCTGCAATGCAGGAGACTTGGGTTCAATCCCTGGTTCAGGAAGATCCCCTGGAGGAGAGCGTGGAAACCCACTCCAGTGGTCTTGTCTGGAGACTCCCCATGGACAGGGGAGCCTGGAGGGATACAGCCCTCAGGATCACAAAAACTCAGATACGACTGAGGTGAATGAGCATGCACACACACACACAGATACACGGTTCAGATCAGTTAAATCACTCACTCAGTTGTGTCTGACTCTTTGCGACCTCATGGACTGCAGCACACTAACTCCGTGCAAACTCATGTCCATTGAGTTGGTGACATCATCCAACTATCTCATCCTCTGTCGTCCCCTTCTCCTCCCGCCTTCAATCTTTCTCAGCATCAGGGTCTTTTCAAATGAGTCCACTCTTCGAATCCGGTAGCCAAAGAACTGGAGTTTCAGCTTTAGCATCAGTCTTTCCAATGAACATCCAGGACGGATTTCTTTTGTTGGCCAAGTAATGTCTCTGCTTTTTAATATGCTGTCTAGGTTGTTAATAGCTTTTCTTCTAAGGAGCAAGCCTCTTTTAATTTCCTGGCTGCACTCACCATCTGCAGTGATTTTGGAGCCCCCCAAAATAAAGTCTATCACTGTTTCCATTGTTTCCCCATCTATTTGCCATGAAGTGATGGGACTGAATGCCATGATCTTAGTTTCTTGAATGTTGAGTCCTAAGCCAACTTTTTCCCTCTCCTCTTTCACTTTCATCAAGAGATTCTTTCGTTCGTCTTCACTTTCTGCCGTAAGGGTGGTATTATCTGCATATCTGAGGTTATTGATATTTCTCCTGGCTATCTTGAATCCAGCTTGTGCTTCACCCAGCCCTGCATTTCTCATGATGTACTCTGCATAGAAGTTAAATAAGAGTGACAATATACAGGCTTGACATACTCCTTTCCCAATTTGGAACCAGTCTGTTGTTCCATGTCTGGTTCTAACTGTTGCTTCCTGACTTGCATACAAATTTCCCAGGAGGCAGGTCAGGTGGTCTGGTATTCCTATCTCTTGAAGAATTTTCCAGTTTGTTGTGATCTACACAGTTAAAGACTTTGGCATAGTCAATAAAGTGGAAGTAGATGTTTTTCTGGAACTCTCTTGCTTTTTTGATGATCCAGTGGATGTTGGCAATTTGATCTCTGGTTCCTCTGCCCTTTCTAAAATCAGCTTGAACATCTGGAAGTTTTCAGTTCATGTTCTGTTGAAGCCTGGCTTGGAGAATTTTGAGCATTACTTTGCTAGCATGTGAGATGAGTGCAATTGTGTGGTAGTTTGAGCATTCTTTGGCATTGCTTTTCTTTGGGATTGGAATGAAAACTGACCTTTTCCAGTCCTGTGGCCACTGCAAATTTTTCAAAATTTGCTGGCATATTGAATGCAGCACTTTCACAGCATCATCTTTTAGGATACACAAGTATGGTACAATTTACCATCTTGACCATTTTTAAGTTTCCAGTTCAAAAATTTTTTTTTCTGACTGCACTACATGGATCTGTGGGATTTTAGTTTCCTTACTTCCATCTTGGATTGAAACTGGGCCCTGGCAATGGGAGCATGGAGTCCTAACCACTGGACCACCAGGGAATTCCCAAGTTTACAGTTCAATAGCATTACACATATTCACATCGTTGTGCAATCAGTCTCCAGACGCTTTTGTCTTGCAGAACTGAAACTTTGTGCCCATTGAATACATTCCCATTTCCTTTCCCCCATCCTGGCCTCCCAACCGTCCCCTAACAACCAACATTCTACTTTCTGTTGCCGTGAATTTGATTACTCTAGGTACCTCGTATGAGTGGACTCATACAGTATTTGTCCTTTTGTGACTTGTCTATTTCACTGAGCATCATGTCCTCAAGGTTCATCCCTGTCGTGGTATGTCTCAGAATTTCTTGTCTTTGTAGGGTGGAATAATATTCCATTGTATGTCCATACCGAATTTTGTTTATCCACTCATCTGTCAATGGACATGTGGGTTTCTTTCACTTTTTCAGTCAGTCAGTTCAGTCGCTCAGTCTCTTTGTGACCCCATGGACTGAAGCATGCCAGTCCTCCCTGTCCATCACCAACTCCCGGAGTTTACTCAAACTCATGTCCACTGAGTTGGTGATGCCGTCCAACTATCTTATCCTCTGTCATCCCCTTCTCCTCCTGCCTTCAATCTTTCCCAGCATCAGGGTCTTTTCCAATGAGTCAGTTCTTCGCATTCAGTGGCCAAAGTATTGGAGTTTCAGCTTCAGCATTAGTCCTTCCAATGAATATTCAGGACTGATTTCCTTTAGGATGGACTGGTTTGATCTCCTTGCTGTTAAAGGGATGCTCAAGAGTCTTCTCCAACACTATAGCTCAAAAGCATCAATTTTTCAGTGCTCAGCTTTCTTTATAGTCCAACTCTCACATCCATACATGACTACTGGGAAAACCATAGCTTTGACTAGATGGACCTTAGTTGGCAAAGTAATGTCTCTGATTTTCAATATGCTGTCTAGGTTGGTTGTAGCTTTTCTTGTGAATAGTTCTATGAACATAGGTTACAAATACCTCTTTGAGGCGCTGCTTTATTTTTAAATTTCTATTAATTTTTTTGTATTTGGTTGTGTTGGGTCTTCATTGTGGTGCTCGAACTTCTCACTGTGGTGACTTCTCTTGCTGCTGGTGGGCTTTAAAGCACGGGCTCAGTAATTGTGGCACAGGGGCTTAGTTGTCCCAAGGCATGTGGGATCTTCCCAGACCAGGGATTGAACCTGTGTCCCCTGCATGGGCAGGCGAATTCTTTACCACCAGACCACCAGAGAAGTCCTTGAGACCTGTTTTTAATTCTTTTGGATATATAGAGAAGTAGAATTGCTGGATCATATGAAAATTCTATTTTTAACTTTTTGAGGGACTACTATACTTTTTCCATAGTGGCTGCAACATTTTACATTCCAGCATGCAGCTGTTTACAATAGCTCGCAGGTGTTCCAGTCTTTGAAATACCTGTTCTTCTAAGACTGAGGTATGCTCTTTAAATAACTTGTTTGAACTTAGAAATACAGAAGCTTTTTCTTTCTTTTCCTTTTTCATCTTCCCACCTCCCAGATTGTAGCTGGTGTGGCTGCAAATGAATCTGGTTTTTGGAGATCTTATACAATGAGAAAGTACTAGAAATCCCAAGGCTGATTAAGGAATCTGCTTCAGGCTACAACACTCCACTGCCTGGGAGGGCCAAGTAGACTGGCCTGGGGAATCCTACAATTGTGTGTATGTTTCTGTAGTCCAACATCTCCTCCTCCCTTCCTCTTAAGCTGACAATGAACTGATCTGTGAAGTTTTTTTCTCCCTTCCGTAAAGCACCACTTCTTCCCTTCTAAGAGAAATAATTTCAAATGGACAGTTCTTCATTGAGAATCCAGATTGTGCACCCTTTTTATCCTGTGGCTCTCAGAGCTAAAACCTAGAATTGCGAATGAAACTTGTTCCTGAAACCTCCATCCCAGAGAGGGGATCCTGCTGGCCCCTCTGTCCAGAATGCTCTGCGCTGCATCTGGAGCAGGTAAGGAGGGATGGTTTCTGGCTTTCAGTTGGCCTCGGGAAGGTCCTCGGGGACCGACTCCAGGCGGTGGTGGAGCAGGAAGTCGGAGCAGCTGGAGGAACTCTGGTTAGGGAATCTCCCCCGGGGCCACAGCTTTTGCTCCATCTAGTTCCTTCCGTGACAGCCAGATTCATTTCTTCACTCCCTGGCCAGGTTCTCTGTTTCCCCGGCTCACAGTCTGGGGTGGGCGGGGGTAGGGGAGTGGGGGATGGCTTGAGGGGGCAGGGCAGGGGTGGGGGGAATCTCCCTCTGCTGCTTCAGGAATGCTGAGGGCAGCAAGTTGGACTCCAAAGGCTGTCATGAGAAAAGCATCTTCGGTCCCCTCCCGGGAATGTGGCAAAGATCCTCTAGCATCCATCTTGCTGTAGCGCCCAGAAAAGTCTGACAATGCTGTTGCCAAAGTCAGAGGAAAGCCATAGAAAAGATTCTGGACAATAGAAGCATCTATTTCTTCTTTCTCTTTTTCTTCTTCTCCTGAAAAAGATAAGCTTTCCATTGTCACTTCAAGACAGAAGAAAATGATGTGTTAGAGGTCCGATTCAACTTCTCTGTGTCTACCTCAATGCTCATCTTTTACAAAATGTGATTAACTTTTGTTTTTCTTTCTTGACTTTCCAAGCCTGGTGAGATACTCAGAGGGGTTGGGAGGGCCAGCATTGGTGGAACAGCATCTATAGGTGCCTTACAAATTTTTCTGGTCTTTAGAACGTTATGTACTGGTGAGGTTGATTGGAGTAAAGTCTGCCAAGGGCATGTGAATACAAAATTCCTTTGTACTCATAATTCCTTTAGAGGCAATAGAGCAGGAAAACAACTCCTTTAATGCACACAAGATTTGGGAAAGTTCCTTTTTATTGCATGGATGAGATGGCCACCAGGTAAAAAGTGAAAAACACAAAGGTCATTCAGTCAACATTAACTGAGCATCTAACTGTGTGCTTGGCTCTATTTCATGTGCTAGGACTAGGACGGTTGACCTCAGGTGTACAAATAATTGCAACATAGTAGATTCCATGGGGTTGCAAAGAGTCAGACAGGACTTTAGTGACTAAAACAAACAAAACAACAACAGATTTTTGTGTTATAATAAAATAACATATATATTTGTTCTTTGCCTCCAGTTCCTGGCATAGAACTCTTAAAACCTTTGGAATTTCAGGAGTGAAGTGTCTTTTGTTATTCATAACAAGCCCCTTTCAACTAAGCCTGAGTTTATGCTAATGAGGTGACTGGAAGTTGGCAGTTAGATGGTTTCAAGGAGGGGGTTGGCCTTGCCTAGAGGGTTGGATGGAGAAGGCAATGGCACCCCACTCCAGTACTCTTGCCTGGAAAATCCCATGGACGGAGGAGCCTGGTAGGCTGCAGTCCATGGGGTCGCTGAGGGTCGGACACGACTGAGTGACTTCCCTTTCACTTTTCACTTTCATGTATTGGAGAAGGAAATGGCAACCCACTCCAGTGTTCTTGCCTGGAGAATCCCAGGGACGGGGGAGCCTGGTGGGCTGCTGCCTATGGGGTCACACAGAGTCGGACACGACTGAGGTGACTTAGCAGCAGCTGCAGCAGAGGGTTGGAAGTTTCAACTGCCATTCATCCCCTTCTACCAGCAACTTCTTGGGTAGGAAGAGGTGATGGAAATTGAGTTCATCAGTGGCCAATGATTTAGTCAATCTTGCCTACATAATAAAACCACCATAAAAGTTCTTTTTCTTTTTGCCATACCATGTGGCTTGGGGGAATCTTAGTTCCTTCACCAGATATTGAACCCCTCTGTAGTAGAAATACCGCGTCCTAACCATTGGACTGACAAGGAATAAAAATTCTTTTTTTTTTTTTTTAACTTTTTATTTTGTATGATTTCCCAGGTGGCACTAGTGGTGAAGAACCTGACTGCCAACGCAGAAGACATGGGTTCAATCCCTGGGTTGGGAAGATCCTCTGGAGAAGGAAACGGCAACCCACTCCAGTGTTCTTGCCTGGGAAATCCCATGGACAGAGGAGCCTGGTGGGCTACAATCCATGGGGTCGCAAAGAGTTGGACAGGACTGAGCGTCTGAGCAGGTTAGCCAATTAACAATCTTGTGGTAGTTTCAGGAGAATAGCCAAGGGTGAAAATTCTGGAGCTGTGAGATTTGGAGAGCCTTTAGGTGAGCGTACGCCTTGAATGCTGGGAGGGCGGTGTGTCTGGAGAGGTGTGTCCCCTCCACATCCTTGATCTGTGCAAACTTTTCATCTGGCTGTTGATTTGTATCCTTTATAATAAACTGTTATCTTAAGAACAGTGTTTACCTGCGTTATGAGTTGTTCCAGCGAAGTAGCAAACCCAAGGGGGTGTTGTGGGAACCCCTGACTTTGGAGTCAGCTGGACAGATGTGTGAGTAACCTAGGGCTCCCATTTGCAGCTGGCATCTGAAGTGGGGGCAGTCTCGTGGGACTTAGACTTTAACCTGTGGGTCTGTGCTCACCTTGAGAGGTGTCAGAATTGAAAGTGAACTGTAGGACCCCCAGTTGGGGTCAGAGAGCTGAGAATTGCTATTGGAAAAACCAAACGGTTACAAACAAGGTCTCTGTTCTTACCACCATGACTATCATTACTGCTAGGCTGAACCCTATGAAACTGCCTTTTTTGTAAGTCAAAAATAATGGTCACAGCATTTTGATATAATTCAACCTAATGCCTTTTCTTCAGCATTTATAATTGGTAGCAGGCACAGTACTGAGTGCTTTACATGCGTCCCCTTGAATATTCCTCACAATATTCTTGAGATCGGTACTACTGTTATTCCCAGTTTATACTTGAGGAGACTGAGACTTCCAGAAGCTAAGGAAAAGGCCGAGGATAAATGGCCAGTGAGGGGCAGACCTGGTTTTGAGCACAGGCTGTATGGCAGCAGACTCTGATATGCTCCTTTCCTTGGGCTGCCTTAGCAGAGTGTCACAGACTGGATGCTTTTTTTTTTTTTTTTTTAATATTAGGAATGAGAGTAAAGTTTAATAATAGTTCACATGTTAAAAAGAGTAAATCTATGATGAGTACATTTCTTTGTGTACCAAATGAAAAAACACACAGGGACTTTCCTGGTAGTCCAGTGGTTAAGAATCCAATCTGAAATGCAGGGAATCGAATGTCTGATCCCTGGTCTGGGAAGTAAGATCCCACTTTTCACAGGGCAGTTAAGCCTGGGAGCATCCAGGAAAGATCCCACATGATGTAACAAAGATCCTGCATGCTGCAACTAAGACCTGACACAGCCAAATAAATAAATACAAATAAATATTAGAAAAAAGAAAAAAAATACAATGAAGTGAAATTTAAATACATATACAAGGCAATTTTTTGTGCACTAAATAAAACACATCATTTATAAATAAATGTACAGCATGTGGGATCTTAGTTCCCCAACCAGGGGTTGAACCCATGCCCTCTGCAGGGGAAGCACGGAATCTTAACCAGTGCACCATCAGGGAAGTTCTTTTTATGCCTCTTTAAAAATATATTTATTTATTTATTTGGCTGCTCCAGGTCTTAGTTGTGGCATGTGAACTCTTGGCTTTGGCATGTGGGATCAAGTTCCCTGACCAGGAATCGCCCTCAGACCTGTTGCATTGGGAGTGTTGAGTCTTAGCCACCACGGAAGTCCCCCTTTTATGCATTTTTTGACCAAGAGGTTTATATTCTATATTAAATCATAAGATCAAAGAAGTTATAGATGGTTTTTGTTAAATGTATTCTCTCAGAGTTTCAGAGGCTAGCAATCTGAAGTCAGGGTGTTAACAGGCTTGATTCCTTTTTGCTGGGCTCTGGGGGGAAACCTGCTGCCCCTCTCTTCCTCGCTGTCCTTGCTGGCAGTCCTCGGCATTCCCTGGCTTGTAGCCGCGTCCCTCCCAGCTTTGCCTTTGTCATCACACAATCTTCTCCCTGTAGGTTTCCATCTTTCTCAGAAGAACTCCAAATGATTGGACTGAGGGTGTCCCTTCTTGTAATACGAACTCATCATGATTACATTTGCAAAGCCCCTATTTCCAAATATGGTCACATTTACAGGAACTAGGGGGTTAGGGGAGAAGGAAATGACAACCCACTTCCGTATTCTTACCTAGAGAATTCCGTGGACAGAGAAGCCTGATGGGCTGCTGTCCATGGGGTCGCACAGAGTTGGACATGACTGAAGCGACTTAGCATGCATGCATGCATTGGAGAAGGAAATGGCAACCCACTCCAGTATTCCTGCCTAGAGAATCCCAGGGACAGGGGAACCTGGTGGTCTGCTGTCTATGGGATCGCACACAGTTGGACACGACTGAAGCGACTTAGCAGCAGCAGCAGCAGGGGGTTAGGAGTTCAGGACATTATTTTTTTGGGGGGTGGGGGGACACATTTTGATCCACACAACATTGAGCTTCAGTGGGGAATCTATGGTTTCAGGATGCTGCATTCCTGTGTTGCTGCCAGGATTCCAACCTGCCCATTGGCCTCCTGAATCACGCACGCCCTTTACAGAACCAGGCTAGCTGGGGTGACAGCGTGGGTATAGGCAGAGGGCTGGAAAGGAGGAGCCAGGCTCCTCCTCTGTGGGGGAGGGGAGGCTGTCGAGGAATCCAGGTGGACCACCCAGGACGTGTGGGCAAGGCAAGGGGGCATTTTTCATGGCTGTTGTGAACACACATCTCTCCCTGCAGTATGGTTTAAATCACCTTGACAGGAAAACCTCAAACGGAGAATCTGAGCTGAAGATGCTTTGTTTTTCTTGCTAATCAGTTCTCTTGCTTTCGGTGAGTGGTTAGAAAGATTTCAACATTTGACAGCTGAAAAGCTTGTTGGAAGCTCTTGGAAGACATCTTGGGAATGCTCTACAGAAATGCAGCAAGTTAAATGAGAACTAGAGACCCAGTGAGTAGAATTCATGACTGCATATCCTCAATACTTGTCCAAAGAGACAGGGAAATGTGTTAAGCACTGTTGTATGGTAGAAACTGCAAGGCCCAGGAAGAGTCACGAGAGAGTACCTAGGACTGTGGTCACAGAGAGCTCTGGCCTTGACTCCTGGGAGAACTGGGGAGTCCCCAGATATTCATCTTGACCTTGGGGACCTGCCTGGAGTAGATCTTGTGTAAGAGTTCAGTACTTGAGGGAACCAGAGAGGAGACTGTCTCATTGAGCAGACTGATAGAAGTTGGTTCTGTCCCATCTTTTTTGGCAAGTCACATGGAGTTCACTTGAACTAACAAGTATCCATTTGGTGATACTTGGAAAGCACTTTGGTTTTCCCCCGGGTTCTCATGAAACATGGCCTCGCGCATTTAAGCAAGTCATGCTTCTGAGGCCAAGCCAACAAAATGGTCAGACCGCAGTCTCCAGCCTTCATGTAGAAAGAAATTCTCCTCTGGTCATTTCAGCAATGACTCAGTTACTAGGAGCCCAAGTACTCGGGTAGATAGTCGCCATGTGCTATCTGTTAACACTGCCCTTCACCTTCTGGGCCTCTGCCCCAGGGCTGGCCACACAGACTCTTTTTCTTGGGCCAGACGGAGGTTTCTTAAGTGTGACTCAGACTGGAGATTAGGCCCAGGCAGAGGAGATAATTGTTTCTAGTCTGGTTTCTCCTTGGGAGGAGGAAGTTCCCGTCGGAACTTTGCTCAGACGTCACCCTTTATTGACTCTCCTCTCCGCTGCTCTCTCACGTTCGCCGGGTTTTGAGCCCTGGACCTCCTCATTCTGTGCTTCCCCACTCCCAGTTTCCGTCTGGAGTCCCAGCACCCACTTCTCTCCTGGGAGCCAGCTCTAATGTCCCCCATTCTGTTGTGGATGGATTGTCAGCTCGAATGCAGTTTTTCTGAGATTCCCTGCTGGTTCTGCTGTTCCCACTTAGAAACGGCCTGGCTCTGTCTGACTTACTTCACTTAGTATGATAATCTCTAGGTCTGATATTCAATGTCTTCTGAGCTTCCCAGGTGGCACAGTGGTAATGAATCCACCTGCCAATGCAGAGACGTTAAAGATGCGGGTTTGGTCCCTGGGTTGGGGAGATCTCCTGGAGTAGGAAATGGTGACCCACTCCAGCATTCTTGTCTGGAAACAGAGGAGCCTTATGGGCTACAGTCCATGGTGTCTCAAGGAGTGGGGCATGACTGAGCACAGCAGTGTATAATGGAAAATCATAGGAATAACTACATCTAGGCCAGCTAGAAGTCCAATGTGCTATCCACTGTGCGACACAGCCAGTTAAGGAAAAGCATATGAAAAAGAAGATATATAGGTGTGTATAACTGAATCACTGCTGTACACTTGCAACTAATGCAACGCTGTAAATCAACTAGACTTCAATTTAAAAAATTTTGTAAGTTAAAAATAAAAACAGGGACTTCCCTGGAGATCCAGTGGTTAAGACTCCGTCCTCCCAATGCACAGGGCATGGATTTGATCTCTGGTCAAGGAATTATTAATAGATCCCACATGCCACACAGTATGGCCCAAAGATTTAAAAAAAAAAAAAAGTAAATTAAAAAGTAAAAACAAAACTAAAAACAACCTGGCTTTTGACTCGAGAGGCTCCAGTCACTTGAGCCTAAGCCAGATCTTGTGGGCAATCAGCTGTTCGGCCTTACAGAGTTCTCCTACCTCCTAAACTCTCACTGTGTTATTTTCCAGTCTCACTGCCAGGCTGGCTCGCAGGCCCGTCACCGCTCAGCATCACAGCTTCCCTCCTGACCGCTCTCCTGGCTCCCAGCAGCTCAAAATTTTTACAACTTGATTGGTGCTCTTAACTCCCCAACTCTGCTCCTGTCACTTCCCTGCAAAAAAACCCTCCCTGGGCTTCCCTCCTCTCCATCAAATGAAGTACCCCTTCCTCCTCCCAGAATGAAGGCTTCTTTTCAAAATGGGCCTTTTGTCATGGGGTTGCGTGGCACTCCCTTCACATGTTCTGTTTCAGGCATGATGAGTATTATATTTGTTTTTCAATCTCTGGGCCTTTCCTGATCATTTATCCCTTGCAGCGTCCACGCTCTCACTCTCATCTCCATCTGTTGCATCACCAACCTGCAGGGCTTATCTCAGGTGCCTCCCCACCTCACTAAGACCTTATCACACCTGAGGTTAATCTGGGGTACATGCCCAGAAAGGTACATGTATTTGAACTTGTGCGCAAATTGTATGCTACTTGAGTCCCTGGGCCTAGTAGATGCCTGGTTTATCTGTTAAACTGAGTGTGGACAAATGCTGGCTTGAGGCTCCCCATCCCGTCCCAGCCACTTCTGGCCCATTACAGCCTCGCTTCTTCTACTCTTTTTAATCAGACACAGGCAATAAATTTGGCATGGAAAGAACTACCCCCCACCCCCACCCCCCAACCAGCCCCCACTGATTTTATATTTTGTTGGAGGCAAAAGCAAATTTCCAAGATTCAGGTCAACACCAATTTCAAATTCTTTCTGCCAGCTGGAAAAGAAAACTTTGAAAGACATTTGACTTTTTTTCTTCAACTTGGGGAAAAATTTGAAAGCTGTTAGCCTTTCAAGGAAACAGGATACTTAAACAACAACAACAACAACAAAACCCCACCCACCAGCCTGGCTTTATGTAATTCAATCCTGTCAAGCTCATCTAATCTTTTGTGACAGAACAACAGACCTGGTAGATCAAGGGGGGATACAATAGTTGGAATTTATCTTTGCTGCCTTTGAAACTTTTGATTCCTGGGTTCCACTCAATATGATTATCATTAAACTGCTTGAGAGGTTAGAGAGAACCAGTTCTGGCTAGGGGACAGAAGTGGCCTCCCTAGGGGGTCAGCCTTGAGCCCAGTTGCCCTAAACAGTGCCTGAAAGGGCCAGACAACAGAAAAAGGTAACATATTCCAAGTCAGCATTAATCTCAAAGTGGAATTGGGGGTGTCAATGAATAATCAGCCAGAAAAGCAGCCTTGGCAGTTACTTAAATGATCAACAGAAGTGGGCAGGGTTGACTAGAAGGGAGTTCATTTTGGGGAGAAGAGCATCATTAATGTACCTAATAGCTTAAGAACAGGAGATGGGAGTCAAGCAGTGCAACAGGTAGGAATCCTGCAGCCCTGAGCTTCCCAACTTCACAGCTAAAGATGGGAAAGAGAATTGGGATGACATTCAAGGAAGAGGCACAGAGGTAATTCAACTAAGGCTGGGACATGGGAATTGAAGACTTATACCAAAAAGTTAAGTGAATTTTGTCTATTGAATTTAGAGACGGACAGCCTTGTCAGGGCAACAACAAACAGGAATAGAAAAGAGTTTAAATGACAACATATGAGAATAAAATTAAATGTAGGGCAGACTTGCTTTCGTCTTAAGGTTGATAAGTGGGTTTTAGAGTATTGGAACAGATATCTTGTAGGATGGTTGGAGGGTGCTGGGGGTTAACTAACAGGCACACCTGGAGAACCACTGAAAATATGTCTCCACCTCATGTTGTTATATGAGGTTTACTTCAAAGCACAGTTGACTCTTGAATAATGTATGTTTGAACTGTGCCAATCTACTTATACACAAATTTTTTTTCAGTAGTAAATTCTATAGCACTACACAATCTGTGGTTGGTGGAATCAGTAGATGGGGATTGGGGGAACAGAGGAACCATGGATACAGGGGGCTGATTATAAATTATACGTGGATTTTTGACTACATGGAGGGCTGATCCTCTAACCCCCATGATGTTTGAGGGTCAACTGTACTTAAAATCCAAAATGGAAAATAAGAGATAGCCAGTGCCTCAGTGGTTCAAGTTTAGTTGTCATTTATAAAAAGAAATTTAAACACAGAATAAAGCTATTTCTTAAGACCAGTGTTGGAACACTAGCGGTGAGGCAGTACTTTCCTATATGTGGATACATGGCAGAACTCATCTGTGCTGCAGCCGGACAACACACAGGCAGTGGGGTTCTTCCTCTCTCCCCACCTTTAGTATCAACAAGCCCTTCACAAAGTATCTAATCTGAGAAGATGGTAACATAAGAAATGTGAGTGTAGGGCTCCCTAACCTACCAGCATCCCTGACACAAGCCTGTTCAAACGTTTTTCATTAATGAGTGATATGGCAAAGAAAAAAGGACACAGTGTCTGTCCCAGCAACACTGCTGATAACTAATGATCACACAGTCATTTGTACGTAAGTTGTCTTTAAATTTAATCACTCCTTTATAAAATCTCCCAATTAATTAGTAAAAGATGGCTTATTTGAATAGCCTAAAACATTGGCCACTATTTAAACAAGACATTCTAAAAAAGAGAGCAATCACATAATAGTTTATAGTAATTTACAAGTGGATGGTATACATTTAGATACAGAGGTAGAAGTTCACTTTTACAACGTTTCACTAATACACATTTACCAAATTCAAGGCACAAAATAGTTTGCTTTACAAAAAAATACTGTAAAAATGTCATTTGCTGTTCTACAATGTGAATAAAACTTTCAAAAGAATCTTTACACCCTTCCGTATGTATTCCATAGTGTAAGATTCCCCCCCCCCCCCCCGCTAATCATAGTTGGCACAGAAATGGGGACATTTTTAAGTGCACAAGTTCACACTTTTAGAAACTGTTTCTTTGCAGAGCTGCTATGTATTCTAGATCAAAGTCCAACTGAAGAAATGAAACACAGCAACTTTCTTAGGAAAGGGCACTTTCTGTATGCAGCAAAATTCACAGGTAGAAAATCTATGATTTTTTTTTTTTGGATAAATAGGTCTCCAGAGGAATAGATCCTTAAGGAAAGACCTCAGAGATACATTTTAAAATTCGACCAACAATTAGGTCGTTGTGACTTTAACAAAGAGACCTGATCACATGACTTTACTGTAACAATCAGACATCCTCTACTTCCAATTGGTGGAGATTTCAAAATGCCTTTTTAAAAGGGCTGTATATACACACACCATGAAAGAGCCACACAGGCTTTACAGAGCTGAAATTTAGAAAACATGAGAAAATACAGCACTGTCAGTCCTTGAAGTTGCAAGGGTGTCAACTTGCTAGAGATTAATTACAAGAATTAATAAACTCTATGGGAATGAAGGAAAACAAACACGTGAAACACACAGTCATTATCATCGTGAGACTTCCTGTTCATTCCAAAAATAATAATAACAATGGTGGCCTGGCGACGTCACACAGCGGTTGTCTAAAAGACTGGACTGGTCTTAGGGTTCTGCCTGCAAAGGACCCCGTTGGCAACGACTTAAGCTCACTTTTGCTGATCACGTTTTCCAAGTACTCTAGTCAGTTGATTTACACTTTATTTATTTTTGTAAAAAGCTGATTTGAAAAAAAAAAACAAAACACAGATGTAGAATCCAGAGAGTATCAGTCAAGCTGATGTGGGTCGGACTAAGATATCCTCCTGATCGTCTTCTGGTAGAAATGATATTTCGTACAAAAAAGACCCTCAGATTCCGTTTTTTGCTTCGTTGTTGTTTGTGGCTTGTTTCCTTTGAGCGATAAAGGGGTACATACACTTGTCTGCTCCTAGGAACCGATACATGCACACAACTGCTTCAAAAGGGAGGATGCTGGAAAAGGAAGAGTCACAGGTAGCAAACGTGAGATGTGGTGTGTTCGTTAAGTTACAGGGTGGGTGTGGGAAGGCCCGCCAAGGGGGTAGGCCCCTCACACTCACCTCTTCATGAAGGTCACGATGTACATGAGCCGGGGGGTGCAGATCATGGGCTGGTCGGTGAGGATGGCCTTCATGGCCTGCTTCACGCAGTAATCGGGCTTCAGAGGGGGCAGGAAAGGCTCGATTTCTTTCCTGGGAGTTACACATTCAAGATTAAATTAAGAATTCACACAAAATATGGAAGGCTAGAAATACACATCAAAACACGAAGGGTGATGTTATCTGAGCAACAGGATTTGCAATCTGTTTGTTCACTTCGTTGTGCTTTCACTGTATTTTCCAAATTTTCCTACTGTGAACATATTTTATTTGCATTGTCTGGAAAACAAGTTTTTTTTTTTTTTTTTTAAGAAAAGCAAAATTGGTCTGCTTTTCTGTAAAGTGAGAAAGTTGTGTTTTCAAAATGCCTTGGAATGTATTTCAAATTATTATTATTTTTTTCTTTCAATTGAAAAAAGAGAGGGTGTCTGACACAACAAACAGTAAACCCAAACAGGATGCCAAACTTAGCATTAAGCGTAGTTCAAATGATGGTGTGTAAACACCGACATAAACCTTCCTGAGTGAAAGAACAATCGACTGTGTGCCTCCCTGGATGCCTGGAGAGGAAAAGCCCGGGGCTTTTTTGGGGGATGGGGGGAGGAGTGAGGGGGGTGGTGTCTCATGAGACAGCCTACCTTCAGCTGAATTCATCCAGTTACCCGTAGAAGTAACTTAACAGAATTTACCCCCTCACTTTTCATTGCCCACCCCCAAGAGCTTTGGACACCCGCTATGATGCTAAAGAGGAGACAGAGCTCCTCAGACCCTCTGCAACTGGTTCTTAAGTTTATAAGAGGCAAAACCCAAACCAACACACACACACAGAAAAAGAGGTGGGGTCCAGTCCACTCCCAGTCTGGACCTGGATTCAGCCTGAGATTGAAATGACTCAAGCCACCTCCACTCACTTCATAGCCGGGCCAGGTTCAGGATGTGTCAAGATTGGCCCTGAGCCACCGGGAACTGGCTCACTTATCTCGCTTTGTCTTTCAGATTCACCTAAGCCAAGATCTCGCAGCGGGCATGTCTCTGCAAGTGTCCTCTTCGTGAGTCATGCCCTTGTTTATTCTGTGTAGCTCGAGTCAGATGTGACTTGACATGGCTATTCCCACGTGCCTCCTTTCAAAGTGTGGGGGTGTTTTATTTCATTTGTAGAAAATCTCAATGTTTCTTCTCATCCTGTCAGAGTGACTCTAGCTACAGACACTCTCTGCAAAAAGGAAGTTCCCAAATGTGGGAAGGGTCTTTTTGGAAGAAAGGCCACCCTCCTCAGTGGCAGTGACATTGTTCTGTATCCAAACCAAAGTCACATTTATGTGCAAACATGGATGTTAAGGGGCTTCCCAGGTGGTGCAGTGGTCAAGAACCCGCCTGCCAATGCAGGAGAGGCAAGAGATGCAGCTTCGATCCCTGGGTTGGGAAGAGCCCCTGGAGGGCACAGTAACCTGCTCCAGCGTTCTTGCCTGGAGGATCCCATGGACAGAGGAGCCTGGCAGGCTACAATCCACAGGGTCGCAAAGAGTTGGACATGATTGAGCGACGGTGCACTAACTACACTGATGTTAAAGAAAGAAAATCACTTCCAAAATAGCTTGTAAGTAAAATCCTAGGTATTTGCTCCCTGAAGAACAGAGAGGTCATTTCCTACTGATGCTCCTCGCCTTCTGCAAATTAATACCAGCCCTTGCTTATCAATCACACACGCATCAACTTGACAAACCTTGACCAATGAAAACTACACGTGAGCTAAAATGTCAGCTGTTGAAGTGCCAGGCTGTTTATGGTTGGAGATCTGACTGATTTCACATAGTCTCCCAAGATGGAAAGATGATCTGTTAGAACTGCTAATCGTCAGCACTGAGGCAGGTCCTTTACTGACCTGATTCGGCAGCCCCTGAACATGCCAGTGTCCACCAGGTAAGGGCAGACCAACGTTGTTTTAATTCCATCCTTCTCTGCGGCCTTTAACTCATGGCTCAGGGATTCATGAAAACCCACGACTCCAAATTTACTGGCGCAATAGTCCTGGGGGCAAAGCAGAGAGGGCAGAGGTACTCAGTATAGTGCACATTCCGGACCAAGCCCCAGGTTGCCCCGTTACTCAGGTTACATGTCTGATACAAAAGGTTACAGGTGACTAAGCAAAAAAAAAGGAGAGCATTCTAAAAGACGGGTATCTGATGTGGTTTGGTGCAGAAATAATATTTTCAAAGCAACAGCAGAAACAGATGAACACTTTTTGCCACATCAACGAAGTATCAGATTACTTTGGGGGAAGTTACCACAAAGGAGTCTATGAAAGCTAACAAGCTGGGGCTAAAAATGGAGAGAGGCTCACTTTGAAGTGTCTGGAAAATTTACAAATGGCCTCTTGTTCAGTAAAGGAGACTGAAAAACCAGTTTGTTTAAATTAATGCTAGGAGAACAAAGGAGACTAGAGCTGGAGTTATGAGCTGTTATGATCCAATCTTCTTTCTAAGGGCCAAGTGAAAATGGAAATGATAACTCCACCTTGTAAACTTCAACTAGAACTCAACCTAAGGACTCACGGTATAGAAAGGAAGTTCTTCTCCATTACCCAACTTTAAATTTAGGAATGGAAATGTACAATGTAGAAGCTGTCTCTTGTACATCCTTTTGCATATTTGCATGGGCTGATGTTTCCTATTTTCTGCTACAGGCACCCGTGGGACAAACAGCATGGAACAACAAACACATGTGTGCTTTGTAACTTGAAGGTGGTGAAGAACAGCATCTGATTAAGCCCAGTTCCACAGACTTAACATGCAGACACCTCATACCCACCCTTAACCATCTCATCTAATGAGCTAACACAAGATAGCTCACTTTTGACAAGTTGACCAAAACAGAGTGTCAACCTTTAGCCTCATTTATCTGTTCTCTGGGGCACTGCCAGTGCCCTCCAGTTTCATCTTGACCCTGTGTCTTCCCACTGTCGTCAAGTAAAACTGCTAATGAGAATGGGGCCATACTGAGGCCTGGCCCACCTACTTCTGCTGCTGCTGTTGGTTTGTCAAACTAGTGTAAGTTTATGGTAGAATATATAGAGCTGATGGGTGCTGGGGTGCACTCTACGAACAGCACACAGGTAGCTTCCAGGGGCTTGCAGGAATATGAGGGCAGCATGCATGCTTCTAGAACTGTAGTCTATTTGTGACGAGATGAACTGATTGAAAGAAGGAAATGCTTTATAATGACAAACCTCAACTCCAGCAGTGCTGAACAATCCCAGGGAACTCGCAACTGTCACAATATGACCATGATTAATCTCCAGCATGGTAGGAAGAAAAGCCTTAGTGGTCTGAAAGAAAAGGAAGATGAAAGCTTCAGAACTGACCTATGGATTTCACCTAAAAAAACAAAAAAACAATGAAACCAAACCAAAAACCCCACCAACTCAAGATCATGAAGCAAAGTTTTATCGGTATAATGCTAAATTACCCAATTTGTTTTAAAACATTTCACATTTATCAAAAACAGAAGATCCCTGAAGCGTCCTGGTTCACTTAGCACCGTGTCATCGGCATGGCAGGCCCATTACAAGCCGTGACCCACAAGGCCGTAACACAAGCGCTTTCGGGGACCATGTCCAGAGATGAAAAGAAAGCCATTAGGAGAAGGCTCTTTATCACCTCTCAAGTGAGTTATCTGCCAATCTAAACTACTCCTGGGTCAGAGATCTTTTCATGCTTGTGACAGTTGAGTGCAGCATCTCATGGTCTGGGAGGGACCTCCCGCTGCCCACAAATAGGAGGCTCCTGCAATGTTTGCCTCATGACTACATCTACCCAGCAACAGACCCATGAAGGCTGAGATATTCCAGCAGCATCTTCAAACATCCAAGCTGTATTATCAGAGTCTACTCACAGGAGGTAAAGTATTTTAGGTGTAAAGAAAGAGGGTAAAAGTACAGAATAGTTTTAATGAAAACTGTGTCCTAACGCTAACTTTACATGACAACAGCTCATGGCATCTGACTGACCAAGCTCTGCTCTGGGGTTTCCTGGGGAGTGTCTTTCCCGTGGAGGCAGGCGACCACCCCTAGGGGGACAGAGCATGTGGCAGAAGCTCCAGGGCAGTGGACCCAGAGGTGGCATCCATTTCTCATTTCACTAAACTTCTCTTTTCCCTCTAGCTTTCATGCCTTCAAGACACAAAGCTGTAATTTTTCTTTTTTTAAATTACTTCAAATTACTTAAGATAATCTATTAACTACTCCACTAGGCTTCCAACAGTTTTATAACCTGCTTCCTAAAAGAAAGCAGCAAAGAGCAATCCATCTACTGCTGAGTTATATCCTACTGCCAACACAGCTTCCCACGATTTATGAAGTTTAAAAAAAAAAGCCCAAACACTACCCAGTGGACTTAAAGAAGTGTTGCACTCCCTCCTCAGAAGATTTCCCGGTTAAGACATCACTGAATTTTTGCACGCGTATTTGATTTGCTCTGATAACTTTTGTGTGGACAAGATCAAACAGTCATTCCATTAATTTTGAAGTTTTTTCCATGTTCCAATCCGTGATGCATTCAGTTGTCAGATCAAATTTTGTGAAGCAGCCCAAGGTCTTCCCCAGTCTGACTCCTGATCATCATATAACCCCTCAGTCCCCACTTACATCCACTGTGGCTCTGCACTGTTGTTCCCTGAAAGTCACTCAGTCATATCCAACTCTTTGCAACCCCATGGACTATACAGTCCATGGAATTCTCCAGGCCACAATACTGGAGTGGGTAGCCTTTTCCTTCTCCAGGGGATCTTCCCAACCCAGGAACTGAATCCAGGTCTCCCTCACTGCAGGGGGATTCTTTACCAGCTGAGCCACAAGGGAAGACCAAGAATACTGGAGTGGGTAGCCTATTCCTTCTCCAGCGGATCTTCCCAACCCAGGAATCGAAGTGGGGTCTCCTGCATTGCAGGCAGATTCTTTATCAACTGAGCTACTAGGGAAGCCTGGGTCATGCTTATTCTTATCTGTACAGTTTTACCCATGAACTCAACTCTTCTCTGACAATCTGCCCCCAAAGTCTTCTTATATAACTCAAAGTGTAATATCAATCACATATTTACATAGCCTCTCACACTTTTCAAAGTGCTTTATGTTAATTATGTCACCGGAGCCCCTTAAAAATTCTCTAACACAGGTAGTTAAGAGTGTTAAGTCTTTAATGTTATTCCATTCACCTTGACTTTGTCCATATAACCAGTATCATTCATTGTGACACATATGTTCTGTGGTAATTTGGGGTTTTTTTGATTGTTTCAGTTTACAGCACCTGCAAACTCTAGGCTTTATAACTTGTATATGAGCACTATATCACAGAATTACAATAAAGTAACATCACAGGGAAACTTATCTACGTCAATCTAAACTAAAAACATATCCTTCAGTACTCATGCCTATGAGTCTTCTTTTAAATATCTGATTATAATCAATTGTTTCTAGATTAGCTCAAAAGTATAAAATTCAGTCTTGACATTATCTAGAGATCACTTCTGAGTATTAATAGTTTCCCTCGTCTTGGAAGAGAAGGATAGATTTAGCATGAAGTTCCAATTTTTAAGTTAAGAAAATAGAAGGACTTGAGAGTA
This sequence comes from Oryx dammah, assembly GCF_014754425.2. Taxonomy (NCBI): domain Eukaryota; kingdom Metazoa; phylum Chordata; class Mammalia; order Artiodactyla; family Bovidae; genus Oryx; species Oryx dammah. The sequence goes on along the minus strand of NW_024070203.1, from coordinate 48,575,885 downwards.
AATCCTAAGCAATTTCATACAGTACAGAATACTAGCAGGAATTTGCTACGTGGTTACGACAAATCCAAGTTGCTGACCGTGGTCATCCCTAGCCTGCATCCATGCTAACTCTACCAGGTGGCCAGCCCTCCCCAGGAACCCAGATGCCCAGTGGGCTGGCTCTAATGACTCCTCCATGTTTGTGCTCCATGTTGGTGCCTACAGGTGTTAAAGGACTAATCCATATCCCAGCACATATGAAGGCAGGTAACTGTTTTAAGTTCCTCACGGTTTTTAATTTCTTGCAAGGTTCTAAAATGGATTCATGTCCCCTCTAGCCCTGCTGGAATTAACTTATTCCTTCAACCAGTATTTCTTGAACACCTACTACATGCAGGACCTGATTACAATCTGGCCAGGCAATGACGGGGAACACGTGAGCAGGTCTCATTCCTGTCTCTAAGCAGACTTTTATACTCAGGTGGCGCCAGTGGTAAAGAAGCCGCCTGCCAATGCAAGAGACAGAGGAGATGTGGGTTCAGTCCCTGGGTTGGAAAGATCCCCTGGAGAAGGGCATGGCAACTCACTCCACTAGTCTTGCCTGGAGAATCCCATGGACAGAGGAGCCTGACAGGTTTCAGTCCACAGGATTGCAAATAGTCGGACATGACTGAAGCAACTTGGCATACTCACCAGCACCAAACTGTGTTACGTCAGTACAACAAATAGAAAACAGTTCTGGTTTATCCTTCACGAAAGCAGCGTGCTGCAGCTGCATATTCTAAAAAGTCTGATTTGAACCTGCTTCCCCTCCCACCCCACAGAGTAGTTTGGAGGGACATTTAAGCTGCTCGGTTTGTGCTTAAAGGAAATAAGAAAAAAGAACAAGAGAAACAAAAGGATCCAAATATAGCTATGTGACTAAAGTCTTTTCCAACTGTGTGTTGTAAACATATTTTTTAGGGAAACAGGCTTCATTTTAAGTAGCTAGTAAAGTGTGACACAGGTTTGTTTGTTTTAGTATGAAGCTTTCTTTAGAGGGAGGGGTTGATTTTTTTCTTTTAAAGGGGTGTGGCAAGTCAAAGATTCTTGTAAAATATGTGACTTCTTTTCCCCATCCAGGGACAAATTTGGCCTTCTGTAGGAACAAAACTGAGTGTGTCATTATGCTTTCTACCTTCCAAGGCAAAGGCCTATGTTCATCTAGAAAGGCTCACTACTTACAGGTCTAACACTACAGTTACTACAACTCCTAGCAGACCAGGGACAACACACCAGGCGCTGAGGAAGCTGGGAGGGGAAGTGAGCCATTCAAGGGCCGGGTGGCCTTGGGACCCCGACTGATTGCCTTCCAAAGCTGGCGGCCACCACTCAGCTCCTCCTGGGTGCCGGGCGGAGGCAAGCCTGGGGGAAAAGCTTTCATACCGGGGCTGCTCAGGTTTCTTTTTAAGCCCAAGTTTGCACGGCTCAGGCTGGAGCCTGATCCACGTGACTGAGCACTGAGGCTGTTAATCATTTCCTTTGCTGCCTGAATGGAGGCGAGCAATTACTGCCCAGGCGTTCTTTCCACAACCAAACCCCTGCCTTGTGTCTGGGGCGCATTACCACATACGCTTTGATCAACACGAAGCCTGGGCCTTATGTTAGGAATAAAAAAAAAGGCTGTAAATGGGTGGCGAGAAAGCATCGTGTTCTCGGGAACTTTCCAGAGTAACCCGACAAGTTTTCCTTTCTAATTACTCTTGCCCTCGACAGTCTGGTGGGTGACATCTGAGATAGCACATCATATTCCGTCCCTGACACGGTTTGACAGCACAAAGAAACCTGGCACTTTGTAATGAATTACTAATGTGCACAAATATCGTAGCACGCGTGAGAGGGGGACCAGCAAGAGGTGAAGTGCTAGTTGCCATGACACCAGTCAGTTCAAGCTCAGGTTCGTGATCTTCAACTTTGTCTCAGACTAGTTAGAAGAACATAAAGAGCAAACCTGCTCACACCCAAAAGGTTTGAGTGTAAATTCACACACGGGCTGCCGACAGTGAATCTGAGAGGGGCAACTCAGAGAGCCTCCTGAACACCGCTGAAGGACGAATTATCAGGAGTTTATGACTAGTTTATTATGACTAGTTTACCAGCTAGTCAAGGGATCTCTAAAGGAAGTACATTTCATCAGTCACCAGAGTTAGCAGGTCCCAATGGTAGCTGGCAAGGTTAGCTTGAGGCTTAGCCTAAGTCTGACTGTGCCGATAGGGACTTCAGGTCCTATTTGGTGGTGGTGGTATAAGCGCTGAGTCTCTTTGCGATTCTATGGACTGTAGCTAGCCAGGCTCTTCTGTCCAAGGGATCTCCCAGGCAAGAACACTGGAGTGGGTTGCTGTTTCTCTTCCCCATTCAGGGACTGACCCTGGGTCTGCTGCACTGTAGACAGATTCTTTACCAACTGAGCCACCAGGGAAGCCTGCACTCCAAGATCTGTCCTCTTATTCAAATGTCTGAGACAGAGGGGAGGACATCTCGTTTGTCTTCAGGAAAACGTGGTTGACTCTTGACTGGGGCAGGGGTGGGGGCTGAGTCAGTGACCAGTATATACCAATTTGTATGTTCAGTGAGACAATTTAGAGTTGGAAGGGACACAGTGGGATTAGTTTATCTGCAAAAGAGAAAACTTTTAGTAATGGACTCTGGCTAAAAAGTGTGATAAGAGACTTTTGATTACCTGTGTTGAATTTTATCACAAGACTCCAATATCATAACCTGCAACTGGCTGACAGGGTTGCTATGTGACTATAAAGAAAAGAAAGAAGAAGGATATTCAAATGGACACTGACATTGCTATGAAAACATACTTCGCAAGTTTAATATCTCCATAGCTCCTCAGGGTTCCTCTTCAAAGCATTGGAACCTTTGAAAGATAACTGTAAAGGTCATATTTATAATATAAACAAGAACTTCTTAAACAGAAGTGTGACTGGACATAGACATGACATGTCATATCTTGAGAAATCTTTGAGTGTGAGGTTTACGCCAAATTAACTCCCAACAGTTCCAACCCTCCAGACCATTCTTGGTGCTCTTAATGACAGACTGCAATGCAGAGCCTGCAGCTGCACTGTCAGGACAAATTAACCTAAAGTTAAACAAAAGAGAATGTGAAGAAATGCGGTATCCGGCAAAGTCTGACTCGAGAAATTTCGAGATTGATGACATTTTAAAGGTATAGGTAAAACACTCAGAATATGTTTTCCATATTTGCAAGTTTTTCAAGGTTAATGGACACTAAGGGAGGAGCAAAGCTAATTTCTCACAGTAGGAAAAGGCTACATCCTCTATTTTTGTGCATTTTATACCTGTCACGCGGTTAATTCAAGAAAAGTCATCTTAAAAAAAAAATCATTTTGAAGTATTTCTTTCTCATCTGAATGTCCAAAAATAACACAGAAAACTTTCATTTCTAAGTGAAGTCACTCAGTCGTGTCCGACTCTTTTAGACTTTTATGGACTGTGGCTCTCCAGGCTCCTCCATCCATGGGATTCTCCAGGCAAGAGTACTGGAGTGGGTTGCCATTTCCTTCTCCAGAGGATTTTCCCAACCCAGGGATTGAACCCAGGTCTCCTGCATTATAGGCAGATACTTTACCGTCTGAGCTACCAGGGAAGTTCAGGTCCCCTTCATTCCTAAAGGGGACCAAAAATCATATTATGATGGGAAAAGGCTTAATGCCATCAGCACATGTATTGGACAGTTTTCTGATGTATGTTTAAGGGTTTTCAGAATTTCCAAATAAGAGCAGTATTTATGATTTGGAAAAAATGCAATAGAGATTCTATTAAACAAAGAACATTTAACTGACAGGCTTGTGGTATCTCTCCAAACAGCTCAATGACCCTCCTTGGTGTTTTGCTATTTCTGCCTGTGTCGCCATGAGAGTTACTTGTCTTTATCAGAATCACAAAGGGATGTACTGTTTATTTACAAGGCTAAAATGACATCTGGTGGCACATTCCTCTGAAAACTCAGTCACTGCTCCTGGAAAACTATGACTCGACACTACAAACTATTGAGGGTGCTGAAAATGTAGGGAACTGGGTTTAAAAAGATAGGATAAATCATTAGTGTGTTCAAAGATTAAAAAAGGGTGACGTGCTCCCAAGCTAATTTGGGAAAGGAACACATGCTTAAATAAATAATCTTAATCCTTTCGATTTACAGGTATCTGTTTAATCCATGTACTGACCACCAATGTTGTAAACTTCATTTTGGCCACAGAAACTGTAACTTGAGAATTTTCATTACAAAATTATCTTCAATTAGGAAGTGAAACTCAAATCTGTATTTGCTAGCAATACACTGGCTTTCAATACTTCATTTGCAGTTGACAGCGTGCTTGCTCATGTTCAGTTGTGTCTGAATCTCTTGAGACCCCACGGACTGCAGCCCATCAGGCTCCTCTGTCCTTGAAATTTTCCAGGCAAGAATACTGGAGCGGGTTGCCATTTCCTTCTCCAGGGAGTCTTTCTGACCCAGGGATTGAACCTGTGTCTCTAGTGTCTCTTGCACTGGCAGGTGGGTTCTGTACCACTGCGCCATCTAGGAATCCAACACAAATTCAGAAATTCATGTAATGCGACGACAGCCCTTTTTTCCCTTTCCTGTTCGGGTATGTTTGTAGAGACAAGAAAGATGTCCTGACAAATTGTGCAATAGAGTCTCAAACATACTGAAGGCTGGAATGAGTCTCAGACCTAAGATGTTCATCAAAGTCTCTATGTGCTTGATATAAAATATTTTCTCTTTAGCTGCAGAGAATATGTCATAATCATCAAATTCCTATCAATGTTACAGCTACTGTCCTTTTTCTGATTATTCTGAGCCCACAGGGATTGGTTTAACATTTAGAGGCATCAGCAGTTAATACTTAACACACATGCACGAGTCTACTCCTGCAGTTGCCCTGCAACCAAGAAGCTAATAAAAGAGCTGGGCTTTTCAAAGGAACACCTAGATGATGACACCATTAGTTATTCAGCAAAAATAAATGCTTCATTAACTTGCCTTCCCACTGTTAAAACATAGGATGGATCTAGCTTGAGGCAGGGATTCAGATATCAACATTCCCTGACACTTCAGAGTTCACTGTGCAGAAATGCCAGAAAGGAAAGGACTTAAACACTCAATGTGTCTGGAAAGTACACTGGTCTTTACTGTCCAGAGATCACATAGTTCTGACTGTCAATCACTTAACCTTCCTTGTTAATTGACCTCTCTTGGCTTAACTCATTTGGGAGACAAAAAGGAGACAGGCAAGATTTCTTAGCTCAAAAGTGTGACGACGGCTTATATCCAATCATTCGTTCTTTGATTCCCACTGCGTGTTCAATACGCAAGTCTTAACACTGAGGTATTACTTGCCTAAGACTCTCATAAATGACTCAGTAAGGTGTCAGCTCCATTAGCGCAGTTGCCAATCTGGTGAGCAATAAAAATATCTGTTCGTTAAAAACTTATATGTTGTCATGACTGTGCCTTTTACAGTAAGATAATTTGAATCCATGCCTCTTACCTAGTAAAACAAAAATTACAATCATTTTTCTGTTTTTTACTTGAGTCCACAAAAGCCCAGTGTGTTAAAAGAAACGATGAAAAAAAAAAAAAAGAGCGAGACAATGAATGCTGCCCACTGGTTCCGAAATGCTACATTCCCTGACCCTCCCCCAGCTGAATCCTAGATGATCAAAGGAGTGTGCCATGAGCTCCAGCTCGGGCCCTTTCCCCGATTTAATAACTCTTTATAGAACAGTGAAGATCGCCTGAAAAATTGCAAATAGTCTGCTAACAACAGGTTGTCATTAATCCCTTCGCTTTGCTTTCAAATCACCAGAAGTGTAATAAAGACAGATCTTCCCAAGGGCAGGGGCTTCGGTTCTGCTCCAGAGACTGGTAACCACTTTCAGGAGGCACATCCACAGGCACAAGGGCTCAGCCACTGCCTAGGTGGTAGGTCGCCCCCCACCCCACCCCACCCCCGCCCCCAAACCACAGCCCAGCAAGGCCCCCATGATCACCTTCTGTCATCTCTTGTACTTCATATGTGCCAAATTCTTCTCTACCTTCTAGGGTGCTTATTGTAGGAGTCTTTATAGAAAATCAAACCTTTACCTAAACTCAAGGTACATCTCATCAAGAGCTTACTCCTAAAAACTTTCTTTATTCTTAGGCATGCACTGTAACAATTTAGAATTTCACTCACTGTGTATGAGGGTCTATGAGGCACCTGTATTGTGCTAGGCATTGTTTAAAAACATCTTTGCAATCGCGTGGACTGTAACCTGCCAGACTCCTCTGCCCATGGGATTTACTAGGCAAGAATCCTGGAGTGGGTTGCCATCTCCTTCTCCAGGGGATCTTGCTAACCCAGGGATCAAACCCACACATCTTCTGCACTGGCAGGCAGATTCTTTACCACCGAGCCACCTGGGAAGCCCTTCTGAAAGACTTAAGGATTGTAAAAGCCGTGTTTTCTAGAAATCGGTTCTTAAACTATGCTATACATTGGAGTCATCTGGGGAAGTGTCTTCTGATGCCGGGGCACACCCTGGAGCAGTTACACCCCAGAGGGAGTCCAGTACCAGAGCCAATGTTCCCCAGGTGACTCTGTTGTGCAGCTGCATTTGAGAGCCTGAGAAGAGAGTCATCTTGCCCTCAGCACCACTGACATTTTGTGCTGGATAATTTGATACTGTGGGAGGGCTGTCTTATGCATTGTAGGATGTTAAGCAGTATCTCCGGCCTCTACCCACTAGATGCCAGAAATAACCCCACCAGTTCTGACCCAGGAAAATGTCTTTAGATGTGGCCAAATGCCCCTGGGGAGGAAGAGTCCCCATGAGAACCACTCTTTAGAAGGAATATGCACATTAGTAAGTTAGGTTCCATGTGGTCCAGTGATGATTTTTTTCTGAGCTCTAATTCTCATATTGTCATCACATTTTCTAGCTTTGGAAGACTTGAAAAAAAAAAATCACAACTTAAATTCACAGCTTACATTCAATCACTTGTTGATTGGGTTAGGCTCAAAAGCCCATTCTTTTTAGTTTACATGTCAAAACCTTCAAACCACCACTCTAGCACTCACTTCAGAAATACTGTTGAAGGTAAATAATACTGAGATTTGCAGGGACCAGGAGTGGAGGAGGGGGATGCACAAGAGGCAAGGCCTCTGCCCTCCTGCAACTTGTTTTCAGACAGTTGTTTTGGTCCTAGGCAGGAAGAACATAGCTCTTCAGTGCACTGTGTGAAACTCCATCCTGGGCACAGCAACCAAGGGGAGGAGTGGGCAAGAGAGCATCTTTTAACAATGGCCTGGAACCACAAAAACAAAACAAACAAAATCCTAGACAAGGATAGACCCCAGAGTCCATGGTCTGGCATTTTTCTAGCCTACAAAAGTCCTAAAGGACTAACTAGCTCTGGGGAAAAAACATGCAGAGACTACTGAGAAAGTGCGAATGGAAATACATGCTCGAGAGCAGTTCCTCCACTAACTGTGATGTGCACAAGAACCACTTGGCATCTAAATCAAGTGCAGACCCTGACCCAGGAGGTGTGGGAGAGGCCTAAGTTTCCTAATGTGCAACCTGGCAAGTAACACTACTGCTCTGGACCACAGGCTGAGCAGAAGGTTGCAGTGTGAGCCAGCTAATGTCTACTCCAAACATCAAGTAGCTTCAAATCGACTTCTCCTAGAAATTCAACAACAAAGGCAGACTAATTTCTCTGCCATCTCTCCTACCTGTGTTCTCTGAACCAGGGTATCTGGGCTTGAGAGGTCCCGTTCTCCATTCCACACATCCTTTCCCCAATAATGTTTTGTCAAATACCAGTTCAAATTGATGTCAAGAGCCCTGGGAGATTTGTACAGCCGACAATGGGAGTTTATAGGCTGACTGTTTATGTATTTGCCTTGGTTCCATTTTAGCACCAGCAAGCCCCTCTGCTGTGGTTTGAATGCTTGTGCCCCTCCAAAATTCATGCTGAAACCTAATGCCCAATGTGATGTTGCTGGGTCATGAAGGTAGGGCCCTCATGAACGGGGTATGTACCCTTGTAAAAGAGACCCTTCCCCCTTCCACCATGTGAAGATACAGCAAAGATAGCTGTCTAGAAACCAGGGAATGGTTCCTCAACAGACAACCCATCTCCCAGAGCCTTGACTTTGACCTCGTCCAGCCTCCAGAACTGTAAGCAAAAAATTCCTATTGTTTATATGCCCCTCAGCCCATGGTACTCTGCTCAAGCTGCCCAAATGGACTAAGACACCTCCATCTGCATTAGAACAAGCTCTCAAAAAGAGATCCAGAAGATTTAAAAATCCTTTCCCTTTCTCTACAGAGCTTTGATGGCTTAGTTTTCAAGGCAAGGAATTTAGACCTTTTTAGCCTCAATATTCACCTTTAAAAATTTTCCACATTTATCTTTTGAGGTTTTCATGCTTCGATTAGCCTATGAGAAAACCCTAATAGGAAAAGAACTATTCCTTTAAAAATCAGATGCTTAGTCCACAAGTTGGGACACTATCAGCTGGTCAAAGCTGTACAATTTTGAGAATCCATGATTACGTTTTCTAAGCAAAGCTCGTGGAGTTATCTGGAATTCTGATCTCATAAGATTATTATATAACAGAATAAAGGTTTTACATTTTCCAGGAGATAAGCCTAGAACAAACCAACAAAAACCAAAACTCAAATCACACTGTTATTGACATTTTAGTACCAAGTATTTACAGAACTTTGTTCAGCCGGTCCATCTAGAAGAGCCCTTTTTATTCATTACTTTCTGTGTCTGTCAGTGCTGACCTGCAAATTAGGAAGAAAAGGAAGCTGGGTGGCTAAGGATACTCCACACTCTCCTCAATGAAGTAACCACCTCAGCTACAGACCACAGAAAATTATAGAAAAACACATGACTTGGGCTTTGGTAATAAAACTGTAGTGTGGTACTGGTTCTTTATAATTTTACATGCTTATCTAATTTATGGAGCAGACTTTGGGGGATATTAAGTTAGGGTTAATTAGTCATTGCTAAACTAACCATGCTAATTAAAAAAAAAAGAACATTTGAAGGTGTATTCATACAGTATACCACAGGGCACAAGCATAAGCGACTCATAGAATTCACCTTAGAACTTGTGGCCTGGAGAAGTATCTGCAGAGCTTCTACACTAAGGTTCTGGGCTTCCCTAGTGGCTTAGATAGATGGTGAAGAATCTGCCTGTGGGAAGACCTTGGTTTGACCCCTGGGTCAGGAAGGATCCCCTGGAGAAGGGAATGGATATACTCCAGTATTCTTGCCTGGAGAATTCCACGGACAGAGAAGTCTGATGAACTACAGTCTGTGGGGTCGCAAAGAGCCCGACATGACTGAGTGCTCACACACAAAGTAAGGTCCTAGGCTGAGGGTCTAGCTCCTAGATTCTTCCTTCCTCAGTGGAGCCCTTAGGCAAGTCCCATAGCCTCTTTCGGTTTGTCTCCTCATCCATAAAAAATGGGGATAATGGCTCCACTTAATTGAGAGTTGCTGTGAGGAGCAAATGAGAGAAGAGCATTCATGAAAGGGCTCTGTAAAATTTAAGCGCTATATAAAAGTACAGTAAATGCACCCAAGGCTAATCAAGCATATATTTATGGGTTACTTGGGTTAGAAGTGCTATCTATTTTTGGTTATGCTGTTTCTTCAAGTTCCTGCCAGTTCCAGGTTCTTACCATGTATGGTTCCCAGGCCCCCTGCCCTCCGGGCAGTGTCAGACCACACTTCCGGCAAAAACCCAGGACCGGACCACCAGAAACGGTCTCACACACCCGGGGCTGACAGCTGCCCGCCCTCTTCCTCCAGAATCCTGGGAGATGCTCAGAAACAACAGACACTTTCCAGTAACACTTCTCTTCCTCCAGAATCCTGGGAGATGCTCAGGAACCACACACACTTTCCAGTAACACCTCTTCTCTTCCTCCAGAATCCTGAGAGATGCTCAGAAACAAGACACTTTCCAGTAATACCTCTTCTCTAATCCTTTTCTTCAGTTCTGTTCTAGAGGTCAGAGAACCACCGTTTCAAAACACAAATGACACCGCTTGATGAAGGAGAGTCCAGCAAATATAAAAATACTAAAGGTCAGTCCTGAACTATTTAACAATAATTTATCAGACCTGAGGTTTCTCTTTCCAGAGAGATTACAGAACTATCCTCATTTAAAAGATCCTTGAGAAATCAGTAGGGGGCAGTATGTTAATTACAATTTGCAGGTGGGAAAAAATTCAGGCTTTGAATTTGAAGTTTTCACTTGTCCTCAAGCTACCCATGTGCTTACATAAGTTACACCACAAATATTTTCCCAGTTACACTGATTTTGGAAGTGTTATTTTGAGCCTCATTGTTTAGAATAACACTGAGAAGCTGAACCGTGTTAATATTCAGCAATTCCAGTACTAAGCCATTTGAAGGCAAGGCAGGAAATTCACATTTTTATGCAAGCGGCAAATGAGAGAGAAACACTTTGGTTTCCACCAGCCCCCCCCACAATGCCAGTGTTTCCAATTTTAACACCGCTGCCACCTTTCACACATCTTTGTGGGATCTTTGGAAGTTTCACCGACCAAGTCATGTTGTGTTTCCAAATGTGAATTCACTGTAAGTGGCTTGTCAGTTGGGCTCGTTTGACAGCACTCAAGTTTGCGGCGGTAATTGCCCTTCCTTGTTCAATATTCTAGCAGCATTTGCTGCCGTGTTGGAAGTCTTATCATCATTATGAGAGGATATTCTTTTTTTTTTTTTTTTCCTCCCTGTGGTTCACTTAATTTTAGCTTCAGAGCATTTAGGAAAATGGTCCCTGACAGGTGTGAACTTGAGTTTTGAGGGACTTGACAAATAAAGTGAAAAAGAAAAAGAAACAGCTCGGGAGCAGGCCAAGCTGGATAAGAGCAAGTAAAAGACATTGGCCTCCTTTTGGCAGGAGGCATGCCTGCGGTGCGTAAACCCAGAGGTCCAGGTGATGGGAACTGGCTGGCCAGGTGTGGCAGGGTGAACGAGATTAGGTCCTAAGGCCATGCTCTGACAACAATTACTCTAAACAGTGGCGTCTGATCAGGGTTAGACCACAATCTGGGAGGTTCTCTAAGACAGCCCTATCATGGGGCCCAGCTGTATGCTTTACCTGTCTACTGTACATTTTCAAAGAAAGAATTAAAAGATTCCATCCTCTGAGTAACTTTCTGGTTATGCTTACAAGGGGTTTCTGCCTAGGTCAGTTGGTAGAACTTTAAGAAAGGGTTAGTTCTTTGAATAGCCAACTACAACAGTAACTTCTGAGATAAGAAATCACTAATTAAACCAAGAGAGATTAACACATTTTAATCCGATCCCTGGAGTTACAGGCTCAAAACACGGGATTTAACCTCTTCAGCTGAGGCAGGGAACAGGTCCCTATTTCTTAAGGACTCTCAAGAGTTTGTCACACTCCAGAGATGAACGACAAAAGCCCTTTATCTCGGAACAACTAGTGGCTCTGTATGGGGAAGGAAGACATAAATTCATCCTGCCAGGACACCCCCTAGTGGAATTTCAGCATAGTACAATTTGGGGGTCCAAAACCATCCCCGGTGTTTTGGACGGAACACAGCCTCTGGAGCACTTTTCCAAGTCCAGAGGCTGTAGCTGCACCATCCACGGTCAGGAGCCTTCTTCCTCACTGAGCACTCCCACACAAGCGCACAAACCACACACATCATCTCTCCATCCAGTCACATAGGCAGATAGCCGGATCAGGCAGAGACAAGTTGCCTACTTATCATCATTTCAGTTTCTGAAAGAACTAGAACAAGAATTTTAGATGAATCTGCTATTAATATTCCTTAACTCAAGGGAAAAAAAAAATTTAAAGAAGGTTTCCTACTTAAAAAAAAATTATTCCCCCTCCCTATTGAGCGTATTAAACTGCTTGGAAGGAGTTTTCTGATTGTCACATCTTACGTATGTTCAAATTACTCAAGTCAATTCACTAGAATTTGCCAAAGATCCTGAAAATCTGAAAAATGGTTAAGGTAAAGATAAACATGTCCATGGGATGGACATGTACACACTTTCAAACTGTGGTGCTGGAGAAGACTCTTGAAAGTTCCTCGGACTGCAAGATCAAACCAGTCAACCCTAAAGGAAATCAACGCTGAATAGTCACTGGAAGGACTGATGCTGAAGCTCCAATACTCTGGCCACCTGATATGAAGAGCTGACTCATTGGAAAAGACCCTGAACCCTGATGCTGGGAAAGACTGAAGGCAGGAGGAGAAAGGGGTGACAGAGGATGAGATGGTTGGATGGCATCATCGACTCAATGGACATTGAGCAAGCTCAATGTCTGAGCTTGAGTCTGAGCAAGCTCCAGGAAATAGTGAAGGACAGGGAAGCCTGGCATGCTGCAGTCCATGGGGTCCCAAAGAGTCGAAGACAACACAGTGACTGAACAACAACAAAAGGCAAATGTAGAAGAGAATGTGAGCAGTTAAGCATTTAAGCACTGGGTCTGTAGCCATCCTCTGGGCCACGGTGACCTGATCCTGCAGCCAATCGGATGGTTGAGGACTCTGCCAGGTGCTCCCCACTTAGCCTTTCTGAAAAAGCTATCCGGCAGTGTCAGCATTAGCGCAGGTTAACAAACGCTGCCACTTTGATGTGCCCTGTAGGTTAATGTCTACCTGGGCACATACTGGATAAAGCCCTGGATGCAGAAATAATGAAGGAGAAAAGAACATCAATTTTGCTTCCAAAAATCAAGATAAACAGCACATAATCAAACAAGAGAGTGCCATTCCCTGAAGAAGGAATAGGCAACTATTCTATTACACAAGGACTGCACCTTTGGTATATCAAGACACTATGAAGTCAATGTGAAAAGATTTCAAATGTGTTTGTTTTTCTTTCTCAGGAGTAGTGATACATTTTGTCTGAACTATTCAACTTTTGTCCCCCAGGAAGACGGGACCCAAATGGTAGGAGAGGTGAGTGTGCTGGCCCCTTCAGGCCCAGTGAGGCGATGGGCTTGGCAGGCAGGTGGAAATCGGCTTTGGAAGGCTGGAGCTGCCACACTAACGAGCCTGGACTTCATGCTGTGAACAATATGGTCACGCAAGGGCTTGGGGTAAGGTTCTAGTCAGCATAATCTTTAAGTAGGCATACAACCAATTCAAGTCTGCTTAGGTAACCTGAGGTTGGTGAACAAAGGCTGGAAACAGGGAGAGAAGTTCACAGATTCTTTGCAGAGACCAGGCAAGAGGTGATGGAAGTACAGAGGAGGATGTGGGAATGGAAAGGAGGGGATCAAAGTACACAGTAGCAACAGAAGAGTCAGGCTTTGGTGACCCACAAGTGTGTGCAGGATGGAGGATTAAAGACATTGCTGATGTTTCCAGGCGTGGCATCTGCTACACACCAGGGGATTCAAGACGGGGCAAAGAGGAATCGCTTTCCGTTTTGAGATTTTCTGGTTTTAGGGAATGCATGGAAGAGCCAACACAGTTGTATGAACTTGGGAACTCTCAGAAATCACAGTCAAAGCCACTGAAATAAACAGACTACCCAGGTTGAGGAGCACAGTGAGAAGCGGTCTGAGCATGCCATACTAGACAGCCCTCAGATCTTGGAGGCAAGGAGAAGAGAAAACTGGGAAGATGAGAGGAGAAGCAAGAGAAAGTGGGCTTATCATGGCAGCTAGAGTGCCAGCATCTCAAAGAGATGCTTGACAGGCTCACTTTCTGTAGAAAGGTCATGCCACACACTGGATATGGCCATTTTCTCATATGACATTGGTTACTTGGCAATATTTTCTAAACAACTGAGACAACCAGATTACAACATATATCAAAGGTGCTGGGAAGATTTTTGTAGGATGGTTCCCTGCTCACACCGATTATTTATCATGTCATAGATGTTTATTTCTAGTAGCACCAGATTTGGGTCCAGCATGTAATATATCTAATACAGACACTTGAAGTTCAATGAGCACGTGATCTTATTTTATGTTAGGAAAGAAGGCTATGAAATGACCCTGATAGGAATGTAAGAGTTCCAGGTACCCAAGCAGTTGCTTATCTAAAGAGACATTTTACTTGGTTTTTAACTGTGACCATGAGCATTAATAACATAAAGTATGCTGACCTTATGTCAGTTTACAATTTGGTCCAAGACACAAAAAGTTTATTGTAAAGCTCAAAACATTTGATTTTTATGCATATGAATTTCTTTAGTAACAAAAGCCAGCTTTAGTACAGATCTGAAAATCCATCCCAACTTTCACATTTTCAGTCGCTGTCCTAAGACAGGGAAACAATACTCTATAAAATATTTACCCTAAGAATTCTTAATATTACATTTTGGAGGAGGAAGTATCAGCTACATAGTTTTATAAGAATACTTTAGAAGTGATTTAAAAAAAAAAATTCTAAATCCAAGAAGCCACGAACAAAACTAGATTTCTCTAACCAGAGGACAGAGGAATATAGTATTTGAGATTAAAAACCAATAAATCACGTAAGAACTTAAACATTAATGATTAGGGACCATTCACGAGATATTGGGTACAACCACAGCACTAATGTCTTTAAGTGCGACATTACTCAGGTCTAGCTGGTGGGCTTTTACTTTTCCTGGATGGATTTTAACTAAATAGACTTTAGACACTTGGATATAGATAAATGCCCAATTCAGTAATTAGTATTTTAAAACTGTGAAACCTTTTAAGTTAAGTGGTCTATTAATTAACTACCAATTATCTTGTCTGACTATCATACCAATAGAAGTAAATTACCGACTAGCAATTTGACAGATTTAGCCCTTTACCATGCAAAATTTCTTTAGAACATAAAAAGGCCTGGAGTTAAATGCTTTTGCTTCCCCCTTTTGGTTAATCGGGGATCAATTTGCTGCTCATGTATAAAAGCCAAATGCAGCTCTTTGGTCAAAAAGGACCTACAGATAAACTCTGTCTTTTAGAAATGACAAGTTACGATTTTTTTTTTCTTTTAAAGATTCCCTTTAAAAATAACAAGTGAAGCAAAATATTAATGTTTTTTGGGGAAACATGGGTTTGTAGCTCCTATGTGGAGGCCAGTTCTCCATATTTCAAAGGATACTAGAGAAGTATTTTCAAGTTTTTGCCTCTTACCCAGATACAGAGTGAGTCTGAATAGATGGTTTCTCTGATTTATGCCAAAAGTCAAGAGAACTGTATTGCACATTCCCACGTTCTTGTCCTAACTGAACGTTGCACAACAGATCATGCTGATAAAAACCTACCCCCTAAATCTATCACTTCTTGACTGGTAACCAAGACAAGGTTCCGAGGAGAGCTGCTGGGCTAGAAGAACCCTGAGTATCATAGCTTTGTGAGCCCATGGACTGTAGCCCACCAGGCTCCTCTGTCCATGGGATTCTTCAGGCAAGAATAGTGGAGTGGATTGCCGTTCCCTTCTCCAGGGGATCTTCCTGACCCAGAGATCAAATCTGGGTCTCCTGCATTGAAGGCAGATCTTTCACTGTGTAAGCCACCAGGAAAGCCCAGAGCAGACTGGAGGGCTGTGCAGAATAATGCTAAGTACTGCAAACACTTCTAATGGGTATGGAAATAGGTCTGAGGATGAGAAGCAAGAAAGGAATTGCATCACAGACTTAGAGAATGAACTTATGGTTGCCAGGGAAGGAGGGAAGGATGGGGGGAAAGGATAGTTAAGGAGTATGGGATGGACATGTACGCACTGCTGTATTTAAAATGCAAAGCCAACAAGGACCTACTGTATAGCACACGGGACTCTGCTTAATGTAATGTGGCAGCCTGGATGGGAGGGGGGTTGGGGGGAGAATGGATCCATGTACATGTATGGCTGATCCCTTTGCAGTCCACGTGAAACATCACAACCTTGTTAATTGGCTATACTCCAATATAAAAGTTTAAAAAAAAAAATCAAAAGAGAAAACGAACCGTGGCCAGAATCCTTTCTTTAAGGCTCAGCTAGAAACAGGAATGACTGCCATATATTCAAACTGAGCTCATTTAAACTTATCTATCAACCACCAGCCTTGCACCAATGAGCAGAGTCAATATACTATAGGAAAAAGCAAGCGTACAGGTGGGCACGGAGAATGGAAAAGTTGTGGATGAAAACAAAAGGAGAGACACAGGGTAACAAACCTAAGATCCCTCACTTTGAGATCCTGTCAATCTTCCACAGCTTGAACTAGTCCAACATAATGCTTACCTTTTGAAACTTCAGAAGCCAGACTCATGGGAGCATTCTCTGAGTAGGTGATCTTCTAAATATTTAAGCAGAAGCCTAGCCTCTACTATCAAACATTTACTAAGTGACTAGGAGTAGAGTTCTGTCCCTGGCAGAGGAAAACAAACAGAGGTTCGTAACAAGTTGCCTTCAGACAGCTTGCCATCTGCTTGGGGGCACAATGGATCAGGAAGTACCCCAGAGAGCACACAGCAAGCGCAAAGGATGAGGATGACAACAAACACCGCGACAGAGCAACAGAAAGAAGAGGTCAGTTATTCAACTGCAGCTTCATCAGAAAACAAAGGGTTGGACAAGATGGTCTCTAAGGATCTTTGTGGCTCCAACACATCAAAACATGAGATAAGGGCCAGAGTGAGGATGCAGGTCATAGGAAGGACCTGAGCCAGCTCTGAAAAGACATATGGAGTGGAGCAGAGGGCCTTCTAGGCCGGGGGAGTGGTACAAGGGGTGGTTTGAAATCGGAGCACCTACAGTGAACGTCTACGTGGTTTCCAGTTCACTGCCTATGACTGTAGAGCTGGGTCAGGATCAACACATTGCTGATTATGTTATGAACAGACATCAACTGCTACTTAAAAAGTCTGGCTCAAGGTGACCTGTTCCAATCACTGAACAAGTCTTGGCTCAGATGATCCACTCTTTAAAATGTATGGGGCAACTACTTTTCCCACCCCAATGCAGTAAAAAGACACTGTGCTAGTTATCTTTTTCTGGAAGGAAAGCACCACATGGCAGTGCATGTTGGAATAGTTACCATGAACATGTTCACCCAAGGGGACTACTGGAAGGGAAGCTGAATTCAGGTGGTTCTTAGACTACTCAATGCTCTCCCCCAAAGAAATCACTATAAAATTATAGTAAGTCGTCTTTTAAATGTTGGCTTGCTAGATTTCTTCCTAAATGGTTTGTGAGTCTTGGCAAGAAGTCAGAAACTCCAACTCTTAAAATGAATTTTCTGACTCAATTTTGAAAATAAATTCTGAGGTTTAGATGCTTAAGGGAAAAACAGCTGGAGAATTCAGGAGCCTCCCATAGTTTAATATGAAGTGACGTCATTCCTGTCAAAGCATCCAAGAACTCCCTAAATTGTGCAGTTAAACAACACTGCCAAGCAAAGGAAACACTCTGGGAAGGTGGTACGCTCCTCATTGGTAGAGAGAGAGATTTGATGCCATAGAAATTTTTCTGTTCAAACTTTAATTTCCTCCCTAGGTTAGAAAGTCTATCAACTGATGTGCATTTTCAAAGCTGAGGCTATGGATGTTTTATGCCTAAGACACTTGACTTGGCTCTCTTTTTATAGGATGTCTGACAAAAAGAAGCTTTCCTCTTACAAGTATCTAACTTCAGATTGTACAGGGTTTTTCTAAAAATCTGGTTATGTGTGACATTGTACAATTCAGCAAAATAATCAAGCAGGGCAATTGGGCAAGGTGGTTAAACTTTAGAGTACTTTGTGAAGGTAAAGGTTCACAGTTTGGAAACCAGTATCGTCTCAGTCAGAGGTGACTGGGAGAAAAAAAAACAATCCTGCTGTCCATGGTTCATAACTAGTCAACTGGTGGCTAGAGCTCTGTTTAAGAATGACAATGGACTGAAATCAGATGCAGTTGCTAAGGCAGCCTCATCCTCACCAGGCTTTAAATATGAAAACTACAGTCTACCTGCAATTTATGTACATCTTTTACTTCAAGTGGTGGCTCTTTGATTTACTCCAAATTATAAACACACAAGATTCCTGATGAACTGTGTTGCCAAGTTTATTCTCTTGCGCTGGCTTTTACCCACCTGATCACCTGCCCCGTTTCTGCGGCCCCCACGGCAACAGGATTTTTATTCAGTTTCCCACCCCCACTGTGCACCACACATACCCATCTACGCGTGCACACACGCACACACAAAACACACTTGAAGCCCTCCAAACTGTATTTGGTAACTTTACACGCTTAAAACATAGGTATGAGTTAGCGTCTGTCATTTATATGTTCATTTTTAGAGCTTTGGAAATGATTTAAAGCTCACACTTGAATAGACAACATTAAAATGAGCTTCTGCGGGGGTCAGAGAAATGATTTACTGTTCAAGGAGCAACGTTTGAACAAGTACTTCTAAAGCCAGATTAAGTTTTTAAGCAGTTGCTAAAAAATTAATGAGGTTTAATGTGACCTATTTAGGAGAAACAGTTCTTTGTTGTGCTCTATTAGAAGACTAATCCGCCTATGAGACAACAAATAAACAAAAATCCTATTTCCTTATCCCTTCTTTATTGGATCCCACCTGCCTACAAAAGTAAAGCGGGGTTAGAAGAGCATAAAGTGGGTCAAGAGTGTACAGTTAAAGGGGAGAGCGTCACGCCTACCGTTAGAAAAGGTCAGCTGGCAAACCGGGATTAGTTTTGCCCCCAGAGCAGAAGGCCCGCTCTCTCATCTATTTAGATGAGGTAATAGTTCTGAGATGACTGGAGGCTGAAATGGTTCAAGTCCCTGTTTTGCCAGGTCTCAACTCTCAACCCCTCTGCCCCCTACAGAGGAACTCTGTGGTCCTTTCAGAGTGACTTCTTAGAGATTTATCTTCTAAGCTGAGATAGTTCTGAGATATGCCCCAATATGCCACAGACCCTGGGGATAGTCAATGGATGGTAAGTGGCTGCCAGGGTGGCCTGACCACTCCCACCGGACCACAGATGCTGATCTCAGAATCTTTGGCGCTTTCTGAAATGTGGCTCAGCAGTAATTTGGAAGCCTAAACTCTGACTTTAGGAATTCATAAGAACAACTGATGTTTTACAAACTCAACAGAAAGTAAAATAAACAAACCCAGGGTTTTATACTCCCTCTTGTTATTTTTATGGCAATCTTTCAAACTAGTTCAAAATGTTCAGTCCTCTACCCTCTCCAGAAGTTCTGAATTGGGAGTGGGGGGCAGGGGGAGGAAAACAATCATTTAATAGTAACCGGCATATGCTGTAATTCACCAGGGTGGGGGAGAGAGAGTTGGAAGGAAGCTTAGTGGGTGAAAGAGTGCAGGTGGCTTTCAGGCTGGTACTGAAGTCTCGCTCTTTCCCAACCTTCTTGCTGAGTAGGGCCCAATAATAAAAACAAGGATGTTTATATTTACCCAGAAGTGTGCGTGGCAATTGACCATCATGGTTCTCTCAATGAGCTCATCGGGACATTCCAGGAGGTGATGCCCAGACACCACGCCGGCATTATTGACCAGGACGGAGACCTCGCCAACTTCCTTCCGGACCCTTTCTGCTGTCAGGTAGACGTTCTCCCTCTTTCCCACATCACAGGTGTAGGTAAAAACCTGCAGGTTACAGTGGGGCAGAATTTCTTCCTCACCATTCCCCGCTGTCCTCAGAAGTCCAGATGAAGGGAAAGAAATGGAACAGAGAAGGGACGGGAAGGGGTGTAAAACGTGAGTCACGTGGCCATCAGTAGGACAAAGATCACACAAAACAAAAATACTACAGTGAGCTTCAAGTTTCTAACACCATAAGGCTTGCCAATGACTGCACTTACAGCTGCCTTCCTCCCTCTAGTCTGGGAATTACAGCAATTTACTGGATAACTTTGCTTAGGGGAAAATCATGTAATTGTGACCAGCCCAATACAAGTCAGACCTCATGGGACTGGCTTTCTGGAGCTAAAGACACCTGGAATGAACGGATCTCAGCCCAGAGAGTAACACCTCCTCCTCCCAAACACACACACACATACTCCTCTTTGGGGGGAACAGTGGTCAGAAGCAGCTCTTACTCTATTTAGTCTGTCTGCAAGCCCCGAGGCTCACAAATCAGAACTGTAATTAATAATCTGAATTCAGCCAAAGTCCAGAAATGAACTGAATTTGTTATGACAAAGTGGGGATCACACTGGTTGGTCCTATCTGGAATAGCTAAAACCCCCAAGAAGCAGCCTTACATAAACCCAGTTGACAGGTAAATGTGCGATTTTCCTGTATAAGAACTCAATCTAAAAACCTGATCTCTTCTCTGGAAAACAACCACCTTTCTCTTTTAGGTTTGGGCAGGGAGCACAGAAATCTGTTTGCTACCCTCATACCAATGGAGATGTACCAGTTTTGACCTTCGGTTTTCTGACATAAAAGACAGGTGCCAATAATTTTGGTGACAAATGATCGATATCGGGGAGGGGTGGTGTCCAAGTTAATCCTCCCAATATAATTGGGTGTTTTCTCTGGAAATGAAAAAATTGTCAAAAAGCAAGAGCCATTATCAAATCCAGACCGATACTTATGGTCGGTTACGTTTTCCACTTTGGCTTTTTTTTTTTAAGTCTCAGACTCAGGTTAGTTAATAAATACCCAGAAATGCAGATTTCCTAAGGTTATCAAAAACATGGAATTAATTTTACAATAAGGCTTAAATCCTTCAAGCGTTTTCCCTTAAGAGGCCGGGTGTCTTTCAATCGGGCTGAGTATGTAACTCAAGCACTGACTTAACATCTCCGGTGCAACAATGTTAATTATTTTCCCGTGGCTAAACTTATAGTGAAATCATCAATGCTGCCCTCGTCTCAGCCCCTCAGACCGCAGTAACTTACACGTATGCATCAATGAGCGAGTCTGAAAACAACTTCCCAAAGACACTAGTTTCTCCTTCCCAAACGAGACTGAGACATCTCTTTAGGATTCAAACCGGGGGTCCCAAGTTCCCTCGCCCTGCTTAGACTCTTAGCCCAGTCTTCCCCAAAGAGACTGGACCTCCGTTAAGACCGGGCTTTGGCACACTTTCTCCCTTTTGATACAGAAGGGCCCATGCTCCTGATCAGGGGGCAAATTCCACTCGCGGAAGCCTGGGCTGCAGGGGGTAGGGTGCTCTTCTTCGAGAGCAGGACCGGCTGTGACCGTGGGGTTCCGGCGCCCTCGGGGGGAGGGCGCGGGGCTGGGAAGAGGCTTGACCCAACAATGCCGCGGGCGCCGGTCCGAGTTACCTTGCAGCGCCGCGGCGTCGGCCGCCTCCAGGTCGCGGTAGATGTGGCGCACCATGCCCGCCGTCTCCTCGTTGCTCTGGGTGTTGATGTCCCAGAGCACCAGCAGCGCCCGGCGCCGGGCGAACTCGAGCGCGAAGAGGCGGCCCAGGCCGCTGCCGGCGCCCGTAATGAGGCACACCTGGCCGGCCACGCTCTTCTCCTTGGGCCGCACCAACCAGCGCGCCGCGGCCAGCACGAACGCCCAGAGCACTTTGAAAGTGACCACGAAGAACTCCACCACGATGTTCATCGCGACGTCCCGGGGGAGCCCCCGCACGAGCCCAGCGCCTGCGTCCGCCCCCCTCCCCGAGCTGCCCCGGGGGCGCTGGTCAGAGCTGCTGGGACCCGAAGGCTGTGCCCCGCGCCCGCCCTGGAGGTGCCCGCCGGGCTGGAGTGCGCGGCGCCGCTCCCCGCTCGCGCGGGGCCACTCCCGCCCGGGCTCGGCGCGGTGGCCCCAGGCTGTGCCCGGCTCGGCGCCTCCTGCCGGCTGCCGCCCGCCGGTCCCGGAGCGCCCGCCCCGCCGGCCGGTCCCGCTGCAGCGGCGGTGACAGCCGCGAGTTAGGCAGCGCGCGCGGCTCTCATGGCCAAGGCGCCGCCGCGGCTCCCTCTCACTCCGGGCGAGGGGCGCGCGGCGGAGACGGCACGGGTCGGCCGGCCGCCGCGGGAGTTGTCAACTTGACCCAAGTTGCGAGAGGATGGGAGAGTGGGGTGCGGGGCAGCGGGAGCGCCGGGAAGAGGGGACTCGATCGGCGCCGGCGAGCGCTCCCCCACGGCTTGCGGCTGCCTTCGCTGTCTCGTGGACCCTGGCCCTGCGCCCCCCCGCGGCTGTCACTCGGGCACCGGGTTCCGCAGCGCAGCGCCACTGGCGAGTCGCTGAGCCGCCGGCCGCCGCTGAGCGGGCTCCACGCTCCGCGATATATAACCCGCGACCGGGAAGAGCCGGCGGCTGCATCGGCCCTCCCCCAGCTCGGCCCTCCCCGCCCCCCGGGCGCACCCCGCCCCCGGCCCAGCCCCCCGCCCGCCCGCCGTCCGCCGAGCAGCGGCGGGGCAGCCCCTCTCACACGGCCGTGGCCGCAGCCTCCAGCCCTCCTTGCACCTCCCATCGCGGTTCACGCCCCCACCCCCACCCCGCCTTGGGCGTCCCGACCTCCGCCCGCCAGGCCGGACAGTCGGCAGTGCCCGGGCTGTCCTCCTCCGGCCGTCTGGTCCTCGCTTTTCCCCCGTCTAAGTCACTTTCGTTAACACAGGAGTTCTGGACGGCTCTGCCGGAGATCAGGCGCTGCGGAAGACAGCCCTGCAGTCTGGAGGAACGAAGACAAGGACCTCGGCAGCGCGGCTACGGGCGTGCCGGTCGGCTGCTGGTGTTAGCGAAGGGCCGGGAAGGCGGCCAAAAACCGGGAACAGCCTAGACTCGTAGCTGGCCCTTTGGATCGAAGGCCAAGAGGCTCCCCATTTACCCTGCTGGGACCACCACTGCCGCGCTTCCCTTCAGACACTGACCGGCGTTGCCCTTTCGGCGGGCTGGCCGTGAACGTGATGCATGCCGGGATTTGTAGTTCGCGCCCCGCCGGCGTGTCGTTTGCATATATTACTGGGTAGAATTCGAGCCATATCCTGTCGACGCAGCCTAAAGATTAGGACCCCGAATAGTCAAGGAATCGGCACTCTTTGCTCTCATCGTATCGATTAGAGTCTAGCCAATGTATTCATTTTCCCCATACATATTTTACCCGAAACTTGATCGTAAAGAGGCTGAGTCAGGTATTCTTGGCTCTGCGTCTGCGAGTCGAGTTCTTAGTTCCGAGTTCTTTTCTGGCTTATCTCGAGACACCTATGAGTCGTGGGGCTTCAGCCTCGCTGTCTTTAAGTGGACAGCGCGCATGCGCCAACTTCCTCTTTCCCGGCTGGAACCATGGAGGGTGCGGAGTAAGTTTCTCCTCGTCGTCTAGAGTATCCTCCTCCATCCCCGAAACCAGAGCCCTACAGTCTCTGTCTCCGTCTATCCGTCTGTAGCTTGTATCTTTGACAACACATCTGTGTGTTTGTGACGCGCTGTGACACTACTGGTGGTCTCAGGCTAAGATGGGATTCAGGAGGCCTTGGGGAGGAGGTCTTGGAGGTACCGGGAACAAGGTGTGAGAGCTGAATATATGTGGGGTTGGCGGGTTATCCAGTTCCTCGTTCTAGGGGGGAGGGTCAGAACCTCTGAATTGGGTTCTTCCTTAGCTGGCTTTTGCCCTAAGCGTCCCTGGTATCAGGCCTTTGCTTAAACATGTGGAACTTGAGGTTTGAATCGGGGCGGTGGTTGGTAATTTGCGAGTCACTCTAATAGTCTAGGGGTCAGTGTCTTGGAGCAGTCTTTTACTCTCTGTGTTTGGCTGTCGCTATTTTTGTTGTTTTGGGACCCCGGGACTGATTGTAGGTTAAATGTGAATTGATTGTTTTTATGACTCGTTTTAAAGACAGTGGCCCTTGTTAGACATAAAGATTACAGGCATAGCATACTAGAATAGTTAAAGGTGCGTTGAGAGCGTGCTCAGTACTGAATGGGGAGTGATGTAGTGCTGTGGGCCTTTTAACTCTTTTTCTGTTTGCTATTGTCAGAGAGAAGAAAAAGAAGGTTCCTGCTGTGCCAGAAACCCTTAAGAAAAAGCGGAAGAATTTCGCAGAGCTTAAGATCAAGCGACTGAGAAAGAAGTTTGCCCAAAAGATGGTAAGTAAAGTTTTTGACTCACCAGTAAAGAAGAGGTCCTGTGATTGAAAATCGGTTGGATATTTTTAACAAGGCTTATTTCAGCTACTGTACCAGTCAGTGTGGTTAGCTTTTAGAATGATCTTTTCTAATGAAATTGGTGTCTTTCTCTTGCAATGTTAATATATATGGTGGTGAGAAAGTTTCAAGAGAAGAGTATTCTCTTAACTGGTATTGCTAATTGTGTTTGGGAGCCAAAAAGCAAATGAATAAGAAGAATGTTGGTTTTTCAGCTTCGAAAGGCAAGGAGGAAGCTTATCTATGAAAAAGCTAAGCATTACCACAAGGAATACAGGCAGATGTACAGAACTGAAATTCGAATGGCTAGGATGGCACGAAAAGCCGGCAACTTCTATGTACCTGCGGAACCCAAATTGGCGTTCGTCATCAGGATCAGAGGGTAAGTTCAGTTTTTATTGCATTCTATTTTTAAAGGGAAAGCTGTCCACTCTCAGCAAAATTTCACATTTGTGGGGACCTTGGTTCTCATACACTGGAACAGAAACTTGAATGGTAGGTGGAATGGGGTGGGGGAGTATTTTAGTGATGATAAGCCCTGTGCCCAAAGCATGTGTCCATTCTCAGAGCACTTGAGTTCAGTGTCCTGGAGACTTAAAACAGATCTATACAAAAGGAAGTAATAAGAGCATTGGGGAAGTTTTTGAATATGAAAAATACATATCAAAAGACTGTTTCCTTGCAGGGGAGGCAAGTTGACAGGTGATGGAATACAGCTATAACTAAAGGAAAGAGTGGTCTTGTAACAGGAGATTATTCCTATTTGGGTGGGATGTGTTGCCCCAAAATGTTAGTTCCCTGTCTTTTTATTGTAAAAGGTCTGATGAAAGCTAAAGGAATTTTGTGTTTTTCCCTTGCAGTATCAACGGTGTGAGCCCAAAGGTTCGAAAGGTGCTGCAGCTCCTTCGCCTCCGGCAGATCTTCAATGGCACCTTTGTGAAGCTCAACAAGGCATCAATTAATATGCTGAGAATTGTGGAGCCGTACATTGCATGGGGGTAGGTGTCTTTGACTTCTTTTTTGTAAACGAATTATAGAGGTTTTGACAGTGATAGTCTTATTTGGTCATTTATGCCTGTTTTTCTTGTATTTAGGTACCCAAATCTGAAGTCTGTAAATGAATTGATCTACAAGCGTGGTTATGGCAAAATCAACAAAAAGCGAATTGCCCTGACAGACAATGCATTGATTGCTCGATCTCTTGGTAGGTTCTGCCTTTTTGGGGAAAGGTAATTATTATAAAATTTATTGTATCAGACAAGCTGTTTTTTGGTATCTTGAGAATAGCCTGGCTACTCTTACTCTTTAAGAACCTTCCCTTATTCCCAATATTGTTTATGAAAAAATGGAAGGTGTGATTTCACTGGCTTGAGCTGTATCTTTGTTTGTAAAGCCTCATATTTCCTTGTTAATTTCACTCTTGATTTACCATTAACTGTTACAGCCTATACTCTTTAATGCCTTAAAATGTAATAGTCTCAAAATAAACAATTTTAATAACCTTAAATAATCTTGAACATGTTCAGGGAAATATGGAATCATCTGCATGGAGGATCTGATTCATGAGATCTATACCGTTGGAAAACGTTTCAAAGAAGCAAACAACTTCCTGTGGCCCTTTAAATTGTCTTCTCCACGAGGTGGAATGAAGAAAAAGACCACCCATTTTGTAGAAGGTGGAGATGCTGGCAACAGGGAAGACCAGATCAACAGGCTTATTAGAAGGATGAACTAAGGTGAGCAACTACATCCAGAAAGAAGTTTACTTAATGCTACAGTAAATTGATCTAAATGCTGATAAGGGTTTCACTGAGTTGACATTTAGTGGGGGAAAATCAACCAAGTAATATGATCACAGTTGATTTGGTTTTTCCTTTTGAGGACTATATGGAGAGAAGAAAAGGCCTGTTTTTTTCCCTACTTAAAAGTGTGAACAGTTGGTATTGATAACTCCTGGTACATGTTAGTTTTTAATTATTATGTTTAATGGGTTTTTTTTCCTTCCTTTCAGGTATCTACCAGGATTATTTTTGTGTTCTGGTTAATAAACAATTGAATCAAATTGAAATGTACTGTCTTGGTTGACTTTTATTTTTCCTTTGCAAATCTTGGTGCGACAAGATTAAGTCAAATCAACAGCCTGGCCTCTTGGATGCAAAACTTAGGGTCCAGCCTGTGTCTTGTGAAAAACATTCCCTGGGTTTATTGCAGATTTTCCTGTACAAAAAACAATCCTGATTTTCCATTTTCAGTTGGCTAAACTGGGTCTAATCTAAGAAAGCCTATTTCATAGGCCTTTGTGCATGATAAAAAGTTCAGTTTACAGATTAAAAATGTTGCAGAAATTCAATTTTCTCAGGTCTTGATTTGCTTATAAAATGGTAATCTTAATGTCAATTTTCTTTTTGCATTTCATCTTATTTTTGCTTTGCATCTTCTACCCATACTTTAGTGAGTTTTTAATGAGTTTTTAATATTTCTACTATGTATTGTAACAAGAAAGAAAATATGTGCCTGTGGATGTAATTTATAAATAACACTCCCTGCATAACATGGAATACATATACATATAAGTAAAAAGTTTTACTATCCTCATTGATTGAGCCAAGGGTATGATGCAGTATGAATTTTGATAATATTGTACCAGAATCATTACTTTTTAGTATGTGAAAGTTGTTAAGTATATTTAAATACAGTCTTGGGTCTTAAAAGCTGTTTATCTGTGAGTTTAGAGTCAATGAATCCTTGAAGGCAGTTAAGGTTGTTATAACCAGTGTTACATAATGAGTATCAGGTGTTTTGCAAGAAATTTAATGTCTTGGTAAACAGTTGGATCTGTGTTTAAAAATCATTAATTTCTTGGTGTAGCCTAAAAGTCTTAAGCTTTGAAATTACCTATTTCATTTTACTGCTTTGATAAGTAAATATACCTTATAGTCCCCAGTCTTTGCACATCCCAGTATCCTGAAAGGTTGAAGGGGCTCAGAAGAAAATGTCTGGTTACTGTGACGGTGGTTCAAGTGGCGTTTGGCTAACTACCTAGGCATGGGAGGGTGGAGGGAAACAGTGTAGGATCTGCAGTAGTAACAGGAATGGTATTATGTGTGGGATGGTATTTCAACAATGCCTCTTATAAAAAGTTAAGAGCAGTTTGAGGTTCACAGCAAATTTCCCATGTATCTTGCTGTGCCCAGTACCGTTTCCCCCACTATCAACACTGAGGGGCACGTGTTACAGCCGTTGGATGTTGACTCATCTCCCAAAGTAGCCAAGTTTTTGAAGCTGGTGAGGATAAGAAGATCCTAGATATATGGAGAGGAAAGAGACAGTGTTTGGGCTGTGCAGGTCTTCTGCAGACAATCAGTCCTAGAAATTCAACTCTCCACATAGTTTCCAAATGGGTCCAGAGAATGGGGAGGATACCGTCTGCCTTCACAGGAGTGTAAGGACTAAAAACACATGAGAATATTTTGTGAACTCTTAGAAACTGCTAAAATGAAACTTAATGCCTTATTTTACTTAAACTCACCCAAAATCTTTCACTTACTATAAGAGATCACCAGAAAGCTAACCAGCCTCATTGATGAAACTCTGGGCACCCAGGTTCCACTTATGCAAAGATTGATCTCATGTAAGGACATTCCAAGGCTATGGTTTTCCCAGTAGTCACGTATGGATGCGACAGTTGGACTGTGAAGAAGGCTGAACGCCGAAGAATTGATGCTTTTAAACTCTGGTGTTGGAGAAGACTCTTGAGAGGCCCTTGGGCTGCAAGCAGATCCAACCAGTCCATTCTAGAGGAGATCAGCCCTGGGTGTTCTTTGGAAGGAATGATGCTGAATCTGAAACTCCAGTACTTTGGCCACCTCATGCGAAGAGTTGACTCATTGGAAAAGACTCTGATGCTGGGAGGGATTGGGGCAGGAGGAGAAGGGGACGACAGAGGATGAGATGGCTGGATGGCATCACCGGCTCGGTGGACGTGAGTCTGAGTGAACTCCAGGAATTGGTGATGGACAGGGAGGCCTGGCGTGCTGTGATTCATGGGGTTGCAAAGAGACACGACTGAGCAACTGAACGAAGGACATTACAGTTGTAGCCTTCAAAGCTCCAGCTTTATTGTTAGGTCATCCCCTGGCTATCCTAGCCATAAAGTTTAACTCTGTTGCACTTACTGGCTTTTAGCAGTGTTACCCTGGTCTTGGCTTATCTTTGAGGGTTTCTTTGTGGTAAGATTGATTAAGACTGCTGGCTCTGGAGCCAAACTGCTTGAATTCATATCCAGCTTCCACTTAATTGGGCTTCCCTTGTGGCTCAACTCGTAAAGAATCTGCTGGCAATGCAGGAGACCTGGGTTCGATTCCTGGGTTGGGAAGATCCCTGGAGAAGGGAAAGGCTACCTACTCCAGTATTCTGGCCCGGAGAATTCCGTGGACTGTAAAGTCCATAGTGTGCAAAGAGTCAGACACCACTGAGCAACTTTAACTTTTCCACTTAATAGTTTTGAGTCGTTACTTTCTCTCTCCTTCCTTAGCAAAATAAAGGAAACAGTGGTAACTAACATAGAATTTTGGTGAAGATTAAAGTATGACAGGTCATTAGTGCCTGGTCCAAAGTGCTAAGTAAATGCTATTCGCTGTGTAACTTCAGCATTGAGAGGGATGTACAAAGGAAAATAGCTCTGCTTTCATGTATTAGTCTAATGGGCAAAATAGACTTAAAGATGGTGAGATAAGTGCTACACAAGGACGTCCCAAGATGTGACAGATTCTTGTGTCCTTGGAGACCACCTCCTGGGGAAGATTGACAACTTTCTGCCCCTGCTGTTTTCCTTGACAGGTTTGTTACCAGCCAGCCAAAATCTTACTCTCCTTTGTCAGTCAACTTTTTAAGGTGGGCCTTTTTTTTTTTTCACTCCTATGCAGTGCCTGCCATAGTTTACACGAAGTACTTGTTTTCTATTACTATAAAAAATTACCACAAACTTAAGTGACTTAAAGCACAAATTGTCAGAAGTTCAAAATCAGTTTCACTGGGCTAAATCAAGTGAACACCTCTTCTACCACCTTAAGGCTCTAGAGGAGAATCTGTTCCAATTTCTGGAAGCTGCTTACAATTCTTGGCTTGTGACCTCTTCCATCAGCAAAGTATAGTCTGCTTCCGTCATTTCTGGCCCTTAACCTCCTGCCTCCCTCTTCTGTGGACTCTTGTGATGAATGCAGGGCCACCTGGATATTCAGGATAATTCCTGATCTCAAATCCCTTAATAAAAGATAACATCTATAAAGTCTACATAAAGCAGCTTATTCAAAAGTTCTAGAAATTAGGGCAGGGGGATGTTTGAGAGGGCTTCTCCTTGATCCTTAGGCTTCTCTGATAGCTCAGTCTGCCTGCAATGTGGGAGACCCAGCTTCAATTCTTGGGTTGGGGAGATCTCTGGAGAAGGGAATGGCAATCCACTCCAGTATTCTTGCCTGGAGAATCCCATGGACAGGAGCCTGGTGGAATCGCAGAGTCGGACACGACTGAGTGACTTACACACTCCTTGATCCTTAATTGATGACTCAGCTATATTTTCTTTTGTTCCTCAAACGATAAACTTATAATGTAGAGTCTTGGCACTTGGAATCTTATGTCTGGAACATTCAGCCACGAGATCTGTATACTTGGCTTCTTTTTCATTTTGGAAAAAGATACCAGACACATCTCTTCATATACAAACTTTTTTTTGTATTTCATAGCATGTTACTATCAGAAATAAATTTTCCATTTACTTGTTACCTGTTGCTTAACCCAGCCACTTCCATGTTTGAGTATAATCAGGTTTGAGTCTTAACCTTCTCTGTTCTAGCAATTAGAACAGTGCCTGATGCCTTGCAGGTGATTTGCTTTTTAGATTGACTCAAGCCTTTTAAGTAGCCATTTGATGATAGCCAAGGAGGAGGGGGGACCATAGCAGACTCAAAACATACCTTGTAATAGTAAGCATTTGACACATTAAGTATTAGTGTACATTTAATACACTGATATTAATGATACTAACCATCTGAGTGGGTGATTCTCCACTGTCTTGAGTGCAACCCCAGAACTGAATTCTTAATTGATTCAAAGGTAGGCCTAGGGTTTTTCCCTTCAAAGTCGCCATATGATTTTTAATGTGCAGCCTATGAAGTATACCACTTTTCTGTTCAGTAGCTCAGTTGTGTCCAACTTTGCAACTCCGTGGACTGCAGCATGCCAGGCTTCCCTGTCCTTCACCATCTCCTGGAGTTTGCTTAAACTCACATTGAGTCAATGATGCCTTTCAACCATCTCATCCTCTATCGTCCCCTTCTGCCTTTGTTCTTTCCCAGCATCAGGTGGCCGAAGTATTGGAACTTCAGCTTCAGCATCAGTTCTCCCAATGAATATTCAGGGTTGATTTCCTTTAGGATTGCCTGGTTTGATCTTGCTGTCCAAGAGACTCTGAAGAGTTTTCTCCAGCACTACAGTTGAAAGGCATCAATTTTTCAGCACCCAGCCTTTTTTATTGTCCAGCTCTCCCGTCGGTACATGACTACTGGAAAAATCATAGCTTTGACTATACAGACCTTTGTAGGCCAAGTAACTTCTCTGCTTTTTAATATGCTGTCTAGGTTTGTCATTACCTCATATTTTAGTTAATGGACTAATAACCTTCCTGACCTCTGGGATCACACAACGAAGGGTTTAGGTTCCAGGTGTAATGTGAGTTGGTTTTCTTAATCAGAGGAGCTAGGAAAGATTAGTATCGAGCTTAATGAAAACGGAAAAGTGGTGTGCTGAAAGCAGTTTCAGCACCTCGGATTTTGTGGAATCCGAAGTCCTTTTACCAGGGCTAAACTTGCAACCCCAGTGGAGAGGTCAAGAAATAGGGTTTACAACAACTCAGCAAGAGCATATACAGGCTGTCAGGCTGCTAGGCTTCCCGCCGAACCTTCTACCGAAGAACCTCGGACAAAGGAGGCGTAGAACGCAGAATTCTTCAGGGCACGGTGAGGGAAAGGGGAACTCGGGACGACTGAGTCACAGAGATTGACTAGTCAGGTACTGCTGGTCTAGACTCATCAGTACTCTGGAAAGCCTGGTTAGTTTGAATCTTAAAATGCAACCCATAGAGCCTCACCTCACCATCCTTGTGCAAGTGCCCACTACCCACTCCATCTATAGTACATGGCACCAACTTCATGCCGCACTGACTTGCTGTCGGGTCTGAGCCTCGTTTCCGTAGCCTCCTCCCACCCCACCCCCTGCAGCCGTGATCTCGCAGGCGGCGGCACCCTAGAGTAGTTGTCCAGTAAGTCCTGGCTGCCTCCCGCCGCCCAAGCACCATCCTGGCGCTGCACCCTGACCCCCGCTGCACCCTGACCCCCGCTGCAGGCCCTCAGGTGACCGCCCGCCGGGAAGCTCCCGGCGCCTAGCAACGGGCGCGCGTAGCGGCCGGGCGGGGCGGCAGCCGTATCACCCGCATCCGGGCCCAGCAGGGCGGGGCTGAGCGGCGGGCGCGCCGCCCTCCAGAGCGTCGCCGGGCTGCCGGCCGCCGAGCATGTTCGCCCCAAGAGTGGCGCCCGAGCGAGCGCGCGGCCGCCCGCCCCGCCCCGCCGCCGCAGCTCGGCCCATCCCGGCCGGGGGTTCGGCTCGGCGCCGGGCCGCCGCTGGCTCCAGCGCGGTTCGCTGCCACCGCTGAAGCCGCTGCGGGAACCGCAGACCTGGGCGCCGCCGCCGGGGGCCGGGCCGGCGAAGAAGCGCCTCTCGTCCACGGCCGAGCTGCGGGGACAGTGAGTGCCACCGGTCCTGGTGCCGGGGAGCCCCCGCCAGGGACGTCCCGGGGGTAGGGGGTGGCCTAGAGTTAGGCCTGCAAGGGAGCTGAATCGCTGAGGTCAGCTGGTCCGGCCCCCTCCCATCCAGGGGAACCAGTCTCCTGACGCACGTGGATCGCCCCAAGCATCTCCTGATTCTTATGGCGAGGGGCTGGCGGGGGACCGGGGTTGAGGACCTGACGGAGGCTGCGGGCGGGACCGGTGCAGAGACGTGCGAGCAAGATCGGACGAAGAGGCTTGCCTGCAGCATCGAGACTTACTGGGCCAGCACACTCAGTGGCCCCTTGAGTGGACACACCCTTACGGGTTCGCCCTCCGACCCTCCTAGGGCTTAAACTGAAGAGGGGGTTGAATGTGTTTCTCATTTTCTTCTTTGATTGCCTTGGCATCTCCCTTCCTTCCCCAGCAGCACTTCGGATGCTGACCGTGTTAGTCACATAGCTCTGGCCCTCTTTTCATTGCCATTTTTCCTTGTCCCACTTTTGATTTACCTATGTAATTTGTGTATTTATTACTTTTTTCTTTGAGAGATTAAAAATGCTAGAGAAGATTTGTGCGGTGCAGGTAGTCTGTTCTATTGTACTGGTCATCTCATCCTACACCTTCCTAGGGCCATAGACATGGAAACTGTGGAGCTTCTCCATAGATAAATGAAAATTTGCAACCATTTTCAGGGCTTCCCTTGTGGCTCAGCTGGTAAAGAATCCGCCTGCAGTGTGGGAGACCTGGGTTCAATCCCTGGGTTGGGAACATCCTCTGGAAAAGGGAAAGGCTACCCACTCCAGTATTCTGGCCTAGAGAATTCCATGAACTGTATAGTCCATGGCGTTGCAAAGAGCTGGACACGACTGGGCAACTTTCACACACTCACTCAGGGTATTATACTTTCTGAAGTGCAAGAATCCCTGTTTGTTATCTTTATTGACTTTTTATCTATATTGTTTTTGAAATTAATTTTTTTTGGATCATTTGGGCTTCTGTGGTGGGTCAGACAGTAATGCATCTGCCTGCAATGCAGGAGACCCAGGTTTGATTCCTGGGTCAGGAAAATACCCTGGAGAAGTGAATGGCTACCCACTCCAGTATTCTTGCCTGGAGAATTGCATGGACAGAGGAGCCTGCAGTCGCTTACGGTGTTTGTTGTGTTAGTTTCAGCTGTACGGCGAAGTGAATCAGCCATAAGTATACATATATTCCCCCTTTTTTTTGGACTTCCTTCCCATTTAGGTCGCTACAGAGCATTGAGTAGAGTTCCCTGAGCTATACAGTAGGTTCTTATTAGTTATCTATTTCATATATAGTATTAATAGTGTATGTATGTCAATCCTAATCCGACAATTCACCCCATCTACATTTTTAATGGTGAGTTTAAATCTTACATTACATGGCATTTCTTCTAAAATACTTCTGACTTTTTTTTTCAAATTCTTATATTTTTGAAATTGCGTTATAATACAGTTGTACTTCTCATTCAAACAGCACAGAAGTATACAGACTTAAAGGTGAAAGCCCTTAGTTTCTACTCCTTTACTTTCCAACACTCCATAGTTAATTTAGTATTTATTTTTTCATTCTTTTTACATTTATGTTTTTTTATGTTTAATGAAATCATTTGGATTCTTTTGAGAAATTACCTTTTTAAGAAGATATGGAGAATACCTTTCATATCAGCATGCGTGCATTCTAAGTTGCTTCCATCATGTCCAACTCTTTGTAACCCCATGGACTCTAGCCCACCAGGCTCCTCTATCCGTGGGGATTCTCCAAGCAAGAATACTAGAGTGGGTTGCCATGCCCTCCTCCAGGGGATCTTCCTGACCCAGGGATCAAACCCACATTATGTCTCTTACATTATTGGCAGATGGATTCTTTACCACTGGCACCACCTGGGAAGCCCCTCATATCAATTTACTTAGAGCTTCATTGAATATTTCATAGATGTGTCATATAGATGTATGATCATATGGTATAGATATATCATAATTTATGTAAACATCCTTAAGTTTGGTTCCAGTTTTTCTTTATCACAAACAATGCAATAGTGAACACTCTTACACGTGGGAACAGTTTTATAAAGTGAATTCCTTGAAGCAGAATTGCTGGGTCAAATGTAATTAAAAAGATGTTGATGGAATCTTGCTTTCCAAAATGTCTTTACTGATTTACATTTCCATAAACAGGCTGTGGTGGAAAAAAAAAACAAACCTGTGTTTATTAGTATTTAAAAAACAATAGCTCCCAC
Source organism: Oryx dammah (assembly GCF_014754425.2). Lineage (NCBI taxonomy): Eukaryota > Metazoa > Chordata > Mammalia > Artiodactyla > Bovidae > Oryx > Oryx dammah. The sequence continues at coordinate 48,541,715 of NW_024070203.1, read as the reverse complement.
TTATTGAGTGTTTATTACATGTCCAGCATGGTGCTGAGCACTTGGCATGAATTTAAAAATTTAATCCTCACTAACTCTGTGAGAGTCAGAGGCACTATTAATTTTTCCATGACCCCATGATTATTATGCAGCTTTTGAAGAGAAGAGCCAAGATTAGAATCCAGGTTCATTTAACTGCAGTGCTTGTGTTCTTTGTTGGGTCTGAATGCCTGGTCAGTAGTTGACAGGGAACTGTGTTTCATTGGGTGGTTTGAAGATTCAGTGAGATTATGTGTTTGGTGTTGCAGTATTATTAGTATGTAGTTTCTTGCTCTACTATTTCCTGTAGGATTGGACATGATCCAGTTTTTTTGCACGATTCTGGTTTCCCCTGGATTATTTCCCTCTCTAGTCACTTTTCTGCATTCTCTTTATCTTCCTACCCATCATATATTTTAAGGGAGTCTGGCTTTCTTCTCCCTCGAAAATCTCCATTGCAAATCTAGTCCAATCTTGTTCTCAGTTCTCAACAGTAAATAAATAATTCTTAAAAACTTCACCTCCAGGACTTATGGTAGTCCAGTGGCTATAGTCTGCCCTCTCAATGCAGAGGGCCCAGGTTTGTTCTCTGGTCAGGGAACTAAATCCCTCATGCTGCAAGTAAAAGATTTCAAATAGTGAGATGACTATGGGAGATCCCTCATGCTGCAAACAAGATCGAAGACCCCACGTGCTGCAACCAAGACCCGGTGCAACCAGACAAGTACATATTAAAAAACAAAGCAGAACTTCCATCTCCAAACCAAACCTATAGCCCTCAATTTTCTGTAGCTTAGATCCACGTTATGTATCTCCACCCCCATGTCCTGTACTCATTTGGTCTAAAACGGAGCTGCTTGGTGTCTTCACTCTCCAGGGCTCTATTCACATCTTTTTTTTTTTTTTTTTTAATGTTGACCATTTTTAAAGCGTGTATTGAATTTGTTACAATATTACTTCTTTTTTTTTTTAATGTTTTGATGTTTATGTCCATGAGGCATATCAGATCTTAACTAACTCCCAATTGAACCCTCACCCCTTGCATTAGAAGGTGAAGTCTTAACTACCAAACTGCCAAGAAGTCTCCCTCCTTTCACATTTTCCCCAGCAGGGCCTCTACCTGCATTTCAGCTGATCTACCTGCATTTCAGCTGATCTAAATTCTATCTAAATGTCATTTTCCAGTTTATTTCAAGTATTTTGTGAACCCCCTCATGAAAATTATATCTCCCTGCTTTGAACTCTTCTAATGTGAGATAATGTATATCTATCTGTCTAGCTCCCCTAAGACCATAATGTGGCACCTTGCCTTATAGCTGTGTGAGTGGCTACTGTCTTTCCTTCTGCGCCAGAAATTCTGTGAAGGCAGAATCTCTAGTTCACCTTTGTATTTGTCATGCGCGTAGCACTTTTGTCATGCATAGACTTGTAGATAGTATATGCTTAATGAACATGTTTAAGTAAGAGAGTTAATATATTCACCCTTGGGAATAAAAGATTGCATGTATTTGTGTGAGTGCTAAGACACTTCAGTCATGTCTGACTCTTCGACCACATGGACTATATAGCCTGCCAGGTTCCTCTGTCTGTGAGATTCTCCAGGCAAGAATACTGCATTGGTTTGCCATGCCTTCCTCCTGGGGAGCTTCCCAACCTAGGGATCTAACCCAAGTCTCTTATGTCTCCTGTATTGCAGGCAGATCCTTTACCATCTGAGCCACCAGAGAAGCCCTGTGTATTAGGGTAGTGCTAGCTATAATGACAAATAGTCCCAAACATTTTTGATATAATGTAGAAATTCATTTCTTACAGGACAGTTCCAAGGCAGATGTTCCTGATCAGCAGGCAGCTTTTTTCCTATTGGTACTAGGATCAAGGCTTTTCCATTCATTAGCTTCACTGTCGGTTTAAGTGCAGCCTATGGGAGGGAAAGGAGAAAGTTTGGAGGAAGCAGACCCCGGGGAATTCGCTGGTGGTCTAGTGGTTAGGGCGCTGCACTCTTAACTGCAGAGGGCTCGGGTTCAGTCCCTGATCAGGGAACTAAAATCCCACAAGCTGAATGGCTTCAAAAAAAAAAAGGCAAGCCTACTTCCTGTAAGCTTCTTGTAGAAAGTGCTACACATTGCATTCACCTGGATTCTAATCAAGGGTAGATGGCCACTTTCTAGGAACAACTCTATTCTCCAGAGGAAAAAAGAACTTGGGGCATCCAGACTTCTCTGCCACAGTTCATTTCTATTTATCAAAATCTGTAGGGCTTTGCTTGCAGATACCTTGCTCAAAAACAAAACAAAACTTGGGCTTCCCTGCTGGTTCAGTGGTAAAGAATCTGCTTGCCAAATTAGGAGACACAGGTTCAATCCCTGGTCTGAGAAGATCCCACATGCAGCGGAACAACTAAGCCCCTGTGCTGAAACTGCTGGGCCCACGTGCCACAACTACGGAAGCGCACGCACCCCAGAGCCCGTGCTCTGCAATAAGAAGCCACTACAGAGAAGCCTGTGAACTGGAACTAGAGAGTAGCCCCCACTCCCCACAACTAGAGAAAGCCCGCACAACAAGGAAGACCCAGCACAGCCAACAATAAATAAATAATTAAAAAAAAAAAAAAAAGCAGAACTCTGCTACTGCCCTAATTTGGTTAGGTCAGCAAAAGCTCTGTTGTCCCACAAAATCTAAGCACAGATTTATCATCAGTGTGTATCATAATGAACTGTAATCGTTCATTTACTGTTCCCCTGAGTAGAGTGTACGCTTTTGCATCATATTCATTTTTGTATTTCAAGTCCTAACACAATGACTGGCATTGTGGATACATGAACAACTAGCTTTCTCAATGAATCCACAACTTGCCTTTCGTTATGTTCATTTGATTATTTTGGTTTAATCAAAGCTAAAAATAAAGGTAATATTACCATCTGCTCTTTGATGTTGGGCTGTTTTCAGTCTTTTTGCTTTTCTGTTATAAAAAATTGTAGGATTTGACATCCTTGAAGGTAATATTTGGATGTATCATTGATCATTCCTTTAGGATAAACTGGAAGTGGGATTTCTGGGTCCAAAGTATATTTAAAAAAAAAAAAATTGACCCCATGGACTGTAGCCCGCCAGGCTCCTCTGTCCATGGGATTCTCCAGGCAAGAATACTGGAGTGGGTTGCATTTCCTACTCCAGGGGAATCTTCCAACCCAGGGATCGAACCCGGTCTCAAAGAATCTTTACATACAAAAGAAATTAAATTCTTCAGTTCTTGATGTCATTGTTTGAAACATTTTTCTGGGAACTTCTGGCCAGTGTGGCAGAGGAAGCTGACATGGAAGAGACTCCACTTGGCTTCCCTGTATTTCAAATGCGGGGTAAAGTGTATTAAGATAATTTATGGGCGTGTGGCTGAGCTAGGAACCAAGAGGAGGAAATCTCCAGGTGGCAGAAATGAAGGAAAGCTCACACAGGAAGGCAGTGCTGAGCATCTGCTGGGAGCTGAGAGTCACAAAGGAGCACTGTTCCAGTTACCATGACTGCATCACAAACTTCTCCAAAACCTAGTGGTACAGAACAGCCCTTTATTGAGCTCACAGATGCTGTGGGACCGTGCCGGAATTTGGATGTGGCAGCAACAGCGTGCCTCTGCTTCGCCATGTCTGGGGCCTCAGATGGAAGATTTGAAGGCTTAGGTCTGGGAACACCTGCAGGCAGGCTCACTCCTCCATCTGGTGGCTGATCCTGGCTGTGGCCTGAGACCTTAGCTGTGGATATCAGATGGAACCTTTCTATGGTGGCCTCTCCCTGTCACTTAGCTTCCTCACAAAATGGTTTTTGTTGTTCAGTCCCATTACCACATGGTTCAGGGACCACAGTTGAAGAAATTGGTGTATTGACTGACCTGATAACCTCTGAAACCCAGGGCCAGGCAGAGACCATTTGAGAGCATACGGAGAGATGTATAGTGGTTTCCACAGCTCAGGGAGCACTGGTGTCCTGTAGATAGCAATCTCTCTAAAGATGAGCTTGTAGGGGCTTCCCTGGTGACCCAGTGGTAAAGAGTCGCCTGCCAATGCAGAAGACTTGTATTCAATCCCTGGTCTGGGAAGATCCCACATGCCCTGGAGCAACTAAGCCACACTGAACCTGGCCCAGGGGCCACAGCTACTGAAGCCTGGCAGCTCTGAAGCCCATGCTCCACAACAGCCCACGCACCGCAGCTAGAGAGTAACCGCTGCTCGCTGCAACTAGAGAAAAACCCACGCAGCAGCAAAGACCCAGCACAGCCAAAACACACCAGAATCCCACCTTCCAGTGCAGGGAACTCGGGTTCAATCCCTGGTAGGGGAACAAGGATCCCACATGCAGCTAAGCCTGCAAACCACAACTAGAGAAACCTACATACCACAATGGAGGCCCAGTGCAGCCCAAAACTTTTAAAAAATAAAAATGAGCTTGCAGTCAAAGGTTATAAATCATACAAGGAAATGGAACCACAAGGAAGGAGACCCAGTGGATGCAGCAAATGGCAGATCTGTGCTGAAAAACAGAAAATAATAAACATCTTGGAAAAAAAATTTATAGTATTTAAGGAGATGAAGGGATGAAAACCATAAGGCAAGAATGGGACAGTGTGAATAAGAACAGGAGAGGTCTAAGACTGCACACTTAGCCAGAAGGGTAAAGAGGAAGAGTCACTGAGTCAAGCAGTGCCTCCTGGACTCCAGGTGTTAATTGGTTCTTGGCCTATAATAATAATGATCATGATAAGTATGATAATAGCAGCTATCATTTGTTTCTATATGTAAAATTACCTTCCTGTAGTCTGTACTGAGATTCTTGTTTGAGAATTAAAGCAGTATAGTCCTCATATTCTGCTGGACCATTGCTGAATAGTTCCTGTGTCACATTATCAGACTTGCGTGTATGTTAGTTCCTCCATCGTGTCCAGCTCTTTGCAACCCCATGGACTATAGCCCACAAGGCTCCTCTGTCCATGGGATTCTCCAGGGAAGAATACTTGAGTGGGTAGCCGTTTCCTTCTCCGGGGGATCTTCCCAACCCAGGGATCGCACCCCGGTCTCCCACAGTGCAAGCAGATTCTTTACCATCTGAGCTACCAGGGAAGCCCCATTATATTATCAGACTTGGAGGGAAGTAATGACACGTTCTCGTTTTTAAATAGTTACTTTGCCTTAGCCAGTGTGGCAGGCCTGCTAAGGTTTACTCACAGTGCCAATTCCTTCATCTTACTAGTAAAAGGACCCCTGATTTTTTAGCTGGGTACATCATGCCCAGAGCAGATGACATTTTTCATGACCCTTTACAGCTCAGCGTGTCCACGTGGCTAAGTTCTGATCAATGGGATACAAGTAGAATTGTGTGTATGACTTCCCAGAAGTAACTTTAAAGAAAGGGAGAATGCCTCTTCCTTTTCCCTTCCTTCTCTCTCTAAGCTGGAGCTCAGTTTGGCATTTTTTCAGTTGTGGAGAATGCCTATCATATCCAAAGGTAGAAGAAGTCGGATAGTAAAGTCCCCATCTGCTTTTTCTTTGTTTTGAACACTCACTACCATTCATCTGAACAATTGCAATAATTTCCTCATTGACCTTCTCATTCCCATCTGCCTTCTAATATTGCTCAAGTTAAAGCAATGTTTTAAAATCTTTAGGCCTAATCCTTCAACAGCTCCCTCTGTTTATAGCTATGGCCTCCAAAATAGGTGCATGAACCCCAAGATACAATCCATTTGAAAAGAGAATAGAATTCCTGTTGCATATATAATTTACATTTCAGAAATTTCACCTAGTAAGTACTCAGTAAAGGCTTATTGAATGAATTAGAGGAGGGGCTGACCAACTCTAGTAAAATATGTATAGTATATATTTTAGACTTTATGGGCCACTGTTGCAGCTACTCAGCCGGACTTATTGTAGGCCAAAGGAAGCTGTAGAAAATAGGTAAATGAATGGACTCTTGTTTCTTTGTTCCAATGCACATTTATTTACTAAAACACGTAGCAGGTTGTTGTATTTCATTCAACATATCCAAAATTGTTATTTTAACATGAAATCAACACAAAAATTCTTAATGAGATATCTTTGCATTCATGTAGTCTTTGAAATCGGGTGTGTATCTCACAGCACATCTCAGTTCCGACTGGCAACATTTCAAGTGCTCAGGAGCCACCTGTGGGTGATGTCTGATAGACAGCACAGGTGCTGACACACATCTTTTTCTGCCTTTGAACGTGCCAATCTCATTCTGGTCTGTGGCCCTTTGCACTCACTTTCCATGAAGAGCACTCTCCCTTGCTCATCATCTTCACACATCTCTGGCAACTTCCTGCCCGTTCAGATCTCAGCTCAAGATCACCTCATCTAGGAAGCCGCCTCTACCACCCCATCTGAAATACTCCTGCCCCTTGGCATACTACCGTGATGAATTCCAGTCAGTCCTCATTATTCACGGATTCCATCGTTTGCTAGTTCTCCCACTCATTAAAGCTTATTTGTAATTCCCAAATCGATACTTAGGCATTCCTGCTCATTTGCAAACGTGCAGAGTGGCAAAAGTCAGGGTTGGCTGACATGTAATTCCTAGTGGAGGTCAAACAGGACAATGCTCTGTCTTCTTGTTTCACCTCACACTACAAACAAGTGTCCTTTTCACTGTCTATTCAGGGTCATATTTTTCACACTATGGTGCTTTTTGTTGATTTCACTATATGTGTCGTACTCAAGTGCTATATATTGTTCTTAAGTGCAGGAAGACCATGCTGCATCTTACAGAGAAAATATGTGTTAGATAATCTTCCTTCAGGCCTGAGTTATGGTGCTATTGGCAGTGATTTCAGTGTTGATGAATCAACAATATATATATTAAACAAGATGTCTTTAACAGAAGCATACTCAAAAGAATGTTGTATATTGATGGGTTGATTTTCTGTATGGTATAAGATAAGGGTTCAACTTCATTCTTTTGCACTTGGATATCCAGTTTTCCCAACGCCATTTGTTAAAGAGACTATCCTTCCCCTGTTGTGTATTCTTGGCATTCTTGTCAAAAATCAGTTTACTATATATGTATGGGTTTATTTCTGAAGTCTGTTCTGTTCCACTGCCCTATATGTCTGTCTTTATGCTGGTGTTATATTGTTTTACACACTACAGCTTTGTGACATCCATCTTTTGAAATCAGGAAGTTTGATGTCTTCAACTTTCATCTTCTTTTTCTGGATTATTTTATATCATTTTTCTAGACTATTTTGGTTATCTGGGGTCCTTTGTGGTTCCATATTAATTTTTATTTATTTAAATTGAACTATAGTTGATTTATAATATTAGTTTCAAGTGTTCAGCAAAGTAACTCAGTTATACATATGTATATATATCTTTTTTCAGTTCTTTTCCATTTTAATTTATTATAAGATATTGAATATAGTTCCCTGCACTATACAGTAAATCCTTATTGTTTATCTATTTTATATATGGTAATGTGCATGTGTTAATCCCATATTCCTAATTTTTCCCTCCCTCTTTTCCCCTTTGGTAACCATGAATTTTTTTTTCCTATGTCTGTGAGTCTGTTTCTTTTCTGTAACTAAGTTCATCTATACTTTTCTTTTAGATTCCACATATAGTGATATTGCATAATATTTGTCTTTGACTTACTTTAACACTTAATGTGATAATCTCTAGGTCTATCCATGTTGCTACAAATGGCATTCTTTCATTCTTTTTATGACTAAATAGTATTCCATTGTATGTATGTTCCACAACTTCTTTATCCATTCCTCTTGTTAATGGACGTTTAGTTTGCTTCTGTGTCTTTGCTGTTGTAAATGGTGCTGCTGTGAACACTGAGGTCTTTTCTTTTCGAATTAGAGTTTTCTTTTCGAATTAGAGTTTTCTCCATATATATGCGCAGGAGTGAGATTGCTAGATCACATGGTAATTCTGTTTTTAATATTTTAAGGAGCCTGAATAACTGTCTTCCATAGTGACTGCACCAATTTACATTCCCACTAACAGTATAGGATGGTACCCTTATCTCCACACCCTCTCCAACATTTATTATTTGTAGACTTTTTGATGATGGCCACTCTGACTGGTGTGAGGTGATACTTCACAATAAACTGTGGAAAATTCTGAGAGAGATGGGAATACCAGACCACCTGACCTGCCTCTTGAGAAATCTGTATGCAGGTCAGGAAGCAACAGTTAGAACTAGACATGGAACAACAGACTGGTTCCAAATAGGAAAAGGAGTGCGTCAAGGCTGTATATTGTCACCCTGCTTATTTAACTTCTATGCAGAGTACATCATGAGAAATTCTGGACTGGAAGAAACACAAGCTGGAATCAAGATTGCCAGGAGAAATATCAATAACTTCAGCTATGCAGATGACACCACCCTTATGGCATAAAGTGAAGAGGAACTCAAAAGCCTCCTGATGAAAGTGAAAGAGGAGAGTGAAAAAGTTGGCTTAAAGCTCAACATTCACAAAACAAAGATCATGGCATCCGGTCCCATCACTTCATTGGAAATAGATGGGGAAACAGTGGAAAGTGATTTTGGGGCTCCAAAATCACTGCAGATGGTGATTGCAGCCATGAAATTAAAAGACGCTTACTCCTTGGAAGAAAAGTTATGAGCAACCTAGATAGCATATTCAAAAGCAGAGACATTACTTTGCTGACTAAGGTCTGTCTAGTCAAGGCTATGGTTTTTCCAGTAGTCATGTATGGATGTGAGAGTTGGACTGTGAAGACGGCTGAGCACCGAAGAATTGATGCTTTTGAACTGTGGTGTTGGAGAAGACTCTTGAGAGTCCCTTGGACTGCGAGGAGATCCAACCAGTCCATTCTGAAGGAGATCAGCCCTGGGATTTCTTTGGAAGGAATAATGCTAAAGCTGAAACTCCAGTACTTTGGCCACCTCATGCAAAGAGTTGACTCATTGGAAAAGACTCTGATGCTGGCAGGGATTGGGGGCAGGAGGAGAAGGGGATGACAGAGGATGAGATGGCTGGATGGCATCACTGACTCGATGGACCTGAGTCTGAGTGAACTCCAGGAGTTGGTGATGGACAGGGAGGCCTGGAGTGTTGCGATTCATGGGGTCGCAAAGAGTCGGACACGACTGAGTGATTGAACTGAACTGAACTGAATAATTAGAGATACTGGGCGTCTTTTCATATGCATTTTGCCCACTTGTATGTCATCTTTGGAAAAACGCATACTTGGGTCTTCTTCCCATTTTATAATTGGATTGTTTGTCTTGTTGATATTGACTTGTATGAGTTGTTTGTATATTTTGGAAGTTAAGCCTTGTCAGTTGCATCATTTGCAAATATTTTCTCCCAGTCCATGGATTACCTTTTCATTTTGTTTGTGGTTTCCTTGCTGTATAAAAGCTTATAAGTTTGATTAGGTCCCATTTGTTTACTTTTGCTTTTATTTCTCTTACCTTGGGAGACCGACTTAAACATTGCTACAAGTTATGTCAGAGAATGATTTGTCTATATTCTCTTTTCGGAATTTTACAGTGTCATGTCTTATATTTAAGTCTTTAAGCCATATTTGATTTATTTTTGTGAATGATGTGAGTGTTCGAACCTCACTGATTTACAATCCATATGAATTTTTGAATTGTTTTTACTACAGTTTTGAATTGTTTTACATTGGAATTTTGATAAGGGTTGCATTGAATCTGCAGATAATTTGTTTTTAGTGTATAGAAATGCAAATAAATGACTTTTGTTTCTTGATTTTGTATCCTGCAACGTTCCTGAATTCCTTTGTTAGTTCTAAGTTTTTTTTTTTTTCTGGTAGAGTCTTCAGAGTTGTATATGATCATGCCATCTGAAAACAGGGACAGTTTTACTTTTTTTCTTTCAAATCTGGATACCTTTTCTTTCTAATTGCTAAGGCTAGGACTGCCAGTACCACGATGAATGGAAGTTGTGAGACTGGGCATCACTACCTTGTTCCTGATCTTAGAGGAAAGCTTTCAATTTTTACCTTTGATTATGATGTTAACTATGGGCTTTTAATGTATAGCCTTTTTTAATGTTGAGATAATTTCTCTCAGTTTCTAGTTTGTTCAAAGTTTTTATCGTGAAAAGATGTTGAATTTTATCAAAAGTTTTCATGCATCAACTGAGATGATCGTGTAATCTTTAAAAAAATCTCTCATTTTGTAATGTGATATATCATTAGTCAATTGTGGTATATCAAACCGTCCTTGCATCTCAGAGACAAACTGCATTTGGTCATGGTGCATAATGGCAATATTTTTGAAGGAATCTTAAGTATTACATTGTCTTGTAGATTATTACTTGCTTGATGGAGAAGGAAATGGCAACCCACTTCAGTCTTCTTGCTGGGAGATTTCTATGGACAAAGGAGCCTGGTGGGCTACAGTCCATGGGGTCACAAAGAGTTGGGTGCGACTGAGTGACAACACACGCTTGCTGTTGGATTTTAAACTGTTTATGTTGCCAAATACCTGTAACCTTGAATTTGAAAGAACTCATTAAAATATTTAGAAGAAAAAAGCCTTACAACTTATTTTAGCTATATTCTTGAAGGCCTCTTGCTTTAAAATCCCAAGGATCTGTATTTACATGTTATAAGTAAACTTTTCATTTAAATCTATATTAATATTTACTTTATATGATGGAAAACAAATTTTAAAAATGTATATCTCTGATTCCTTTTTTTTTCTTTTGTATTTTGTATTGTGAATCTGATGCAGTATCTCACTTTCATCAGCACTGTTGAAAGAAGAAGAAATAATGCCAGTGCTGTCTCCTGAAATCAAATTTGAGCCTCCTAATGTCACCAGAAATACCCTTGATGGTTGTTTTCTTTTTGAGAGTAGTTGGAGGAAAGCAGTGTTAGAAACACAAAAGATGAGGAAAGGTAACTTCCATATTTACTTATTTTACTTAATAAAGTATAGAAGTTGTGCCTCGAATTTACATATACCTTTTTAAGCAGTCAACAGACGTTAAATAATTCTTGTAACATTTACGTAAGAAGGATAATACCTTAGGCTTATGGAAAAGAGAAATGGAAGCAGATTAGAAATAATTTACTGAAGGTATTTCTGAAAATCACGGTAGAAACATTCTGAAGACCTATGCTTGGTTATCAGTGTAGTACTGTCTCTGTTGGATCATACTTCTTTTTATAAGTAGTGTTTATTTTTAAATACCTCATGTTGTTTTTTATATTTTAAGAAACCCAAAATTTTAGCGGAAACTTTTTGTATTAATAATTCTAACCAAAATTTTACTTTTTGAGTGAGTGATATGGAAAGTATCTTATATCTTATAGTTGCTCACTAAAGACTAAACTGAGAACTTTCAACCTGTATACGAATGTAAAGCTTCCCCCTTAGTTTCAAATATAATTGTATTTCCTATTTATCCTGAATTCTGCCTTCCTCTTTCTTAATGGAGATATAATTCTTGAAAACAGCAAAATTCAGACATTTTTTTGTGTGTCGCTATGTTGTCAATGTTGCCTCTAGTGTCCCAGTAAAGGTACTCAGAAGACACCAGTTTGTCTGTTCTCCTACCTGCACATCTAATTGCTGAAAAAAGACTACGATTTTTGATGAAGAGAAACTATTTTTTTTCCAAAAGAAAAAAATCTAAGATTGCAAAATGGCATTTTAAGCATATAACTCCAGTCCCATTAAATACTATTTCTATTTCTGTGCTAGATTTACTTAGTAGAGAAAGCTTAAAAAATAATTCTCTATGTTTAAAAGTCATCCAAACCTTTAATCTCTTAATCTGCTTTTTCCACTCACTGTCATCATTTTGAACTTTGCTGTTGTTAACATTTTGACAACCTGTTTTACCAGTGATGCATGAGGTCAGTAGAAGCAGCCATCTTGATACTTCAGATGTCACTGTTTATAGGTTTGGTGTGGAATTTTGCAGAGAGAAAATTAAAATCAGTGCCTGAGAAGGAATTCTTTTCTCTCTCATTGCTAGCTCAGATAATCCTATATTTGTGCCGTTTGATTATCACACAAAAGTAGGAAGCCGGAAAGATTTAAAGTAGCAGATGTTATAAGACTCTTGAAAGTACTTTTAAATTCTTTTAAAACTAATTTTTATTAAATAAATAAATTTAATAATTTCACAAATTTAAATTAATTTGCTTTATAATTTTGTGTCATTTCTACTGTACAGCAAAATGAATCAGCTATACATATCCATACATCTCCTCCCTTTTGGACATCCTTCCCATTCCAGTCACCACAGTGCATTAAGTAGAGTTCCCTGTGCTATGCAGTATGTTTTATTAGTTGTTCATTCTATACATAGTATCAATAGTGTATATGTGTCAATCCCAATATCCCAACTGCTCCCACCCCCATGTTCCCCCTTGGTATCCATATATTTGTTCTCTGTGTCTGTGTCTCTGTTTTGCAAATAAGATCATCTATACCACTTTTCTAGATTCCACATATATATGTCAATATATGATATTTTTCTCCTTCTGACTTCACTCTGTATAGAGTCTCTAGGTCCATCCACATCTCTACAAATGACTGTTTTGTTCCTTTTTATGGCTGAGTAATATTCCACTGTATACACATACCATATCTTTAAACATCCCGCTGTTGATGGACATTTAGGTTGCTTTAATGTCCTGACTATATACTGCTATGGATATTGGGGTTCATGTATCTTTTTGAATTATTATTTTCTCTGGTTCTGTGCCCAGTAGGGGGATTGCTGGGTCTCTTTTTAAGTTTTTTAAGGAAGCTCCATACTGTTTTCCATAGAGGCTGTATCAGTTTATACTCTCACTAACAGTATAAGAGAGTTCCCTTTTCTCGATGACTGCTCCAGCATTTTTTGTTTGTAGGTTTTTTGATGGCCTTCTGACCACTCTGAGGTGATTCCTCATTGCAGTTTTGATTTGCATTTCTCTGATAATTAATGGTGTTGAGCATCTCCTCATGTGTTTGTTGGCCATCTGTAGGTCTTTTTTGGAGAATAAGCTATTTTTCCATGTGAAGGTATCTAATGTTCTGGGAATTCTGGTTGACCCAGATAATGAAGGCAGAGGACAGTGATGACTCAGGGAGATCTGTGAAGCTCTCCTTCCTCCTTCTATTATTTAGCCCCATAATGAGCTCTTCTCTACTGTCCCTATCCTAGGAATTGAAAGATATTCTCTTGGGAAAGATGTTAGCTCAATTACAGTAGCTTAATTTTATTTTCTTAATGACTGATTTAGTGTATGTGTTATACACTTTCATTTATAGTAAAAGAAGTTATATACATTTAATCAAGAAATAATACAGATGGTTATAATACTATTTTAAATTAGAATACATGGCAGCATTTGGGCTAGAAGAATTCAAAGAATGTGTCAAAATGCCATATTTACCAGGATTGCAAAATTGCCAAAAGAGCGTAAGTTCCACTCCACTAGAGTTTCATAGAAGACTCCTGCATGCTGATACTGAGGTGCCTCCTGTCAGGTAGGTCATTTCTACTTGATTTTCTTTTGTTGAATATTTATTTGAAGTAACACTACTGAATACAGAGATTTTTCTGGCTAGTGAATCTAACTCTTGCCAACTTTTTTTTTTTTTTTGCATAAGGGATTTAATTTTAAAAAATCTCAATTAGCAATTTTATTCAGTCTGACCAGTAGGTACTTTTTTCTGTTTTCAGGTAACATTGCCAGAAAGAATTTAAGAACTAACTTAAAAAAAAAAATCTTTATTGCTCTAGCATAGATTGCTCATGAGAATACTGAAAGTTTTAGCAATATAAATAAACAAGATCTCTACAATAGGAACCGGCTTCTGTACCCTGAATAGAGAACCTTGTTTCATTTCTAGTTTGATTGAAGTGGTGTGAGAGAAAATTCTGAGTGAGAATTCAGTCTAATGAAGACCTTGTATTGCTATCAGATGAAATGAGTTTGTCAACCAGAAAAGTCCCACTGACTTTGAATTCTGGCATTTAAAAACATTATTATGAATACCTTTCCTTCTACAAATCAGATAGCATTAAAAGAAAACTTCTTTCTCCAAAGGGACCTAAAAATGAGTAAGATAGTCTCATACCCCATTTGGTTCTTGCTTTTATTTTTTCATGAAGTATCTGTTGAATGTGTAGTACTCATTCACTTTGCCAGCCTGAAAAAGATGAAGCATTTTCTTTTGTTGAATATTTATTTGTAGTACCACTGCTGAATGTAGAGGTTTTTCTGGCTAATGAATATAATTCTTTCTTGCCAGTTACTCTCTTTAGTGGAAAATGCAGATTTTCCTATTTTCTCCTGCTGTAGTGAGCTTCAAAGACATTTAGTTATACATAGCACACACATAATTGGAATTTTAGAATATATACCTCTTGAGTTTTCAACTAGTGTTATTGGTCTTGTTAATTACTCTTGAAGTAAATTTTTGTAATATAAAGAACTAGAATATACTAAAGATGAAAAGTTGTAGATAGTTTATATCTGACTTATGAAGATAATTTGAATTTTGTAGAAAATCTGGAGAAAAAAATAAAAACAATTATTTGATAGCTTACCCATTTTAACATACCCATTTTTATTCTTAGAGCTTCTCTTCTATCATCCTCTATTTTCATGGATTTTTATTTAAGTTGTGATTTTAGTATAATTCCAATTTTTTATTCTGTCCCTTTTTACTTAATATTACATGTGTACAGTTTTTCTGTATCACTACATAATCTTCAAACAGTCCTTACTGGCCACATTATAAAATATTTCGTTGTTAGATTCATAGTTTATTTAATTTTATTTAATTTTCCTGTCATTGCTTTGACTTTTTTCACTTTGTAAATGACACCATAAATGAACAATAACACACATAAAGCTTTTGCCATTGTTTTAAATATCATCTGAGGACAGACTGTCAAGCTATAAAATATAAAAACCCAAATCATACTTTCTGAAGTGGGATTATAATGAAATAAGGCAGATAGTGAACGACAGGGAAGCCTGGCATGCTGTAGTCCATGGGCTCACCAAGAGTTGAATGCAACTTAGCAACTGAACATATGCAGAAGCAGAGATGGCAGAAGAGAGACAGTGAGTTGCTAGTGGAGCAGATGGTAGCAGTTAAAAAGGATGGATGGCGGGGATGTAGAAAGAAGAGAGACCACTGGAAACACGCATGTGAAAGCTACTTAAGGACAGTGAGTTTCTTTTATTATCAAGATACCTGTTTCCCTGACACTCAGCTCACCCTCCAAGTAAAAGTGTGTAGGGCTGCCAATGGCCTTGGCCTTGTCTCAGTACAGACCAGTCTTCTTTCAATCGCATGACCATCTTAAAGAAACTGCAAACCCAGAAAGCATCTCCTGAATTAACCCATTTGATCTTTAGATTTTAAGTCTTCATTTGGCTTCCTACCTTTTTCATCGGATTTCAGTTCATTATTTTTTTCATTTACAATTAGGCTGTATGTGAAATGATTTCTTAATATTTTACATTAACTTGAGTGTGAATTTACTTACTTTAATGAAGAATAATTTGAATTTATTATATTCATGTTATGACAAGTGTTTTTCAGACACAGAACGGAAGAGTAGTGGCTAAGAACCATGCTCTTTACGAAGTGCTTGGTGGACGTAAATATTATTTATTTTTCTGTGTCTTTATTTTAGCCATTCTACTGAGAACATATCAAGTTGCCTACAAGTATTTTATTCTCCTCTACATATTGCACAACGCCCTGTGAAAGGACAGACTTGGCAAAGCAGGAAAGTACTCATTTTTGTCTGTCTTGTATACAATCCCATACCCTTAAAAAAAAAAAAAAACTCTGTATATATGGATATTTGATTTTATACTCTGATAAAAGTTTAATGTGCTTTTAAGTTTCTTTAATGATAAAATTTTTCAGTGAATTGCAAGGTGATGTATTTTGGTAATGTAATTGAAAATAGTCCTAGAGGTGAAGTGCATTTAAAAGTTACAGTTGACTATTCTGCATATGATATGATAAACTGCCACCAGCTGTCATACTAGCAGACCTGAAGCAATGATTTATGAGTTTAATTCTATTAAATTCTATTAAATTATGAAACACACAATATGACCTCTCAACTCACCAGTGTTATCTTTAAAAGTTCCATGCAGCCAAGCACAAGATACTTGTTCTGATATTGGATACTGTTTTTTTTAAAATGAATGTTCTGTGTTTTTGAGGATGTGACGCTAGTGGTAAAGAGCCCATCCGCCAAGGCAGGAGAGTAGGAGAGGCGGGTTCGATCCCCGGCTCGGGAAGATGCCCTGGAGAGGGCATGGCACCCACTCCAGTATTCCTGCCTGGAGAATCCCATGGACAGAGGAGCCTGGCGGGCTGCAGTCCACAGGGTTGCAAAGAGTCAGACACAACTGAAGCGACTTGGCACAGGCATGCACAAAGCCCTTCACACTAAGAAGATTAATCATAGAATTTCAGTTATCTCTCAGTAGGCGCAAGAGAATCTGAGGAGTATCCTTAGGGACCACTAAAAGCTTATTACATAGCAATCAGTAAGGCTGGTCTTGAGTTCCAACCTCAGTGTAAGTACTAGGTATACTTATCTCAACTGTACCCATATTTGATGTCTAGGAAGGGTGATGTTGCCATGGTAATAAGTTGCTATGATACCTCCAAGCAGCCATGGAAGCTGACCTTGTTTAGTGTACTACATGGATTAAGAATGAATATATGTTTTGATTGGATAGAGGGGAAAAAAAGTTATAGCTGTTTTGTAAGTTTAGTGTACTTACAAGAAATTTGGAATGCTTATGGATTAGCTTACCTAGAGCCAATTTGGTCATGATGTATTTCCTCGAATAACTTACTCATTATCTAGGTTTATTCATAGGAACAGAAGTTGATTATGACAAAATTCTGATGGTGGTAATTAATAGGTAAAATGAGCACAAATAACTGATAGTTGGTATCTGGCTTAAAAAGAGTGAAAAGGCTGGCTTAAAACTCAACATTCAAAAAACATGGCATCCAGTCCTGTTACTTCATGGCAAATAGATGGGGAAACAATGGAAACAGTGAGAGACTTTATTTTCTTGGGATCCAAAATCACTGCAAATGGTGACTGCAGCCATGTAATTAAAAGACCCTTGCTCCTTGGAAGAAAAGCTATGACCAACCTAGATAGCATATTAAAAAGCATATTAGTTTGCTGACCAAGGTCTGTCTAGTCAAACCTGTGGTTTTTCCAGTAGTCATGTATGGATGTGAGAGTTGGACCATGAAGTAAGCTGAGTGCTGAAGAATTGACGCTTTTGTTGAACTGTGGTGATGGAGAAGACTTTTGAGAGTCCCTTGCACTGCAAGGAGATCAAACCAGTCCATCCTAAAGGAAATCAGTCCTGAATATTCATTGAAAGAACTGATGCTGAAGCTGAAGCTCCAATCCTTTAACACCTGATATGAAGAACTGACTCATGGGAAAAGACCCTGATGCTGGGAAGGATTGAAGGCAGGAGGAGGAGGGGATGACAGAGGATGAGATAGTTAGATGGCATCCCCACTTGATGGACATGAGTTTGAGCAAGCTCCAGGAGTTGATGATGGACAGGGAAGCCTGACATGCTACAGTCCATGGGGTCTCAAAGACTCAACTGAACTGAACTGAACTGGTATCTGGCATGTCTAAATATTATGCTAATTAATCTTAAGTCCCTTCCTCTAGCATTCCCTGAATCATGATTAGTGATAAGTTCAGATAAAGGTGGGAAAAGGATGACATAGCACTCACCCACTGGTAAAATTTATTAGCAAAACCAAGATACTGAGTTGGTTCATATCTGCTTCTGATGGGGATATTTGTGATGGGAGGATTTTCCTTCCTTTAAATGTTTATTTAATTTTATATGATGATCTTCAGCAAGTGAATTTCACTGAAAGCAAGCTTCTTGTCTCAATGTATTTTTAAAAATTAATGTACCCTGGATTTATGTAAAGTGAATTTATGATAACATATAATTTTAGGTTAAAGAAGACTAAGCCCACATGTACTGTGACACCACTTCAGGAGAAATCAAAAGGTAAGCTGGGTCATCTTTTTCTCCTACGACTTGTCTTATGAAGGGTGTGAAAATACTTACCTTTTTTAAAACTTCCTTTCTTTCCACTGACTTAATTGTCTTTGTTTTGTTAATCTTTCTTATAAGCTGTGCTTGTTTTATAAACTTAAGTGCATGTTGTGTTCACTTTATCATGTCATGTTGGAAGATGGAGCAAATAAACAGTACCTCTCAAAATGAGAAGGCACCTTGAGACCAAAAACCAAGGCAGACAGTGCCATTTAATCAATGGATCAGCTTATTATATGGTGACTTACTCCCAGGGTGGGAGTTCCAGGGTGAACAATGACTTGGAAACATCTGTAGCTGCATTCTGCATTACCGAGTGGCTGTTGGGACAAATTTATAGTTAACCTAGCGTATGGGAGTATATGCTTAGAAATGGGAAGAACATTCCTAAGTCAAGATTTATGAATGGGTAACTATTCTCATGGGTGCCAGGAATATGTCAGGGAAGGTCTTCATCATTGTTTGGAGACCACCTATAACCTCAGATATGCAGATGACACCACCCTTATGGCAGAAAGTGAAGAGGAACTAAAAAGCCTCTTGATGAAAGTGAAAGCAGAGAGTGAAAAAGTCGGCTTAAAGCTCAACATTCAGAAAATGAAGATCATGGCATCTGGTCCCATCACTTCATGGCAAATAGATGGGGAAACAGTGTCAGACTTTATTTTTTGGGGCTCCAAAATCACTGCAGATGGTGACTGCAGCCATGAAATTAAAAGACACTCCTTGGAAGAAAAGTTATGACCAACCTAGATAGCATATTCAAAAGCAGAGGCATTACTTTGCTGACTAAGGTCTGTGTAGTCAAGGCTGTGGTTTTTCCTGTGGTCATGTACGGATGTGAGAATGGAACTGTGAAGAAGGCTGAGCGCCGAAGAATTGATGCTTTTGAACTGTGGTGTTGGAGAAAACTCTTGAGAGTCCCTTGGACTGCAAGGAGATCCAACCAGTCCATTCTGAAGGAGATCAACCCTGGGATTTCTTTGGAAGGAATGATGCTGAAGCTGAAACTCCAGTACTTGGGCCACCTCATGCGAAGAGTTGACTCATTGGAAAAGACTCTGATGCTGGGAGGTATTGGGGGCAGGAGGAGAAGGGGACAACAGAGGATGAGATGGCTGGATGGCATCACTGATTCGATGGATGTGAATCTGAGTGAACTCCAGGAGTTGGTGATGGACAGGGAGGCCTGGCATGCTGCGATTCATGGGGTCATGAAGAGTCGCACACGACTGAGTGACTGAACTGAACTGAACTGGTCCTTATGATTTGTTGTTGTTTAGTCACTAAGTCGTGTCTGATTCTTGCAGCCCCATGGCCTGTACCTCGCCAGACAGTATGAAAAACAGTATGGAGGTTCCTCAAAAAAATTAAAAATAAAGCTACCATGTAATCCATCAGTCTCAGTACTGGATATATTTCCAAAAGAAATGAAATCCATATCTCAAAGAGATCTGAACTCACATATTCACTGCAGCATTATTCACAATACCTAGGATATGGAAACAACCTAAGTGTCCATTGACAGATAAATTGATAAAGAAGATACAGTATATATATATACCCAATGGAATATTATTTTGCCATAAAAAATAAGGAAATCTTACCTTTATAACAATGTGGATGAACCCAGAACACTTTATACAAGTGAAATAAGTCAGATAGAGAAAGACAAATACTGCATGGAATCACTTATATGTAGAATCTTTTAAAATGTCAAACAGAGACAGGGTAGAATAGTGGTTATCAGTAAATGGGGACTGGGGAAAATGGGGAGATGTTTTGGAGATATAATGTACAGCATGGTGACTGAAGTTAGTAATACTATATGGTGTATTGAAGTTTGCTGAGAGAGTAGAATTTTAAGTGTTCTCATCTCCTTTCCCCCTCAAAAAGGTAAACAAGTAAGATGATTGATGTGTTAATTAACTTAATTGTGATAATCATTTTACAATGTATATGTATATCAAGTCATCAGTGAGTGAGTGAGTGAGAGTTGTTCAGTCGTGTTTGACTCTTTGCGATCCTATGGACCATAGTCTTGGAGAAAGCAATGGCAACCCACTCCAGTACTCTTGCCTCGAAAATCCCACGGATGGAGGAGCCTGGTAGGCTGCAGTTCATGGGATCGAGAAGAGTCAGACATGACTGAGCGACTTTACTTTCACTTTTCACTTTCATGCATTGGAGAAGGAACTGGCAACCCACTCCAGTGTTCTTGCCTGGAGAATCCCAGGGACGGGGGAGCCTGGTGGGCAGCCATCTATGGGGTCACACAGAGTCGGACACGACTGAAGTGACTTAGCAGTAGCAGGGCCATAGTCTGCCAGGCTCCTCTGTTCGTGGAATTCTCCAGGCAAGAATGCTAGAGTGGGTTGCCATTTTCTTCTTCAGGGGATCTTCCCAACAGAGGGATCCAAACCCAGGTCTCCAGCATTGTAGGCGGTTTCTTTACTGTCTTACCAGGGAAGCAAGTCATCAGTGGTATATTTTAAACATATACAATTTATATCATATATGCCTCAATAAAATTGGTAAAAGATGGAAAACAATATATCATAGGATTAGTAAAATGAAAGATAGAGCATTATGAAAGTACCCAGTTAAAGTGAAGAGAGAAAGATAATACAGAACAGAATATGCAAAGACAATATGTGATAAGATAAAACTACTTTACACATATATAATTCTAATTCCAGATTAAGAGGAGCAAGAGAAAGTGAGACAAGCAGTATTTACTTACTGGCTGAGAATTTCCCAAGCTGACTAAAAAATACCAAACAGTGGATACAAAAATTCTATGAACGTCCAGCAGAATAGCAACAAAGAAAATCATAGTTAGTCACATCATAGCAAAAAGGCTAAATATTTTTAAAAAAAGAAAAAAAAAGTTCTCTTCTGGAGAGCAATGGTAAGACATACAACTGAGTGTATGTTGTATGTTGTATTTCCAGTGGAGACAGTGGAAGCAAGAAGACAAAGCAGTGGTATTTTCAAGTGCTGAATGACAGTAACTGCCAAGCTCGATCTATATATACAGTGAAAATATCCTTAAAAGCAAAAACAAAATAAAGACATTATTATTCAAATGGAAGTTGAAAGATTTAATTGTCAGTAGAGCTACACTAAAAGAATATTAAAGAAATAATATGATACAAGATGAAAGCATGACAACTTGTAAAGGAAAGAGAAGCAGTAGCAGTAGTATTGTCTTATGAAGTTTAAAATATATGTAGAAATAAAATACAGTAATACCACAGAAGTGGGATGGGGCATACATGGAGTTAAAATGTTGTAAGATCCTTGCATTATTTGAAATATAGTAATTAAGTTAAAGTAGATTATAGGGACTTCCTCTTGGTGGTCCAGTGGTTAAGATTCTGTGCTTCCTGATTGGGGAGTTAAGATCCCACACGCCACGTAGCACAGCCAAAAAATAAAATTTCTTTTAAAAAGTCAATTGTAATATGTCAAAGAGATGTGATAAAATCTGTATGATAACCACTAAAAGAAAAGGATACAAGTAATAAGATTATAGGGAAATAGAAAAGTAAAAAATATTTAATCATCTCAAAGCAAGAAAAGAGGGAAAAAAAGAAATACAAAATAGGACAAATAGAAAACAACTAGTAATATTAAAATTAAACATACAATAAATACATTGAATATAAGTGGACTAAATATTTCAGCTAAAAACAAAACCCATCAGACTAATAAAAATAATTATATGCTGGTTATAAGAAGCATACCTTAAAAATAAGGACAGGAAAGATCAAAAATAAAAGGATAGAAAAATATAAACCATGTAAATGGTAATTAAAAGAAAGCTTGTTATAGCTACACTAACATCAAACAAAATAAACTTCAAAGCAGGAAGTATTATGTACAATAGAGTGATATTTCATAGTAACAAAAGGATTAATACAACAGAAAGATTTAACCATCCTAAATTTGTATGCTCTATTAAGATAAAATACACAAAGATCAAAGGAATGTAATGAAAAGGAAAGTAGACATTATAGGAGATTTTTAAACAAATATCAAATAAGTGAAATCATGTAGCACATATTCTCTGACTGCAGTGGAATTAAACTAGAAATCAGTAATTAAAAATAATTATAAAATCCCACAGAGGTTTGGGTATTAAGAAATGTACTTTTAAGTAACTTGTGAGTCAAAGGAGAAATACAGTGGAATTTACATATTAGTTTGAACTGAAGGATGATGAAACATCAAAACTCCTTGGGTACAGTAAAAACATAAGCTTTTAGGGAAACTTAAAGCATGAAGTACCTGTATTAGAAAAGATGAAAGGCTTAATAAGCAATGATTTTAACATTAATCTCAAGAATTTAACAAAAGAACAGCATATTAAATTCAAAGAAAATAAAAGGAAAAAGTAATCAAGAGCAAAAATCAACAAAGTAGAAAACAAATATTCAATCAGGAAAAATCAACAAGAGCCAAAAGTTAGTTTTTTAAAAACATGAATAAAATTGATAAATGTCTAGCAAGACTGACAGGAGAGAGAGAGAGATTATCAGTATCATATTAAAAAAAAAAGAAACCACAGCCTAGCAGAATTGACCCTGGTAAATTCTTCCAACACTTATATATTTATTTTTAATTGGAGGATAATTGCTTTACAACTCTTGTGTCGATTTCTGCTGTGAGTCTACACAAGGCCCCTCCCTCTGGAGCCTCTCTCCTACCCACCCCTCATCCCGCCCTTCGAGGTTGTCGCAGACACTGTGTTGAGCTCCCTGTGCTACACAGCAGCTTCCCACTGGTTACCTGTTTTACACAAGGGGATGCATGCTTGTCAATGCTGCTTTCTCAGTTTGTCCCACCCTCTCCTTTCCCACTGTGTCCACTGGTCCTTCCTCTGCCTCTGCCTCTCTATTCCTGCCTGCAAATAGGTTCATCAGTACCCTTCTTCTAGATTCCACATACATTATGTGTTGATACACGATATTTGTTTTTCTCTTTCTGACTTACTTCACTCTGTATAACAGGCTCTAGGTTCATCCATCTTAGTTCAGCTGACTCACATTCATTCCTTCTTATGGCTGAGAAATATTCCGTTGTATATATGTACCACAACTTCTTTATCCAACATTTAATTTTAAAAAGCTGTGTGATATAAATTATTCCAGAAAATAAGAAAAGAAGGAACACTTGAAGACCCATTTTATCAGGTCACTAACCTTGATTCTAAAACCTAGCTTTGACCTTATAAGAAACTTAAAATTATAGACCAGTTTTTCTTAAGAAAATAGAAGTAAAAATTCTAAACAAGACTTATCAATTCAAATTCAGTAATATATAAGAAGGATAATGGAACACACCATGTCAGATTTATCTAAGAAATGTGAGATTGATTTAACATTAGAAAAGCAATTGATGTCTATCATCTTGTTAATAGAATAAAGGAGAAACTGCACAGGTTCACTTTAATAATTGTAAAAGATATTTTAATGGGATTCAATATCATGATTAAAAATATTTTTAGCAAACTATGAGTAGAAGGGAACTTTCTTAATTTGATAAAGATGGCCTTTAAAAAACCTACAGTAAACAGTATATTCAAACAACTAATGGGTCAAAGAAGAAATCTCAAGGGAATTTTGAAAATATCTGGGGACAAATAAAAAAAGCAACGTACCTATAGGTTGCAGCAAAAGCAGTGTGCTAAGAGTGAAATTTATAGTGGCAAACACATTAAAAAAAAAAAGAAAAAGATTTTGAATGAACCACATAAACTTACACCTCAAGGAATTAGAAAAAGAATAAAATAAGCCCAAACTTAGCAGAAGGAAGAAAATAATAAACATTAGAGAAAAGACAGATGAGCTTCCTTGGTGACTCAGTGACAAAGAATCTGCCTGCATTGCAAGAGGTGTAGGTTCGATCTCTGGGTTGGGAAGATCCCCTGGAGAAGGAAGTGGCAACTTACTCCAGTATTCTTGCCTGGGAAATCCCATGAACAGAGGAGCCTGGTGGGCTACAGTCCATGGGGTTACAACAGTGGGACATGACTTAGTATAAACAGCAACAGCAACAAAATGAAACAGAACTGAAAACAAATCAACAGGACCAAGACTTAATTTTTAGAAAAGATAAACAAAGTTGATGAATCCTTGGTTACACTAGAAAAAAACAGAGAAGACACAAATAGTTAAAATTAGAAATGAAGGAGGAGACATTATAACTGATTACAGAAATAAAAAGGATTATAAGAAGCTACTGTGAACAATTATGTCAACAAATTGGGGAACCTAGAAAAAAAATGGGTAAGTTCATAGAAACATACAACCTACCAGGACTGAACCATGAATAAGGGACAGACTGTGCAGAGCTATAGTAGAACTATTGAGGAGATTGAAGCAGTTATCAAATACATCCCAACAAAAACATTAAGTCCAGAAATCTAGGATAAGAGGACTATAATTTTAAAATTTGCACATTTGCTCGTATCTTATTGGTTCACACTCACTAACAAAGCTATACTTAGCTCTAAAGCAAGCTGAGAAAGGTAATCTCTCTCTTTTAGCTGACCTTGTCCTCAGCTAAAATTCTGTTTTGGAAAGAGTAAAAAGTTTTGAAAAGATCATTAGTAGTCTGCCATAATTCTTTTACAATTAAAATTTATAGCTTTCTCTTGCACATATTTAGAAATGTAGTTAATTTTTACAATTTGATCTTACAGTCATCCACCTTGATAAAGTCTCTTGTTATTTCTTGATTTATGTTTTATATTGTGTATATATATTAATATATTATATGAAATATATAGAATTGTTTAATTCTTTATGTAGATTACCATATATGAATGATGCCAGTTTTATTCTTTCTTTCCAAAGGTTTTTCCTACCCCCCACCCAAGCTTTTATTTTTCTGATTTTACTAAGCTGACTAGAACCACCAATACAGTGGTGAATAGAAATGAAAAATAGGCATCTTTGACTTGTTTCTGATTTTAAAGTAAACTCAATGTTTTCTCGTAAAGAATAATGTGTAGTGTAGGTTTTGTGTGGATATCCTTTATCAAGATAAAGAAGTTCTCTTTAATTTGCTCCGAGTTTTTTATTTTAAAAACAAATGAAAGTTTAATTTTTATCAAACATTTTCTTCTGAATTGATTGAAATGATCTTGTGATTTTCTGTTTAATTTTCTAATGTGAAAAATGACATTTGTAGATTTTTAAAAATGTTCAGCCAGTTTTACATCCCTTGGATACCCACATTTAAGGCATAATTCATTATCATTTTGTGTACTACCATATTTAATATTTGCTAGGTTTTTAAAATCTATCTTAGTGAGTGAGATTACCACTGATTTTCTCTTTGCCTGAATTCAGTGTCAAGATTATAACGCCTTCATGAAATAAACTGGGGAGTATTCTGCTTTTTCTTTTCTCTGAAGGATATGACCTAAAATTGGAATGATTTCTACCTTGAAAGTCTGATAGAGTTCATTTGTAAAATTATTTGGATCACTTGTTTTCTTTGGAGGAATTTTTTAATATTAATGCAATCATTTTAATTTTAGGACTCTTAAGGCATTGTAATTCTCCTTCCATCAATTTTGGTAAGTTATATTTTCTAGAATTTTGCATTTTGTCTACATTTTCAAATTTATTGGCATGAAGTTTAGTTTTTGTTCCATCTGTACTTTTCCTAATATTAGTTAATTAGGTCTTTTTCTGTTTGTTTTTTTTTTTTCTTAATTAATTGAACCAGAGAATTTCCCTTTTTATTAGTTTTTTCAAGGAAGAATTTTTATCTTTTTAAAAATCTTTCTTTTTGTAAGTTTGTTTTCTATTTCACTGAATTTTCTTTCCTGTGTTACATCCTTCTTCCATATTCTTTTGGAGAAGGAAATGGCAACCCACTGCAGTATTCTTGCCTGGAGAACCCCATGGCCAGAGGAGCCTGGCGGGCTACAGTCCAGGGGGTCGAGAAGGGTCACCCGCAACCAAGCGACTGCGCACATCCATGTTCTTTCGGTTGTTCTTTCCCTAATGAATGTCTTATGTTGAGCCTATTAATTTTCAATCTTCTTTTGTAAAACAGGAATCTTAAGGTGTAAACCTTTCTATGTACAACTTTTGCTACATCACACAAGTTTTGTAATTTTTTCTTTATCAGTTAGTTATAAGTATTTTTAATGTTTATTACAATTTATTTTTGATGAATGAATAATTTAGAATGTGTATACATTTCTAAATATTTGAGAATCTTAGAATTTACTGTTAGTCTCCAATTCAGTTGCATTGGTCTGTATGATACCAGTTCTCTGAACTGTTTTGAGGTTTGCTTAATGCTTGCTTGGTGCTCCGTCTCTCAGTCGTGTCCGACTCTTTTTGACCCCAGGGACTGTAGCCCTGTTTTCTCCTCTGTCCATGGGATTTTCCAGGAAAGAATACTGCAGTGGATTGTCATTTCCTTCTCCAGTAATTCTTAGAATCTACTTTTTGCAGCCAGAGACTCTAAGTGTCCAGTTCATTGTACTGCTAAGAACTGGAATCCTGCTCAGCTCTTACCCTCTACTCTTTCTCTGAAATTTCTACTTCATTACACACTGAAATAAACAAAAATACCAATCACATTGGAGAACTGAAGACAGTTTTTATTTTTGGCCCTTGAAACTGAAGTTAAATAATAGCGTTTTAAAGAAATACGGATCAGTCTATTACTATTAAAGCCTTGTATGTTTCTAAATAGAAGAATTTATACATATTACATAGGAACTTTGAATTGATGGATCTTGATTTAAATCCTGCCTCTAACAATTTCTAAACTCTTTTTTAAAGCTGTAATCCAAGATAGTACTAGTTACTGACTTCATAGTATTGATGTGTAGATGATATAGATGAAAAATACTTGACATACAAGAGATCATTCAATTAATGTTATCTATTATTATGTTATTACTCTCCTGCTATAATAGAAACTTCATTATTGCTGTTTCAGTTAGTGAGTGACTTATTTTATAACTTTACTCTTTTACTTCACTTAACATTTATGAGAAATGGTTTTATTTAGAGACAATAACAAACTCTGATTTAGTTTTATATCATTAAATACTGGCATTGAGCATTTTTGAGTTAAATATTTTTTGGATGACTTGTCATCCCTGTGGCTCAGACAATGAAGAATCAGCCTGCAATGCAGGAGACCCAGGTTCGATTCCTGGGTCAGGAAGATCCTCTGGAGAAGGGCATGGCAACCCACTCCAGTATTCTTGCCTGGAGAATCCCCATGGACAGAAGATCCTGGCAGGCTACAGTCCATGGGGTCACAAAGAGTTGGACAGGACTGAACGACTGAATGCTTTCACTTTGCCATTCCACTCACTTAGAAAGTTAAGTGGCTTTCATTTCTACTTCAAGGAATGTGTTACATGAAGAACTAGCGGTGTTTAATGGTCATTTGAGGAAAAGATATTTCATTTGTACTCTAAAGAGAGCGTCATTCATGTGTGCTTAATTCAATTGTCATAAGTGTTTTCTGTTTGTTTGTTTGTTTACAGGTTCTGGCTTCAGTGATCCTCTTGCTGGAGCACCATCTCAGTACTTACAGAGACTTTCCAACATGGCCATTTTGGAGTATGACACCATTCGTCAAGAAACAAGCAAAAAATTTAAAAAGAGCAAGAAGCGAGAGCTTCGAGACTGCTGATTATCATACACTGTGATGCTTTCTTCACTGACTTTTAAAGTTTATATTTTTCCTTTCTTTTCTTTTTTGATATGTGATATGATGTGCAATGATTTACATAAAAATGGAAATGTAAATAGGAAATAAATGTTTTCTGTTATATACGAAATATATTGTATTTTGTTAGTCTCACAGAGACACTAAGGTAATTATTTTTATAGTTGATACACATAAGCATAAGAAAAATTTTAGTCTGTCAATTTTATGCACATCAGTTACACCTTTGGATTCTATTTGATAAATGCTTTTTGAGTGTCTGTACGATGAGCTTTGCTAGAAGCTGCAACAGATTAAAGAGTGAGTCTTTATTTTTGGGATTAGAAAGCATCCAATGAGATCCTCATCTTGTCCCTGTTTGAGTTTGGAAGCAGTTTTGAGATAAGTATTCAAGCAGATGAAAATGAGAATATTCGCTTTGTTTGCTGATAAAACTTGGAAAGGAAATGCTGCCTGAGATATATGGCAGCAGTGGATTTCCTAACACTGAACATGAGAACTGAGCAAATGCACATCAGGTATCGCTGACAACCTCAGGCTCACCTGCTCAGTCAGGCCTTTACTGCCAAGCAGAACAAGGCATCTGTCCTGCATAAACAAGGCATCCCTGAAGGGAAAGGGGATGGAAGAGAGACCCGCTGTATCTCTGTGGGGAGGAGGAAGGTCTAGGTCGAGAGGAGAAAACCTTCCTCAAGATAGCCTGAGGAAGGATTTGCCTGGCAGTCCAGTGGTTACGACTTGACCTTTCAATGCAGAGAGTGCTGGTTCAATCCCCTGGCGGAGAGCTAAGATCAATGTGCCTTGCAGCCAAAATATCAAGACATAAAAAAGAGAAGCGATATTGTAACAAATTCAATAAAGACTTTGAAAATGTTACACATCAAAAAGAAAAAAAAAAAACAATAAAGAAAGCCTGAGGAGTTGGGGAGAAGTGTTTGTCAATACACCTCCCTGAAAAACAGGGAAAAATCAAGGATACTGATGACTGATCCAGTGGAGAATGAGAAATGGGCCATAAGAGACCCACAGAGTGTTAACAGAGTTTCAAAAATGAAGCAGTAACTAACATCCAGCAGGGAAGTCAGAGAAAGCTTCATGGAAGATGCAGTGTTAGAAATGGGCCTTAAAGACATGGATGGTGGATGGAGAGGGCATTTCTAGGAAAATGGAATAACCTAACCAAGGACATACTATGCATTTGGGAATAAGGTACTTGGCTGGAGTGTTAGGTAGTACAGGGGAGACCATCAATTCACCTGCCTACAGACACCAAGTCAGTAGCACATTAAATGTCACCAATCAGATGAAGGCTGTGGTGAGCTGGGGCATGTTTTTCTGTTCATAAATGGGCACTCACTGCCTAGCTTCAGTTCTCCTGTCATGTGAGAAGCCAGAATCTGGAGTTTTATGTCAAATTTCCTGGAAGGTAGTATATTCTTTTGAAGCTGCATACTCAGTTTTTTCTACATTTTGGGGAAATTTTTTCTTTCATTGCATCTTTGAATATTCACTCTTTCTGTCCCATATTTTTGAATTCTCTACTTCAGGAATACCAAATATGCTTGAGATCATCTTTATCTGTTTTAAATATCTGGCGTACTGGAAACTTAAGATTTGTCAATATTTTTCTCTTTATTTTCCGATTAATCTGTGGGACTTTTTTTCACACCCAGCTGTGCTGGCCATTGATGATTTTAGCGTTTCTTTCAGGTCAACAATTCTCCACTGTGTCCGGCAAGGTGAGGGTATTGTTTTCCCATTTCATAGAGCAATTGTGATTTAATAACTTATCCGAGCTCCCAGAGCTCTCAGGTTCCAGAGCCTGTATTTGAACCTGCACTTTCCTGAATCCCATGTCCCTACTTTCTCCATCACAGTACAGCTTCTTTGAAAATGTCATCTTGAATGTCCTTCCAGCTCAAAAAATGCTCATGGGCAGGTCCATACCTGCCCTACTCAGACTCACCCATCAATAGCACTTAATTGATGGGCCATTTGTGTTGGGCACTTGATGAGAGCTGGGTGGACAGTCAGTTGTCCCTAATTCCTCCTTCCTCACTCCATTTAGGATGTGAAGCATCAGGGGAGAGAGAGTCTAGCTTTCCCACCTCAGAAAATCAGGAGAAATATTATAAACCCTAAGGTATAGTTTAAAATTTAAATAATCACTGGCATCTTTGTAGTAATTTGTGGTTTACAAAGCACTTACACTCACATGATCTCATTAGTGCCTTAAAAGATGAGGTTTACATGAGGCTGTTATATATGGACAGTTTCATTGATGATGACAGTAAAGGGTTCCCATCGTGCCACGTGGCTGCTGACAAGCAGCTCCACGGCACCTGGTCATCAGGAACACTTTATAAAGCTCCTTTAGGTCTATTGTAGACCCACATAATCAGTCATATAATTTCAAGTGCTTAACATGTATTTGATTTTTCTATCCGGATTTTTCTCCTATGAAAATAAGGGTGGACTGCCTATTGGAATTATGAACTAGCTCCTATTGGGATGGGTTTGGGGTGTTGAATAGATGACCACTGTCAGCAGACAGCCCTAACTGAACTAAGGTCTGCTTTAGAATAAATACTTGTGATTCCTCAAGCAGTTTTTACCTCTTAATGTACGGCTCTTTCAGAATGTTATGGGCTGTATCCTGATTGATGCCTGTGTTCAAAGAAGTCTAGAAATTGCCACCAGAACCTGATGATTCCACCAAACTATTCAGCTAAACACAGGAAATGTGTGAGTTCACATTTACAGACACAACTTACTTTCCTCAGAATGTAAGTGGACACCTATATAAAATGGATAGATGAGGGGAAGAACGCTTTTGATGCATGGAGTGTTTTTCTTGGATCATTTGTTAATCTGATACTAAAGAGATATCAGGCTGTAATTTTTCTACAGCTCCACAAACTTGAGAATAATCCAAGATAACATGCACATGAAGAGAACCAAAAACCTGTCTCCCAAAAACGACTTGGTGAAACAATGCCATCAAGGAGCTCATCCTAAAGTTGATAAATGACTCTAGGGCTGTGACAGACTTGAAGTCTATGCTTATAGAGCATTGTTTTGGCAACAATAAAAAGATGGACAAAAAAGACATTCTGACCCATGACAATTCAATGTAATTTAAGACAAACGTGTTTTAGCAGATTAGTGAAAGTGAAGTGAAGTTGCTCAGTCGTGTCTCTTTGCGACCCGTGGACTGTAGCCCACCAAGCTCCTCTGTCCATGGGATTCTCCAGGCAAGAATACTGGAGTGGGTTGCCATGGAGTGGGTTGCCATTCCCTTCTCCAGGGGATCTTCCCGACCAGATTAAGTGCATTTTAGCAGATTAAGTGCATTCAAAAATTGATTTACATTTTAGAAGATTTGGCACATAAACTTGAAACAATTTCAGATAACTATCCATTCCACAACTACCAATCCTGTTTGGACTAACCCTCCAGAGATCCAGCCCAGGGTCAGGGAGGTGGCCTTGGGGGCCAGACTGAAGCCCCACATGGCCAGTTGGTTGCTGGGTGTCACATGTGTTGCTATCAGAGTAGTTGGGGTTGTGGAGTATATCCTGGACCTTAGATCTTCTAGTCACATAGTGAGTATCTTTGCCCAGCCAGATGGCGTTCTGAGAGTCAGGTTAGAATACCGGCTAACCACTTGGGGTCTGATGTCAGGCTGCGTGCGTACTAAGTTGCTTCAGTTGTGTCTGACTCTTTGCAACCCTATTGACTGTAGCTCTCCAGGCTCCTCTCTCTGTGGGATTCTCCAAGCAAGAATACTGGAGTGGGTTGCATGCCCTCCTCCAAGGGATACTCCTGACCCAGGAACTGAATTCACATATCCCGGAAGCCCCTGATATCAGGCTGCCTGGGGTCAAATCTCCACCCTTAATCTTGGTAGCTGTTTAACTGTGGTCATGTTTCCTTGCCTCCCCAAGTGTCATCTGGAAAATTGAGATGTTAAAAAAAACACACCACACAATAATACTAACACCTCCTTCTTGGGGGGTGTTGGGAGTGTTAAGGAAATAACGTGTATAAAGCTCTGAACCCCATGTCTGCCACTTGGAGTTTAATCGTTATTTTAATCCTTGGGGATGGTTCCCATCTTGGCGTGTGGGGAGGGGGGTGTGTGGGAAACAGACACCCTACAGAATAGTTCTGTAAGCCGAGAAGGGCTGATCAAACACTCTCCCCAATTTGGAAGGGGTTGAGTGAGATACAGTTACAAATTCCTGATTTTCTTTTCAATCTTGGCAGAAAGGGTATAATTTTAATAAGATGAAAGGGGGCTTGCAGGCTCCTGACAACAAAGAAAATCACTGCTGTGTGTTTGAGCCTTCTCCGAATAGTCTTGAGGAACCTGGAGTGAAGGGAGACCCCAGTGCTCCCCACTGAGACACGGTTTGCCATTGGGTGCAGGGAGCAGAGAGGAACCCAGCTGGAGTCCTCTTTTGATAAGTGCTGAAGTTAAAATGGGGATGGTGGTACAAGTGCGTTAAGACTTTTCCTAGCATTCCTGAGCTCTCCTGCCAGGCTGGCGGTTCTGATGTCTTAAATGACCTGTTCACAATTATGAATTTAGGGAAAAGTGAGTATGTCCCTACTCCATTTTTGAAAGATAAGTAAATACTCATATCAGAATTCAAATGTTGATACATATTCTCTTCAGTGAACTTTTACATTGGACGTTTTCTTTCCCCTTCACTTTCTAAGTAAAGAACGGCAATATCCAACTCATGTTATTTTGGTTCAAGAAAACATCAGAGGGACTTCCCTTGTGGTCCAGTGGTTAAGACTTCACCTTCCAATGCAGGGGATTCGGGTTCTATCCCTGATTGGAGATCTAAGATCCCACATACATTGAGGCCAAAAAAACAAAATATAAAACAGAGGCAATATTGTAAACAAATTCAATAAAGACTATAAATATGGTCCACATCAAAAAAAAAAAAAGAAAACAGCAGAGAATCTGATTCCTTCACACACACTCCTGCCAGGCTATCTCCTCCTTTCAGTGTTTTTCTTTTTTCCTTTATTCACAGCTCTGTTGCCCAGTGTTTAACTTGAATGCAAGAAAGACACATATGAACAATGCACTCGAAATTGTCTGTCATGAGGGACTTAACTATAGTATTCTGCTTCTGTCTTGAAAATAGTTGTCTCTGCTCCCCACCCCGACTCCCTTAGTTGCCAAGGAAGTATTAATATTACTAGGAGTCTGAGAACAGTAAACTGTAAAAGTTGTTATCTGCTAAGAGGGAGTATGACATCTCCATGGAGACCTGAGAACTGAGGATGGATACAAAGCAGGTGACATTTAGAGGATGCACAGATTAGTAACAGATGCGCAGATTAGTAATTACCTTTGCTGTCTGCCCCTTTGATGTAAGATACTAAACATTTAACCAACATTGTTTCATTTATTCATCATAGCAGCCCAGTGAGCCAGGTATGATTGTTATCATTATTATTCTCATTTAATGACCTGGTTAACCACGACATCTAAATCAGACATCCTGGAGTGTGAAGTCACGTGGGCCTTAGGAAGCATTATTGCAAACAAAGTTAGTGGAGGTGAAGGAATTCCAGCTGAGCTATTTAAAATCTTAAAAGATAACTATTAGGGAAATAGTGAAGGACAGGGAAGCCTGGCATGCTGCAGTTCATGGGGTCACAAAGTGTCAGACACGACTTAGTGACTAAACAACAACTCGATATGTGGGATCTTACTTCTCCAAGCAGGGATTGAACTTCTGCCCCTGCATTCGCAGTGCAGAGTCTTAACCACTGGACCACGAGAAAAGTCCCTTTTCCTGTTATAGTTTAAACCCAGCTTCATATCAATAAAAGTGGGGAAGAAAGCAAGAAGTATGATTTTCATGATCACTCTTTTTAGAAAAAAGTTTATCTTTCCAAATATTCAAAAGCATAATTACTCTGAGTCATGGTGAATTTCTGGGCATTGAGTTCCCCACTGATGAAGGAGAGGAATCCTCTTTTTGTAATTATAGAGGCAACCCTTATAAGAAGTGTCTCTGGCAAGTGGAGGTGGACTTTTGAATATTTCCTTCATCTTGGGAGGAAAGAAATTTTAAAAACACTTCAAGATAAAATAGATAAGAGAAAGAGTAAATTCACTGAGGTTTTTTTTTTTTTTCCTTTACTCTTTATCATTCAAATAACTTCCATGAGTTAGTGTGTGCCATGCAAAGAATTCACTGGAAAACTATTTGTGGCTATTTACAAGGTCATTCTATTTCATAATTGTAAGTTTTCAAATGGATGTTAATAATGAACTCCAGATGCCAAATAAAAAACTTACTGCATGTCATACTTCATAGGGCTTCCAGTGCATTCCAGTCTTTACATCCACTACTCAATTAATGATGCCATAAAGCAAATTAGAAACTACGGTAAAAAAAAAAAAAGGAAACTTACTTTGAGGATGCTCTTTGGGATAATGCTAGGTCTGTTGAAAATTCCCTGGATGGAAAAAATAGTGGAGGTTCTGAAACCCCCAGGACATCTCCTCACAAAGTTTGAGTGATTTGGTGCTTTAATTTTATGTTTGGTTCTCTGAGCCTCTCCCAAAGGATGAGTTCTGTCCAGTCCTGGCTCCTGACCCACTCAGAAAGGTCCTCAGAGAAAGAATAAGTTTCTGGAATGAAAGAAAGACAGTTGCAATTCAACCTTTCTTCTTTGGTGATCAGCAGGAGAGGTAGACCACAATGCACGTGTGCTAAGCGGCTTCAGTCGTGTCCAACTCTTTGTGACCCCATGGCCCGGAGCCCACCAGGCTCCTCTGTCCATGGGATTCTCTGGGCAAGAATACTGGAGTGGGTTGCCATGCCCTTCTTCAGGGGATCTTCCAGACCCAGGGATCAAACCTGTGCCTCGTCCATCTCCTGCACTGGCAGCGCGTTCTTTACCACCACTAGCGCCACCTAGGAAATTCAGTCCACAATACTCCTAACAGAACGATCTCATTTAAGGGACGAGAGGAGATGATGAAGCAGAAATACAAAACCATAATTCCAATTCCAGGGAGAGAAAAAAATTAGCATCAATTTCCCACTTCGAGCCCTTCTGTTTAACAGAGTCTGAACTGCCTGAGGAATCACAGGGCTGCCCATTATCCTGAAAAAGGAATTTGTTAGGCGCATAATGATGTGCGATCTCAACCATTTTGTGAATTTTGGTTTTCAATGCCCCTCTTTCACGTTCTCTCGAGTTTTTCCGGGCCAACATCTCTCCATCCTGCAGCACTACACACGGCCAAATTCATTTGACATTGGATGACAAACCGCATTTGAATTTGCAAGGTTGAAAGGTCAAGGCTGTTCTCTGTGAGTCAACCAGGCTCCCTCCCAGTGTCTCAGTCATGGGGCTCTGTTGGAATGTTCTCTGAGCTGCTGCCTTCTTCAGTTATCATGAATACCTAATTCAGAACTGACTTAGATTTCTAATTACTGGCTCCATCTGAAGGAAGGGATAAAATAATGCCAGGGGATTGACAAACCTCAGTGCCTGCATGCGTGCTAAGTCACTTTAGTTGTGTCCGACTCTTTGTGACCCCATGGACTGTAACCTGCCAGGCTCCTCTGTCCATGGGATTCTCTATGCAAGAATACTGGACAGGGTTACCATTTCCTTCTTCAGGGGATCTTCCCAACCCAGGGATTGAACCCAGGTCTCCTGCATTGCAGACAGATTCTTTACCATCTGAGCCACCAGGGAAGCAATAAAATGAGGTTTTTTGGGAGGGGCGGGGGAAATGGGAGGGAGGTTCAAGAAGCAGGGGACATGTGTGTACATATAGCTGATTAACTTTGTTGTACAGCAGAAACTAATACAACATTGTGAAGCAATTATACTCCGATAAAAGTTTTTTAAAATAAATTTCAAAAATGAATTTTCATAGACCCTTAATATCAGAGATTATAAGTAAAATACTCAGGAAATTTTTTTCCAACTACTTATGAGCTCTAGCAGACAGACAAACAACTGAAATGCTAATTCAAGTGATTTTTACATAGTCATTTAAGGAGAACCTTTCAAGACCTTTACTAGGTTGTACTAAGATCTCTTTCTTCAACTAGTTATTCATGCCTTCTTTTCTTTTTAGCCTATGGCACTGATTGCCCTAAATTAAATAGATTTTCAGAAATGTCTGTGGATAATTTTGTCAAACATTATGATAGTCACCATGTGTAGTTTAGTTATTACATGTATATTAGAGTAATAATTCTATAGCAAAAATTCCATAATTAAAACTTTCTCCTTCATTAAGTATTTAATAATTGCTATCATTTAGTAAGCCCATAATTTATTAGGATACTAAATGCTTTATATCCATCATTTAAAAAAATTTTTCACCAGCCCTGTGATGTCAGTATAAATATGATATTGCAAAGGGATTCAGAGAAGTTAAGTAACTTGGCTCAGTTCACTCAGCAAGTAAGTGGCAGAGGTGAGATTCAAACACAAGTCCTCCTGATTCCAAAGCCAGGACTTTTAAACACTGTGATGTACCACATTCATGACATGGTTAAACTCGTGTCTGAATGGGTAGAATTTTTACTGACCATGTCTATGCCCTCCAAGGTCTGGTCTCCATTCAGTCCTTCAGCAAACACTAACCCTGCCCTCAGGGACATATTAAAATGAAAGGAGAATCAAGGTTAAAAAGCAAAACAAAAGGTAATATAGCTGTGAAAAGAAGGGAAGCAAAAAGCAAAGGAGAAAAGGAAAGATATACCCATTTGAATCCAGAGTTCCAAAGAATAGCAAGAAGAGATAAGATAGCCTTCCTCAACTATCAATGCAAAGAAATAGAGGAAAACAGTAGAATGGAAGACTAGAGATCTCTTCAAGAAAATTAGAGATACCAAGGGAACATTTCATGCAAAGATGGGCTCAATAAAGGACAGAAATGGTAGGGACCTAACAGAAGCAGAAGATATTAAGAACAGGTGGCAAGAAGACACAGAAGAACTGTACAAAAAAGATCTTTGTGACCCAGATAATCATGATGGTGTGATCACTCACCTAGAGCCAGACATCTTGGAATGTGAAGTCAAGTGGGCCTTAGGAAGCATCACTACGAACAAAGCTAGTGGAGGTGATGGAACTCCAGTTGAGCTATTTCAATTTCTAAAAGATGATGCTGTGAAAGTGCTGCACTCAATATGCCAGCAAATTTGGAAAACTCAGCAGTGGCCACAGGACTGGAAAAGGTCCGTTTTCATCCCAATCCCAAAGAAAGGCAATGCCAAAGAATGCTCAAACTACCGCACAATTGCACTCATCTCACACGCTAGTAAAGTAATGCTCAAAATTCTCCAAGCCAGGCTTCAGCAATACGTGCACCATGAACTTCCAGATATTCAAGCTAGTTTTAGAAAAGGCAGAGGAACCAGAGATCAAATTGCCAACATCCGCTGGATCATCAAAAAAGCAAGAGAGTTCCAGAAAAACATCTACTTCCACTTTATTGACTATGCCAAAGCCTTTGACTGTGTGGATCACAATGAACTGTGGAAAATTCTGAGAGAGATGGGAATACCAGACCACCTGACCTGCCTCTTGAGAAACCTGTATGCAGGTCAGGAAGCAACAGTTAGAACTGGACATGGAACAACAGACTGGTTCCAAATAGAAAAAGGAGTACTTCAAGGTTGTATATTGTCACCCTGCTTATTTAACTTCTATGCAGAGTATATCATGAGAAATGCAGGGCTGGAAGAAGCACAAGCTGGAATCAAGATTGCTGGGAGAAATATCAATAACTTCAGATATGCAGATGACACCACCCTTATGGCAGAAAGTGAAGAAGAACTAAAGAGCCTCTTGATGAAAGTGAAAGAGGAGAGTTGAAAAAGTTGCCTAAAGCTCAACATTCAGAAAACGAAGATCATGGCATCCGGTCCCATCACTTCATGGGAAATAGATGGGGAGACAGTGGAAACAGTGTCACACTTTATTTTGGGGGGCTCCAAAATCAGTGCAGATGGTGATTGCAGCCATGAAATTAAAAGACGCTTACTCCTTGGAAGGAAAGTTATGACCAACCTAGACAGCATATTAAAAAACAGAGACATTACTTTGCCAACAAAGGTCCGTCTAGTCAAGGCTATGGTTTTCCCAGTAGTCATGTATGGATGTGAGACTTGGACTGTGAAGAAAACTGAGCACTGAAGAATTGATGCTTTTGAACTGTGGTGTTTGGAAGACTCCTGAGAGTCCCTTGGACTGCAAGGAGATCCAACCAGTCCATCCTAAAAGAGATCAATCCTGGGTGTTCATTGGAAGGGCTGATGTTGAAGCTGAAACTCCATACTTTGGCCACCTGATGTGAAGAGCTGACTCATTTGAAAAGACTCTGATGTTGGGAAAGATTGAGGGCAGGAGGAGAAGGGGATGACAGAAGATGAGAAGGTTGGATGGCATCACCAACTCAATGGACGTGGGTTTGGGTAGACTCCGGGAGTTGGTGATAGACAGGGAGGCCTGGCGTGCTGCAGTTCATGGGGTCACAAAGAGTCGGACACGACTGAGTGACTGAACTGAACTGAACCTTAGGAAAGACTTGCTAGCAAGTTTATGAATCAGATTTTGATAGTCAAGTATACAACAAACCCCCAGATCCTGCCTGCTTTTGTTGGAATGTGAAAGTACTGACTAAAAGACTTCAGTTCAGTTCAGTCGCTCAGTCGTGTCAGACTCTTTGAGATCCCATGAACCACAGCATGCCAGGCCTCCCTGTCCATCACCAACTCCTGAAGTTTACCCAAACTCATGTCCATTGAGTCGGTGATGCCATCCAGCCATCTCATCCTCTGTCATCCCCTTCTCCTCCTGCCCCTAATCCCTCCCAGCATCAGAGTCTTTTCCAATGAGTCAACTCTTCGCATGAGGTCACCAAAGTATTGGAGTTTCAGCTTCAACATCAGTCCTTCCAGTGAACACCCAGGACTGATCTCCTTTAGGATGGAGTGGTTGGATCTCCTTGCAGTCCAAGGGACTCTCAGGAGTCTTCCAAACACCACAGTTCAAAAGCATCAATTCTTCAGTGCTCAGTTTTCTTCACAGTCCAAGTCTCACATCCATACATGACTACTGGGAAAACCATAGCCTTGACTAGGCGGACCTTTGTTGGCAAAGTAATGTCTCTGTTTTTTAATATGCTGTCTAGGTTGGTCATAACTTTCCTTCCAAGGAGTAAGCATCTTTTAATTTCATAGCTGCAATCACGATCTGCAGTGATTTTGGAGCCCCCCAAAATAAAGTGTGACACTGTTTCCACTGTCTCCCCATCTATTTCCCATGAAGTGATGGGACCGGATGCCATGATCTTCGTTTTCTGAATGTTGAGCTTTAAGCCAACATTTTCACTCTCCTCTTTCACTTTCATTAGCAGTTGTAGTTCATACTTTTGTAGAAGGCAGAAGACTTTCATTAAAGTGATAATTATGGTGAATGTGCAAACATCTTATTTTTCATTTTTCCGTTACATTTTAATTTTTTTATTTTGGCCATGGCACAGGACATGTTGGATCTTAGTTCCCTGACCAGGGTTGGAACCCACACCCTCTGCAGTGGAAGCTTGAAGTCCCAACCACTAGATGGCCAGGGAAGTCCCTTATTCATTTTTTTAAATGCACACTTTAGTTCACACTTTAGTCAAAGTGAAAGAACCTAAACCTTTCCTTAAAAGGTTTCAGATTATAGATCCTAATAAATTCATTTTAATTGATCTGAATCTGTTCTTTGGGCTTCCCTGGTGGCTCAGATGGTAAGGAATACACCTACAATGCAGGAACCCTGGGTTGAGAAGATCCCCTGAAGGAGGGCATAGCAACCCACTCCAGTATATTTTCCAGGAGAGTCTCCATGGACAGGGGAGCCTGGTGGGCTGTTTATATACATTTCATATATGAAGATGTGGGAAATCAATTCTTCACATATTTCTTGATAGTCTACCTATACCATTTTGTGAGATGCATGCTGGATGCTGGAGATGTTTTTCTTTAGGGACTCATAGATAGCAAATCAGGTACATGCAATGAGTCTGGAATGGAATTTTTTAAAGGATGGTTATGAACATTATGAGTCATATAAAAATGTTGACTTGAGCACCATCATGCCAATACTTGGCACCAACAATGAGAGAATAATAATAAAAACAAGAAATACTTTCCTTCCTTCTGCTTGAGTTTGATTTATTCTTCTTTCTTTAGTTTGTTATGTAGTTGAAAGTTACCTTATTGATTTGAAATCATGTTTTTTTCCCCATTTTAAATTTTCTTAGATAAGCGTTTTGTGCTATCAGTTTCCCTCTAACAACCACTTTTACTCTGTCCCTCTAGTTTTGGGATGTTACAGTTTCTTTTTCATCTTAATAAAAATATTTTCTGATATGTCTTACTAATTCCTTTTCTTAACCAAGGATTATTTACTAGGAGGTTGTTTAAGAAGTATTTATTGATGTTTCTGGATGTGATTCTGTTGATTTCTAGTTTTAAACTATTGTGGTCAGAGAACAGACTTTTTGAATAATGTTAATTTTTAAAAAATCATGGAAGCTCTTTTCAGGACATGGAAGCACCTAAATGTCTATCAACAGATGAATGGATAAAGAAGATATGGTAATATATACAATGGAATATTACTCAGCCATAAAAAGGAGTGACGTTGGGTCATATGTAGTGAGGTAGATGGACCTAGATTCTGTCCTATCGAGAGAAGTAAGTCAGAAAGAGAAAAACAAATATTGTACACGAATGCATATATACAGAATCTAGAAAAATGGTACAGATGAACCTATTTTCAGGGCAGGAATGGAGAAGCAGCCATAGAGAATAGACGTGTAGACGTGGGGGGACGAGGAAGTTAGGACGAATTGAGAGAGTAGGGCTGACATGTATACACTGTCGTGTGTAAAGTAGATAGCTAGCAGGAAGTTGCTGGACAGCACAGGATGTTCAACCCAGTGCTCTGTGATGACCTAGAGAAGTGGAGTGAGGGGGTGGGAGGAAGGCTCAAGAGGGAGGGGATGCATGTATACATATAACTGCTTCACTTTGTTGTACAGCAGAACCTAACACAACACTGTAAAGGGATTATACTCCAATAATAAAATAAAGTGAAAATCATGGAGGTTTTCTATGACTTAAAATATGGTCTATCTTGGCATATGTTTCATAAGCATGACAGGTGACTATGTATTCAGATGCTGTTGGTTAACATGTTCTCTAAATGTCAGTTAGATCAACTTGCTTAATAGTGTTGGTTAATACAGTCTTATTGATTTCCTGTCTATCGTCTATCAATTATTGAGAGAGAAGTTTCAAATTTTTCAGTTATAATTGTGTGTGTATATATATATATTTTCCTTTTTGTTCAATCAGTTTATGCTCCAGGTATTTTGAAGCTCTGTTAGGTGCATGCACACGGAGGATCGTAATGTCTTTTTGATGAATTGACCATTGTTGTCATGATGCAAGTTCTCCCTTTAACATGGGCAATATTCTTTTTTTTTTTTGTCTGAAATCCACATCATCTGATATTAATGCACCCACTTCTGCTTCATTTTGAGTAGGAATTCCATGGCATATCTCTTTTTCCACTCTTTCACTTTGAAATAGTTTGTGTTTTCCTATTTTTCAAGTGGGTTTCTGGGACTTTCCTGGTGGTTCATTGGTTAAGACTTCGCCTTCCAATGTAGGGGGTGTAGGTTTGATCCCTGGTTGGGGAGCTGAAATCCCACGTGCCTTTCGGCCACACACACACACACACATACACACAACAGGAGCAATACTGTAACAAACTCAATAAAGACTTAAAAAAATGGCCCACATTAAAAAAAGAAAGCTCTAAAAAAATACCAAAACATGAGTTCTGATGGAAAGTATTAATATATAGTTGTGTCTTGCCTTTTACCCAATCTGACAATGTAGACGTGCACTTCGGCTTTAGTACTACACCTGTAGAGAGGCCTCTCTCTGGTCTCTTGCTTTTTCTTCAGTCTTTCTCATCAGCACCAGCTACAGGTCAGTGGTAAAGAGCTTGCAAGTACAGAATTCTCCTGTGTCTTGTGGTCCTACCTACTCCAAACTGATCAGCTAGCCCACACTGGCTTTTAGGAATATGTCAAACTGTTAAATAATGTCTTTCTACCCACTTGAATGGCAGCCACCCCTTCCTTCCTTACTTGGAACAATATTTGTGTCTCTACTGTGCCTTGTGACCTCAATTCCTTGATGTGTTCAAGAAAAGTTATGATTGTATAGATTATCTGCCATTTTCTCATTGTTGGGGAAGCTATGTTCTCTTGCACCCTAAGTGCAAGCCGAATCTTCCTGGAGAGTTTTAAGCAGCAAAGTGATGCTATCTGATTTACATTTTAAAAAGCTCTCTCTGGCTGCTTTGTGCAGAACGCATTGAGGGCAGGTATGAGTGGAAGTGGGGAAACCATTGAGGAGGCAAGCAAAGCAGTTTAGTCATGAGAGTGGTTGCCTGCGCAAGGGTGGTGCCAGAGGAGAAAGAGGGATTTGAAACATAGTTTAGAAGTAAGCCGAGAGGATTTGATGATGGACGAAGGGCAGAACTCAAGGATGGCTCCTAGGCTTTGTGTGACCAAAGGAGTAAATGTTGGGGCCACTTATTAATAGGAAAACAGATCTTGGGGTGGCAAGTCAAATTTCTATGTTGGAGATGTGAAGTCCTCAATTAAGGAGAGGAGTCAAGTCAGAAGCTGGATACTCAATTTCAGAGTTCAGAGGAGAGTTCTAGGTTGACCATGTTCCTGTAAGAGTTAACAGTGTAGAAATGATAATTATAAAGTCCTGGGACTGGCTGAGGTTGCTCAGGGAAAGGAGATGACAGAAGATGGAGCCTATTTGGCATAGGATGGAGGAGGGAGCATAAAGGAGATGGAGAAACAGCGGCCAAGGGCACAGAGGGAAATTTTTCATAAAACCCCTGGAAGGAAGATTTTAATCTAGGAATCCATAAGTCACAAAAACATTTTTTCATTCAAGAGAAACTTGAGACAGTGAAGCTCTATTCACTCATTTGCTTGTTAGGTAAATAAGGCTGCCAATGGCTTTCGGAATCTTGGGCCCAGGCTCTTCCAGTGATCCCAGGCAGGAGTCTGCCACAGCTAGGAGGCATACAGGGTGCTCAATAACAAGGTTTCTTATAGTTTCATTTGTCCCAGGTGGTTCAGTGGTTAAAAACCCTCCTGCCAAAGCAAGAGACACAGAAGATGCGAGTTCGATCTCCGGGTTGGGAAGATCCCCTGGAGAAGGAAATGACAACCCACTCCAGTATTCTTGCCTGGAGAATTCCACAGACAGAGGACCCTGGTGGGCTACAGTCCGTGGGGGGTTGCAAAAAGCTGGACGCGACTGAGCACACAGCTGCACGCTGGGGTATCTGACCGAAACTCTATTAAACTTTGCAGGTAAGGTGCACATGTCAGAGGCTTGATCCTCCTCTTTAAATTTTAGTCTCTCCTTTTTCTCCCTCTGAGGCAGATGCTCCCTGGCTGCATCACAGATTCCTTCCTTGGTCTTTGCATGTGTTATTGTGAAATCTAATGCTTCTTCAGAGGAGACATGCTCTATTAAGTACGAGAAATGTGACTAAAGGAACATAATGAGGCTGGTTAGATGTTTTTGTTGGTGGTGACCTTTCTACTTAACCCTGAGAATGTGTTGTTTTGCATTTTAAAAATAAATCATAACTCTCACATTTCTTTCCTTTGACCTCTGAATCACATGCAGACTTGCACTATGTAACACAGGTTAGAGAGAAAAAAGTGATTGGTATGAATCTGGATGATTTTTTCCCAGGCAGTGGAGAACAATATTTTGCCCCTCTCAAACTTTCTGATTAAGACAATGAGACAAACTGGATGGAGCAGGGTGGGGTTTTTGTCTGAGACAGTAGTAGGATCCAGGTGTGCTCAGTCATGTCCAACTCTTTTGCAACCCCGTGGACTGTAGCCCTCCAGGCTCCTTTGTCCATGAGATTCTCTGGGCAAGAATACCGGAGTGGGTTGCCATTTCTATCTTCAGGGGATCTTCCCCACCCAGGGATCAAACCCACGTCTTCTGTGTCTCCTGCGTTGGTAGATGAGTACTAAACACCATGAGTTCCGCTTCTGTTTCCCAACAACTATAAAAGGCCACCGTTTCAACACACACCTAGTATACAACAGTCTTCTCCAAGCACTTGTCAATAAACACATTAGAAATGAATTCTGTTTGGGTTACCAGGCACTGCTTTATAGTCCAAGTTATCAGTTTTTCCTCCCTGAAGATAGGCATTTGAAACTCAATTTGATCTTTATCCCTTCCCTCGGCACCTAGAAAGTCATTTATTTTCAGACATCATGTTTGGTTAGTTTGAGTATCTCTGTCATCTTGTGCCGTCATAAGGAGCTTGGTTCTCTCTGCTAACTCCAGTGAATGGACCCCCATACCAGGCTGGTCACAGGTGGCATCCGGCAATTAATTTCCCAAGATGCTCTTCTTCTCCCCACTCTGTCTTTCCATTTCTGCCCAGAAGAGGGAGCTGGTAATGTGCCCGGTGGGACTGTAACATAGACAGTAGGACCACAAAGGCGGGGGGGAGGGCATTTTTCTCTTCTACAGAATCAAGATGCTTCACTCATTGTTTTGTGTATTGCCTCTCTTAGTGTTTTGTTTTGGTTTATTTGGCGTTTTTCTTTTTTTCTTAATCTCTGAGAAAAATATGAATAATTAAAAGCAAACTGTGATCACTAGCAAAAGTTTTCTCACTTGGCTCTTTTTCTAGGAGCCAAGAAAAGTTCTTTTCCAACTTCTTGGCTGAAGTTGGAATTTGAAAGAGAAAGCATTACAGATTTTATGCGACTCAGATGTCCAGCTTGGTGGGGGTGGGGAAAGGTGGGAAGAGCAATTTCCTGTCCCATCTTTTAAGAGCTCCTTGAGTTTGGCTTGAATGTTATGGAACTCTGTTGCTCTCTCCAACAGTGTGCAAATCCCCAGGGAGACAG
This sequence comes from Oryx dammah, assembly GCF_014754425.2. NCBI lineage: Eukaryota > Metazoa > Chordata > Mammalia > Artiodactyla > Bovidae > Oryx > Oryx dammah. The sequence continues at coordinate 48,496,808 of NW_024070203.1, read as the reverse complement.
AAGAAAGGGGGTCTTCTGGCGCCCCATTCTTGCTTCCGAACTGGTTCAGGTTGAAGGTCTTCTTGCCATCTGCGGGTGTTATTTTTGTTTTCTGTTGTGACAACACAGACATGGAACTTTGCCCCTTTTTTTTTGTTCACACATATGAGCATGTACACACACACACACACAGCCACTTGAACAAGACAAGTGAGTGAGTTGTAGACTGAAGATGTTTGATTGGAGTGGAGATAGACTTCAAGGCAGTACAACTTCACATTTAATATTAAACATCTTGGTTGTAATAGTCAGGATTCTCCTAAGAAACAGAACCAATAGGGTGTGTGTGTGTGTGTGTGTGTATGTGCAGAGAGAGAGGAAGAGAGAGATTGATCTATATCTATAATCTATATCTATATCTTAATCTACCTATCTAGTGATTGACTTTAAGGAATTGGCTCATGTGATTATGTAGATTGACAAGTCCTAAGTCTGCAGTTTAAGTCTGAAGGCCAACAGAATGGAAATGGAAGAAAGATCTCGTGTGGCAGTTCAATTGCAAAGGCCACCCACTGGCAGAATTTCCTCTTGTTGGGGTATGTGTGAGGGTGTGTGTATGTCAGTTGTTTCTTCTAGTCAGATCTTCAACTGATTGAATGAGGCCCACCCACATTATGGTGGGCAATCTGCTTTCCTTAAAGTCCACCGATTTAAATGTTAATCTATCCAAAACCCCATCACAGGAACCTCACAGAACAAGGTTTAACCACATATCTGGGAACCTCATGGCCCAGACAAATTGACATAAAATTAACAGCCACCCCAGTTTTCAAGTCTTTTCCTATTGCACTGAGTTGGTTAATATCCCTGTCTCTGCTCATCTCCCACCCCAAATGCCTGCTTTTTAACCCTGTGAAGTCTGGCCACTTCTCTTGCTTACTTGAATATTCAGGGTCTCATCTTCCATGCCCAGAAGGCTTACCCATGTATTTCCTTGAACAAAAATTGTTTCCTCCCTTAGCTTACTGGGGCCAGATGGCAAGATGACCATTTTCCCCACTCAGTTACATCTATAAAATTGCAGTCCATGTAATGGCCATTTAAAAACCTTTCAGGATGTCCTCTTTTAAAGAAACTGAACAGTCATTTGCATTTAATAAAACTGTAATAATTTGTAAAGAGTCTATTAAAAGGAGAATTCCCTTGTGCATTTAAAACATAATAGTGTATAAAGTTTGGTTTCCCTGCAATCTCTCAGAACACACTGATAATTTAAAAACAGTGACAACTAATGTTTGCCTTTTATCAAGCAAGAGTTCAAGGTGTGCAGCCTGAAAGCTCAAGTGCCCTCTTGTGCTTTGCTTCTGCACTGGGTCAGCTCTGCTCCTTCCCCCAGCTAAAAATACGTCACTCCTGGCCAGCCCTAGAATGGCTGGGGACGTTAACTATTTAGAGACAAAGATTTTTTTTTTCCTATAACTTTGCTTGTTTCATTATTACTCACATATATATATATATTAAGATGATAACAGCCAACACTTTTGAGTGCCTGCTGTGGGCCAGGGCCCTGTACTAAGTACAGTATATGCTTTATCTCACTCGATATTTACAAGTCACTCTTTCCAAACAAATACATTTTATTAAAGTATGGTTGACTTACAGTGTTGTGCTAATTTCTATTTTTCAGCAAAGTGTCTCAGTTATACATATATATGTTAGTTGCTCAGTCATGTCCAACTCTATGTGACCACATGGACTGTAGCCCACCAGGCTCCTCTGTCTATGGGATTCTCCAGGCAAGAATTCTGAAGTGGGTAGTCATTCCCTTTTCTGGGGGATCTTCCTGACCCAGGGATTGAACCCAGGCCTCCTGCTCTGCAGGTAGATACTTTACCAGCTAAGCCACCAGGGAAGCCCCATGCATATATATAGATTCTTTTTCATATTCTTTTCTATTATGGTTTATTACAGGATATTGAATATAGTTCCCTGTGCTAAACAGTAAACCTTTTTTTTTAATCCATTCTGTATATAATGGTTTGCATCTACTAATCCCAATCTCCCAGTACTTCCCTTCCCCTTGACAACTGCAGGTCTGTTCTCTATGCCTGTGAATCTCTTTCTGTTTCATACATAAGTTCATTTGTGTCCGGTTTTAGATTCTCCATATAAGTGATATGTAATATTTGTCTTTATCTGACTCACTTCAGTTAGTAAGACAATCTCTAGGTCCATCCATGTTGCTGCAAATGGCATTATTTCATTTTTTTGTATGACCAGTATTCCATTGTATATATGTACGTGTGTGTGCATATATAAAGAAAGGCAATGCCAAAGAATGCTCAAACTACTGCACAATTGCACTCATCTCACACGCTAGTAAAGTGATGCTCAAAATTCCAAGCCAGGTTTCAATAGTATGTGAACCGTGAAATTCCAGATGTTCAAGCTGGATTTAGAAAAGGCAGAGGAACCAGAGATCAAATTGCCAACATCTACTGGATCATGGAAAAAGCAAGAGAGTTCCAGAAAAATATCTATTTCTGCTTTATATGCCAAAGCCTTTGACTGTGTGGACCACCACAAACTCTGGAAAATTCTTAAGGAGATGGGAATACCAGACAACCTGACCTGCCTCCTGAGAAATCTGTATGCAGGTCGGGAAGCAACAGTTAGAACTGGACATGGAACAATAGATTGCTTCCAAATCGGGAAGGGAGTACGTCAAGGCTATATATTGTCACCCTGCTTATTTAACTTGTATGCAGAGTACATCATACAACGCTGGGCTGGAAGAAGCACAAGCTGGAATCAAGATTGCCAGGAGAAATATCAATAACCTCAGATATGCAGATGACACCACCCTTATGGCAGAAAGCGAAGAACTAAAGAATCTCTTGATCAAAGTGAAAGAGGAGAGTGAAAAAGGTGGCTTAAAGCTCAACATTCAGAAAACGAAGATCATGGCTTCTAGTCCCATCACTTCATGGGAAATAGATGGGGAAACAGTGGAAACAGTGGCTGACTTTATTTTGGGGGGCTCCAAAATCACTGTAGATGGTGACTGCAGGTGTGAAATTAAAAGATACTTACTCCTCAGAAGAAAAGTTATGACCAACCTAGACAGCATATTAAAAAGCAGAGACATTACTTTGCCAATAAACGTCCATCTAGTCAAGGCTATGGTTTTTCCAATAGTCACATATGGATATGAGAGCTGGACTATAAAGAAAGCTGAGCACTGAAGAATTGATGCTTTTGAACTGGTGTTGGAGAAGACTCTTGAGAGTCCCTTGGACAGCAAGGAGATTCAACCAGTTCATCCTAAAAGACATCACTCCTGATTATTCATTGGAAGGGCTGATGCTGAAGCTGAAACTCCAGTACTTTGGCCACCTGATGTGAAGAACTGACTCATTGGAAAAGACCCTGATGCTGGGAAAGATTGAAGGCGGGAGGAGAAGGGGACAGCAGAGGATGAGATGGTTGGATGGCATCACGACTCAATGGACATGAGTTTGAGTAAACTCTGGGAGTTGGTGATGGACAGGGAGGCCTGGTGTGCTGTGGTCCATAGGGTGCAAAGAGTCGGACAGTACTGAGCGACTGAACTCACTGAAGTGAACTGATTTATATATACATATACACCACATCCTCTTTATCCGTTCATCTGTCGATGGGCATTTAGGTTACTTCCATTATCTGTCGTGAATAATGCTGCTCTGAACATTGAAGTGCATGTATCTTTTTGAATTAGTTTTGTCTAGATACATATATGCCCAGAAGTGGGATTGCTGGATTGTATGGCAACTCTATTTTTAGTTTTTTGAGGCACCTCCATACTGTTCTCCATAGTGGCTACAGCAATTTACATCTCACCAACAGTGTTGTCTCCAACAGGTGAGTCTCCACACTCTTTCCAGCATTTGTTATTTAGATATTTTCTCTTGTTAGCTACTTTTATCAGCTTCATTTTAAGGATGAGGAAATGGACATTTGACTATTGTTTACAAGGTCACACCGCTGTTTGATATTGAAGCTTGGATTTGCATCCAATAGGATCTGCCTCTAAATTTAGCCAATATGCCAGGCTTTCTCTTAGCCAATGTGGCTGCACTCCAAGCTCTCTCTGGTCATGTGCTGAGTATTCTGCTGGATTCTGCCTATAGCAAATCTTCTGTTTTTGCAAAACCTTAGCGATTCAATCAAATCACATACTTAGCCACTTTGTAGCAATTTACAATAAAATTAAGGTTTTCTTTCTCCTCCTCAATCCCTTTCTGCAAATCAAGTTTTAGTGTGTGGGAGGGATGCCCTCAGGAGGACACAGCTCTTAAGACTCCAGCCTACAGAGTCTTGTGGAACAAAATTCTGCCTCTTTCAGCAGGTTGGGGCCAGTGTTGGCACTAGCATGGTGTTGTTAATGGCAAAGGCTGAGGCGTTCTCCAGGGCTGCCACCTGCTCTCACGTCTCAGTGGGTGTTATCTGTCTTGTTCTGAGGGACTTTTAGAAAAGGAGATTCTTGGACAGCTTCCTCAGAAGTTATTACAGAACCTTAGACTCTTAAGAGTCCTTTGGACTGCAAAGATACCAAACCAATCAATCCTAAAGGAAATCGACCTTGAATATTCACTACAAAGACTGATGCTGAAACCGGAGCTCCAGCAGTTTGGCCACCTGATGCAAAGAGTTGACTCATTGGAAAAGTTCCTGATGTTGGGAAAGATTGAGGGCAAGAGGAGAAAGGGGAAACAGAGGATGAGATGGTTAGATAGCCTTACCGACTCAATGAACATAAATTTGAGCAAACTCCAGGAGATAGTGGAGAACAGACAGAGGAGTGTAGAGTGTTGCAGTCTATGGGGTGGCAAAAGGTCAGGCTAGACTTAGCTACTGAACAAAGCAAAGTGAAGAAGAATTATCAAAGTCAAGACAAATAGAAAAACGTTAGATAGAACGACAAGAAGAACATCCAGAATATCACACCAGAGAGGACTTGTGATGATATCCATGATATCTACAGAGAAGAGAAAAATGAGAATTGTCACTTGGTATTTCTCTTGTTGCTCCCACAGTAGGGGGCACCCTACTGTGGTTTAGTCGCAATACTACCGAGCTCCTTTGAGCTCTTGGGAGGTTGAGAGGAGGCGAATGCGTTGCACAGAAAGTATCTAGGCTGGAAGTGAATGATCCCAGTGTTGGGGATAAGAACAGCCCTCCACTGCCCTGGAGAGAGAATACTGGCCACCACGCAGGTGGGGACCTGGGCCCACTGAACTGAGAAATTCAGCAGCAGCTCCGCAGCATCACAATTCTCTTTCCCACCAAGGAGCATAGGCAGCTAGAGATCTGCAGGACACACTGAAGGGCAAGACAGCCTTCTGCTCAGCACTTAGGAGACTAATCAAGAGCAATCAGAGCCCAAGAAAGCTGTAGTGACCACCACAGCCTAACGGTGGAGGGAGGCCCAGCTGGACCATGCTCCTCCTTTCTCCATGCAGATGTTGGTGAGGGAGGCTACCAGATGGGCAGGGGCAAATTAAATTTTAAAATTTCTCTAAATAGTTTATTTTGCCTGTCATCCAAGTAAAACACAATGATTGCAAAGGAAAGAGTGAAGGAGGGAAGAAAAGGCAGGAAGAAAGAAGGAAGGAACATAAGGAGTCGGGGGAAGGAAGGAAGATAGGAAGGCAGAAAAAAAAAAGAAGGAAAGAAAAAAGGGGGTTGCCACTGGGGGAAGCTGGATGAAGGACATATGAGCCATATTTGCACCATTTTTTACAACTCCTGAATCTATAATCATTTCCAAATAAAAATGAAGAAGGAAATCTCATAATTCCACCCCACAGAAATCACCACCATTACTACCGCAGCATATGTCTTTGGTTACCTGTGCTTGTAAAATGTGTTATAATGAAACAAAGCATGATAAACTGAATGAGAGCTACTTACAGAGCAGGAGTTAAGTCACTTAGCAAATGTTTTGACTCTTTATAAAGTTTCCACTTTTCCTCCATGTAAAATGACATCTAGCTCTGAATTGAGAGGACTCCACCTGACATTAAAGACTGTTGCTTCAAATGGACAAAACCTCCATAAGCAGCCCACTTAGGCAATTCTGCTTTAAAATGTGAATTTCTCTCTGGGTATCCTATCCTTCTCAGTTTCCCCCAGAAAATATTGCATTGAGGCTGGGAAAACTTCCCATTTAGGGAGGAAACAGTACTTATATAAAAGCACCTAGTATAGCCAGTGAAGAATGACATAGCAAGAATAACAGGATTATAGAAAGAGATTTAAAAGTAACTCATCTCCTTAAAACAGAATTTAAAAAAGAAGATGTGGTGAGGGGTGTGTGGAATAGGCCTAAAAGAAGCCAAGTATTATGTGCCACCTTAACATCTGAAATCAGAGGGCCTTGACTGGCCTAACCACAAGTTCCTTCCCACTCTGCTCCATGAATAAAGTGCCTTAGACAAGCCACCCTCCAGGGAATCAGCCACAGTGCCTGCTTATCCCAGGGTACCGGGCTTCCATTCCCTGGCAGCCCACAGAATTATTCAAACAAGTCAATCACATCCTCCCTTGGGAACCAGGCAGGCACCCCATCCTCTTGATGCTACAAAACCTGCCTCCACAGCCCCTGCTAATTCATTCTGCGAGGGGTTCTGTGTGGCGGAGTCCTCCTCCCCTGGGCTGTGAGTATAGGTGACTAATTAGCCCCTGCCCATCTCCTCTGTCCAGTGTTGCTATAGAGTGTTTGGCTCTCCCCCAAACCCTACGGCAGACCTGATCCTTCACCAATGGGTCAAAGAACCAGGGATCAAATCAGGGTGGGGTCTTCATCAGTTGTGGGATTCTGACCCATCCAAAGAGTTTCATGGCCTTGGGCAACATGTTCCGTGTATCTGTGTGTGTCCCAATCATAAACCAGAAGCTGTTAGAGATTGTTGAGTCACTTCTGTTTGCTTGATTTACTAACATTTCCTCTTTTTGTAAAGGAAATATCAACAAATCCAGGGTTTGCCTTTCAGGGGCGGCTCTGCCAGGGCAGGGAGAGCCTCTGCGGCAGCCTGCTGGCTGTGTGAGGGGCGGGGGCAGGAACCTCTAAGGGACAGCAGAATGAGCTGGGCTGCAGAGCTGGAAGTGACACATGAAGACATCAGGGCCACAGGAGGAAGGCAGCTCATTATCCCTGAGTGTTCCTACTTTCTCATTAGTGAGGTTTTTCCACATTAAATGTGTAAAAGGGCATGATCACAGGCATGCTTTGGAGTTCTAGGCATAGCTGAGTAATTCAGAACAGGCGTTTTCTATCCGAAGGGGCAAATAAAAGGAAAGGCTAGGAAAACAAGCTGCTGGGATTATCTTTCCTTCAAGAACCAAAGGAATGAGAGTAAATAACTTCACTAAAGAAGAAAATGTCCTCAGTTATGTTTGGGGATCATTAGTCTCATCCATCCTTTCAAAGACCTTCATGTGTTTTCTTGTGGGGGCGGAGTGTCTCCCTTTGATCGTTTACAATAACCCTACAAAGTGTGTGTGCCCAGTTGCTCAGTCGTGTCCGACTCATTGTGACCCCATGGACTGTAGTCTACCAGGCTCCTCTGTCCATGGGATTTTCCAGGCAAGAATACTGGAGTGGGTTGCCATTGCCTTCTCCAGGGGGTCTTCCCAACCCAGGGATCAAACTTGTGTCTCCTGCGTCTGCTGTTCTGGCAGGCAGATTCTTTACCACAGCGCCACCTGGGAAGCCCAGGACATTTTCCTGATTGGGACTTGAGCCCAGGCCATGGCAGTGAGAGCACCGAATTCCAACCACTGGACTACAAGGTGCAGCGGCAACTTAATATTTGTTGAGGACAGTAGGAAGCAGCACAGACATTGTTCTTCTCAGATACCAGATAAGTCAACGGTATAAGCACAAGTAAGAGACCTCCAGTTCGCTGCCACCATCCTACTACAAGGAATGCATGTGGTGCGGATTCCTTTGTAGACAGTGCCAGTCACCACTGCGTCTGTGACAGCAGGAAGAGATGTCACTGGGAGAACAGGAAGGCTGGTCCTCAGGCAGGGTCTCACGGACTGGTGGTGCCTTGGGGTCACATGGGCCAAGAGATTCAGATGTGCAGTTTCAGAAACTGTTCAGGCCAAGGAGCATACCTCCTACTCACCAAACTTACAACCAGATGTGACACATCAACCAGATTTCCAACTGGATAGTTCACGGGGCGATCCGTGGCTGCCAAGCGGTGTGGATGTGTTTGTCAATTGTCCAGTTTTAAGATGCATTTCCCTCCTCGTGTTTTAACATTACTGACACAGGTTTCATTCTACAAGCACTGTCAGACGACAGCAGCTCCAACATAGTTGCTGTTGCCTGCAAGGAGATGAATTTGGTTATTATTTCTTGTGATGTGCCTGGAAAACTGCAGCCATTCATACTTCAGCCAGCAAACCAGTGAGGACCGCTTAGGAGAAGGAATATGAGTCATGATTCTTTTGTTGTTATTGTCGTTTGGGGTTTTTCCCCTTTCTTTTAAAATTTATTTTTTATTTTATTTATTTATTTATTTTTTTGAGTCATGCTTCTTGTCTGAAAACTTCTACTGACATCCATTTGGTAAGATCTAGAAAGCACTGGAACCAAAACCCTCCAAATTGGTGTTGACAGCTTGAGAAAATTGGAAGAAAATCTGAGTGGATTTCTTAGTAGAACACATTTTTTTTCTTTCTCATAACATTTTATTTTGAAAATTTTAAAACTTTTGAAAAAGTTTTAAAAATGATTTGGTGAATACACAGATACTTTCCCCCAGATTTTCTTATTGATATAATTTAGAGACATTTGCCTTGCCTATCTGTTTTGGGGGGTGTTTTTGTTTGTTTAATTGCTTGCTGGATCATTTTGAAAGCATGTATCTTTTAGGAACAAGGACATTCCTCTAGATAACCATAAACTATTACCATATTCAAGAAATTTAACACTGATATTTTATTATTATCTGATATACAGCCCATGTTCACATTTCTAGTGGTACAAATAGGTTTATCAGTTTTATTCTCTTTTAAGAAATGCTACGTCACCTACATTGTTGAAAGGTAGAGGATGACTGTGTAGGAATACCGGAGACATCAAAAACTTTGAATCTAAAAATGATTCAGAGAATTAGACAGCAAATACAAAGAAGTCTTAGGAGGCCATTTTGGCCAAGTTATTTCCCTTCTATTTTTCTTCTCGTGGATGCACAAGACTTGATGTATAGAAAAATCTGTATCTTAGTAAGTCAGAAATCCTCCAAGTGATTACATGCTGAATAATATGAAAGCATCACATTATAGTGTAATTGGCAAAATTGTTTTTTCTTTGCAGTAAAGCCCTGATGATGAGAAAGATTGAAGGCAGGAGGAGAAGGGGATGACAGAGAATGAGATGGTGGGATGGCATCACTGACTCAATGGACATGAATTTGAGCAAGCTCGGGGAGACAGTGAAGGACAGGGAAGCCTGGCTTGCTGCAGTCCATAGGGTCGCAAAGAGTCAGACTTGACTGGGAGACTAAGCAACAACAACAACAAAAAGAGGATGTAGCAGACAGCCTCTCGACTGTCTCCCCCAACTCCACCATCCCTGGCCATAAAGACGTGGGTACCTAGCCTGGGCTGAGGCAATGGGAGAATTCCAGGTTCTTGGATCCTGACCCAACTGGGGTTATTCAAAATCCTCCTGCAAAAATCAGTCACGTTCTCAAGGTTGGGGAAGAGAGAAGCTCTCCAAAGAGAAGCTCTTTCAAAGGGGTTTGTTAGTTGGAGTATGTAGAACGGGAGAGACCAGTATCATTTGACTTTGCCCAGAGAGAGGGTGATATTTCTTCAAAATAATTCAAGGATGGAGAGACAAAAGGAAACAGGTAGAGATGAGAAACAGGAAAAGAGAAGTCTGGTGGTGCCAGATCCTCTGTTCCTGAAGGTCTTCTGTCCCTGATTTCTACAGAAACTCTTCCTTTGATATTATGAGGTAGATCCCATCTCCCTTTAAAAATCTAGCTTTAGTTGGTTTCTGCCACTTGCATCCAAAAGCATCTTGACTAATGCAGCCATGGTATCCACTCACCAAGGTAAACAATGGGCTCTGTGCACTGTCAGGGACACTACAACTCTGTAGTTTCCCGCTAATAGTTTTTGCCCACAAAGTATATTTATTTTTAAACAACTGAAAAGACAAACAGAAACTTTGCTCCTAGCCGATATTCTTTTTGTTTCACCACTGCTGATATTTACACTGGTGTCTTCATTTACACACACAGAGGCCACACACACATACACACACAGCACAGAGATACAACATGTTATTAGGTCTAGATCACAGGTTTCAAGCTCAAATAATTACAGGGGTGAAGCGTGTAATGTCAGATGAATGAGGAGAGGCAGATGGACAGTCTGGTAATACAAGGGGTGATGGAAAGGCAGCAGCAAACTGAAAGGAGGGCGCCCTGTCTAAAGGCAGCTAAATTCAAAAGAAAACAGCAGCAGCAGCACGTGGGTCAAAGTCACAATGCCTGTGATTCGGGCTGCAGGCCGCCATCTTGCAACTCCCAGTCTACACTGTAATTACTCACCTCCCTCTCTTAGAGGGCATTTGGTCATAAAGAACAGAGTTTCACTCAAGCTAGCTCGTGTAAATGGCCATTGCTTAGAAGAGTAGAGCAGATAATTGATTGGACACAAGATCCAAATTATTACCCAGCCTCATGGGAACAGGAGTGGGCACTGTTTTGTGCCAGGGTTTTTCTCTGTTTCTGATTACTGTCTCCATAGGGTCTTCAAAGCCTCGAGGGAGAGTTGACTGGCTGCTGGTAATGGACCAGACATCCATCCCTTGTCTGATAGGCATACGTTGGGGAGGAGGTCATGTACAATCTTGTGCACCTAAACTCTGTCTTCAGCAGAGGCTCTGGATGGGGGTTGAGCTGGGGCTGGGCTGGGGCAGGCGGTTAAACCTGCCTCATACAGTGGCTGAGTTGCTTCAAGCAGCAACTCCAAAATAAGTTCAGATTCAGGGCATTTGCTAACTTTGCATATTTTCTTAAAATTTTTTTCCAATCTGATAGAACATGTGGGACTCTTAAAAAAATTTTTTGGGGGGGCCACGCCTCGTAGCATGTGGAATCTTATTTCCCCAACCAGGGATTGAATCTATACCTGCTGAATTGGAAGCACAGAATCTTAACCCCTGGACCACCAAGGAAGTCCCTATGTGGGACTTTTAATAGGGAGTATGTATGTATATGTACCTTCTATTAGTCATCAGTGAACATTCTTCTGGACTTACACTGGGTCGTCTCTTACAGCCTCTTTTCTCTGTCCCCTTGGTGATCATACATCTCTCTTCTGCTTATCCCCACAACAGTCCTGCCTCATATTCTGCACGGATTCATATAAAATGTCTGGTTTCTTCTACCTTAGGATAAACCTGAATATCATCTCTTAATTAATCTTTTCAAAGAGCCACTGTAATTATATCACTCTTCTCCTGGGCATGTACTATGGTTCCCTACTGGGTTTTGGTGCTAGAAAAGTGAATTAACATCTCTGGGTCTTGTACTTTATTATAAAATGGTACAATAATAGCAGTCTAGTAGAGCTATGGTCAGGACTAGAGACAATGTCCCATATACCCGGGGCAGTGCTTGACAGAGTACAGATGTTCAGTCAACGTTCGTTCATACTTCACATTTTGGTTCCATTTCCTGAGTTCACATCATTTCCACAAAGACCTCAAGCTCCTTTAGAACATTCTCTTGCTTTCTTCCCCTTTATTACCTAAAGCCTTGGAGCCTCTAGATGGGACAATCTGGCCCCCGGTACACACTCAATGTGGCTCAGGCAATGAAGCTAAAAAGTGAAAAATGAAAGTGTTAGTCATTCAGTTGTGTCCAACTTTTTGCAACCCCAAGGACTGTGGCCCACCAGGCTCCTCCAAAATGTGGTGAGACCAACATTTATAGAAGTGGGAGGGAGTGGGGTGCTGTGGCCAGGAAGAAGGTCACTGTTGGGTTTGGTCCAACCCAATGCTGGGGTGGAGTGGGGGGCGAGGGAGAAGCTTATCGTTTCTGAGCCTGCAGGTCGACTCCTAGGCTCTGGTAATGTGCCCCCTGGTTTCCTGACCCTGCTCAAGGTCACACACACGTGTGACACCCTCTGTAGACGCGTCACCCCAGGATGAGGACTTTGGACCCTAATACCTCAACCTGGGTTTGATCCTTGAGTTGAGAAGATCCCTTGCAGAAGGGAATGGCCACCCACTCCAGTTTTCTTGCCTGGAGAATTCCATGGACAGAAAGAGTGCGACATGACTGAGCAACTGACATACACACTTCTCCTCCCAAGACAGGACGAGGAAACTGCATGGTGGAAGATGAAAGAGCAGTCAGTAAACTGCCGACAAGTCTGGGTTTGCATCGACAAATCGCCACTGTGGTTTGGCTCCCTGGATACCTGTGTGTGTTCATTGTCCTTCCTGGATTACTCACTTGACTTCAAGGGCACTGTTGTAGGGACACCATGGAAATAAGGACAAAGGAACTTCTGCCACAGGGCCCAGCTTTCTGGACACCACGAAGAGCTGGGGCTCACCCAGGATGGATGTGGTTTGGGAATGGAAAGTTCTGGGTTATTTCTGGTGCCTTGCTACTGGTATGAGTACCCCTTACCATGCCCAGATTGTTCTGTCTTTGTTTTTTCAAATAGTTTTTTCAACTTCTGCTCCTTCCTTCACTGTTAAAGCCTTTTTTATGTCTCCTGTTTCAACTCCTCAGATAAGAGGATTTGAGTAATTTACAAGGTCATTTTCATTCCTATGGCAGTTTTGCCCCAAACCACATCATAGGTGGCCCCTAGGTCCTAAAAGGGTTGCCCTGGATCTAGTGCCTACCTGATCCAATAAGCTATGGCCAGGGTGGAGGGGTCCCAGGCAGCACAAATGCACCCACGGGGACCACAGAGAGGGAGTGGGTTTGTGACTCAGGACTCCCTATTTCTACCCTTGTCCCACAAAAGATGTCGAAAAATAGTCAATACTTATGGAAACTTGACTTCCCTGGTGGCTCAGATGGTAAAAGCATCTGCCTACAAAGAGGGAGACCTGGGTTCGATCCCTGGGTCAGGAAGATCCCCTGGAGAAGGAAATGGCAACCCGCTCCAGTATTTTTGCCTGGAAAATCCCATGGATGGAGGATTTTACTGCTTCCGCCTTTCAATTCAAGCTCCACAGTACTGCTAAAATGCTCTTTGTATATGCAGATTAAACCCCATCAAGAAAAAAACCTTGCATTGGTTTTCCATTACCTTCAAGCTGAAATCTTAACTCCTTGGCATGGCATTCAAGAGCTTTATGATCTGCTTACAACCTTTCTCACTGGTCTCATCTTGAGACCACTTGTATTCTCCACTCCCCACAGTGCACACCTACACACACACACGCCATGCATATAAACATCTTTTGCTCTAACCATGTCCAAATTTTGCACGCCCCTGAATGTATGGTATCCTTCCATGTCTGGAGGCCTTTCTAGAATCCTTTGCCCTCTGTCTCTCTGGTTTAACTCCTATTCACACTTTGGGATTCAAGTTTCTCTCTCTTTTATAAAACAATTTTCTTTATCCATTTATTTATTTAGCTGCCTTGGGTCTTAGCTGCAGCACAAGGAATCTTGGTTTTCTCATTGGGGGCCTTTTGTTGCAGTGCAGGGCCTCCCTAGATGTGGCCTGTGGGCTCTGGAGCATGCAGGCTCAGTAGCTGGAGCACATGGGGTTAGCTGCCTTGTGACACGTGGGATCTTAATTCCCTGACCAGGGATCAAACCTGCGTCCCCTGCATTGCAAAGTGGATTCTTAACCATTGGACCATCAGGCAAGTCCCAGGGTTTAAGTCTCTTAACAAAATCTTCCCCTGTGGTCCAGAGTTGACTGGGACGCCTTCAGTCATGGACCCATAGCCTATAACCCCATCTGGAAAAACTCACCATACTTGTTTGCAACCATTGATGTACTTGTTATATTCTCTACTGAATTACAGATTCACTGGGGTCAGGAGCTATATTTTATTCACCATGATATCTTCCCATTTTGTGGGAGCTCAAAATTTTTTTGAATGAATGAATTTCCTCCAAAATAGGTTCCTGTCACAAAAGCAATGACATGAAATTGAGAACAAAATCTTTGGAGTCTTGAGTCCCATCTCTTCTAGTCTCTGGCTGAGGGCCCTTGACCTCTGTGGGTCCTGCATTGCTTGTTGGGTAGAGTGTAGGGTTAGGGGTTGCGGGTGTGGCCTGAAGTCCTAGTCTCTGGGTTCTAGATTTCCAAGGACCTGTGTCCATGTAGGGCCAATCATCAGAGCCTAAACAGACCTTCCTGGCTCAGGAGATAGGACAAGATGTTACTCCTTCCTCTCAGTGTGAATGACATCACCCGGCTCAGGGCAGCTAGTCACCAGAGATAGGACAAGATGTTACTCCTTCCTCTCAGTATGAATGACATCACCCAGTACTGCTTCTCTTTGGCATTTTTATGAAATAGTGCCTTGACTCAGTTTGATTTCTGTAGTTGGCCTTTAAAAAGGACAACCTTTGAACTTGGCAACTAGCAAAAAGGGAAAGAAATGGGACTCTGTCTACCCATCTATACTCTCTCCTTGTACCATGACTCTCACTACTGATTCCCTTTTCTTTTGAAATATTTTTAGATTTTTTTTCCACTTGAATCCTCTCTTTGATTTGGAATTTTTCTGGGCCCAATAGTGTCCCAAGGGCCTTCTTTTTCATGATGGTATGAAATTTCTGAAGGACTATGAAATAAATGGATGGTCCAAAGCGCATGTGTTCTAGACAAGGAGCAGTTAAAGCTACCCGTTGCTACGTCTGTTACCCAGAAAATGTGGACTGAAGCCCAAACAAGTGATTTCAGTTAGTTGTTGACTTCAAACCCATTGTCTTTCAAGTTTAATATTGGTCCGCCCGGTCACCGTGGCCAACAGCCCTGAAGAGAAAATGAAGACGAGGTGGATTACTGGCCTCCAAGTGCCCCTTAAAGGCAAACGTTGCCTTTGATTTGTGTTTTTATGTGGCTATTCTCTGCCATTACAGTGTTCAATACCCCTTGCCCTGCTTGCTAGAGCTGAGTTATTGGTGGGGGAGTGTTCACTCCCCTTCTGGGGATAAGCTTTTAATCACCTACAAAGAGCAGTTGGCTGCCTCTAAAAACACTTCAATAAAGTGGGATTCAGCCGTCGGCCGGCTCAGCCCTTGTCGGCCTCAGGCTGCCTTGTGCCAAGATGCATCGAAGCCAGAAACGAAGGTCAAAAAGTTACTAAGGGTTGGCACGTTTTGCTGGCTGGCTTGTTTGCTAGATCCTTATTAAAACATAGGTGAAGGTTGGCTGGCTTCTTTATCGCTTTTATAAATACTGTCGTGTCCATTTTCATTCCTTTCTTCTCTGCCCACTTCAGCCGAGATGGTTGCGACGGGGGATGGACGAACTGAATGCATCGGTACAGCTGTCAGCTTAGAACAGGGATTCCGGGCGTCCCACACGATTAGTGCTGATGGTGCACATCAAGGGGGTGGTGTTATGAGATCACCTGGAAGCTGGCCAGATGGACCAGAACAGTTCTGGCTAAACCCTTCCCTGGAATCCCGCGCTTCTGGGGGGCTCCGAACAGCGGCTAAACTCTGCGTCCACTAGATGGCGCAGTGATACTGGGCTCGCGCATCCGGGAGCGTCTCTGGGTCTCCTACACGTACTGTTCCCGGCTTGATCTCAAAGTTGGAGATCAGTTACGGTAGAGATCTGGGGACAAACTTCTTGAAGTTCTATATCTTGAATCCATTTCTTCATAGACCCATTGTGAAAACTGTGTGGATTTCGTAAAACTCTGGACAATAATTAATGATGAAAGTGTAAGTCACTCAGTCCTGTCCAGCTCTTTGCGCTCCCATGCACGATGCAGTCCATGGAATTCTCTAGACCAGAATATTGGAGTGGGTAGCCTTTCCCTTCTCGAGGGGATCTTCCCAACCCAGGGATCAAACCCAGGTCTCCCACATTGCAGGCGGATTCTTTACCAGCTGAGCCACTGGGGTAGCCTCTTCCTTCTCCAGCAGATCTTCCCTACCAGGAATCCAACTGGGGTCTCCTGCATTGCAGGCAGATTCTTTACCATCTGAGATACCAGGGAAGCTCTAATTAATAATGAGGAATCCAAATATCTAAAATGCTTGATTGTGTAGGAGAAATGCCATATAAATGGGATCTAGCCATCTCTGATACTTAGAAAATGCATTCTAATAGTTTTGGGGGAAATATGTAGCTTTACTACCTCTTGTGTTATCCCAGGTAGTAAGTGCTTTATTGGCATTCATTCTGTTAATCTTTATAATAATTTATGTGTGTGCATGTGTGTGTGTGTGTGCTCGGTCATTCTGGACTCTTTGTGACCCCATAGACTGTAGCCTGCCAGGTTCCTCTGTGCAAGGAATTTTCCAGACAAGAATACTGGAGCGGGTTGCCATTTCCCACTCCAAGAAATCTTCCTGACCCGGGGATCAGATGCAAATCCCTTTGTGTTTCCTGCCTTGGTAGGTGGATTCTTTACCACTGCACCACCTGGGAAGCCTATAGTAACTTTATGAGGGAAGCGCTATTAACATACTCATTTTACCGACAGGAAAATTGAGGCACAGAGGGGTTATGTTACTTGCGTAAAGTCACAGAGGTAATAAGTGATGAAGCTGAGACCCAAACCTTGAGAGTTTCAGCTCCAAAGTTCATGCTCTTAGAGACTAGACTTCACAAAAGAGAATTCTAGGGAGCTCCGCCAAATAAGCTTTTATGCTCTCTCATGACAAAGGAAAAAGCTTAGGTTCTAAGCATCTTCCTCCCTATATCTTCTCTTTAACATTACTAACCTCGGACATCAATGCTATGCGTCAGCGTATCTGTATTTTCATGTTCTGATTCTACAGCCAATGTTATCGTCCTTACACAAATTGTGCTGCAATAGCATAATTTTTTGGCTTTCTATTTGAACGTTGCTTTACAAAAATCTTACTGATTTTCATTCTGACTTTCAGTTTCAGACAGGAAAATTAACATGCAAGGGCATTTCTCCACGAAGGGATGCTTAGGCTACGACTAGGGAATTTACTCCTCTATTCATTCCTCCATTTATCCTGTGATGTTGACAGAACGTGTGCAGTGTGCTTGGCCTGAGTTTAGAGCAATAACTCAGGCAATTTTGCCGCCTCCACAGCACTCAAAGTTTGATACAGGGGACTGTAACAGAGCTTTGAACAGTTCAGGGGTGGGGGGCTGCCTAAGTCTTTGGGGCAGTAGGTTAGCCTTCACAGAGGACAGGATACTTGGGTGGAGGCATGAAGGAATAGCAGGGATTCTCTAGGTAAAAACACAGCATCCCTAGGGAGAAAGAACACGTCCCCAATGCGTAGGCACTGGAAGAGATGAGCCTGATAAATTCCCAGAGTCTGGTCACCAAAGTTCCCCATGAACCAGTCAAAGATGGAACGCTGGAAAGCCACAGTGAGCTCTCCAGGAAGGAAATGATACCATTAGATTTGTGTTTTGGGCAGAAGACTCTGCTCTGAAGGATGGACTCCGGGTTAGAGGGACAGCAGCCACAGGACTTGACAATGAGACGAATGCAGGGGCTGAGGGAGAGGAAAGCATCCAACAAGAGGACACGTGAGCGGGACTCCCACGGTGGCCCAGTGGTTAAGAATCCACCTGCCAATGCAGGGGACGCACATTCGATCCTTGGTCTGGGAAGATTCCGCATGCCACGGGGTAACTAAGCCTGTGCTCCACAACTGTTGAAGCCCGTGTGCTTCCCTCACACTGCAGTGAAGACCCAGCACAGCCTAAAGAAATAAATGAGAAAAAAATAAAAAAAAAAAAGAGGACAGTGGGTGCATGGGGTGCCATTAATCAATATGGAAACTGAAGGGCAAGAAGGACATGCTCAAGAGGATACCTGAATTTCATTTCAAATGTATTGCAGTTGAAGTAGACAGTTAAGTGTCTCTAAGGATCTGCACGCTGTGGGCAAAGTCAGGGATGGAATGGTAGAATTTGGAGTTATCTGCATTTTGGTGGGGGTTTCCCGGGTGGCACTTGTGGTAAAGAACCCGCCTGCCAATGCAGGTTAGACCAAAGAGACACGGGTTTGATCCTTGGATTAGGAAGATCCCCTGGAGGAGGGTATGGCAACCCACTCCAGTGCTCTTGCCTGGAGAATCCCATGGACAGAGGAGCCTGGCAGGCTGCAATCGACAGGGTCACAAAGAGTCGGATACGACTGAAGCAATTTAGCACATAGCACGCACAGTGGTGGAGGCTGAAACTGGGGGTGGGGGGGGTAGGGACAATGGGGAAATAGATGTCTATTACAGCATTTGATAAAAAGTATGACCCATTCATTCAGTTTCCCAGTGTTTAAGTATTTAATATCTCATAGATCTCTCTGTATTTTTTTTTCACCTCTCATCACAGCAGCTCCAGGAGGTAATCAGAGAACGGAGCAGAGCACAGTGTCTCCAGGATTTCTTTGGGCTTGCCTTTCTTTCCACACAAAGCCTGTACACACTGCACATTCCAAGTTCGTCCCAAGATATATCAAAATCTGGTGCGGAGGGAGAAGACGCCGAGCTTTCAATCACATCACTTACAGACAACACTCCACCTCCAGCCCCTGAGTGAGACTCCGGCTTTTTGAGGAACTGGAAAGAACATGCTTCATTGGCAGGTGAAGAAAGGGAGGGAGCTGGAGCCAGCTTCAGGCTTGTTTTATTTTAAAACTGCATAAATGTTTAAAATGTGATGCGTAAACTTGCTTTCAGGCCACTTTTCGCGGTAAGCAGCCTTGACAGTTAACTGTTAGGCTTCTCTGGGATGCTGGAAATGTGTTTTTTTGGAGAGCACAGCAGAAAGTTGCTTGCTAGAGAGCACGAGGGGCAAGGCTGGTGGGTTTGCCATCTGCTCTCATCTTTGGAAAATGGAGGAATTGAAGGCAACTGTGCTAGCACGTGAGAGAAACTAAACAGGATATACTTTATTCCCCCAATCTCAGGGGGTTTGTCATGGTTTTTGTTTTAGTAGCTAAGTTGTGCCTGACTCTTTGCAACCCCGTAGACTGCAGCCTGCCAAGGCTCCTTTTTCTATGGAATTTCCCGGACAAGAATACTGGAGTGGGTTGCCATTTCCTTCTCCAGGGGATCTTCCCAGCCCAGGGACTGAACCTACATCCCGTGCATTGGCAGTCAGGCTCTTCTCCACTGAGCCACCAGGAAAGCCCAAATCCAGTGACTTACAAACATTGACTTCTCCATCATATACTGTGGAATGGACACAGCTCTGTGCTAAGCTGTGGGCTCACTATGGGTTGGCTTCTAGAATCTTCCTATTCTGGGACCCGGGCTGCAGGAGCAACTCCCAGCCGCAACATGCTGTCTTGTGGCAGAGAACAGAAACACGAGAGCCAAGCTATGCACTCTCCCTTCAGTCCACTCCTCAGAAATGGTGTGCATTGGGCCCCACTTGAACTTTATTGGACAAAGCAAGTCACATGGCCAAACCCAAAGGGTTGGGTCATAAGAAAGGAGGAAGTGAATGACTGTGCACAGTAATGATAGCTGCCAGAGGTATTCATTGTTTCACCAAATATTTACTGAGTGCCAGCATTGTGCTGGAAATTGATCTGTGGAAATAGATCTGTTCCCTGCCCTCATGGAGATTATAATCTCACTTGGGACATAAATGATGAGAACAGGAATTACAATAAAGGTAGAGCCCAGTCCCAGATTTCAGACCCCTCACAAGGGAGTGGAGGCTGCAGAGAGCACAGGATGACAGCCGTAGGATGAATTACTCCAGAGTGTCATCTCTAACAAGGCCTAAACCATATTTCTCCCTGGACAGGGTAGGGAGAGGCTGAGAGCTTCTGTTCCTGAAAATTCAACTCAGGTCACCAGCCTTCTGAGACCTCGTAAGGCCTTATTTGCTGAGATAGTGTCGCAGGTTACCTGCCTTGACATCTTTGGCCCACTTGCCACCTGTAAACCCAGCCCCACCTCCCTTCCCAATCTGGCCAGGTCCTGAGTCAGTAAACACTTAAACAGATTCAGCTTTGTACTTGGGTGCTGAGGACCAAGTTGTTGTTCAGTCGCTCAGTTGTGCCCGACTCTGCAACCCCATGGACTTCAGCATGCCAGGCTTCCCTGTCCTTCACAATCTCCGGGAGTTTGTTCATACTCATGTCCATTGAGTTGGTGATGCCATCCAACCATCTCATCCCCTGTCGCCCCCTTCTCCTGCCCTCAGTCTTTCCCAGCATCAGGCTCTTTGCATCAGGTGGCGAAAGGATTGGAGCTTCAGCTCCAGCATCAGTCCTTCCAATGAATGTTCAGGGTTGATTTCCTTTGGGATCAACTGGTTTGATTGCTGTGTTCCTAAGCTTTCTCTATAACCTTCCAGATTCATCCATACCATCGTGCCCATACTCCTCTGACCCAACAACCCAAGACTCCAGCCCAGTGATTCCCTTCATACCTGTTGGGCCCTGAGTTCCAGGGTTCATAAACACCATCATTCCCTCAACTCCTTCACAGAGGCTGTCTCTCTGAAGACTCTTCCTGTGGGTGCCACTTCTGCAGGACTGGGAGACCGGGAAATGTTCTCCTTACTCCCCAGTGTGGCTTCCTGTACTCTGGTGTGGCACCTTATGCTCCTTTGAAATGAGAGATTCTTGATTATACACATATATATGGCCCCACTGGGATCCAGGGAAGACCCTGGCAGAGGCTGACTGCTACTTTTCTTCATATTCACTACTTAGTGTGACCAAAATGTTGTGCAAGGGACTTTGTTGGTGATCCAGTTTAAGAATCCACCTGTCAATGCAGGGGACACGGGTTTGATCCCTGGTCCAGGAAGATTCCACATGCCATGGAACAACTAAGTCTATGCACACAGCTGCTGAGCCCCTGGGCTCCAGAGCCTGGAACCACAACAAGAGACGCCACCAAGATGCGAAGCCCATGCACTGCAATTAGAGTAGCTCCTGCTCACTGCAACTAGAGAAAGCCCATGTGCAGCACTGAAAACCCAGCGCAGTCAAAAATAAAAATAAATTAATAAATTTTAAAAATACTGTGCAAGTATCAAGAGGTGGGTTCATGCACACAGCCCACAGGTGAAGACCCAGCGAGGGGATAGTTTTGAAATCTCATAGTTCAAGAGTTTCCACCAATGACTGGTTCAAATTTACCTTTCACATGAGTTTTTGGCATCAAGAACAATAAGCCTGAGTATTGGGACCCAAGGTCACAGGTGAATATAAATATATTCTAGAGAAATTACACAGGTCTAGTTAAGCTGAAATTAAGCCCTCCAAGTGGGGAAGTAGCTCAAGCACCCTTCTGCAAAGCTTTACTAAGATTTATTTGGAAAGTTATGGTCTCTCCTGAAATGAATCCACAGATTGGCTTGCTCTGATTACAAGAAGAACATTGAGGTCTTTATGAACAGTCATCATTGGATTCCTGCCCTCCTTAAGGAGATTAATTAGGTAAATTTCATTACGGTAACACCAACTTTCTTGGAAAGAAACCATCCAACTTTAGAATGACTCTGAGTTTATATCTGGAAACTAAGCAATGTTAATGTTTACAGTTGAGAATGTGAAACATTAGGTTTTAATAGATGTTGATGTCATTCTTGGCATCTTGCGATGATATAAACTACTCCGCGAAGAGGTAACACATTGTTAAATGTAACCAAAATGCAAAGAAAGAAGTTGAAATGTACACACACAAGGTTCAACTCTGCCTCCCACTTTCCCACCCTGCAGCTGCCATCTGAGCTGAACCAGAAAGTGGCAGTTGGCACGCTCCATCTATCACAGACATGTAGATAGAGAGATGAAGGAATCGCTCCCATTCTGTTTAGTGATTTGCTACTCTAGTATTTTCAAAGAGGGCCAAAATGGCCAAGGAAAGAGAAATCAGTTTTAGTCCTGGTTCTGCCACTTACTTGTTGCATGACCTAGGACTGTGGTCCCTGTCTCTTGGCAGTCTCTCCATGCCCAAAGTGAGAAGTCTGGAATCCCTGGCCTCCAATGACCAGCATAGTACTCTGTTTCAAAGATCAACCTTCTGCCACTTGTGTAGATTGCTGTATACAGATTTTTGACCACCCCCTTAAACCCCAAGGGAATCTGGGAACTTAGGGGCTGACCTTAAACCCTGAAGGTGGGCCCTTGTGTCCTTGAACTTGCCTCATGACAGCCAGGGGTTGGAATGTTTCTGAGATAGCCTCAGACACAGACTGTATACAAACTTACTCTACCTCCCACCTCCCTCTGCCCTATGTACAGTTTCCAAGGGGTGCATGCCAAGTCGCTTCAGTCGTGTCCAACTCTGTGACCCTATGGGCTACAGCCTGCCAGGCTCCTCTGTCCACGGGATTCTCCAGGAAAGAATACTGGAGTGAGTTGCCATTTCCTCCTCTGGGGGATCTTCCTGACCCAGGGATCGAACCTGCATCTCTTACATCTCCTACATTGGCAGGCAGGTTCTTTATCACTAGCACCACTTTTCAAGGGGTATATATTAGTGCATTCTCACACTACTGGCAAGGGAGCACGGTGAGCTTCTTACACGTAATTGCTAAAGGAAGCTCAAATGTGCTCAGAAAATGTAATTTTGGGACACAGCATAGAATTTCTTCCTTAGAATTGGAGAGAGGGTCATCTCTATGATTTTTGTTAGTGTCCTTAAAATCATTCCACATAACAGCCTCCCATAAGTAGGCTACTTTGGTATGAGTTTGCAGGAGCAGCGGCTGCGCAGCACAGGAGTGGCCAAGAGGAGATACCCCACATCCAAGGTCAGGAGCAGTGGCTGCACTTTGCTGGAGCAGTTGTGAAGAGATACCCCACGTCCAAGGTAAGAGAAAGCCAAGTAAGATGGTAGGCGCTGAGAGAGGGCATCAGAGGGCAGAGAGACTGAAATCACAATCACAGAAAACTAGCCAATTTGATCACACAGACCACAGCCTTGTCTAACTCAATGAAACTAAGCCATGCCGTGTGGGGTCACCCAAGACGGAGGGGTCATGGTGGAGAGTTCTGACAGAATGTGGTCCATTGGAGAAGGGAACGGCAAACCACTTCAGTATTCTTGCCTTGAGAACCCCATGAACAATATGAAAAGGCAAAAAGATAGGACACTGAAAGATGAACTTCCCAAGTCCAAGGTGCCCAATATGCTACTGGAGATCAGTGGAGAAATAACTCCAGAAAGAATGAAAGGATGGAGCCAAAGCAAAAACAACACCCAGTTGTGGATGTGACTGGTGATAGAAGTAAAGTCTAATGCTGTAAAGAGCAATATTGCATAGGAGCCTGGAATGTGAGGTCAATGAATCAAGGCAAATTGGAAGTGGTCAAATAGGAGATGGCAAGAGTGAACGTTGACATTCTAGGAATCAGAGAACTAAACTGGACTGGAATCGGTGAATTTAACTCAGATGACCATTATATCTACTACTGTGGGCAGGAATCCCTTAGAAGAAATGGAGTACCCATCATAGTCAGCAAGAGAGTCCGAAATGCAGTATTTGGATGTAGTTTCAAAAATGACAGAATGATCTCTGTTTGTTTCCAAGGCAAACCATTCAATATCATGGTAATCCAAGTCTATGCCCCAACCAGTAACGCTGAAGAAGCTGAAGTTGAATGGTTCTGTGTAGACCTACAAGACCTTTTAGAGCTAACACCCCAAAAAGATGTCCTTTTCATTATCGGGGACTGGAATGCAAAAGTAGGAAGTCAAGAAACACGTGAAGTAACAGGCAAATTTGGCCTTAGAGTACAGAATGAAGCAGGGCAAAGACTAACAGAGTTTTGCCAAGAGAACACACTAATCATAGCAAACACCCTCTTCCAACAACACAAGAGAAGACTATACACATGGACATCACCAGATGGCCAAGACCGAAATCAGATTGATTATATTCTTTGCAGCCAAAGGTGGAGAAGCTCTATACATTCAGCAAAATAAGACTGGGAGCTGACTGTGGCTCAGATCATGAACTCCTTATTGCCAAATCCAGACTTAAATTGAAGAAAGTGGGGAAAACCACTAGACCATTCAGGTATGACCTAAATCAAATCCCTTATGATTATATAGTGGAAGTGAGAAATAGATTTAAGGGACTAGATCTGATAGAGTGCCTGATGAACTATAGACTGAGGTTCGTGACATTGTACAGGAGACAGGGATCAAGACCATCCTCAAGAAAAAGAAATCCAAAAAAGTGAAATGGCTGTCTGAGGAGGCCTTACAAATAGCTGAGAAAAGAAGAGAAGTGAAAAGCAAAGGAGAAAAGGAAAGATATATCCATTTGAATGCAGAGTTCCGAAGAATAGCAAGGAGAGATAAGATAGCGTTTCTCAGTGATCAATGCAAAGAAATAGAGGAAAACAATAGAATGAGAAAGACTAGAGATCTCTTAAAGAAAATTAGAGATACCAAGGGAACATTTCATGCAAAGATGGGCTCAATAAAGGACAGAAATGGTATGGACCTAACAGAAGCAGAAAATATAAGAAGAGGTGGCAAGAATACACAGAAGAGCTTTACAAAAAAGATCTTCATGACCCAGATAATCACGATGGTGTGATCACTCACCTAGAGCCAGACATCCTGGAATGTGAAGTCAAGTGGGTCTTAGGAAGCATCACTACGAACAAAGCTAGTGAAGGTGATGGAACTCCAGTTGAGCTCGAGTTCAAATTCTAAAAGATGATGCTGTGAAAGTGCTGCACTCAATATGTCAGCAAATTTGGAAAACTCAGCAGTGGCCACAGGACTGGAAAAGGTCAGTTTTCATTCCAATCCCAAAGAAAGGCAATGCCAAAGAATGCTCAAACTACTGCACAATTGCAGTCATCTCACATGCTAGTAAAGTAATGCTCAAAATTCTCCAAGCCAGGCTTCAGCAATACGTGCACCATGAACTTCCAGATATTCAAGCTGGTTTTAGAAAAGGCAGAGGAACCAGAGATAAAATTGCCGATATCCACTGAGTCATCAAAAAAGCAAGAGAGTTCCAGAAAAACATCTGTTTCTGCTTTATTGACCATACCAAAGCATTTGACTGTGTGGATCACAATGAACTGTGGAAAATTCTGAGAGAGATGGGAATACCAGATCACCTGACCTGCCTCCTTAGAAATCTGCATGCAGGTCAAGAAGCAACAGTTAGAACTGGACATGGAACAATAGATTGGTTCCAAATAGGAAAAGGAGTATGTCAAGGCTATATATTGTCACCCTGCTTATTTAACTTCTATGCAGAGCACATCATGAGAAACACTGGGCTGGAAGAAGCACAAGCTGGAATCAAGACTGCTGGGAGAAATATCAATAACCTCAGATATGCAGATGACACCACCCTTATGGCAGAAAGTGAAGAAGAACTAAAGAGCCTCTTGAAAGTGAAAGAGGAGAGTGAAAAAGTTGCCTAAAGCTCAACATTCAGAAAACAGAAGATCATGGCATCTGGTCCCATCACTTCATGACAAATAGATGGGGAAACAGTGGAAACAGTGTCAGACTTTATTTTTTTGGGCTCCAAAATTACTGCAGATCGTGATTGCAGCCATGAAATTAAAAGACACTTACTCCTTGGAAGGAAAGTTACGACCAACCTAGGCAGCATATTAAAAAGCAGAGACATTATTTTGCCAACAAAGGTCTGTCTAGTCAAGGCTATGGTTTTTCCATTAGTCATGTATAGATGTGAGAGTTGGACTATAAAGAAAGCTGAGCACTGAAGAATTGATGCTTTTGAACTGTGGTGTTGGAGAAGACTCTTGAGAGTCCCTTGGACTGCAAGGAGATCCAACCAGTCCATCCTAAAGGAGATCAGTCCTGGGTGTTCACTGGAAGGACTGTTGTTGAAGCTGAAACTCCAATACTTTGGCCACATGATGCGAAGAGCTGACTCATTTGAAAAGGCCCTGATTTTCGGAAAGTTTGAGGGCAGGAAGAGAAGGGGATGACAGAGGATAAGATGGTTGGATGGCGTCACCGACTCAATGGACACGAGTTTGGGTGGGCTCCAGGAGTTGGTGATGGACAGCGAGGCCTGGCCTGCTGCAGTTCATGGGCTCACAAAGAGTCAGACATGACTGAGCAACTGAACTGAACTGAACTGTCAGTTTCCAGCATGACTTGATTTTCCCTCAATTTGATTGTCTTGGGGAGCACTAGGGCCTGGTCAACCTTTTTATAATGATCTGGTACTAAACTTGACCCCCTCACTCCCCAAGTTATAGGATGTATTTCTGAGGTCCTTCCTACGTTATCTCTTATCTGTAATGCTGTGCACAACCAAAGCCCCCAAAACAGATTTGCTGAGCCCTGGAGAGTCCAGAGGGACCCTCATACCAGGAGAGGGTCAGTCCTCCCAAGAAAGAAGGAATGTTGAGAATTTTTGCACTGACTGCACACACCCTCAAGATACTGTATTCTGTTCTGGATTCCACGAATTTAGAGTGATAGGAAAAAACAACACAAAAGTTCAGAGGTGAGACGTGTGGTGATGAATAGATTGGAAAGTGTTACTTTATGTGTGAAGATGGCAAAAGTGGGTGTGTTCACTTTGGGGAGAGATAGTAGAGGAGGAGGATTGGGGTCACCTTCAAGCACGTAAGGATTATTTTATAAAGACCAGAGGACATTTGCTGTTCACAGAGGAAGAAACAGGAGAGGCAGACACACGCTCAGGCCTGGGTAGATTCAGCTGAGGGGAGGAAGGCTAGTCTTAGTGGTCAAGACTGAGATGAGACCAAGAAGGCTGTCACATGCCCTCATCTGGAAGACTCTTGCTCATTAAGTTGAATTCTCTGACAGCAGTGGAGGGACTAGATGAGACATACACTCACCGCAGTAACTCTGCTTTTTCACCAAAGGACAACTAAAACCCACCTACAGGCTTTCCAGGTGGCGCAGTGGTAAAGAATCCGCCTGCCAATGCAGGAGACACAAGAGATGAGGGTTCGCGCTCTGGGTCCGGAAGATCCCCTGGAGAAGGAAATGGCAACTGGAGTGGTCCAGTATTCTTGCCTGGAAAACCCCATGAACAGAGGAGCCTGGAGGGCTACCGTCCATGGGGTCGCAGAGAGTCGAACACCACCGAGCGAAGGGGCACGAGTGAGCACAGACTTACAGAAAATAGTACTGTGTAAAAGCAAGAGCATGAGGAAAAAAAGAAATATTGTAACTGTCAGCTCCAGGAATTTTGAGTATGAGAGCTGGGGACAGGTCCGGGGTCTCAGAATCTGTGAACACCCCGTTTTGCTTCCCTCGAGTAGTTCTGAAACCACTGATAAGAGTGAGCTGATTGTTATCTCAAGCTTCCAGGACTTGTGGGCTTCCCAGGTGACTCAGGTGGTAAAGATTCTGCCTGCAATGCAGGAGACCTGAGTTCGATCCCTGGGTCAGGAAGATCCGTTGGAGAAGGGAATGGTAACCCATTCCAGTGTGGAGAGAGAAGCCTGGTAGGCTACAGACAGAGGAGCCTTGTGGGCTACAGTCCATAGGGTCACAAAGAATTGGGTGCAACTGAGCGAGCAATTAACACTTTCACTTGCCTGACTTGCAATATGGCTAACTAGTTTCTGTGTCTGCGTGTAATAATAGCTGATGCCACTCTGAGCTGTGTTTCTTGGCACTCTTGTGTCCTTAGTCACACAGCGATGGGTGGTGGGGTGCCCCCCGTCATCACTCGGGACTGTGTCACTATAGACCAGCCACCCAACTTTGAGATTTCCATTTTCCCTTCCTGTAAGATGAAGCCATTACAATAGACCTGGAATAGACCAAGACTAGAACCATGAGTGGGTCCTAAATGTCAGGCAACTTGTGATTAAATGTCCTATCTTTACCCTCCAAATGCTACCTGAACTCATATTCATATTTATTGACATTACATTAAAATGAAATACAAATATATCTTTATATTAACTCACTTCTAATCATATAAATCTATTTAAAAGGTAACTGTGTATCTTACCATACAAGGACAGCTACCCCACTTGCCATAAACAGAAAGTAAATACAATGAAAACAAAACTAAGGTGTTAAATTCTAGCTAGTAATGGCTGCTTGTCAAAGACTGAGCCCGAGGCTTGCCCTTTCTTTATTAAAAAGGGAGATTAGCAAGTGTTAGAAAAATCTTAAAGATATATGAGTCCCAAACTAATATTTTCTCTTTAACAGAATCATGAGGGTTGAAAGAAACTTGACTTGGGTAAGAAAACTTTCTATTTTGATATAATTTCAAACTTTCCCCCAAAGGTGTAAGAATAATATAAAAAACTCCAGTAGAGTTTTTATCCACATTTACCAATTTTGAACACTGACCACATTTGCTTTATCATTTGCATTTCTCTATATACATTTATAATGTTTTTTTTCTGAACCACTGAGTACGTGCATGTACATGCCCTTTGTGCTTCAGTATGTATTTCCTAAGAATAAGGATATTCTCTGTTATAACCACAGGGAAATAACCATATGCAGAAAATTTAATATGGCTGCAACATTTCTGTCAAACTGCAGTCTATAATTCGATTTTGTCAATTGATCCAATAAGAACATTTATAATATTTTTCCCCCCAGTATAGGCACTAGTTCAGATCACATTGTGCATTTAGTGGTCATTTCTCTTCAACCTTCTTTAATCTGAAACAATTCCTCAGCCTTTTCTTTGCATTTCATTCTTGAAGAATGCAAGCTAGTCAGTCACTTAATAGATTGATCCTCAGTTGTCTGATGGTTCCTCTCATTAGATATGGAAAAGATGGGCATATTTTTTTGTTGGAGTGTAGTTGATTTGCAGTGTTGTATTAGTTCCTACCATACAGCAAAGTGAATCAGCCGCACATTTACATATATCCTCTCCTTTTTGGATTTTCTTTCCATTTAGGAAAGAGCGCTGAGTAGAGTTCCCTGTGCTTTACAGTCAGTTCTCATAGTGATCTATTTGATACATAGAAGGGAATGGCAACCCACTCCAGTATTCCTGCCTGGAGAATCCCATGGACAGAGGAGCCTGGTGGGCTACAGTCCATGGAATCGCAGAGTTGGACACGACTGAGTGATTTACACACACAGAGTGTATATATGCCAATCCCAATCTCCCAATCCATCCCACCCCCCAAGATGGGCATAATTCTGATTCTGAGCTATTTAATGCCATGTCCATGTTCTTATGATATGGTGTCTTTTATCCCAGTGAGAACCACCCACACCGACAGTGAGAATGAAAGAGATCACGTCCACTGTTCCTTTTAGGACCTTTTCGTTTATATTTCTGAAGAAAGCCAGATGCTGGTTTTAAGCAAGTCACTTTGTCTGTAATGAATCACATCATCTGCAATATTTCATGTTGTTTCTGGTGCTACCAGATGTTGAATAGACAGCCGAGAATCGAAAGAGAAGTTCTTCATCCCTTTCTCTGTCTCTGACAAGGGTTGGTAATGCCTTTTATTTGAGAGTCAGGTAAGACTAGGGGAGAGAGAGTAAAGAGAGGGCAAGATGCATGGATTATATGCAGAGTGGATGGTGGCCGCAGTAATTCCTGCTCAGTGTGAGCTCCATTGTGAACCAAAGTGGGAAATAAATAATGGGAGAGAAATGGCCCCTGGTGAGGAGCTATATGGATCAGAGTATAAGTCTTCACAAGCACTTATGGAAGCAGGCAACAGGTGGTAGCCAAGGAGTATGATTCAAGTCTGCTGCCTCCTCTGCTATACGAATTATTTAATATGTAGAGTCAGAAAACAACTCAAACTAGCATAGGTAAAAATAATTTATCAGCTCACTGATTAGGCTTCAGGAATAGCTAGATCCAGGAGCTCAAATGATATCATAGGGAGTGTCTGACAGTTCTGCTTTTTTCTATATTAGTTTCCTCCTCCATTTGGATAGAAAAATGCCCCCAACTAACTTGCATATGAGTCCTCCAAAGTGGACTCCACCCTTTGCTGTCCACCTGAAACTATCATAACATTGTTAATCAGCCATACCTCAATACAAACTAAAAAGCTAATAAAACAAAAACAAAGTGGACTCTTAAAGACCTTGATTGAGTCAAAAGCCCATTGTTGAGCCCATTATTGTATTTAGGAAAATGGGATATTCTGACTGGCCCAGGTTGTCCCATATACCTCACATTCACCAAGGAATCAAGGCATGTGATTGAAAATGCTACTAAGCGTCAAAGAGGCAGTTCACCCAAGGAAAGGATGTTATTCAAGGGAAAAAAATGAATGGATGGTCAGTACAAAGTTGGGATGTACTACAGAGGGTGAGTTAGTGAGCTCTCCGATGTTGTATGATGAAGAGTTGGTGCAGTGTATTAGCTAAGAACCAGGCTTTGGGTCTGAATCCTTACTGTAAGTTCTATGGCCATAGGCAAGTTCTCTCTGAATCTTAGTTTCTTCATCTGTAAAATGGAGAAAATACTCTACCAGATGATCAGAATTCTTAGTTGCAAACAAAAATCCCTTGACTAGTTCAAGCAGATAGAGATTTATTAAGAGACGGTAGATGAGCACATATATACAAAGGAATATTAGCCAAAAAAGGAACAAAATTGTGCCATTTGCAGAGATGTGGATGGACCTAGAGTCTGTCATACAGAGTGAAGTTAAGTCAGAAAGAGAAAAACAAATACCATATGTTAATGCGTATATGTGGAGTCTAGAAAATTGGTACAGATAAACCTATTCACAAAGCAGAAACAGAGATACAGGCCTAGAGAACAAATATATGGACACCGAGGTGAGAAAGAAGGGATAGGATGAATTGGGAGATTGGGATTATAAATTTTAAAATAAAGCTTTGTGAGTAATAATAAAAAAAGATAGTCGATGGCTCATAGGATGTCAGAGGATCTAGAGAAATAGGCTCTGGGAGTACATTTCTGGGAATATCTCCCAGAATGATTCTCTCTCATGGACTTGATCGAGGCATTTCTGCTTCCATCTCACCATTCTAGTTGCAGTGGTGTGGAGGTTCTGTCTACCCCAGAAACATCATGCCTCCGCTGGCAACTTTGCTGGGCAAGCAGGAGCCTCTTTGCCACACCGGTTTCTCTGCTCCGTTCACTCCTGAACCCAGCTCTCTCAGGGGTGTGTCTGATCCCTGGAACTGTGTTGACATACAGGGTGGCTCTATGGTACGTGACCGGGGTGGGTCCATGCACAGGGCTTCTTTCTCAGCAGGCTTCTTTCTTTGATTGAATGGTCTGCTGCTGCTGCTGTCTTGAGATTCTGAGTGATCTTATCTTTGAACTTGGCTTTGTGTGCGAAGTCTGATGGAGTGGTACAAGAGTTGGGTGTGCAGAGGAGAAGTGCTGGGCAGCAGTGTATCAACATGTGGGCTCAGGTGGGAGGGACATGTGTGCCCTGAGTGGTTGGCTTGGATGCCCAGCGCCCTGGCCCAGTCTAGGGCACCGTGAAGTTCTCCGGTAGCAGGCTGGCAGGGCTTGGGTCCAAATCGGCGGTGGTGAAGGCACCAGTGACAGCGAAACAAGGAGCAGCTGTGAGGGCAGTGGCCACTCCCCGGGGGAAGGAAAGGGTCCCATGCGGGCCAGGCAGGGGCTGTGGTGCAAAGCAAGGTTGTCTGTGTCTTCTTGCAGCATCGGTACAGATAATAACACAGTGAATTGAATTGAACCTAGATTCTCCAGCCTTAAAACCAGGATGGGAACTGCTAGTGCTTAGTAAGTTGTTACAAAATAAAAGCCACTGGACTTCCCTGCTGGGCCAGTGGTTAAAAATCCACCTGCCAATGCAAGAGACATGGGTTCAATCCCTGGTCCAAGAAGATCTCATATGCCACTGGAGAAACTAGGCGCATGTGCCCTAACTACTGAGCCCCTGTGCCCCAGAGCCTGTGCTCCTCAATAGGAGAAGCCACTGCAATGGCATCCTGCCACTCAAAGCAGACCCAGCAAATCCCAAAGGCCAGGGTGGCGCATTAAACTGAAACTGGCTGTCTTCTAGCTGTGTAAGGAGTGGTTTCCCTTACTACCGATGGCCCCCTGGCTCCAACTCAGTTTTCTCCATGCCTCTGGGCACCTGAGCCACTTTAGTTGTGTGCACCACAACTAAAGTCCCTGTGCAGCAACGAGGATCCAGCATAACCAAAAATAACTAATGAAACAAATAAAAATTTTAAAAATAATAAAAGCCATGTACATTGCAATAAAGCATACTAGGAAACAATTGGAATTCTTCAAAGAATTTAGAATCTCATTTTAAAAAATGCTGCCGCATTGCAAAGCCAATGGTGACAGGGTTAGACAGGGAAATAAAAATTTTTAAGATTATCATGTTTGATGGAAAAGAATATTCTTTTCATGTAAAGCTTTGGATGAACCAGTTATTAACAAGGAAGATAATTTTTATGATTCACTTTTCTTTGTATATGAAGACACTGTGAGGGAATGTATAAACAGGTGTGTTTTGAATTATGCGCAAATCCTGGGACCACTTTTGGTTTCCTGTATGATCTCAACAAGCGATAGAAATTGTCAAAGGAAACATCAAAATGTCATTGTATAAATTTGCATTTAAAATTAAATTCAGACTTATACAAAACTGGTTTGTAAGAGGAGTTAAATCTTTTTTAGAAAATTTATTTTGTAAGAACCAGCTCTAGATGTACTAAAATTTGGATTCCAAATAATTTATCAAAAAATATATCCCAGTGTTGTCAGAAACTATAAACTACTCTTGCTCTGTGCTCAGTCATGTCTGACTCAGTGACGTTTTAGACTGTAGCCCACCAGACTCCTCTCTCCATGGGATTTTTCAGGCAAGAATACTGGAGTGGGTTGCCATTTTCTATTCAGGGGATCATCCCAACCCAGGGATTGAACCTGTGTCTTCTGTCTTGGCAGGCAAATTCTTTACCACTGAGTAAACAAAATTATTCTTAGCAACTCCAATAACAGTGGCATCAGAAAAGTCCTCAAAATTAAAAATTATGAAAAGCTATTTGTAATCTTACATTTGCTAAGAGCCTCTGACTTCATTTTGATTGTATTGATTGAAAGCATGTTAAAAACATAAAATTTGAGAAGCTAATAAGTGAATTTTTAGAAAAAGAAGCTAGAAAAGTCTTAAGATCAGTCAAGATACTACATTAATAAAGTATTTTCTTTGTAACATTTAAAATTAAGGCACATTTTTGCAATTTATAAATTTATACTCTTATTAATGTATCAGTATTTACCCCATGGTATATTTTATGAGTAATAAAATATTTTTAAAGAAAACAGATTATATTTTGGTGCTTTTAACTTTACCTTTCACTCCTACTTTTCAGTAAAGGACCTCACATTTTCAATCTCACTGGGCCCCACAGACTATGTAGTTGGCTCTGGTTATATGCCTATAACTTAGCTGTGAGTGAAGCTGGACAGTAGAGTTTGGGGAGGTGGTTCCTATGAATATGTTGAGAAGGGCTTCCCAGGTGGCACAGTGGTAAGGAATCTGCCTGCCAGTGCAGAAGACCTGGGTTCGATCCCTGGGTCAGGAAGATCCCCTGGAGGAGGAAATGGCAACCGCTCTAGAGAACTACTGAAGTATTTCTGGGAAATCCCATGGACAGAGGAGTCTGCTGGGCTATAGTCCATAGGGTTGCAAAGAGCTGGACATGACTGAGTGAGCATGCATGCATGCATTGAGGAAGACTTCATAAAGCAAGAAACCATCTAGTCAGAAATGGCACATTATCAGCACCCCATCTTATTTATTTTCTCTCTTGGTTTGGGTGGCCCCAGGAAAGCCTAAAGAGGATTAGATCACAGCATTAATCCTGCCATTCAAAGCAGGCCCAGCAAATCCCAAAGGCCAGGGTGGCGCATTAAACTGAAAGCGGCTGTCTTCTA
Organism: Oryx dammah; assembly: GCF_014754425.2. NCBI lineage: Eukaryota > Metazoa > Chordata > Mammalia > Artiodactyla > Bovidae > Oryx > Oryx dammah. The sequence continues at coordinate 48,462,785 of NW_024070203.1, read as the reverse complement.
GCTTTGTAAGGAGTGGTTTCCCTAACCACGCCTGGCCGCCTGGCTCCAACTCAGTTTTCTGCATGCCTCTGGGCACCTGCATGCCTCTCAGAAGCTGTTTCTGTTCATTGGTGCTTTCCTAATGCTGCTTAATGCACAGAGTGGATGAGCAGAAAATATTTACCTTTCTCAAAGGTGACTTATTGATCTAAAAGGGTTAGTCATTTAGTCTGGCGCCATGTGTATGTTCACCAAATGACTAAGTAATCCTAGAATTCTCCACCACAAAGATCCTGAGGAAGAGGAACAAGTTGTTCTAGATGGAGGACTGAACTTGAAGCTGTAAATCAGAAAGCTCCTCTCTGAGACTTGGCCAAGATACACTCGCTGTCAGTGTGTGGGTCTTGCTTTTCTATGCCCCAAAGGACACCATGAGTACATACATGTGCGGATGGCCAGTTTCCTAAAATTAACCTCCTTGTGTCTCATTCCTGCCCACAGATGGAGCACCAAGCTCCCTGCAAAAGGAAGACTGACTGGTCTTGCACCCATGGAAGGAGGCCACTTTTAGAGAGGGCTGAGACCAGTTGCTCCAGTTTAGAGAGAAGAATCCTCGTGGGTTGGAGGTAAGAGTTGGGGGTCTCCTGAGTCCGGGGCTCATCTACTCCTTCCCCCACACTGCTTTCCCGCTGTTAACACCAAGAAAACAGCAGTCCAGGGGTAACTATTTTTGGGCTTAGAGCATCCATTCATCCTGCTGTGTGGTGACTGAAGCTTTCACAGCAGGGAGCATAAAGAAGGAAAGCTCAAGACCTGAGTATAGCCACTTAGATTTACAACAGGATCCTTTCGGGGAGGTGGAACTGGGGTAGCTGTCAGAAACTTGCTTCAGGCTAAGATTGGGAAAGGAGGAAAGTGAATATGTATGCTATCTTTACATACAGAGGGGGAAAGCCATCTGACTTTGGCATCCCAAGAAATCTGTGTAGGTGTATGTGTTAATGTGTGAGTGTGTGCATATGTGTAGTGTACATACAGTTTGAATGGCAGTTGTGGGATCACACTACTGGAAGAAGCCCCAACGCCACCACTTACTAGTTGAGCCCTCTGAGCAAATCAAGTCCTGCCGTCTTTCTAGGCTTCAGATTCCTTAGCTGTAAAGTGGGAGAATTTTAGAAGCTCTGTCATAGGGACATTGTGAAGATTAAATGAGATTATCTGTACAAAGCACTTGGAACCATGCCTGGCTGTTGGTAAGTGCCCCATGGAGGTGTGCTGTTATTTCCTCAGACAGAAGCTATGACCCATCCTTCTCTTCTGTTGGTTTTCCAGGATGCCTGCCCACCAGCTATGATGCCTTGTTGTGCACAGAGCTAACACCCTCCCTTCTGGATTGCATACCATCACTTTTGCACTTAAAAAGGACCAGCCCACCTAATAAGTTTCTTCCTTCATGGTGCGATACTTGGTTCCCCCACCCCCACCTCAAATGTGCCCCTGAAAAGTGTTGACAGGGTCAGATGTCTACCAACCACAGTTTCTACTCCCACCCCTAAATGAAAAATATACTCTCCTTCCCTCAATAAAGACTCTTTAAATTTTTATTTTATTTTATTGCAGTATGGTTGATAAATGCCTTCCCAGGTGGCTCAGGGGTAAAGAATTCGCCAATGCAGAAGAGACTCACGTTGGATCCTTTAGTCGGGAAGATCTCCTGGAAGAGCAAATGGAAACTCACTCCAGTATTTTTGCCTGGAAAATTCCATGGACAAAGGAGCCCGGCAGGCTGTAGTCCATGGGGGTGCAGAGAATTGGACACAACTGAATGCACATGCATGCATGTAGTTGATAAACAAGGACTCATGTCTGAATTTTCCTATGAAATAAATGAGTTCTTAGAGCTTATTCCTTATAGCAGATTTTTAAAAATAAAAAGTACCTTTTGTACAACTAGAACAAGATCACTTCATTGAATAGAAGGTTTTTATCTATCCATAGTGTACAGCAAGCAACCTTGTCCCTTGATTCTTCTTTTTAATCACTTTATCAGCCTCCTGAATTTCCTGGCCTTTGTGCTCTGGAATTGTAGCTACTAAAATGTCTTGACGAATCCAGGATGCTATGAACTGACTGGGCACCCAGAGTCCAGCCCTTCTGAGGTTCCAGGTGGAGGGGGAACAGCAGAGGGCCAGAAGACCTGGGGGTCTATGGCTTCAGGGAAGATTCTAGCCTAAGGCAAGAGTTGACCTAATCACTAAAACAAGAAACCCTGAAGGGACAAAAGCCCATATTGAAAGATAGGAGAGAACTATACATTTATAAGAGCTTCCCCAGTGGCGCTAGCGGTAAAGAACTGGCCTGCCGATGCCGGAGATGTAAGAGACGCAAGTTCAAACCCTTCCCTGGGTCAGGAAGAGCCCTTGGAGGAGGGCATGGCAACCCATTCCAGTATTCTTGCCTGGAGCATCCCATGGACAGAGGAGCCTGGTGGGCTATGGTCCATAGGGTTGCAGAGTCAGACATGACTAAAGCGACTTAGCATGTTTATATATATATATATATATATATATCTGAGATTCTATTGTTTCTGTTCTCTGAAGAACCTTGACTAATACAAGAATTCAGTCTCTGTTTTGTTGTCCTCTTGAAGAATTTTGCATTTTATTAAATAATTGTTACTGAGTTCTTTTTTAATGATAAAACACATGCCGTATTGAAAATACAAATAGGTAGTCATGGTAAACATCTTGCTGAGAGCCCTCTTCTATTCACTATGCCTGTGTTGGCATGGTTACCCTACAAAATTTGAATCATGAGTCTACATCCTGTCTTTTTTTAAAAAAATAGCATTTATTGTAAGCACTTAAAAATGTCATTATAAAATATATGGAAAGCTGTTTAGGGGCTGTCCACTAGTCTGTTTTTGTTGGAAATTTAGGTTGTTTCCTATTTTCTGTCATTATAAATAGTTCTGCAAGGAAAGTTTTTGTACATAAATCTATGTCTGCCTCTCTGATTATTTCCTTAGGGAAGATTCCTGGAAGGGGAATTACTCAGAACTCTGGCCTCATAAATAAGAGAATTATGAAAAAGGGAAGGGGAGAATTCAATAAATTAAGTGAATTGGGTTGCTTGACTCATTCTAACTGAGAAAATAAGAAACACCTGACCTCCTCCAGGGCTGAACTCATAGTGGCAGATATTACTCAGGGAGGCCATGAGGCGTGGCAGAAAGAGGACCAATTAGGAGCCAGTTCTGGGCCCACTTTGTTTCTCTTCACAGCCAGGAGCTCTGCAGCAGCCTCTGACGTGTTCTGCTTCCAGTTTTTCATGTCAAGTGGGGACAGAGTAACTGCCCTGCCCACTCTCCAAGAGGTCATGAGGGGTCGTTGACGGAATCTATGTGAAGGGCTCCGCGAGGTGGGGGCGTGCTGCTGCCTCTGTGCAGTTGGCTTCAACTTTCCAAGGACGGGCAGTAAAGAATCTGCCTCTAACGCAGGAGACGCGGGTTCGATCCCTGGGTCGGGAAGATCCCTCGGAGAAGGAAATGGCGGCCCACTCCAATATTCTTGCCTGGAGAATTCTGTGGACAGAAGAGCCTGGTGGGCTATAGTCTACAGGTTGCAGAGTTGGAAACACCTGAGTGACCAACACTTTCTATTTCACTTTTACTTTCCAAGGATAAATCAGGAGCCTTTAATGCTTTCTCCAGGCTCTTTACTATTAATAGCATATGTAATGTTGAATTACAGTGATTTGTTTGTACTTTTGTTTCTCCAGCTGAGTCTAAGTCTTACTCAGGTTTTCCCCCCACTGGTGCTCAACAGAGTGTGAGGCATGCAGGAGGTGCCCGATTGATGTTGACTAAAAGAAACTGTAAAGTGCTAAATGAACGTGATATCATCCATCAGCATTTATTAAACACCAATGATCTGTCTGAACTCAAGGTTCTCACGTGACAGTGCGAGCGTGCATGCGTGTGTGCTCCAGTCACGTCCAACTCTTTGCAACCCTATAGACTGTAGCCCGCCAGGCTCCTCTGTCCATGGAATTTTCCAGGCAAGAATACTCAGGTGGGTAGCCATTTCCTTCTCCAGGGGATCTTCCTGACCCAGGAATCGAACGAGGGTCCCTTGTGTCTCCTGCGTTGACAGGTGCATTCTTTACCAGCTGAGCCAGCAGGGAAGTCCCCACGTGACCTAGAACAAACATTTTAAAATTCCACGTACGTTTGCTAGGCGCCCAGTTGCTGATGCAGCTGTAAAGTGCTGCAGGAGCCATAGCTGAGGCGGTGCTGCTCAGGAAGGCGTTCTTGGACCAGACCTGGGTTTCTGAGAAATATTGGTCTTAGGTGAGGGGAGAAGAAAAAGATGTTATCCCAGAAAGTGGGACTATGTGAGTGAAGGTGGTCCAGTGCAGTGTCCTAAAATGGAGTCTGGTGTACAGTAGGGGACCTTCCCAGGGGTCTCTAGTGGTAAAGAACCCGCCTGCCAATGCAGGAGAGGTAAGAAATGTGGATTACATCCCTGGGTCGAGAAGATCCTCTGGAAGAGGGCGATGGACAGAGTAGGCTGGCGGGCTACAGTTCATGGAGTTGCAGAGTCAGACACAACTGAGCATGCAGCAGGGACCCCAGGAACACTTACTGAGTAAGTGAGTAAAGAAGACAGCTCAGCATTTTGAGAACAAGACGGCCAAATGTGCTTTTCAAAGGGACCATCTATTTTATCAGTGCAAAATTAAGATGTCACCCAGCAAATATTCCTGGAGTGTCTAATCATCTCAGCTGTTTCCCAACACAGGTATGAGCACTGTTTAGTTAGTTTTCCTCCATGCTGTGTGTAAAGTCACCTTGGATCTTCAACAGATCAGTGAGAAGGGATAGCTGCTCTGTCAGATCAGCTTCCATGAGTAAGTGACCTTCAACCCTGAAGGGTCCTTCTGCTTAGCCCACTGTTCCCCTGGAGAGATTTTCAAAAGTCACTCTGTCCACTCTGTTCCAACTGATATGGTCCAAACCCTCGATGTAGAAGTCATATTGCTGGCCAAAGACCAAGAATTAGGGGTTGTAAGGGATTATCAAAATCATCAGTAAATGGCCCAGTAATCACATCAGATCATATACTTTGCCTTTCAGCCTCTTACGTTAGGTAAGATATTCAAACTATCCCGAAAAACTGGGTCAAAGAGTGATATTTTTCAGTTAAAATTAGATTCAGCTGGAAAGCAGACAACCCCTCCCCACCCCCAAAAGAAGTTAAACAAGATAGTAGTCTGACTATTTCTCATATATAAGGCTGTCCAGGGTTTGTTGGTTGATCACATTGTCACCAGACTATATAAATTCTTTTTTACCCTACCTTCTTCCTTCCCTTGGCTATGGCTTACTTCTTTATGTCCAAGATGCCTGTGCAATTTCAGCCATCTCAGCCACTTTCCAAACAGTGAAATGAAAGAAGGGAAGGGAGCAGGTGCAATTTCTTTCTATTACAGAACCTCAGAGAAATTGCACAGCACACTCCTGCTTATGTCGCATTCAGTTCTTTCAGTTCAGTTGCTCAGTCGTGTTTGACTCTTTGCAACCCCATGGACTGCAGCATGCAGTCCAACTCTCACATCCATACATGACTAATGGAAAAACCATAGCTTTGACTAGACGGACCTTTGTTAGTAATGACTCTGCTTTTCAATATGCTGTCTAGGTTGGTCATAATTGTTCTTCCAAGGAGTAAGCGTCTTTTAATTTTATGGCTGCAGTCACCATCTGCAGTGATTTTGCAGCCCCCCAAAATAAAGTCTGACACTGTTTCTACTGTTTCCCCATCTATTTGCCATGAAGTGATGAGACCAGATGCCATGAACTTAGTTTTCTGAATGTTGAGCTTTAAGCCAACTTTTTCACTCTCCCCTTTTACTTTCATCAAGAGGCTCTTTAGTTCTTCTTCACTTTCTGCCATAAGGGTGGTGTCATCTGCATATATGAAGTTATTAATATTTCTCCCGCCAATCTTGACTCCAGCTTGTGCTTCCTCCAGCCCAGTGTTTCTCGTGATATACTCTGCATACAAGTTAAATAAGCAGGATGACAATATACAGCCTTGACTTACTCCTTTCCCAATTTGGAACCAGTCTGTTGTTCTATGTCCACTTGTAACTGTTGCTTCCTGACCTGCATACAGATTTCTCAGAAGGCAGGTCAGGTGGTCTGGTATTCCTATCTCCTTAAGAATTTTCCACAGTTTGTTGTGATCCACACAGTCAAAGGCTTTGGCATAGTCAATAAAGCAGAAATAGATGTTTTTCTGGAACTCTCTTGCTTTTTTGATGATCTAGTGGATGTTGACAATTTTATCTCTGGTTCCTCTGCCTTTTCTAAATCCAGCTTGAATATCTGGAAGTTCATGGTTCATGTATTGTTGAAGCCTGGCTTGGAGAACTTTGAGATTTACTTTGCTAGTGTGTGAGATGAGCGCAATTGTGTGGTCGTTTGAGCATTCTTTGGCATTCATTGCTTTCTGAAATGAATGAGACATAAGCAGGAGTGTGGTATGGAATTTCTCAGAAGTTCTGTAATAGGAAGAAATTGCACCTGCTCCCAATATGTCTCACTGGCTGGAGCTTAGTTGGATGGCCACACCACACTGTAAAGGCATTCAGCTGGGTATCAGTTCCCAGCTAAAATCTGGGGCTCAGTTCATTTGGAAGAGAAGAAGATGCACACTTGTTGGGCAGCCAGTGATCTCTGTTGCAAATTCGACTCTACCTGTTTCATCCTTGACTTGTTTGAAAAAGCAAACAATGATCCAAATGAGTGGAAGAATGTTGCACTTGGTGAAAATATTTAATACAACTTGTCTTCTGAATCTCAGGCTCTAAGATTTCAGAGACACCAAATGAGAAGCTTATGGCCCTAGTGTCTTGTGCATTAGCCTGTATATGTATAAAAAATATAAAATACATTTATGTTTATTTAGTTAGGGTGCTAATATTTGAATAGGTACCTTTTTGTTTAGAAAATTTAACAATTATTTATAATTGTCATAAGTATCTTTTTCAGATTCAGTGATTTAACATTATTGTGAAATATAGCACACACATAGGAAAAATGTACAAAGTATAATGTAATTTATTTTTTGAGTTTTTAAAATGTAGATCATTTTTAAAGTCTTCACTGAATTTGTTTCAATATTGCTTCTGTTTTATGTTTTGGTTTTTTGGCCACGAGGCATGTAGGATCTTAATTCTCCAACCAGGGCTGGAACCCACATCTCCTGCACTGGAAAGTGAGGTTTTAACCACTAGACCACCAGGGAAGTCTGACTTATTTTTTAAATAAAGCTTTTGACTGCTTCTACATCATTATTTAACTTGACTTTCTCAATAGTTCTGTGAAGACAGAAGGGGAGCCATCCATATTGTTACCCATGTTTGTTAAGAGAGAAACTAGGGCAGGTCATTTTCCCAAGTTCAAAGCCAGTGGTGGATGCAGGACTTGAGCCCATGTTCTTCCCCCAGAGCCTGTGATGATTTGATTCACATTTTGCATTTATCTGATTTAGCATTTATCCAATGCTGCCTCTCTCAGAGGCTGTAGAGATCCTGTGAAATTTGGCAGAGACAGAAAGAGGTTGAGTATAAAGTTCTGAAAAGTGATTGGTAAGTAAGAATGAACTGAAAGGAGTGGTAGCTGCTGTAGGTGTTTAAACATAAGCGATCCTGAGAGCTATGGAGTAAGTGCGGCATGAATTACCCTTCGAGATAAACAGTGTCTAGTGGAAGGGACATGAGAAACCACTCTCATAGATTTAAGATTTTACTATAAATGAAATAAAGAGGGGGGGGAAAAGGACACATCCTTGGCAACCGTTCCTCCTTGCCACTATTTTTGGTTCCCTGTCCAAAGAAAGTTCTCAAGATTTCCTTGTAAGGACAAAAGAAAAAAATCACGGTATGACCCCCTGACCTGAGCAGAAACAACCATGAGTGAATGTTCTCTTCTCCAGAGGTTGGAAAGAATTGGTTGCAGACTGGAAAATCTCCCCACCCACCGACAAAGGGCATAAACTGACAAAATCGCTTCAACAATCTCGAAACGTGGTCTCTTGGAATCATCATGCTCTCTATCTCAGATATGGAAAGCCCCCCAGGGTTTGCAGAAAGGGAGCGCCCTAAGACAGAGGCTGCCTTTTCTTCCTTAAGTAGATGTTGGATCTGAGCCCTTAGGAGAGATGTTTGATTATATGTATTTCTCACAAATGCTTTCATTTGTGGAATGTCTTCTAGTTGGTGGAAAGAAATGATAAGGAGAATGTCTTGCTCCCATGTATTTGGAGCTGGGTTCTATTGTGCGAACAAGTTGCTGAGCAATAGAAATAAAGAGTAATTCTTCTCCCACAAAGGAATGTTCAGTGAACCCAGCTTGTTTATTTTTTAAACCCGCAAATAATGTTTATCAGAGTGCCAGCTGAGCACTGGACAAATACTAACTCATTTCATGCTCCTAACAACCCTCTGAGGGAGGTATTGTTTTACTGGTGAGGAAACTGAGGCACACAAAGTTTAATCAACTGGCCCGAGGTCATAGAACTTGTCAGTGGGCACAGGGCTATGCCCTGGAACCCACAAACGCTCCCATCTTCCTGTTTACTGAAGTCCAGGAAAAACATCTATTTGAAGATAGAAGAACTTGGGAGCAAAGTTTATTGTAAGATGCTTATCAAATCCAGTGCCCTGTATTGTTGTTGTTTAGTTGCTTGGTCATGTCCGACAGCAGCTCCATGGATTGCAGCATGCCAGGCTTCCCTATCCTTCACCATCTCCTGGAGCTTGTTCAAACTCATGTCCATTGAGTCAGTGATGCCATCCAACCATCTCGTCCTCTGTTGTCCCCTTCTCCTCTTGCCTTCAATCTTTTCCAGCATCAGGATCTTTCCCAATGAGTTGGCTCTTCGCATCAGGTAGCCAAAGTATTGGAGCTTCAGCTTTAGCATCAGTCCTTCCAGTGAATATTCGGGACTGATTTCTTTTAGGATGGGCTGGTTTGATCTTCTTGCTGTCCAGGAGACTCTCAAGAGTCTTCTCCAACATCACAGTTCAAAAGCATCAATTCTTTGGTGCTCAGCTTTCTTTATAGTCCAACTCTCACATCCATATATGAGTACTGGAAAAACCGTAGCTTTAACTATACGGATCTTTGTTGGCAAAGTAATGTCCCTGGTTTCTCATATGCTGTCTAGGTTTGTCATAGCTTTTCTGCCAAGGAGCAAGCATCTTTTAATTTTATGGCTGCAGTCACCATCTGAAGTGATTTCGGAGCCCAAGAAAATAAAGACTTGCCACTGTTTCCATTGTTTCCCTGTCTATTTGCATGAGGAAACAATTTTTTTTTTTTTAACCATTGAGCCATGAGGGGAAGCCCCAGAAGTTCTCTGCACCCCTTCAATTAAAGTTTTTATAGAAGCTTCATCACTAAAAAGGTTTTCACCAAAAAGAGGAGGTTTTCACTGAAAAGAAAACTCCATTTCTCTCTCTCTCTTGCTACTGCTTCTGTTGCCCAACATGAGTTTTTTCCCCACACTGATCATAGGCAAGGTGTGGGGGAAGCACAGAGCTTCTGTGACCTCTCTAGGTGCCCCATTCTCCAAGTCATCAACTCAAAAGTTCTCTTTGTTTTGTCATTCAGTCATTAAGTCCTATTCGACTCTTTGTGACCCATGGACTGTAGCCTGCCAGGCTCTTCTGTCCATGGGATTTCCCAGGCAAGAATCATGGAGTGGGTTGCCATTTCCTTCTCCAGGGGATCTTCCCAACCCAGGGATTGAATCCACATCTCCTGTATTGGCAGGCAGATTTTTTTTTTTAACTGCTGAGCCATCAGGGAAGCCCCAGAAGTTCTCTGAACCCCTTCAGTTAAGGTTTTTATAGAGGCTTCATTACATAGGTGTGATTGATTAGATCGTTGGCCATTGGTGATTAACTCAGATTCCAGCAGCTTCCACCCTCCTCCACCCACTCTTTCTGGAGATGGGGTCAGGAGGGGAGGGGCATGCTGAAAATTCCAGCCCTCTAAGGAAACCAGCCTTCTACCCACCTCCCCTATCCTTAGAGGCTCTCCAAAAGTCATGTCATTAACATAGACACTGGTGTGGTGGTAAGGGGCTATATAACAGAAGATGCTCCTTCTACCTTATTGCTCTGGGTCTGTTTTCGGAGCCAGGGATGAAGAACAAAATATAGTCTTCTTATTTGATCACAATATTACCATGGCAGAGTATTCAATTAGTGGTTTTGGGAAGGAAGGAAGAGAGGGAAAGAAAGTAGAAAGGAGGGAGGGCAGGCAGGTGGCAGCATCTTTAGATACCAGGAAGAGAACACTGGTTTGAGCATTATCCCCCACCGCCAAAAAAAATGGTGCTACTGAAGATGAAGCTATATCGAATCCTCTTTCCTCATCTCTTTCATGAGGATTATCACGGCTAACTTGCATTTGTTTGTCTGATATAAAGAAAGAAAGCGAAGTCGCTCAGTCATGTCTGACTCTTTGCGACCCCATGGACTGTAGCCTACCAGGTTCCTCCGTCCGTGGGATTTTCCAGGCAAGAGTCCTGGAGTGGGGTGCCATTTCCTTCTCCAGGAGATCTTCCTGACCCAGAGATTGAACCTGGGTCTCCCGCATTGCAGGCAGACCCTTAACCATTTGAGCCACCAGGGAAGTCCTTGTTTGATATAAATATACATTAAATCAGATAATATCTGTGGTGTAAGTACTTTATAAAAAAACAGACTGATATGTACATGAAACTTTGTTGAAATTATTATGACTAGACCAGCTCACTTGTTTTTGTTTTCAATTTTTCCTTATGCCACCCTTCATTTGACTTTGGGTGAAAAAAGAAGACTCAAGAAAAAAAAAAAAATCTCATGTTCTCCAGAAGTCATTAAAACTAGCTACTAATCTTTTTCCCTTTGGCTGAACATTCCAAATATGACACCACTTCCCCAAATGCAAAACATTCATTATTTTAATGATACTTTTATACAGGAAACACTTTCTGAATGGCAGTCATCCAAATTCTTAAAGTACACTAATCTTCAAGGCTTGAAAGTGTTTTACTGGCTTGCAAACTCTTAAACTTTCTGTTTATCATGAAAATAAGGATGACACACCTTATGATTATCTGCTATCTCCAATGGAAGAGTGTTATCTACAAGAAGCTTTACTCTTCTGTGCCCCTTCCAAACCAGTCAGTTCTCACTTAATCACAGGCACATCCCCTTTGAGGTGTCACCTGTCTCTACCTGGGAGGGTTTCAACTATGGACTTTAGGGGCACATCTCAAGAAGTCTAGGACCAGAGGAGGGACTGTCTGGATCTCTGAAAGAATATAAGCTTCCTATGGAGTCTAGATTCAAAGTCAAATGTAACTTTTGAGCTTAACTCTTTTCGTGTGTTTCACCCACATTTCTCTCTGTCCTCTCAGAGGGGATAATTGAGATTTAGCCACATTTTAAATCCCTGTTTCCCTGTTCATTCCAACCAGAATCCCACCCCTACAATTTCATTGAAACGGCTCTTAGTTGTCCAAGTCACTAGATATATTTTAGAACCTGGGAATACAGAGACAAACAATCAGGCCTTGACTTTGAAGATGTTGTTAACTCTGGACTAGAGACATGGGTAAACAAACAGTGGAAGGCACAGTAAGGGCTTTGGCAGGTGTTTGGGAACAGAGTGGACATCAACTGACCTGTCTGTGGTGGTTGAGGTGGGTGGGCAAGTTCTCTTGACATTTTCTATTCTTCTGGTTTCTAGAATAATGCCCCTTGGTTTCTGTCTCTCTGATTACTGTGTCAGTCTCGTCACAGTTCTGCTTCCTCTATTCATCCCCTACATGTTGGTATCACTCAGGTGTCCAGACCGAGGCTCCCGTTCTTATTCCTTGGGCTTTCTTAGGACAATCTTATCCACAGTTCTGACTTCTGCCCCAATAAGTTGGTGACATCCATATTTGTTTTCCATTGTGTATCTCTCTTTTTGGCTCCAGATTTACCTGTCTGTGTGTTCACCTAGGTCTCCCACAGGCATCTCAAACTCAACACATCCCAATCTGAACCCATCATCATAAACCTTCTTCTCTCCTCTGTTGCCTATTTCAGTGAATGGCACCACCATCCACCCCGCCCAGTTACAAACCCGGGAGTCATCCTTGGCTCCCACAATCACCAGGTCCCACTGGTCCTGCCTCCTTGCTGCCAGGTGAGCTGTGCGACATACCTGTCGCACTGTCCACAGAGTCAGAGTCCTGCTCCACACAGCCTTCTGGGACTGGCACTCAGGTGTCTCCTTCAGCTGTTTCCCAGATGACTGGGCCTCACCCGGTGACATTTCTCGGCGAGAAGCGTTTCCATTTTGGATGGTAATGTGATTAGACAGGCAATGGCGACCTGCTCTTGTGGGAGGGGAGTGACTCCCACTCTCTGGCGCTGTAATCTTTCTCTGATATCTGTTCTTAAATGGCCTGTTATTAGCAGCCAAGTCACAAAATGGAAAAATAAATCTTAATCTCTTCCTTAAGAAGAAAGAGGAAAGTATTATTGAAATGGAAAACAGGATAGAGGAATAGCTTCAGATTGTTTCCGATGTTTGGGAAATTCCGAACCAGGGCAGAGTAGAGGATATTTGTATCATTTTTTTACATTTAAAAAAGTTTAAAAATAAACAGTGACTGTAAGATTTTGAAAGAAATTTCTTTGCAGAGACCAGAAAGACTGGGCCTCCTGTAGTGTTATTTAGAAACTTGAATCCTTGATGACAGTGTGTGGTTGAAAAAAGGGAAACTATGTTTGCAAAGATACTACTTCTTATTGTGTTTGGATCTGAGTTAGTTACAGGACGTTTTCATTGTTATGCATTGCCAAATTGGCATAGAGAAAAACTAGACCCGGGGGTTGAATAATTTTCTCTAATGAACAAATAATTCCACACAATTTATATAATGATGAATCAGATGAACAGTTAATTTACCATTTAAGTGAGCAAATTCTGGTCCCTAAAACAAATGTATTCTATAGATTAAATAAACAGTTCCCTGTTTTACATGCTTTGAGATTTAAGTTTACATTCCAGAAATTTTGGATTTAATGTTTAGGACCATCCTAGATGGGAAAACTCTTGAAGAACTTATGAATATTTTAGGAAACTTCTTGTTTCTTCTTAAGAAACATAGCAGTGGTCATAGCTCATACCATTCAAATATAAAAGAAACAAAAATAAGAAACTCCTTGTTTCTTCTTAGGAAACATAGCAATGTGTCATGGTGCATGTCGTTTTTCCTCTGTCTGATTTCTTTGTTCTTTCAACTGCTGAGATTACAGGAATGAACAGTTGTTCAGACCACCTGTCTATTAATGACTAGTACTGGACACAATAGGATTTTGCCCCCAAGACATCCAATTGATGCTAACCTATAATTTCTTTCCATTTTAGACAAGACAGAATCAAAGTGTTTATGTCTTTATTTTATCATCACTGTATTTAACCAGTTGTTGTATTTGAAAGTTATATCTTTTCCCACTACAAAAATGATCCTTCCTCCCTTTGTTTCTTCCTTTTTTCTTCCATTTCTCCCTCCTGCCCTCCCTTCATTCCTTCTTTCTGTCTTCAGCAACTATTATCTGAGCCCCTAATCTGTCATACAATGGATGTTGGAGATGAAAGAATAGTTCAGACATAGATTCTCACAGAGGAGGCTAGTGTAGTGGAGAAAGCAGATATGCAAAGAGAAAGTCAGAAAAGAAGTAAGTGCAGTGATCAAGACACATACAAGGAACACAAACAAAAGCCAAAATAAAGGGTAGTTGGGATTTCTCTGGTGGTCTGGTGGTCTTGTGGTAAAGAATCTGCCTTCCAGTGTAGGGGATGAGGGTTCAGTCTCTGATCAGGAAACTAAGATCCCACATGTCGTGGGGGCAACTGAGAGCCCACATGTCACAACAAAGACCAGACACAGTCAAATAAAGTAATTAATTAATTGATTGATTAATTTAAAAATAAAATAAAGGAAAGTTGAGGATTCATCAGGAACTGCCTCCCAGCAACGCGAACCTGAGCAGGTAAAGGAGGTTTGTGTGTAGAAGAGAAAAGTGCTCAAGGCTTTCTGGTTAGTGACCCTGGGACCAGCAAAGAACAGAAATCTGAAATCATAGAGTAAGGTCAGAGAAGAAAACCAGGTCATCATATCTAGAGTGTGAATTGTGAGGCAGGAAAGAAACAAACGAAGTTAGGAAATGGTTCAGGTGCCAGATTATGGAGACATATTAAAGAGCTTGGATTTGATTCAATCAGAGTAGGATAGACTTGTGGGATCTAAGACTGAAGACAGAAAACAATGAAGAGATGATCACATTGGTTCAGGAAAGGTAAGAAAATGTCAGGTCCCAAACTAGGGTGGTGAGGAGGGAAGAGAGCCCAGAAATATGTAGAAAGTAAAATTGGCAAATGTAAATGATTGTTGGACACTAGTGAAAGGAAGTCCACGGGCGGAATCTAACTGCTAGGTTTCTAGTTTGTGTGATGAAATAAAGGGTGTGCTATCAGCTAAGGCAGGGGACAGGGGGAGGCAGATACACTGGTTTAGAAGGAAGCATAGTGAGCTGTATTTTGGACATGTTGAGCTCGAAATGTCAGTGGGATATGAGGTAGATGTGTTCAAAGGTGGTTGCATATATAAGCCTGGAGCTTGAGAGAAAGATCTGAAGATTTAGATTTTTGAGTGATTGGCATGTATATAGTATTTAACACCCAAAAATATAATAAAATCATCAGTGACTGCTCTGGGAAAGTATGGAAGATAAGAGAAGCAGTTGGATAAGGGAGAGACCTTAGAAACAGCAACATCTGAAGAATTGTGAGAGCAAAAGAATGCCCACAAAGAGGACAGGAAGTAATGGTCAGAGGAGCATGAAAACAACTGAAAGAGACATCATCATGGACAGTACAGAAGGCAAATGTCTCAAGGAGAATGAGAACCACACTCTACAATGGAGGGATTTCCCAGGTGGTCCAGTGGTTAAGAATCTACCTTGCAATTCAGGGACTCCGGTTTGATCCCTGGCCAGGGAACTAAGATTCCACATACCTCAGAGCAACAAAGCCAGCGCCTCAACTAGAGAGCCCATGGGACACAGCAAAAGATCCTGCAACTAAGACCTGAGGCAGCCAAAGAAATAAATATTTTTTTAAAATATAAATGGACTAAATTTTAAAAAAAGACTATACAATAGAGGAGAGGCCCATAAGGTTTTGACAGTTAGAACTTCACTGGAGAGAGAGGGAGAGAGTTCAAGAAGGGGATGAGGAGAGAGGTGGGAGAGAGGTTTGAGAGGGAAGGGACATACGTATACCTATGGCTGATTCACGTTGATGTATGGCAGAAACCATCACAACATTGTAAAGTAACTATCTTCCAATTAAAAATAAAATAAAAAACTAAGTAAAAAAGTTAAATTAAAAAAGAAGAGTAAGGGAAGCAGAAGTCACACTAAAATGCCTTGGGGGGAAATGGGAGCTGACACTTAGAATCATATTCACTGATTGTAGAGAGTTTGGATGAGAAAGAGAGAGAGATTTGATAGTAATCAGAGGGGAACTTGGAGTTGAGAGAGATGTTTGAAGAACTGGTGTGGTGGAAAGGAATTTTTGAGAGAACTACTTTGTAGAGAGAGTAGAATGTTGCAACTTAAGATTTCTGATATGAGAACAGTTCTAGGTGATAGTAAGATTCATGGTGTGGCCCTAGGAATATATTGATCATTAAAGTTAAAGATATCATTAAGTGAAAAAGTATAGGACTGTCTAAGCAAGGACATTGTATCTGCAATGTACGTACAATTGTCCCAGGTTCATGAGAGAATTTGAATGTAATAGGAATCTGTGAACCAGACTCCGAAGACTTTAATGATGGTAATTGCATATCTTAATCAGGTGATGTGTTTCTAGGGGCTGCTGTAAGTTCTTTGTATATATTTAAACCCTGTGGAACTGGCGCTGGGGAGAGGAAAGGCTTCTCTGAAGAATTCGAACTTGAGCTGTGTCCTCGATAAAGACCAGAAATCAGTCACAGGAAGATCCCAGGGAATAGTATTTCAGAGGGAGCAGCAAGTTTAAGAACTTCAAGGTGAAAATCATCTTGATATGTCTAAGAGACACAAATGAAACCAGGGGATGAATGAGATAAGACTGGAAAGGTAGGAAGGGGCCAGGTCAAGTCGCCCTCCTGGGTTATGATAAGGCAGGGTTGGATATTATTCTAGTGACAGAGGAAATCCATGGAGCGTTGTGAGCAAGGGAATGACTGCTAGGAGACATTTATCAATGGATTCCTTGAGCTCCTGCCTGTTCGAGGTCTTCTGAGCCAAGGCATTTATAGCCATTGTTTGTATAAGGAGATCTTCCAGGATAGCAAAGCTTAGAGATGTTCCTTCTTTTCTCCGGAGACATCCCAGAGTAATAAAGATAATGGTCTTTCCTTTTGCTTCCTGGAGGAGTTCGGCTTACATTCCGAGGTAATGAATAGTCTCTCTTTAAGGGGAGGATGAGCAGATTACTAGCAGCCCTGTATAAAGTCAGATTTTCCTGACTTCAGAGTTCCTCTCCTCTGATATACTCCACTGCATGTGCAGGTATTGTCTGCCTTGTCATGTTGAAGAACCAAAGCAAGATATAGCTCTGGCTACTGCTCCTGCTATGAGTAAGAAATGATGTTTTTCTCTGAATCAGAGATACAGTGATCTCATGTCTTCTGTTGGTATAAGTTGATAAACCTGTGATGTGGTAGGCTAACTTGTTAGCTCTCATGTGGGGCAAAATCTCAGACCCTCCACAGTGTCTGATTTATCAAGGACCTAATCCAATTTGCATTGGGAAAGGATTTTATAATGTCAAAAGGAGACGGAAAGTTAGAGAGCTGAGATGCTTTCCCTGAGATGAGGTAGACCAAGGTTTTCACTGGGACTTTGAACATGAGAAAGTTTTGTAGGTGCTTTTTTAGTGCTTTTCAGAAAAGCATCTTGGCTACTCTGAGTTTCTCTTCTGAACCCTCCAGGTATGTCATCATGTAGTTCTTTTTCACAGATTATTCATACCAATCTTCTGAAAGAGGGCTATATTTTCAAAAGGTGATTCAAGTAGACTCAAAGAGAAAGAAAACTTAGGGTTACCAAAGGGAAAAAGGAGGAGAGGATAAATTAGGTATTTGGGACTAATATATGTTCTCTGCTCAGTCACTCAGTTGTGTCCAGCTCTTTGTGACCCAATGGACTGTAGCCTTCCAGGCTCCTCTCCATGGGATTTTGCGGGCAAGGATACTAGAGTGGGTTGCCATTTCCTTTCCCAGGGGATCTTCCCAACCTAGGGATCGAACCTAGTCTCTTGCGTCTGCTGCATGGGCAGGCAGATTCTTTACCACTTAACACCACCTGGAAAGCAACATATACACACTACTATATATAAAATAGATTAACAACAATCTATTGTATAGATTGTTAGATCTAACAATGTATAGCACAGGGAACTGTATTCAATATCTTTAAAAACCTATAATGGGAAAAATCTGACAAAGAACACGCACATATATATATGTGCACATATATATGTGTATATTTAACTGCATCACTTTTATGTACATGTGAAATGAACACAGAATTGTAAATTCTATTTTAAAAATTAAGATTAAAAAAGAAAAAAACTTTTACTGGGCTTCCCTGGTGGCTCAGTGGTAAAGAATCCTCCTGTCAACGCAGGAGACATGGGTTTGATCCCTGATCCAGGAAGATCCCACATGTTGCGGAGCAACTGAGCTCTGTGCCACAACTATTGAGCCTGTGCTCTGGATCCTAGGAGCCTCAACTACTGAAGCTCATGAGCCTAGAGCCTGTGGTCTGTAACAGGAGAAATCACAGCAATGAGAAGCCTTTGCACAACAACTGAAATGAATGTGCTTACTCGTTCAGTCACGTCTGACTCTTTGCGACCCCATGGACTGTAGCCCTCCAGGCTCCTCTGTCCCTGGAGATTCTCCAGGCAAGAATACTGGAGTGGGTTGCCATTCCTTCCTCCAGGGGATCTTTCAAACCAGGGATCAAACCAAGGTCTCCTGTATTGCAGATGGGTTCTTTACCAGCTGAGCCACCAGGGAAGCCCAAGAATACTAGAGTGGGTAGCCTATCCCTTCTCCAGTGGATCTTCCCAGCCCAGGAATCAAACAGGGGTCTCCTGCATTGTAGGTGGATTTTTTTTTTTTTTTAACCAGCTGAGCTACCCAGGAAGCCCCAGCACTTCATTGCTGGACTGAGCAATGAAGACTCAGCACAGCCAAAATAAATAAATAAATGTATTTTAAAAAAACAACAAACAAAACTTTGCTGATTAAAAGTTTAAAAAAAAAGAAGGAATTTGAAAAACAGTCCAATGGAAGGCACACGTAGAAAGCCAGGAAGTTCTGCCATGGATTTTATGGAAAACAAGGTGAATAAACTAGTTCTAGGATTCTTTTTGAGAAGAAGAGGATGCCTGATGGATTTTTGTTTGAACTGAGTTTACTGAGAAATGAAGTTCATGTAAAACCGTCCTCACATTGTGTGAAACCAGCATCTGAAGATGTAGTGAAAACCTTGCCACTCTTCTGTCCGGGACCGGATGCCTCCAGCCCACGCATGGCAGAACTGCCTCCCTCCGGATGCAAGGCTCAGCTGGTGTGGGAGACTGTGTTCGTTTCATGTCACCTGGAAAGAGAGCAGTCAGACAAGTGAGACTCTCTGGAGACCTCTTTTTCTGTCTTTGTTTTGACTATGTGTGTTGAACACAAAGCAAGTGACACCTTTGATAAAACTTAACTCCTTTCCAGGTCCTACTGAACATCTGCTCTTGAGTAAAGAGCACTATTTGGATCCAAAACCAAACCAAAACAAAACAACAATCCTCATTAAGGAAGGGAATCTTGCACCCTCTTTTGCAGGGTCTTTTCCCCACTTATTGATCTCTAAATTCTCCTGTAGTCTCAGGGTTTACAGTTGGTATTTCTATCGTGGACTCACATCTTCAAAGGAATTTGTTACTTTCAAATTTGTTCTGCATTATGCTGCCCCTCACTGCAATGATGTGCCCTGTTTCAGAAATGGGGAAATTCCTAAGAACTGATCCTCCGGATAAATTACAGAATTCTCTGGGTGGCCATCAAGGCAACGAATCTCAACCTTTTTTATCGAACATCCTACTAGTTATTGGGTGAAACAATCTTGTTTTTTTTTTAATTTTAAATTAATTTATTTATTTTAATTGGAGGCTAATTACTTTATAATATTGTAGTGGTTTTTGCCATACATTGACATGAATCAGCCATGGGTGTACATGTGTTCCCCATCCTGAACCCATCCTCCCACCACCCTCCCCATCCCATCCCTCAGGGTCATCCCAATGCACTAGACCTGAGCACCCTGTCTCATGCATCGAACCTGGACTGGTGATCTGTTTCACATATGTTAATATACATGTTTCAAGGCTATTCTGTCAAATCATTCCATCCTTGCCTTCTCCCACAGAGTCCAAAAGACTGTTCTTTACATTTGTGTCTCTTTTGCTGTCTCACATATAGGGTCATAATTACCATCTTTCTTAATTCTATATACATGCATTAGTATACTGTATTGGTGTTTTTTTTCTGACTTACTTCCACTCTGTATAATAGTTCCACCTCATTAGAACTGATTCAAATGCATTCTTTTTAATAGCTGAGTAATACTCCATTGTGTATATGCACCACAGCTTTCTTATCCATTCATCTGCTGATGGACATCTAGGTTGCTTCCATGTCCTGGCTGTTGTAAGCTGGGCTTTCCTGGTGGCTCAGTGGTAAAGAACCTGCCTGCCATTAGAGGAGACACAGGTTCAATCCCTAGGTCATGTAGATCCCCTGGAGAAGGAAATGGCAACCCACTCTAGTATTCTTGCCTGGAGAATCCCATGGGCAGAGGAGGCTGGTGGGCTACAGTCCAGAGGTTGAAAAGAGTTGGACATGACTTAGCAACTAAATAACAAAACAAATATCTATAAGCCACTGCATCTGTGGGAATTTGTTATAGCAGTGATAGAAAATGAATATGCTTTATACGCATTAGAACACCTGACAGGCTGATTAAACTCCAGATTGTTGGGGCTCATTGCCCAAAGCTTCTGACTCAGTAGGTCTTGATTGATTGAGGCCCGAGAGTTTCAGTTTCTAATAAGTTTCTAGTAAGCAGATGCTGATACTGGTGGACACTTTGACAATGTCTGCTTTATCTCACTGAAGCCCTAAACTGCAGCAGGTTATTCAGCTTTGAAAATGTCCCATTTTATTTATTCATACCCTTTAGTTTGAGAAATTCAAGAGTGAAAAGAGGACTTGAATGTGTGGGGATAATGAAGCAATGATCACACTAAGCATGCACACAAGTTTGTAAAGGTCAGTTTCATTCCCTGTGGCATGAGTTTGGGGATAAGTCTGTATCAGAGAGATCAGTAGTGGCCTGTGCAAGAATGTAACTAGACAACTCAACTAGAAAAAAACCCAACAACCCAACTGAAAAATGGGCAGAAGACCTAAATCTCTTCTTTAAAGAAGATATACAGATGATCAGTAGGCACAAGAAAAGATGCTAAGCATCTCTAATTATCAAAGAAAGGCATATCAAAACTACAATGAGGTACCGCCTCACACTGGTCAGAATGGCCATCATTAAAATGTCTACAAATAACAAATCCTGGAGGAGGTGTGGAGAAAAGGGAACCTTCCTACACTGTTGGTGGGAATGTAAGTTGGTGCAGTCACTATGAACAACAGTATGGAGGTTCTTCAGGAAACTAAAAATAGAATTACCATATGACCCAGCAATCCCACTCCTGGGCATATATCCAGACAAAACTACAATTTAAAAAGACACATGCACCCTTATGTTCATAGCAGCACAATTCACAATAGTCAAGACACGGAAACAACCTATGTGTCCATTGACAGGTGAATAGATACAGATGTGGCACATATATACAATAGAATACTACTCAGCTGCAAAAAAAACAAAATAATGCCATTTGAAGCAACGTGGAAGCAACTAGAGATTATCATACTAAGTGAAGTAAGTTAGAAAGAGAAAGACAAATACCATACAATATCACTTAAATGTGGAATCTAAAATACGGCACAAATGAATCTACCTATGAAACAGAAACAGACTCGCAGATATATAGACAACAGACTTGTGGTTGCCAAGGGGGAGGGAGGGTGGGGTAGGGATGGATTGGGAGCTTGAGGTCAGTGGATGCAAATATTACATATAGAATGGATAAACAACTAAATCTTATTGTGTAGCAACATCCTGGGATAAATTATAATAGAAAAGAATTTTTAAAAGAATATATAATGTATATAATGGAGTCACTTTTGCTATACTGCAGAAATTAGCACCTGGTAAATCAACTATACTTCAATAAAAATTAAATTAGAAAAAGAACACAATTAAGGGTAACTGCATTGATTTGCGTCGTGTTCTTTGTGGTACGGAGCTGTGCTCCACAACCCCATCACTCAGCATGACCTTAATCCCCAGCATGGATGGAGCCCAGTGAGTCTAGAATGACAATATTGATCTTGATTTTCCCGAGCTCAGGTCTTACGGTTTTCTCAGGTTTCACGACATGTCTGCTATTGCACAAGTTCTTCAGCTTTTCTCATTCTCAGTGGACCTTTTAAAACTCAAAAATACTAATAGTTCTATATGCTGAATGGAGTCTCCAAACCAAAGCCAGGTTGGTTGACAAGGGTGACTGAAGAGGCTTCTTACAGTCACTGGGCATCCTCCCCTCACTTTGAGAGCAGGAGCTTGGCAAGAATGGACAATTGTACTCTGGGTTATTTTTCAAAGCACATTCACATCTTTTATCTCATCCTGTCACAAACATTAATGACAAAAGTCAGGAAGGGAATACAGGCTTCCTGATCTTTAGTCCCATGTTCTGTACTGCTTATGCTGCTGTGACATTATATCTCTGCCTCTAGATCAATGTCCAAAATGCTGCTGTATCTATAGGGAAGACAGAGCTATAGAGAGAGAGAGAGAGAGAGGCAGAGGCAAAGAAAGAGAGAGAGAAAAGGATACACCCTACACACACAGAAAGCGAGAGGGAGACAGATACAGAGAGAAGGAAAGAAAGAGAAATAGAGACAGAGAGGGAGAGACAAATAGAAAAAGAAGGGGGAAGAGGAAGGGAGAGAACAAAAGGAGTAAAAGAGGAGAAGGAAACAGAAAAGAGAAAGAAAGTAGAAAAGAAATAGATAGTGAAACTCCTCAGCAATTGGGAAACATAACTCTCCATGTCTGTGAATGGGATTACAGGCATCCTTCGGCATCCATGGGCGACTGGATTCAGGACATTGCTCATTTCCACCCACACTCTATACCCCCTAACCTCCCACCCCTGCTGTCTGTCACTGCAAATACCCAAATCTATGGATACTCCAGCCTCTTATAAACATACACACACAAGCCTGGTTCAGCTGGCCCTGCACACTCACCTCCTCCTCTCCCTGGTTGGCAGGATCTGAGACAGCGTGTTGGCAGCTTACCTGTGGTGTCTGCAGGCTGTACTGAGTCAGGCTGGGGGAAGGATGAGGCTAGGAAATGACCCGGACATACTGACCATCCCTGGGTTCTCAGAAGTCCCATAAAGTCCCCGAGATCACTCTCAGATAAGAACAGAGGGAAACAGGAGAGAACAAAAGTTGGGAAAACAACCCTCCCCATTCTTTTTCAGTGTTGTCTTAACTATTAGAAGATTAAGGTCAAGAAATCTTTCCACAGGGAGTGTGGGTCAACGTAACACTACTTGAATGGTGGAATGACATCTTTCAGAGCATAAAATAAGACCAATTCTGAAGGCTTGCTGTAACAACAGTCAGTTTGGCCAGGCTTGGGGTCTGGGAGGGGTGAAGGTGGGGAGGATGGCAAAGTAGGAATTACTATCTCATGTTATAGGTTGCCCTGTTTTGTTTTGACTTAGCATTTGGAACCATCTCACTTTTTGTTTGACCCTTGTCTATACCACTCTTGTTCTCTGTGCCCACAAACTTGCCTCTTGAGGTCCCTAGGCCCCTGGCACAGCAGCTGGTGCATTGCAGGTTCTCAGTAGGTGAGGGGTAGTGTAGAAGGCAAAGAGATTCTGCTCCTAGGAAGGTCTAATGCCAAAGGTGCTTGCCCTCATTTGGTGGAATGTGGGAGTCATGGGTAAAATGGATAGTTAGACAACATGACTTTAGGGTGCCTCAAAACTCTGAACTTCTGTATTTCTTGTGTACTTAGAAAACTTCAACAATACCAATATCTGCACTGGAAAAACATTTATTAAATATATATACTGGGGCTTCACTGGTGGCCCAGTGGTTGGGATTCCACCTTCCAATGCAGGGCACGAAGCTTTGATTCCTGGTCAGGGAACTGGGATCCCTTATGCCATGGGGCAACTAAGCCTGTGCTCCACAGCTATCTAGCCTATGTGCTCTGGAGTCCCTGCTCTCAACAAGAGAAGCCTGAGTGCCACACAAAGACCCAGGGCAACCAAAGTTAAAAAAAAAAAAAAAAAACAAATAGAAATAATAAAACCCTTTAAAAAAGATTTATAGTAAATTTCTTTGTCAGAGGCTTATAAATAGCATTATTATTTGTCTTGAACATAAGGTCCCAATTTTCTATTTTCCTCTTTACTTAATTAGATACCATAAATCCTAATGACTCTTACTACTGTCATATCTTACTTTACAAAATTGAAAGGGCACATTTTTAGAGTTCCGAAAGAAAGTTAGATTCTTCAAATGGAAAGTATACAGCAAAACATCAATTGCCTCTACCCAAGACTTCCCTGGTGGCTCAGATGGTAAAGAAAGTGAAAGTGAAAGTCACTCAGTCATCTGTCCGACTCTTTGAGGACTGTAGTCCATGGAATTCTCTAGGCCAGAATACTGGAGTGGGTAACCTTTCCCTTCTCCAGGGGATCTTCCCAACCCAGGGATCGAACTCCCACATTGCAGGCAGATTCTTTACCAGCTGAGCCACAAGGGAAGACCAAGAATACTGGAGTGGGTAGCCTATCCCTTCTCCAGGGGATCTTCCCAACCAAGAAATGGAACCAGGGTCTCCTGCATTGCAGGCGGTTCTCTCAGTTGGTAAAGAATGTGCCTGCAATGCAGGAGACCTGGGTTCCATCCCTGGGCTGGGAAGATCCCCTGGAGAAGGGAATGGCAACCCGCTTCAGTCTTCTTGTTGGAGAATCCCCATGGACAGAGGAGCCTGGCAAGCTACAGTCTGTAGGGTCACAAAGAGTCAGACATGACTGAGCCACTAACACTTTCACTTTCAAGGTGTATATTATAAAGTATCAAAAGTTGTTTTTTTCCGAACTTTCCACATATCATCTATCAATTCATAAACTCTGGGAGAGTGTATAAAGCTTAAATGCTTCCTGTGGTGATAGTGTTTGGTTGTAAGCAAAGGAAGGAAAAATAGCTGGAAGTTCTACAGAGAAAAGAGAGATAAAAAGGGGAAAATAATACACTGTGAAATAAAAATAAAATGAAAATATTTGACTTTGATCAACTATCAATGCTTTGTGGAAAACAAAAATCCAAAAATCCAGTGTTGCCAATTTTGCAAGATTTGCCAGCTTCTGTCTTCTTTTTTTTTTTTGGCTGTGCTAGGTCTTCATAGTTTCGAGAGCTTTTCATAGCTTTGAGAGCTTTTCTCTGGTTGCGGGGGCTGGGGCTACTCTCTAGTTGCGGCGCGCGGGCTTCTCTTTGCCCTGGCTTCTCTTGTTGCCGAGCACAGGCTCTAGGGTATGAGGGCGTCAGTAGATGCGGCTCCTGGGCTCTAGGGCACAGGCTTAATAGTATGGCACATGGGCTTAGTTGCTCCCCAGCATGTGGGATCTTCCCGGATCAGGGTTCGAATGTGTGTCTCCTGCATTAGCAGGCAGATTCTTTACCGCTGAGCCACCAGGGAAGCCCCAGCTTCTCTGTTCTTGAGGAAGAAAGCGAGGGACTTGCTAAGAAGAATGTAGCATACTGCAGAAACTGAATTCACACTAAAGCAAAAACCACCCATACTTGTGTAGGAATTTCTATATCTATCACATTTCCTGGAGGCTGGGACCTGTTCAGAAATATTTACATGTGTTTTAGAAAAGAACTTTAAAGAAATAACATTTCAAGTAAGAAGTTACATAAACTCAAGCTTCAGCTAATTTTTCAAAACCTACTTTCAGCCATACTATTCAGCCATACTAAGGATGATGGCAAAATAACAACACTTATCTTCTTGGGCTCCAAAATCGCTGCAGACAGTGATTGCAGCCATGAAATTAAGACACTCCTTGGAAGAAAAGCTATGACAAACCTAGACAGTGTATTAAAAAGCAGAGACATCACTTTGTTGACAAAGGTCCATGTATTCAAAGCTATGGCTTTCCCAATAGTCATATATGGATCTGAGAGTTGGACCATAAAGAGGGCTGAATGCCAAAGAATTGATGTTTTAGAACCATGGTGCTGGAGAAGACTCTTAAGAGTCCCTTAGATAGCAAAGAGATCAAACCAGTCAATCCTAAAGGAGATCAATCCTGACTGTTCATTGGAAGGACTGATGCTGAAGATGAAGCTCCAAAACTTTAGCCACCTGATGAGAAGAGCCAACTCATTGGAAAAGACCCTGATGCTGGGAAAGATTGAGAGCAGGAGAAGGAGGCAACAGAGGATGAGATGGTTGGATAGCATTATTGACTCAATGGACATGAGTTTGAGCAAAGTCTGGGAGAGAGTGAAGGACGGGAAAGCCTGGTGTGCTGCAGTCCATGGGGTCACAGAGTTGGACATGACTGGGCAACTGAGCAGGCACTCACGCTAAACCATTTAGGGATAAAATAGCCTTTAAAATACTTCAACTGGTTTTTCTGTGGGCAGAGTATTGATAACTTCCCTTCACAACTGCTTCAGTTCAAACTCAGTTTTCCTAATAGTATGTTTGAATGCTGATGGCAGTTTTCTAGTGGAGAGGAGAAAACTGATGATTCAGGGTGGGGGGAGGGATGATTTCTGGAGAAATGTTCCTGAGAGGCAAGAAGGTGTGTGACTAATTCAGGGCTATCGACTCAGAGGGACCCTTGGACCCAGGTCAGTTACAAAGTGTTTGTTGACAAGGTAAGTGCAGAAGTTGAAAGTATACATTCTGAGATAGCAATTTGACAGAGTAATTTGATGCCCACTGACTCTAATCATTTTAAAATGAGGTTTATAAAAAAGATGGGTTTTCTGTTACTTATAACTGATGTGATATTTCTTACCTTGCCATCACCGTTTCTGGGCTTCTTAACCCAAGTCTTAGATGGGTTATGTCTAAGACAACCATTGTTGAACAAGGGAAATGCCCACAAATATACACATAAATATATTCATGCATGTACCATACACGTGCCACACACATCTGAAGATAGCTTTCATCAGATGCTTGTAGTGGTCCATGACTCACGAAAGGCTGAAGCAGCCTTGCCCCGGATTGCCTTGGACGAATCCTCTATACTCTCCTTTGACTTGCCTGTGTGGACACTTTCTTTCCCAGATTTCCAAGTCTTAAACTTAAATGCCAATTCCCATATTTGTGTGGCCCCATCACTGATAGTCATTTAAGCACAAGTGTCTTTGGTTGTCCCCTCCTCACTCTGCCAAAAGGGAGCTTTGAGGCTGAACATTACAAGAAAACCAAGTTTCCGCCATGATGGCCAAGCTCCCTCCCACCCACAGTGGGGGAGGGGGCACTGGGCGAGCCCTTCTAAATCCTCAGGCTCTCACCCATCTTGGTCCTTGGGACACAATTCTTTTTGGCTTGGCTGCTCACCACACGATTCACTGTTTAAACAAATTCCAGAAAGCACATCAATTATTACTAATGAATTCCAAATCAAATCATCCAGAACTACAAAGGGCCGCCAGATGTTTAGGGCAGGGAGTAAAGAGCGGGTGGGAGGCGTGGGGAGAGAGAGAATTCTTTCCCACCGCTCTATTAACTTGGATCTGAAAGCTATAATTTATCAGGCACCTGACATACAGAAGGATCACACACATTTTAAAATATTTCTTGGAGATTGTCCAAACATTAATTTTATTGTGGAATATTGCTTTGTATTGATGTGTCTAGCAAAAACTTTTCAGACCTCTTTTTGCATTTAGGTCTAATTTTATCCTTACAGTGTCTGAGTGAAGAAGCAAGGGTATGACAAGTTCTTGTTTTTCCAGATAAGCAAATTACAGCAAAGGTTTTGGGGGGTTTGTTTTATAGTAGGACTTTGTTTAGAGACCAGATGTTCTGAGAAGAGGATACTGCCATTTCCAAACAACCAGTGAGCTAATAGACATGAAAATTTTGCAAGGTATAAAGTCACTAGGGCTCACATGAAAGGCTCACAACAGGTTTCAAGGTGTGTATCTGAATGAGATATAACCAGAAATAGGAGTCAGCTCTGCAGTGGTGAGTCTCAGGTTCAAAGTTGGAAAGTGGGATGGCCATGGGCAGTTGAAGGTCCCTGAGGTTGGGGCCCCCAACATGGGGAGAGGGAGCAGAGGCTCTTTAAACACTAGGATGCCATCAGCAAAGACATAAGAAGGCTTTTCCCTGGTGCACCTAGGGTCAGCTGGCCAGCAGTAAAGCACTCCTGAGCTGGTCCCTCTCTGAGCAGTTTAATTTCCTCCAGAAGCTTCTTCCATCATCAGGCTGATGGCAAGATTTCCAGTGGCATCTTTGGGTCTAAAACAAAACCCTTCAAATGTCTGTAATCAGTTTCCTGCAAAATATGGACGACTTTTGAGGTGGTTAATGGACTTCAGAGTAAGAAAGAGGGAATTATGGTGTGTGAGACCAAGAAGGGAGGTTTTTCCAGGTGAAGGACCTGGGACGCAGAGAGGATCAGAGATTTACCAAGGACCTATACTTTCTTTCTGGATGTTGAGGTGATTGTGGGTTTATGAATTGCTTTCTTCTGCTTTAGTTTCATTTTTATGCTCATTCAAAATACTTTTACCTCCAGTGGGTTTTGTGGGCTTCCCTGGCGGCTCAGATGGTAAAGAATCTACCTGCAATGCAGCAGATCCGGGTTCGATCCCTGGGTCGGGAAGATCCCCTGGAGAAGGGAATGGCTATTCACTCCAGTATTCTTGCCTGGAGAATCCCATGGACAGAGGAGCCTGGCAGGGCTATAGTCCATAGAGTTGCAAAGAGTCAGACATGGCTGAACAACTGACAATCTCACTTCCAGTGGGTATTACGTATTTAAAACTTGTGGTCTCAAATGTTGGAATGAATAAGAATTAAGTTTTGGTTTTTGCCTTTTCTGCTACATATTAGTTCAAATAACCAAATTTTCTTTAAAGGTAGATTTCTTTCTTCCTCTCCTTTCCCTTCCTCCTGCTCCTCCTCCTCCTCTTCTCTTTACAATAACACATGTTAACTATCTCAAGAAGTGTTCATAGTTATAGCATCGTGGAGAGAAAAGTCACGGTGGCTGCGTTTTGGTTTCTGCTGAAAGGACTGCTGAATAAGGCTGGGTTTTTGTTTGCAAGTGCATTTCATGCCGCATTCCATCTCGACAATACATTTGATTTATCAACTCTAAAAATAAGACACGCTTTAGAGAAAAGATGTGGGCTTGGTCAGGGTAAAAGTAATGAGATAAACAATCTCTTGCAATCACGAACATTCCAAAATCATTTTCCATGATGACCATCAAGCCAAGAGCTACCAAAACCATTTTCTTTCATTTGCACTGTACATAACAATGCAAAACAAAAAAGAAAAGAAAAACCCTACTATTGAGTCAAGGATGTATTTGTTTGTTTTTTAACTCCAAGATCACCTTTCTAATCATCCATTTCTTTTAGAAACAATGGGCTGATCATATAGTTAGAACAACACCTTGCTTCTTTCTCTTCCTTCTCTCCTCTTCTTGACTAGATTTTATTTTTATTTGTTAATTTTTAAAAGTTTTTGGCTACTCTGTGTGACTTGCAGAATCTTAGTTCCCTAGCCAGGGATCGAACATAGGCCCTCCACAGTGAAAGTGCAAAGTCCTAACCACTGGACCACCAGGGAATTCCCTTGACTGGATTTTAAATTAACTTTTACTTTAAAATAATACATAAACATGTTCATTAAAAATTTTAAGTTTTTAAGGCAAGTATCATATGATATTTCTTATTTGCGGAATCTAACAAAAAACACAAATGAACTTATTTACAAAACTGAAATAGACCCACAGACATAGAAAATAAACTCATGGTTACTAAAGGGGAAAAGGCAATTAAAATAAATTAGGAGGCTGGTATTAACATATACACACTACTGTCTATAGAATAGATAACCAACAAGGACCTACCATATAGCACAGGGAACTATACTCAGTATCTTATAATAATCTATAATGGAAGAGAGTATAAAATATATATATTTATATGTATATGTATAACTGGATCACTTTGCTGTGTACCTGAAACTAATGCTACATCATAAATTAACTACATTTCAATAAAAATTGTAAAATAAGTGTTTACTTAAAGCTGAAAAAAATGTAAAAAATTTTTAAAGTGCTTAAGATGTAGATTATTATTTTGCATTTCAAAAATAGAAGCATATCAAAGGGCAGAGAAAATTGTCTCTCCATCAAGTTCTCTTCTGACAAATATCATGATTCTCTTCATCTGTTGGTGCCAGTCGCCAAGTACCATGCCTGAAGTAACCAAAACCTGATGTTTCGGCAGAGTGATGGCTTTGAAGAACTGTGCCAACCCTTTTGAGAAACAGAAGTGCTGAGTGGAAGCCCCCACCAGACCTTCTGAGTCATCAAAACCTTGTGTTGCAAGCTGACTGGAGTAGTTGGAGTACTCATTCAACAAACATTTACGTGTCTTTTATTAAGACCACTCTTAGCAGCATGTGTCAACCCACATGTCAGGAGTTGAATTTGAAAGACAGGGAGATGTGGTCCCTGTCTTACAGGAGTTTGCAGTCTTGGCCTCTTCCTCTGTGAAAGTGAACTGCGAGTTCCTAACAAGCAAGGCTGCTGCTGGAATTAAATGAGAGAGGTGTCAAGACTGGCAACCAGCACGTGATACTCAAAATGGGTAGCTATTTTTTGTTGTCATTATTTAGTCACTCTCTGGCCTCCAGATGACAGCCCAACATCCTGGCATCTGGGGCTCAGAGTGGATTCCTGAATTCAGCGTGTATATACGTGTGTGTGAGTGTGTGTGTGCGTGCATGCATGTGGAGCATTGAGAAGAAAAAGACACATCAGTCTCTTCCAGAGATTCTCAGTCTTGGCCCTATTGGCATTTTAGACTGGATGAACCTTTGCTGGGGCGTCTTGAGCATTGGGGGGTGGTTAGCGGCAACCCCATCCTCTACTGACTAGACTCCAATAGCATTGCCCCCCACTGCTCAATAGTTCCCAGCATAACTATTCCCAGACATTGCCAAGTGTCCTCTGGGAGGGGCAGAACCCACGCCAAAGTTGAGAACAACTGCTCTACCCAGTGGTCTTTAACCCCTCTTGTTGGCAGCCAAATACATCACAGAGAAGGCGATGATAATTAACCCGTGTCGATTACTGTTGCATTGAAGTTTTCCAACATGTGCTGACTCAAACAGAGACCTGCTTCAAAGGACAGACCTTGTCAAGGTTATCTGCAGGCTTTCACTCACACTCTTAGCAGCACAATGCTCTTGACTTTTTGAGTCCAAAATGCTGCTCCGGAATATCTCACTCTCCAGGCTTCCTGACCCGGGCACACCTCTCTTTTCCTGCTCACAAGTCCGCTTTCTTCTCTGCATTTGTGCACGTGACATTGTGACTCTCTCGTCAAGCTCCCTTTCTCATTTTTCCCAAGCAGACACACTCTTGACCTTCCCCTGGTTCCTCAGGATGTCTCTGTTCTCACCCCCACCATGGCTGGAAGAGCCTCCCACATCCTTCCTGCTGATCACTGCTGTCTCTTCCTTACAGATCCTTTTCCAGACCATACTCCATAGGGACAGCTTTCCTAACTCTCTGTCTAGCAATCTCTCTTCCCTCCATCAACTTTCCCATGGATCATATCTATCCACCTGTCGATGAAACAGGCTCTGAAAAGAGCATCATTTGACATGCCTAATGGAATAACAGGCAATTTCACTAAAGAAGAGGAAACTTTCACTGCTGTCTGCCCTTTTTCCTGAGTTGTATTTACTTGGGTAGTTGTGAATTTCATAGTTGTCTCTAACATGTATCTTGGTCAAACATCCACCTGTTCTAGGCCTACTGATATTTCAAAAATGAAAGTCTATATGCTAGATGCCTGGTTGTTTACAAAGTCCAGTTAATATCAGGCGTGAACTACAGACTCAAACTCCAGAGCAATTTGCTCTCAACCTGTTCCTTGCCAGCTTTACTCTCTGCTTTGCTCCAAATCAGTGTTGTTTTCCAAACTCCTTTCTATTTCCTGGCATTTAGTTCTCCAGTTTATGACAGTCTCTTATAGACTTCAGTTCTTGCTAAAAAGTTATAAGTAATTTTTAATGAGAGAAAAAAACTTGAAAGGGATAGGGAGGAAGTAAAGGCATGGAAGTGGGTGGGGGAAAGACAGCTTTGGGGTTAATAAGGTATATCTCATGCTGATGACTCACTCATATTAAAACATTAAAGTTTTTAGGTTTATTAATACATTTCATTGAGCCAATAATATCCTCAAAGGCTACTTAGCATACTTTTGGGAAGAAGTTTGGGCACATCCTGTGCTTAATGAATCTAGTTACAAAAAAACTTTTCTCCATGTAATTGGATTGACTTTTTGACTTTTTCTTCTGTGTTAAGTATAGAACAGATTGATGAGCTTTCTTTTTTAAAAAAAATCCCTGGTGAGCAAATTTAGTGCCCTGGTTTTCTTTAGGTTACACCTGATGACTTTTTATTTTTTTCTCATTTTATTTATTGTTACTTTTTAAAAAAATTTAATTAATTAATTTATTTATTTTTTATTTTACTTTACAATTCTATATTGGTTTTGCCATACATTGACATGAATCCACCACGGGTGTACATGCGTTCCCAAACATGAACCCCCCCTCCCACCCCCCTCCCCACAACATCTCTCTGGGTCATCCCCGTGTACCAGCCCCAAGCATGCCGTATCCTGCATTGGACATAGACTGGCGATTCAATTCTTACATGATATTATACATGTTTCAATGCCATTCTCCCAAATCATTTCACCCTCTCCCTCTCCCTCTGAGTCCAAAAGTCCGCTATTTATTGTTACTTGAAGGAAAATTATTGTGTTGATTTCTGCCATATGTCAACATGGATCAGTCATAGGTATACATATGTCCCCTCTTCCTTGAGCCTCCCTCCCACCCCATCCCATCCCTCTAGGTTGTCACAGAGTCCCAGTTTGAGCTCCCCAAGTCAAACAGCAAATCGCACTGACTGTCTGTTTTACATATGGTGGCGTGTATGTTTCCATGCTGCTCTCTCCTTTCGTCTCACCCTTTCCTTCCTGGCCCGTGCCCTGGGCCCACAAGTCTGTTCACTACGCCTGTGTCTCTACCGCTGCCCTGTAAACAGATTCATCAGTACCATCTTTCTACTGATGACCTTTGAAATATTTGTTTATCTGTTTGGCTGTGCTGGGTCTTAGTGTGGCATGTGGGATCTATTAATAGTTCACTGACCAGGGATGGAACCTGGGCCACCAGCATTGGGAGCGCAGAGTCTTAGCTCCTGACCACCAGGGAAGTCGCTACACCGAGTGACTTTTTTACGAGGCATTCAGTCGGTTCACCTATTTTCCCAATGACAATGGAATGAACAGTCATAGTTCTCTTCATGGAGTAGCTGGTTTTAGTCCTCTTAAAGCTGCACCCTTATTCTTCATATGTCCTCTATCACTAATCCCATTCATTACTGAAAATTCTCCATTTTTCACTAAAATTTGTCCATTTTACCTGCAGGGGTGCTTATTTTTGCCCACACCTATTTTTGTAGATAAAATTTAAAGGCTCTCACATGCTGGCTGCTGTCTTGAGAAAGTTTAGTTCTGTACAAAGTAGTTCATCTTCCTGTCCTTATAACCTTCAAAAATTCTGGAGTGAAAACCGATCTGGAAACCACCTTTTAGAAACAGGGCAAAGATTTGAGCTGAGGACTGACTCAGTCTAACATTGTCCCTCTCCTGATGCCTGTCATCTGAATTGGGTTTAAATCCCAGCTTCACCACTTTCTAGCTAGAGGATCTGAAGCAAAGTTACTTAATGCCTTTTAAATCTTGGTTTTCTCCTCTATGAAATGTATTGCATTGAATTTTCATGATGATTAGATGAGTTAATAAAGGTTGTTGTTGTTTAGTTGCTATGTTGTGTCTGACTCTGCAACCCCATGGACTATAGCCTGCCAGGCTCCTCTGTCCATGGAATTTCCCAGGCAAGAATACTAGAGTGGGTTGCCATTTCCTCCTCCAGGAGATCTTCCTGATCCAGGGACTGAAAACTCGTGTCTCTTGCATTGGCAGGTGGATTCTTTACCACTCAGCCACCAAGGAAGCCTGTTAATAAAGGTAAAAGCACTTAAAACAGTGTCTAGCACATAGGAAACACACAGGGGGCTTCCCTCATGGCTCAAATGGTTAAGAATATGCCTGCAATGCAGGATACCTGGGTTCAGTCCCAGGGTTGGGAAGATCCCCTGGAGAAGGAAATGGCAACCCATTCCAGTATTCTTGCCTGGGAAATCCCATGGACAGAGGAGCTTGGTGGGCTATAATTCATGGGGTCTCAAAGAGTTAGAACATTTGAGCAACTAACACACACATACATACAGCACATAGTCAGTACTCAATGAATGTGAGCTTGGTTCTTCTATGGGATTAGGATCAGAGGATGGCATCTCTTAGGGTAGGGTCAAGGTGAGAGATAGAGTCAATATGCTGATCTTCACTGCTCTCCCAAAAGTAGAAGATAACAACTGTGAATAGTTTTGTGAAGCAATAAACATCACTATTTTCTCTTTTCTTTAGCCACACCATGTACCATGTGGGATCTTTGTTCCCTGACCAGGAATCGAACTTGCACCCTCTGCACTGGAAACCCAGAATCGTAACCACTGGATTGCCAGGGAAGTCCCCAACACCACTTTTAAAAAGTGAATTACAAACAATACCATTAATATATGGGGAAACAACTTGAAGGCATTTCTTCAAAGAAGGTATACAATCAGCCCTTGAAAAACATGGGTGTGAACTGTGGAGTCTACTTATAGATGTATTAAAAAAATAATAATAAACGCCTACTATAGTACTACATGACCCGAGGTTGGTTGAATCTGCATATGCAAAATCTCAGGAAAAAAAAAAAAATCTCAGGGTCAACTGTACAAACGGCAAACCTACACACACAAAGACATTCAAAATCATTAGTCATCAGGGAAAGGCAAATCACAACCACAGTGAGACATCACTTCACATTCACTAGGATGGCTATAACCAAACCAAAACAAAGAAGCAAATGAAAATCAACACTGACAAAAAGGGGAAATAGCAGGTATCAGTGAGACTATGACGGAATTGAGACATGGTGGGACTGTAAAATGGTGCAGCTCCTGTGAAAAATGTTTTGGCAATTCCTCAACAAGTTAGTGGAGAAGGCAATGGCACCCCACTCTAGTACTCTTGCCTGGAGAATCCCATGGACGGAGGAGCCTGGTGGGCTGCAGTCCATGGGGTTGCTAAGAGTAAGACACAGCTGAGCGACTTCACTTTCCCTTTTCACTTTCATGCATTGGAGAAGGAAATGGCAACCCACTCCAGTATTCTTGCCTGGAGAATCCCATGGACAGAGGAGGCTGGTGGGCTGCCATCTATGGGGTTGCACAGAGTCAGCCACGACTGAAACGCTTAGCAGCAACAAGTTAGTATAGAATTATCATATGATTCTATAATTCCACTCCCAAGGTATATATCCAAAAGAATTGAAAATAGACATTCAAACAAATACACGTGTACATGTGTGTTCACAGCAGTGTTACTCACAATGGCCCAAACAGCCTAAATGTCCATCAACAGATGAATAGGCAAACAAAATACAGTGTCTCCATACAATGGAATATTATTCAATCATTAAAAAAGAATGAGCTATGCATACATACTTTTATACAACCTGGATGAACCATGAAAATACTATGATATAGGTAAGAAACTAGACCCCTAAAAGTCTCACATAGTATGATTCCATTTATATGAAATACTCAGAATAGGTAAATCCACTGAGACAGAACCCAGGCTGGTAGTGGCCAGGAGCTAGAGGTAGGAAGATTTAGGAGTAACTGCTTAATAGGTACAGGGTTTCCTTTTGGGATTATGAAAATGTTTTGGAACTAGATAGAAGTGATGGTCTCACAATATCATGACTGTACTAAATACCACTACAGTCTAGCTTTTATTATCCCCATTACAGCCTCAAATATTCTGGTGGTAACTAAATGTTGTTCTTTTTCTTCATCATCTGTCCAGCTGCATAAAACCAAATTGCACTGAGTCTTGTGTGGAGTTAGTCAACAATTCAGTTGGCTGAATTGTTTGTGTTAAAGTGGTTGATTTTATGTTATGTGATTTTCACCTAAATGTTAAAAAACTGGAGTGAGTTACTCATTTGCCAGTGAGGGTGATTTTTATAAGGGATTTAATACTTCATTGAGATGGAAGATGTATTTTCTAATGTATTTTAGTCAACATTAGAAAAGTTTGCAGAAATATTTTCTTTAAAAAGCGAAAATCCAAAACAAAACTGGTAGTAAACTGTGGCCTTGAAGTGACTTCGCTATTCTCTCTGCCATGGCATAGTAGTGTATGTGGCCTCCCTTGCTGTGAGAGTGGTCATAGCATTGAAATCTTCCAACATGTTCTTAAGGAATGCATTGTAATAGACACATTGCGTGCTCTGATCCAGAAGGGAAACTAACTAGTGGGGAGAATTTGGTTGTGCGTTTGTGAGGATGGGGCTTTCCACTCATTTCCCACTCATTTCATGATGCCCTATCGGAATAGAACTGATTTCAGAACAATCATTAGCATCAATAGATGAAAGGATGAAGAAGACATGGCACCTGTATACAATGGACCATTAATTAGCCATGAAAAGAAACCAAGTTGTGTCATCTGCAGAGATGTGGATGGACCGAAAGTCTGTCAAACAGAATGAAGTAAGTTAGAAAGAGAAAAACAAATATCGTATATTAACGTGTATATATGGAATCTAGAAAAATGGGACAGATGAACCTATTTGCACGCAGGAGTAGAGATGCAGATGCAGAGAACGGATGTGTGGATGTGAGGAGGGAAGGGGGTGGGTTGGGAGACTGGGATTAACATATATACGCACTATCATGCAGAAAATAGCTAGTGGGAACCTGCCGTATAGCACAGGGAGCTCAGCTTGGTGCTTCGTGATGACCTAAGCGGCTGGGATGGGGGTGGAGTGGGAGGGAGGCCCAAGAGGGAGGGGATATACGCTTATATATAGCTGATTCACTTTGTTGTACGGGAGAAACTAACACAACATTGTAAACCAACTATACCCCAATTTTTAAAAAAAGAACAATTGTCAGCTAATCCAAATGCCCCTTTTGACTGCCAACATAGAACCTATGAAAGTTCAGTAAGATCTGTGGGTTTAACCACATAAAGCCTCCCACTGTCCGCAGGCCACACCGTATTTTCCACTATGTCCCACCTCCAATTCATGTGTTGCTTCAGCTTAGCTGTCCTTGTTCACATTGAGACTTGCACTTTCCTATCTCCTATCTTTGGTTATTGTCCAGATTTTATGACTGCACTAAAGCCCAAATACTCCAGTGGTGACTAAATGTTCTTTTCTTTATTATTTGTCCAGCTCAATGAAACCAAATTACACTGAGTCTGGCTTTGATGCTAGTTGACTGGCTCCTTTCCAGGTGATAATTATTGAAGAATTTGTCTTACTATTCGATATTAATTACTCTGTGTGGGCTTCAGTGGAAAAAATAGTCCAGAGATGGAATGTGACATTGGAAATAGGCCCAAATCCTGAATATTCTTCCCACCAGACCAGGGTGTGCTGAGCTTTTTAACCCTGGGAGGAATGATAGAACGCTCACAGCTGCCTTTAGAAGACTTAAGAACCTAAAGAAAAAAATGGGAAGAGCAAACAGAGAAGGACCAAAGACAGTCGATGGGTGTGGAGGGCACAGGAAGACAATGACTCTTGGAACATCACATGAGCAATAAATGGTCACTTTACATGTATTTGCTATTAGGAGGCATAATGGTTAACATGAACTTGGGAATCAGAACATTATGGTTATAACTGAAGCTCTACTAGATACTTGCATAAAGGCAGGCTATCTAACCCCATAGATCCCTAGTTTTCTCATATGTAGCATGAGGATAAAATTGACAATAGAGTATTTTTAAAAAATTTTTGGCTGCACCCCATAGTATGTGGGATCTTAGTTCCCCGACCACGGATTGAACTCATACCCCTTGAACTGAAAGGTGGAGCCTTAACCACTGAACTGCTGGGGAAGTCCCTAGCATATCTTTATTATGAGGAATGTTTCAGCTAATGTGTGCAGGATCTCACCACACGGTAGGTAATCATCAATAACTGATGCCTCTTACTATAATTGTAGTAGTTGCTGTTTGTGCAGCCATTTACCTTTTTTCCCCTGCTTTGTGGATAACTTTATAGAAAAGGACCTTGCTGAGGTACTTAAGATGACCTCTTTATTTAATTTTGAGCTTTTAATACTGAGCTAAGCAAGTATTCTTTTTCACATATTATTTATTTTTGGTTGCGCTGTGTCTTTGTTGCTACCCACTGGCTTTCTCTAGTTGCGGTGGGTGGGGGCTACTCTTCATTACAGGCCATGGGCTTATTGCAGTGGCTTCTCTTGTGAAGTGTGGGCTCTAGGCCCCCTAACTTCAGAAGCTGCAGCACCGAAACTCAGTAGCTGAGGTTCCTGGGCTCTAGAAGGCAGGCTCAGTAGCTAAGTTTCCTGGGCTCTGGAAGGCAGGCTCAGTGGCTGAGGCCCCTGGGCTCTAGAAGGCAGGCTCAGTAGCTGAGGTTCCTGGGCTCTGGAAGGCAGGCTCAGTAGCTGAGGTCCCTAGGCTCTAGAAGGCAGGCTCAGTAGCTGAAGTTCCTGGGCTCTAGAAGGCAGGCTCAGTAGTTGTGGCGCATGGGCTTAGTTGTTCTGCAGCATGTGAAATCTTCCCGGAAGAGGGATCGAACCTGTGTCCCCTGCATTGGCAGGTGGATTCTTATCCACTGGACCACCAGGGGGATGCTGTGCAAGTATTCTTACAACAAATGTTTGTTTTTGGTGTGCTGATTCTTTTTTGGTTTTGCACTAAACTTAGTCTGAGTTCTAAGATGCTTGTCTGGAAAAGAGAGAAGGGATGAAACCGAACCTTGGAGAATCGCTGTGGAGCCAAGAGGCCACACAGGAGACTGGACAGCAGATAGGTGCCCCAGAAGGTGCCATGGAGGAGAAACAAGAGGTAATGGGATGGAGAAGTGGGAGGAATGTTGGAGCCTGAAAGATCCCCTGGGCAGTGGTCTTCAAGCTGGAACACGGTAATAGAAAAAGTCATTTTTTTCCTCTGTGTGTTTCTTCCCTATGTGTCTTCTTTCTTGCTCACATGCAGCATTTCATTTCTGGCACTTTGGTCACCAAATGTGTGGAGGGTTTTCTCCACAACAAGAAGCAAGTCTTCATGACACCAGGTGAGTGTCCCACAATTTAATCAATTCTGACACTATCTGCCCAGAGATGGCATCAGATTCCACAGGGTGAGGGTTCAGTCCTATAAGACTGTCTGTGCCACCCCTACCACACACACACACACACACACACACACACACACACACACACACACTCACACACACTTCAGATGCCAGTTGAAAGCCAAAGTTGTCATCTGGGCTTCTGACCACCCAGCTGTAGATTGGAGGTTCTAACAACCCCCTCCTTGGGTTTGATTACTTTGCTAGAGCAGTTCACAGAATCCAGAAAAAGAGTTTACTTGACTCTTACCAGTTTATTATCAAAGAATATGATAAAGGATATAGGTGAACATACAGATGGAAGAGGCACATGTGGCAAGCTAGGAGGGAAGTGTGTGTGCAGCATCCGTGTTCTGTCTGGGTACCACTCTCCCAGCTCTAAAACCTGTTCACCAACCCAGGAACTTCCTGGAACCTGTGCTTTCGGGATTTTATGGAGGCTTCATCACAGAGACATGATCAGTCATCAACTTTATCTGCAGCCCTTCTCCTTTCTCAAGAGAAGGGGGAGCCGAGCGGCACTCCTCTCACCCAGGAAATGACAAGGGTTTCAGGGGCTCTGTGCCAGGAACTGGGGGCAGAGACAAATGTACATTTTTCCATTATTTCATAAACACATTACCCTGGAATATATAAAATCTTTCCAAGAGGCTCACAGATATCTCTTTTAAAAATATTTATTTTGGTTGTGTAGGGTCTTAGTTGTGGTATGTGCATTCTTTTAGTTGGCACTCAAACTCTTAGTTGCAGCATGTGGGACCCAGTTCTCTGACCAGGGATAAAGCCCAGGACACTTGCATTGGGAGAATGGAGTCTTAGCCACTAGACCATTAGGGAAGTCCTGCAGATAGCTAAAGCTATCAAATTCAGTCATCAACTTCTTCATATGTCTTTGCCTAGCAAGGGACCTGTAGGCCAGAAGATGCTCAGGCTACCTCCACATCTATAACTGTCCTTCATCCATTTTAAAAGTAAAGATATCATCCATCTCTAACCTAGCAACACTGCACTGTCCTGGGTCTGACAACCTCTAGAATACCTAACAAAGGACCTTTTGATGTATCATATTGGCAATCATGGACTTCCCAGGTGGATCAGTTGTCAAGAATCCATTTGCCAATGCAGGAGACAAGGGTTCGATCCCTGGGTCAGGAATTTCCTCTGGAGAAAGAAATGGCAACCCACTCCAGTGTTCTTGCCTGGGAAATCCCATGGACAGAGGAATCTGGTGGGCTACAGTCCATGGAGTTGCAAAAGAGTCAAACATGACCTAGCGACTAAAGAACAATGATTGGCAATGATGTGGAGAAAGTGAGTGATTCTAACAATCAAGGGACATACATTTTTCCAACTCAGATGGTTTCCAAATACTTACTTTCAACAAAATTGAAAGATGACCTTTTTCAGTTGTAAGCTGATTACAGAAGACTCTAAAGGAGTTCAAAGAGTTGAGGGACTTTGCCATAACAAAGTATCTTTTATTTTCACATACTTATTTATATGAACATTTTCCCAGTTCTCACATAAAAACAAGAATAAAATGTATACCAAGCCCATCTCATTATAGCAATAGGGCTATATGAATGAATTTTTAAAACCCCCAGCTAAGTCATTATTAAGTGATATATTTAGGCTGCCTTAATTTATAGGCAACCCACTCTGGTTCTCCTTAGCTCTTTCACACAGCTCAGCTGAGTTAATTAAAGGAAGAGTTTTTTCAGTGGACTTTTTCAGTCTTTCAGAAGAGTTTTTTCAGTTTTTTCCATGTTATGTAAGTGGTCTCTTGAACAGTCAGAATTCAGTTAATTACAGACATGAAATAGCTCGATTTTCTTACCTAATTGTTGCCTTTTAAAATACTCTGTCAAATCCCCTACCCTCACAGGTTTTGGGTCATCTTGAGCTTTTAAAAAGTTGGATCAAGTTCAGTCCAAAATGAAGCCTTATATCCAAATTGGCTTTGTTCTGTGCTACTCCACTGAAAGTTTCTCTTTCCCACTGAATAATTCATTAAGAAACATACACTTCACAGCTTCTTCCATCCTTAGATGAGGCCATGGGTACGCTGATGCATTGGTTTTCAAAATGTTTGTTTATGTACCACCCTCCACCAAAGGATGTTTTAAACTTGGGGTAAACCCTCATGAGGGTTTATCTGTAAACCCTCATGTGTGTGTGTGTTAGTCACTCAGTTGTGTCTGACTCTTTGTGACCCCGTGGACTGTAGCCCAGCAGGCTCCTCTGTCCATGGAATTCTCCAGGCAAAAATACTGGAGTGCGTTGCGTTTCTTTCTCCAATAAACCCTCACGGTTCAAGATAATTTGACTTCTAAAATTTTTTCTCAGTGATATAATTTGTTGTAACTGATACAATTTCTATTGTAGTATAAATATTGGTACTCAAACATACACTATTGTATTACTCTCTTAAATATATTCATTGAACTATGAATACCATAGTTATTTTATAACCACTGTCACTCATTTGTAAAACATGGAAAAACCCTTCTCTCATCGTGGGAAAGTTTGCAATGTTCCTTTGCTTCCGTGAACTTGTATTTCCATTCTGCTTCTCCCATAGAATCTTATCTTATTATATTGTTATGCTTGAAAGTTTAGGAACCACCCTATAACAATGTCTTATAATAAAAATATGTGTATAAACATAAATGTCTAGGTCTCTTATGTCTCTAAGACTGTAAATGTTTAACTGTTATTCGACAGTGAATTTTCTTTTTTTTTTTATGTATTTTCTTTTTATTTATTTATTTGACAGAGCTAGGTTTTAGTTTCAACATGAAAACTCATTAGATGTGGGATCTAGTTCCCTGGGCAGGGATCAAACCCAGGGCCCCTGCATTAGGAGCACAGAGTCTTAGCCACTGGACCACCAGGGAAGTCCCTCGACAGTGAATTTTCAAATATTATAAGGATTGATCAAAATGACATACACATGTTTAAATATTTAAATAAATAATGTTGTTAAACATAAAACATACAATTTTATTAGAAATATATTTTGTTTATTTTTTCTCCTACTCCCCTAGCCCTATATTGCCTCACCCCCATCATGGATGACCACTAGTGTTTTCTTCACATCTGGAGTCAGCTTTTTTTTGTTATATTCACTAATTTGCTGTAAGTTTTTAGATTTCACATATAAGTGATATCATACAGTATTTGTCTTTGTCTGACTGGTTTTACTCACCATAATGCCCTCCAAATCCCTCCATGGTTGTTGTAAATGGCAAAATTCCATTCTTTTGTATATTCCCAGGTGGCACTAGTGGTAAAGAATCCGCCTGCCAATGCAGGAGACATGAGACTCAGGTTTGATCCCTGGGTCAGGAAGATCCCCTGGAGGAGGGCGTGGCAACCCACTCCAGTATTCTTGCCTGGAGAATCCCATGGACAGAGGAGCTTGGCAGGCTACATTCCATGGGATCACAAAAAGTTGGACATGACTGAAGCAAATTAGCACCCATGCACACAAATATAGACCATATCTTAATCCATTCATCTGATGAACACATAGGTTGGTTTCATATCTTGGCTATTATAAATAATACTGCTATCAACATTAGGGTTCATGTATCTTTTTGAATTAGTGTTTTTTCTTTTTTTCTTTTAGATTCCTGGGAGTGGAACAGCTGGGTCTTATGGTGGTTCTAATTTAGTTTTTGAGAACCCTCTGTAAGATTTTCCACGGTGGCTGCATCAATTTACATTCCCACCAATAGTGTACAAGTGTTCCCTTTTCTCCACATCCTCACCAGTATTTATTAGTTGTATTTGTTTTGATAAGTCATTCTGACGGGTGTGAGGTGAGTTCTCATTGTGGTTTTTGATTCACACTTCCTTGACGTGATGTTGAGCATCTTTTCGTGTGCCTGTTGGCCATCTGCATTTCCTCTTTGGAAAAAAAAAACATGAAACACAAAATTTTATTGGAAATATGTTTTAGAGAGCTTCCAGCTTCTTTCCCAGCACCATCCTGACCATGAAGATCTGCAGACAGTGAAGCAAATTCCAGGAAAAGAGCTTCTTTCTCTCTAAGAACAGAGCTGAGTGGTGGTGGGCATGAAAAATTGTGCCCAGTCATGTCCCAGGAGCTACCTTCTTCCGTGGGTCACTGAACTTCTTTTAATTTCTGTTTCCCATCTTTGTAAACTGAAGTTAATACAATACATGCCCTGTTTCCTGCTCAGGATTGTAGAAATGTTCACCTAAGATAATGTAGAAATGCCTTGTATGCAAACAAAACACAATTGCTAATGACTGTTATTAGTAAAGGAGAGAAATGCCCATCTCTGAAATGTTGGCCTCTGAGGCCTGGAATTTAAATTGCAGTTTTGATCATTACAATGCTCACTTAAGCTTGACCTGTTTGAAGCTTATCAGTATACAAGATATTAAAATAAATTAATTTTTCTAAAGAAAATGACAAGAGTCCTTTAGAGATCTTTGAAATAATCTTAAAAATAAAATTACAAGGATTCCTGTAAGCAGAAGAAAAAAAAAAAGGACCAGGAAGCCTGGTGAGCTGCAGTCCACAGAGTCGCAAAGAGTCGGTCATAATGTAGCAACTGAACAACAACAACAACAACAAGCCAAAATGACTCAGGGTTCATGCTAGTGAGAAGCTGGCTCTGGGTTAGCCCCCAGCGAGGGCCTGGGACCCAGAAAAGCCAGCCACCCACTCCTCAATCAGGAATGAACTGTGAGTCACAGACTCAACACCCTGTGTGCACACAGCCCCGCAGCTTCTGGTTTTAAGCACCTTTCATCCTAGGCTCTTGGATGTGAGAGAAAGACAGGGATCTCTAAAGAATAAACAGACAAGGAAATAAGCAAGTGAGGGGAAAAAACGGAAAAGAAAAATACAGACAGGCAGCATGTTTGAAGTCTCCCATCTTGATTCCATCAGTGAAATCCCCCAGAGAACCTACAAAGTGAGCGGGCGGGCTGGGAGAGGAGGTGGAGGTGAGGTGGGGCCAGCACTCCGCTGACAGATGCCCCATCTCAGCTCCGCTTTGAAGTTGACCTGAACGATCCTTTCATCGGGTTCTCAATATCGCCATGGCTATAATTTAAACTTGAAACAGGAACAAAGTGTTTGTACTATTGAGTAAATCCTCTGCTCCAAGAGCAGCTTCTCCGGTACACATGGCTTCTCTCTGCTCTTCTCGGGGGTGCATTTTGCCTCCACGCTTCACACACACAGCTCGAGGAAGCTTCACTCTAGAGCAAGTGGACACCTTCATCACGACTAAGCGTGGCGTACAAACAGCGAATGATTAATAATAATTTTCTGAAGTATTTCTTCCTCCTCTTTCCTTTCTTTCTTCCTTTCTTCCTTCCTCCCTTCCTTTTTTTCTTGCCTCTCTTCCTTTTTTTTTTCGTAGAAAACAATTGTTTTCAGTTTTTTGTTTTCTTTCCATATTAGCACAATTCTATTACAAATGTAATGCTCATTACAAAATAT
The DNA here is from genome assembly GCF_014754425.2 of Oryx dammah. Lineage (NCBI taxonomy): Eukaryota > Metazoa > Chordata > Mammalia > Artiodactyla > Bovidae > Oryx > Oryx dammah. The sequence continues at coordinate 48,418,354 of NW_024070203.1, read as the reverse complement.
TAAGAAAAATACAAACAAGCAAACACAAAAAGATCAAAACAAAACCATAGACTACCTCATGCTGAAGTAGTCTCAATTAACATCCTGGGGAAAATTCTTCCAGACCATCCATCTCCCTGTGTCTCTCTGTGTGTGTCTCTACGTCTGTGTGTGTGCTAAGTTGCTTCAGTCATGTCTGACTCATTGTGATCCCATGGACTGTAGCCCGCCAGGCTCCTCTGTCTGTGGGTTTCTCTAGGCAAGAATATTGGAGTGGGTTGCCATGCCCTCCTCCAGGGGATCTTCCTGACTCAGGGATTGAACCTACATCTGTTACATCTCCTACACTGATAGGGGGATTCTCCACTAATGCTAGCTGGGAAGTCTTTGTATGTGTGTATTCACCTATTAATGATTACTTGACTAGAAATGAAGTTTCTTGGGCTGATAACTTTTCTTCCCCTCATTTTGAGCTTTTAAAAATATTTTTTAAATTTATTTGGCTGCCCTGGGTCTTAGTTGTTGCAGGATTTTTATTTGTGGTGTTCAGGATTATAGTTGTGACATGTGGGACCTTAACTCTTGGACCCCATAATAAAACATGATTTTCAGATTAAAGGATCTGAATAGATGTGGAAGTCAGAGCTTCCTGAACAAGGTTTGTCTGATCCCATCTATATGGTGTGATTTAAAAGTGTGAAGTAAGGGAACCCCCAGCGAGCCCATCATAAATAGTCTCCTCCCTAGCCCTCTCTGGTCCCTACACTTTCCAAGAGCCTGTCATTTTTGTGCTACAGGAATCCTGGGAAGATTCTCAAAGAGAAATATGCCTGCTTATAGATAGTACACCAAACTCTTATCAGGCTTTTAGTAACCATCAGTTTCTGGGAGGAGAGGAAGGCTTTGATCAAGGTCTGGGTTGGGGTGGAAGAAGTGAGGAAGAAAAGAGAGTTAAGGGAGGGGAAGGTTAGGGAAGAGGCTGAGTCTAGAGACATCCTCCAGTGTGATGGATGTTCCAACAGCAAGGAAACACACAAGCGCGTGCACGCACGCACGCACACGCACACACAGGCCACTGGAAGGAAGGATTAGTATAAAGATCCAATATTATTAAAACTATGGGGAAATACCTCAGTTGGTAGAGAATCTGCCCACAATGCAGGAGACCCTGGATCGATTTCTGGGTCAGGAAGATCTGCTGGAGAAGAGATAGGTTACCCACTCCAGTATTCTTGGGCTTCCCTTATTGCTCAGCTGGTAAAGAATCTGCTTGCAATGTAGGAGACCTGGGTTCGATCCCTGGGTTGGGGAGATCCCCTGGAGAAGGAAAAGGTTACCCACTTCAGTATTCTGGCCTGGAGAATTCCATTAGTCCATGGGGTCACAAAGGGTCGGGCATGACTGAGTGACTTTCACTTTCATTTTCATGGGGAAATAAAATGAAACATAGTAGGTCTTGAGCAGATGGAAATTCAAGAAAAGATGTCCCTCTGTTTCTTCTGCCTCTCTTGTTCCTCTACCCCTCAAGCAATGTCTTCTAGTCACTCACTTGGCACTTGGCCCCAGATAGCCTCAGGCCCTAACATCATGACCATCCTAGTCTGGTACCCACTACCACTGACAGCTGTTTCTGTGTCTCTCGATTCAAATTCCACAGGGTGATGGCTCTGAAATCTGACCATTGAAATCATTTGAGGCTTTTAAACATAGGTTCCTGGAGGTCTGTCCCAGGCACTCAACCAGCATCTCTGAGGAGAGAATAGGAGACTCACTGCTCTGACTCTGTCAGAACTGCCGATGGTTGCCCTCCATCGGAGGGGTCAGGTGTCCCTCCAAGGACACTGAACTGTGGCCAGGGTGGGTGGGCTTCAGGACGAATGTGGGGCCATTTCAGGGTTGAGGTCAAGGAAAACAATAACACTTCTTTGTGACTCTGCTCCTTCCGATCCATCCTCTACTTGCCACTGGGAGTTTTTTTTTTTTTTTTAATTTATCCATCATGTCATGCTCACAACCCTTCAGTGGATTTCCTATCTTTTTAAGATAAGGATTAAAATCCTTAATATGGCTAACGTAGACAGAGAGGTGAGGGTGGATAGAAACAAACAAAAACACACAGGAAACACTAACCGCAAAACTGCCTATCTTGTGATCTAAATTCTGGGTTGGATTCTGCATAATCCTGTCAGTCCTATAACTTCTCTGGCCTTAGTTTTCTCACCGTAAGAGGGTGTGGTTGCATAAGATAATCTCTAACTTTCAACTTCAACATTCTGATGTTTCTTGAGTCTGCACCACTGTTTAGGGGATAAGAAACCATTCTAGGGTTGGAGATAGGATTTGGTGGAGGGGGTAATATGGGTTGTGAATACTTTCACATCATATTAACTGGGGAGAAGTAACAGTGAGAAGCCAGTGGTAATAGAGGACTCTGTTTACAAGATACTGACCAAGTCAAAGACAAGAAACAAAACAAGCATATTCCTTCTGGCTTTGAGGACACAGTCAAATGATGAAGGTGAGAAATTGGGATTCTGAGACTGTTTTTGCAAAAGACTTACTCTAAAGCCTGCTTACAAGTGTGTCCAGGTTTTAGCTCTGACAGTACATGGTAAATGCTGAAACAATTTAGTTCCAAACAAACTGAAGAATTGGTACAGGAGGAAATGACGTGAAACTAACTACCAAGAGAAAATTAAAAGTCTCTAAGGATGACTGGTCACATTGCTGCCCGTAATAGTCATCTGTAGAGTAGATGAAATAGTGTGTCAACAATTCACTGTTTGAATGACTATAATGACTCTTGTAAGCTGATGAAGAGGCTTGAGTTGCAATTTTTTAAGCAAGTTCAGAAGTACTTCATTCATTTCTGCTGGTCAATGTCTGTGTCCCTGAGGTCAAAGATGGCATCCATCACTGTAACATACTTGGGCCTTCAATAAATTCCAACAAACCCATAGCAGTAGATGGAGGCCAGTGGTTGGATAGAAGATGCTCAAAGACTCTTTCATCCCATATCCCACTTCCCAATCTTCCATCTACTTTTGAGATTGCCCCCGGATGGTTCCCCAGTTTTGAGTAATGCTCTTTTCTTCTGGAGGCCAGCCTTTCTCTCTCATCATTCAACCTGCTGTGAAGTTTTACTTTCATCATGAATGCTGTCCTTGAGACTTCCCTGGTAGTCCAGCGGCTACCAGGCACTCCTAATGTAGGGGGCTTGGGTTCAATTTCTGGCCAGAGAACTAGATCTCACATACTACAGTGACTAAGAGTTCCCATGCTGCAACTAAAATCCCGTGTGCTGCAACTAAAACCTGGAACATCCAAATAAATAAATATTCTTTTAAAAAAGAAAAGAATGAGGTCCTTTACTAGAGAGGTTGGGGATGATGCCTTCTGATTCTTAATGTTTAATTGGTGGCGCTAGTGCTGAAGCACTTTCCTGCCAATGCAGGGGACGTAAGAGATGCAGGTTCGATCCTTAGGTTGGGAAGATTCCCCTGGAAGAGAGCATGGCAACCCACTCCAGTGTTCTTGCCTGGAGAATCCCATGGACAGAGGAGCCTGGTGGGCTACAGTCCATGGGGTTGCAAAGAGCTGAACATGACTGAAGTGACTGATCACGCACGCACACGCCATCTTCTGTGCTGCCACAGCATCTTGTAAATACTGTGCTTATAAGGCTTAGAGTATGTTATGCCCATCTGCTCCTCTTGACTGTATGTTTCCTTAGAGCAGACATCATGACCACCTGTGTCTGTATTTCCCACACCTCCCACAGTGCGTGCTTCGTGCTAAGTCACTTCAGTCGTGTCCGACTCTTGGCGACCCCGTCAGGCTGCTCTGTCCACAGGATTTTCCAAGCAAAGATACTGGAGTGGGTTGCCATTTCCTCCTCCAGGGTATCTTCCTAACCCAGGGATCAAACCCCACCTCTTACATCTCCTGCACTGGCAGACAGGTTCTTTTCCACTAATGCCACCTGGGAAAGCCTACCACACTGGCCAGGGCACAAATGCTTAGAGAAGGAGAATTGTATCAACGATGGAGCCAGTAGGGGGCGGTGGAGAGGAGGAGTTACCATCTCAAACGGACTTTTATACCAACTTATTTTATAACAGTTAAAATGCTACACACGGAAGATGAAAATAGAGCAGAATACAATATCGTCTAAACACAAGCGATTCAAACAGAAACACTCTGTGTGGGAAATATTTATTTTGAAAGTTGGTGCTCGGAAAAGACAACAAACTGGTTTAAATAAATGAGAATGAGGAAGTTAGGAGGTTCTGGAGAGAGATCCTGAGTGTTCTAGGGAGTCGCTCATATCTCCCCTCAGGTCAGGCTTCAAAGCACATGGCCTTCTTTTCCCTAGACATGCCCATTCTTTTTTATATAAACATATTCTCACGTTTTAATGCTTAGTGCATTTTATTTATTTGTTTTTATTTATTTATTTATTTTAGACCTCACCCCGAGCCATGTTCTCCAACCTGGGATCTAACCTGTATCCCCTGCACTAGGAATGCAGGGTCTTAACCACTGGACTTGCCCAATCTTATGCGTTTCCATTGTATAAGATAATTTTCAGGTTGACAAGGCAGGTAGAAGGAAGAACAGAGGAGAAAATGAGAGTTTAAAGAATGCCTGAAGGGATCTGAGCAAGTTGGCAGGAATCAGAGGAAACTGCTATGGGTTGAATTATGTCCCTCCCCTACCCCCAAATTCATGCACTGAAGTCCTAGTCCCCAGAACCTCAGTACATGCCCTTATTTGGAAATACGGGCATTGCAGATATAATTAATTAAGCTGAAGTCATGAGGGGGGCCCCCGAGCCAATATGACTGGCATCCTTATAGAAAGCAGAAATTTGGACACAGAGACCCACCAACAAGAAGAACATCACGTGACTATGGAGACGACCATCCACAAGCCAAGGAGAGAGGCCTGGCAGAGATCTTTCCCTCACAACCTCAGAAGGAACCAACCCACGGACACCTTGATTTCTGACTTCTGGCCCCCAGAACTGTGAGAGATCATAGATGACAAAGTTCTGTTGTTTAAGCCACCCAGTTTGTGGTATTTTGTTACGGGAAGCCCTAGAAAATTAATCTATGGATGAAAGAGAATGTATGTATACACATAAAAGAATGATTTCTTGGGAGGGAATGAACAGAATGGTGAACTGTGAAATCCAGAGGCAGAGAAGGACCGCTGAAAGCCAGGTCTGATAAAGAAAAGGAAACATTTCCTGGGGCTAGCCAGCAGATGGCGCTGTTGATCGGAACAGCTAGCAGGGGTGGGAAGAGAAACCCTACTATTTGTTGGACTTTTGCAAGTGGAGTAGCCCAGACTCGTAATTGCTGGACATGCAGATTGCTGCCAAGCTGTGTCCAGCATCTTCTGTGATTCTTGGAAGGCTGTGAACAAGGAATTGTGGGAAATATTTCTGATGGCTATAATTTAGACGGGCTGCACAGAATGGTATGTGTGCATGGAATTTAAACTTTTGCTGCATCTGACAAAAATGCAAACTCCTAGAGGCTTTGAGACAGTGGCTGCGCTATTCTCTTTGCACAGAATCTAACACAAAATTAGAAGATGATTGTTCGTGATGGTAATAATTTTATCCTTTTGAGTTTACTAAAAAGATCATTTTTTTCCTTAAAAAATTACATTTTTTTCCTTAAAAAATTACATTTTTAAGTCAATAGTATTGACATCTACTTAAATCTCTGAGGCATGCTCTCCAGTTTACTTCTTAGAATATTAACAGCTAACATTTTAATATAAAAGTTATATATATGAGGACTTCCATAGTGGCTCAGGGGTTAAGATTCTGGGCTTCCAGTGCAAAGGGTATGGGTTCCATCCTTGGTCAGGGAACTAAGATCCCACATGCTGTGTGGCATAACAAAAATGATAATAAATAGATAAAAGTTATTTATATGAAGAATCCCATAGTGACCAAGTACTAATAATAACTGCTTACCAAGCTCTTTCACCCAAGAGCTCTGTTATCAAGGTAGATCTTATGGTTCCTGAGACTCATGGAGTTTAAGTACAAGTAGGGAGCAGCAAAACAAAAGACTCAGTTCTTCCAACTCCGAATTCAATATTCTGTTGATCTTTAATTAAATATTTAAGAATTTTAGGAACTGCTGGAAATACAAATCAAAACCACAATGGGATATGACACTTGTCAGAATGGTTGTTATCAAGAAGAAAGAAGTGTGGGTGAGCATGAGGAGGAAAGATGCCCTTGTCCACTGTTGGTGGGGATGTAACTTGGTGCCGCCACTATGGAAAGCAGCATGGAGGTTTCTTAAAACTAGAACAGCCATATAGTCCAGCAATTCCACTTCTGGGTATTTATCCAGAGGACATGGAAAGATTAACTAGAAAAGATATCTGTAGTTCCATGTTCATTGCAGCGTTATTTACAATAACCAAGACAGGGGGTCTTCCTAGGTGTCCATCAGTGGATGAACGGATAAAGAATCATGCATTCATGCTAAGTCACTTTAGTTGTGTCTGACTCTTTGTGATCCTATGGACCAGGGCCTGCCAGGCTCCTCTGTCAATGGGTTTCTCCAGGCAAGAATACTGAAGTGGATTGCCATGCCCTCCTCCAGGGGGTCTTCCCGACCCAGAAATCGAACATGTGTTTCTTATGTCTCCTGCATTGGCAGGTGTGTTCTTTACCACTAGGGCCACCTGGGAAGCCTGAATAAAGAATATGTAGTATATATTATATATACAGTGGAATACTACTCAGACATGAAAAAGAGGAAATGCCTGCCATTTGCAACAGCTTGGGTGGACCCTGAGGGCATTATGCTAAGTGAAATAAATCAGAGAAAGACAAATACTATATAATCTCAGTTATATGTAGCTTCCATGATGGATCAGATGGTAGAGGATTCGCCTGCCATGCAGGAGACCCAGGCTCGACCCCTGGGTCGGAAAGATCCCCTGGAGAAGGACGGGGCAACCCACTCCAGTATTCTTGCATGGAAAATCCCATGGGCTGAAGAGCCTGGTGGGCAGTTCATGGGGTCACAAAGAGTCGGACACGACTGAGTGACAAAACACTCACAGACTTCCCTGTAGTCCAGCGGTTAAGAATCCGTCTTCCAATGCGGGAGACACAGGTTCTATCCCTGGATGGGAACCAAGGTCCCACAAGCCACAGGGCAACTAAGCCCATGCGCTCTGGAGTCCACGCTGTAATGCAATGAAGGAAGATCCTTTATGCTGCAACCAAGACCTGATCCAGCCAAATAGATAAAAATTTTTTTTAAGAAACTGAGCTCATCACTACAGATGATGGTTGTCAAAGGTGGAGGGTGGGAGGTGGGCAAAATGAGTAAAGGTGGGCAAAAGTATATATTTCCAGATATAAAATAAATAAGCCATGTAAATAAGGCATAGAATGTACTGAATGGTGACTATAATTAGTAATACCATTTGTACATTTGAAACTTGCTAAGGGAGTAAATCTTAAAAGATCTCATCACAAGAAAAAAAAATTATAATAACTAAAAAAAAAGAAAGAATTTAAGGAACTGATCATTGAAAATAATACCATAGGGTTCAATGTCTTCAATTATCTCATAGTCTAAGTATGCACCCTCTGTCAAGATATTTATCATAAAGAACCTATGAAATTGTAATAGAAATCCGGTGTTGATTATATAATTAGTTCTCTGAGTAGAAAAAAAGTAGACTCTTGAAATTGCACAAAACAAGTTTGAACGTCTCAAGTTTGGGCAAGTTCTTTAACACCATCAATCTTCAGTTTCTTTAACTGTCAAAAATAAGTAGTAATACTTCCCTCATAAGAGTCAATAAACTGAAATACAGTTAAGTATGCAATGTGGTGTGGTGGGCTTCCCAGGTGGCGCTAGTGGTAAAGAACCTTCCTGCCAGTGCCGGAGCCATATGAAAAGCGGGTTTGATCCCTGGGTCTGGAAGACTCCCTGGAGGAGGAGATGGCAACCCACTCCAGTATTCTTGCCTGAAGAATCCCATGGACAGAGGAGCCTAGCGGGCTACAGTCCACAGGGTCCCAAAGAGTGGGAAATGACCAAAGTGACTTAGCACACAAGCACACGTAGTTTGTGGAACCAAGTAGGCCTTAGTAAATGGTAGTTCCTTTTATTCTCTGTAAAGAACTGAGTATCTGGAGGATGAGCATGCAAAGAACATGTTTGCTCTGTAGCAAATTTCTAGGATCGAGGTCAAAGTCATAATATGCAGCATGGACTGCCTCACACCCACACAGGGCTCCAAACATGCCAGTGAGCATACTGGTTTCCCACTTGCCTCTTAGAACAAGCGGAGTAGGAACATTCCTCTCCCTTGAATGGGGCACATTTCTCTCTGGCTTATCGAGCAGGAACTTCTGGGGACTTTGTGCTTTTGCTGACTTAGTGGGAGTTGTACACATAGAAAGAAAAAACAATCCACTATAAAAAGCCCCACTGTGGCTCAGAGAAGGTAATTTTACCGTAAAAGGAGTAAATTACTTGACTTCTTTAATGTTATCCAGATGATTTTCTCCTTTTCATTTTTTAAGCTTTGCTTATAATTCCACATTATTTCCTCGCAGCTCGGGCCCAACTTGGGCACAAGCCAGAGCTTCAACCCTTGCCCTAAACAAGTAGTGCCGAGCAGAAGTTTTCTGGCTGTGCCTTTTAGATTTCAGAATTCCATTTTACATGAACCTGTTTCATGCGGAGGAATGCTATGTAGCTTCCAAAGTGTTTAAGGCATGTTAATCCATAAATTGTAGAGCTGGAGGTACTGAGTAGGAGTCAGACAGGCATTTTCTGTAAATATTCAGGTAGTAAATATTTCCGGGCTTCCCAGGGGGTGCTAGCAGTAAAGAACTCGCCCGCCAATGCAAGAGACGTAAGGGATCTGGGTTCGATTCCCTTCCCCTGGGTGGGGAAGATCCCCTGGAGAAGGAAACAGCTACCCACTCCAGTATTCTTGCCTGGAGACTCCCACGTACAGAGAAGCCTGGCGGGCTACGGTCCATAGGGTCTCAAGGAGTCTGACACAACTGAAGCGACTCAATAGGCACACAGTAAATATTTCAGGCTTTGCGGGCAGTACAGTTTCTATCATCTGCAACTGCTCTGCCCTTGAAAGTGAAAAAAGCTGTAAACAATGGGTGTGGTCATGTTCCAGTAAAATTTTTAGGGACACTGAAGAGTGAGATTCATTTGATTTTCACATGATGCCAAAATATCTCTACAAACATTTTTCCCTGAGTTCACAAGCTGTACAAAAATTGACATAGTTTGTCTTGCCCTGAACTAGACGATTATAGTTCACAGAATCAGTGTTGGATCCATGGAAGATTTTAGAGTTTCTAAAAGCCCTTCATTTGATAGCTGAAATTCTGGAACACAGAGAAATAGTTTCCTCAAAGTCATATGTTAGAGATTTATGGGCCAAAATTCCCACTATGGGCCATAATTCCCATCTCTTGATTCCTAAATCAGACTTTTTTTTTTTTACTGTACCTTGTGGCATGTGGGATCTTAGTTGCTCAGCCAGGGATCGAACCCATGTTGCTTGCATTGGAAAGGAGAGTCTTAACCTTTGGACCTCTGGAGAAGACCTTAAATCAGATTTTTTTAAGTATTTTTAAACTTTTATTTCATTTTTTAAATATTTTGACTGCACTGTGAAGCATGCAGGATCTCAGTTACCTGACCAAGGATTGAACCCCATGCCCCCTGCAGTGGAAGCTCGGAGACTTAACCACTGGACTACCACAGAAGTCCCTAGATCAGATTTTTCAAAACCGTGTCATTCTACAATAATCTCCATGACTCATACACACTCATGCAAGCATCTGGAATGAATCCATAATTAATCTGTGGACATAGATGTCTGTCTCCAAATAAGCCCTTCTGATTTCAACTTGGAGAGTCTTGGACTCTGCAAAAGGACTTCTTCAACGTGTTACTTGTAGTCTAGTATTAGGGGTAAGGAAAGCGTACGAGACCTCTCTGTCATGACTTATATCTCTACTTAAGTTGAATATTAGTATTTTTGAGCTAAAAGGGTCATTGGAGATTTTCTTGGCTCACACCTTCTAATTATTTAATAGAAATCAAGGTCTGAAGAGCCTAAATGAACTGGCCAAGGTCATTCAGTGACAAGATTTAGAAGTCAGGTCTTTGGATTTCCAGTGAAGAGCTGTTGCAATTGTACCTTATAGTCTGACAGCTTGTGAATATGAAATTGTTTATGAAAAGCAATTTTATTGCTTATAATTAAAGCATGTCTTGTGTTAAAGTCCAGAGAACATGTATAATAATCATTGATTACCAAATTGTTCTTATAGATCAGAAACTAAACTAAATATTATATAATCCTTTCCTTCTTTATCTCTTTATTTCATTTTGCAGATCAGGAAACTGAGGCTTAAAGTGTTTACAAGAGATCTCTTCAAGAAAATCGGAGATGCCAAGGGAACATTTCATGCAAAGATGGGCTCAATAAAGGACAGAAATGGTATGGACCTAACAGAAGCAGAAGATATTAAGAAGAGGTGGCAAGAATACACAGAACTGTACAAAAAAGATCTTCACAACCCAGATAATCACGATGGTGTGATCACTCACCTAGAGCCAGACATCCTGGAATGTGAAGTCAAGTGGGCCTTAGAAAGCATCACTACGAACAAAGCTAGGGGAGATGATGGAATACCAGTTGAGCTATTTCAAATCCTCAAAGATGATGCTGTGAAAGTGCTGCACTCAATATGCCAGCAAATTTGGAAAACTCAGCAGTGGCCACAGGACTGGAAAAGGTCAGTTTTCATTCCAATCCCAAAGAAAGGCAATGCCAAAGAATGCTCAAACTACTGCACAATTGTACTCATCTCACACAGTAGTAAAGTGATGCTCAAAATTCTCCAAGCCAGGCTTCAGCAATACGTGAACCATGAACATCCAGATGTTCAAGCTGGTTTTAGAAAAGGCAGAGGAACCAGAGATCAAATTGCCAACATCCGGTGGATCATGGAAAAAGCAAGAGAGTTCCAGAAAAACATCTAGTTCTGCTTTATTGACTATGCCAAAGCCTTTGACTGTGTGGATCACAATAAACTGTGGAAAATTCTGAAAGAGATGGGAAAATACCAGATCGCCTGACCTGCCTCTTGAGAAACCTATATGCAGGTCAGGAAGCAACAGTCAGAACTGGACCTGGAACAACAGACTGGTTCCAAATAGGAAAAAGAGTATGTCAAGGCTGTGTATTGTCACCCTGCTTATTTAACTTCTATGCAGAGTACATCATGAGAAACGCTGGGCTGGAAGAAGCACAAGCTGGAATCAAGATTGCTGGGAGAAATATCAGTAACCTCAGCTATGCAGATGACACCACCCTTATGGCAGAAAGTGAAGAGGAACTAAAAAGCCTCTTGATGAAAGTGAAAGAGAAGAGTGAAAAGCTGGCTTAAAGCTCAACATTCAGAAAACGAAGATCATGGTATCTGGTCCCATTACTTCATGGGAAATAGATGGGGAAACAGTCGAAACAGTGTCAGACTTTATATTGGGGGGGGCTCCAAAAATCGCTGCAGATGGTGATTCCAGCCATGAAATTGAGAGATGCTTGGGAGCAAAGTTATGAGCAACCTAGACAGCATATTAAAAAGCAGATTCATTACTTTGCCAACAAAAGTCCATCTAGTCAAAGCTATGGTTTTTCCAGTGGTCATGTATGGATGTGAGAGTTGGACTGTGAAGAAAGCTGAGCGCTGAAAAATTGATGCTTTTGAACTGTGATATTGGAGAAGACTCTTGAGAGCCCCTTGGACTGCAAGGAGGTCCAACCCATCCATCCTAAAGGAGATCAGTCCTGGGTGTTCATTGGAAGGACTGTTGTTGAAGCTGAAACTCCAATACTTTGGCCACCTCATGCGAAGATTTGACTCACTGGAAAAGACCCTGATGCTGGGAGGGATTGGGGGCAGGAGGAGAAGGGGATGACAGAGGATGAGATGGCTGGATGGCATCACCGACTCGATGGACATGAGTTTGAGTAAACTCTGGGAGTTGGTGATGGACAGGGAGGCCTTCATAGCCACTCTACATCTATGTGCTGTGATTCATGGGGTCGCAAAGAATTGGACATGACTGAGTGACTGAACTGAACTGAACTGAACTGATTCCATATTATGTAGCCAGTAAGTGACAGAACCACAGTTCAAATTCACTTTTCTCCTTAAAACCTGAACTCTTCACTGTCCAGGTCACCTCTGTTGGGTGCTCTTGTTTTAAGCCACAACTTCTTGTTTTAAGAAACTGCAACAAACTGGTATAAATTATAAGGGGGATTTATTGGGGCAGGGAATTGCAAGATGAAAATGTGACTTCAAATGTCATTCAATCAGAGCCCTATAAGCCCCGGCTTTGTCTTCCCTCGCTTGCTGGCTAAGATCTCAGGTGGCTTCACATAGGTCACTTCCATCCTCAGGCAAAGGTGAAACTAGATCATCTATGGGCCAAACAAGCATCCCGATCCTGAGGCTCTGATTGCACAATCCCACGACCGGTTCATAGGTTGAGGATGGAGTTAACTTCAGAACTCATCACTAGCACTCCAGGTGAGGTTAAGCCACCCAAAATGAATTGCTGTCACATAAGAGAGGGAAGAGGTACTCCCTCTGGAAGAGAAAATCTGGGGGCTGTTAAAAAAGAAGTGAAGAATGAATATTTTATAGGCAACCAGTGAATTTACCACCTTCATAGCCACTCTACATCTATTTAGTCAATAAGGTCAAAGATACAAAATTGGCAGCATAAACCTTGATAATGGTAACCTTGACTGCTTTCTATAAGGTGGTAGGGGAGGAACTGCTCAAGGTCCATGAAGCACACCTACCTTTAGCAAGCATCTTTGGATTCTTGCCTGCACTTTAGGCATTATTGAACAAATAGGTATCAGCCGATTAAGTCATACCTCCCAGGTATGTGAGGTTTTCCTGGGGACTAAGTCTGCACTTTGCAGAGAGACAGAAAGGAAATAACAGTGACCCAATTCAACCTCCCCTTGCCTGCCCAGCTCCCCTGTCAGTCATCTCAGACACTCCCATCACCTCTTTTTAGAAGAGCCCTCATCACAACATGCTGTGATGAACTGTTATAAGTCTACTGTTTCCATGAGACCTCAGTCTCCTTAGGGAAGGACCAGTTTTTACCTATCTTTGTCCATCAGCCCGGAGTAACATCTCACCCACAGGAAGGGAATGACTGCACAGATAGAGTGACTGCAGTGCTGGCCACAAAGGAAGGCTCGGCTTGAGCCCTGGAGTGCTGGAGAGGTCACTTAGCTCCTCTGAGCCTGCTGTGCTGTGTGTGCGCTCAGTCCTGTCTAACTCTTTGGAAACCCATGGACTGTAGCCCTCCAGTCCATGGAATTTCCAGGCAAGAACACTGTAGTGGGTTGCCATTTCCTACTCCCAGGGATCTTCCTGCCCCAGGGATCAATCCTGTGTCTCCTGCTTTGGCAGGCAGATTCTTTTCTACTGTTCCAGCTGGGAAGCCTCTCCTCTGAGTCTCCTCTCCAACAAAATGAGAAAATTACCAATACCTGCCCCATGGGGTTTCCTGCAAAGCACATTATAAAATGTAAAGTGATGAAAGTGCTGTTTCTTTAGATTTTTCATTAATTCTCAGGTGCATATTTTCACGTTTTACCAACTCTGAAACTGAGATCCATTCTTGCTGTGTACTGAATGCGTATGTTTCCCCTGTATTCATATGTTGAAATCTATGGATTTCCCTACTGGTCCAGTGGCTAAGACTCTGTGCTCCCAGTGCATGGGGCTTGGGTTCCATCCTTGGTTAGGGAACATAACTAAAAGTTCACATGCTGCAACTAAAAATCTTGCATGCCACAGAAAAAATCGAAGACCCAAGTGCCACAGCTAAGACTTGGGGTAGTCAGATAAATAAACAAATAAAAATTAAAGTATTTTTTAAAAAAGAAAAGAAATCTAATGCCCAAAGCAATGGTATTAGGAAGTAAGGCCTTTGGGAGCTTATAGGTGCTTGGGAGGGAGATGAGTGCCCTCATGGAAGAGACTCAGAGATCCTAGTTCTTTGCCGTGTGAGGTCACAGCTAGAAGGCACTAGCTATGAACTAAAAGTGGGCTTGCATCATACACTGATCTTGGGCCCACAGGCAGGTGAGGGATAAATTTTTGTGGTTTATAAGCACCTGAAAAGAAAGTGAAAGTCACTCAGTCGTGTCTGACTCTTTGCAACCCCATGGACTATAGAGTTCATGGAATTCTCCAGGCCAGGATACCGCAGTTGGTAGCCTTTCCCTTCTTCAGGGGATCTTCCCAACCCAGGGATCGAATCCAGGTCTCCCAGACTGCAGGGGAATTTTTTACCAGCTGAGCCACATGGGAAGCCCAAGAATACTGGAGTAGGTAGCCTATCCCTTTTCCAGGGGATCTTCCCTACCCAGGAAACAAACCAGGGTCTCCTGCATTGCAGGCAGATTCTTTACGAAGTGAGCTATCAAGGGCCACAGCAGTCGATAGTAAGCCACCTAGTTGACGGTATTTTGTTATGGCAGCTTGAATATACTGAGACAATACTTCAATCCATAAATAGGTATGCACCATACTTTAATCAACAGTGTTTTGTCTTATATATTATATCTTAGTAGTATAACATAAAATAATGGTGAATCTTACAATTAACTATGTCTGTCAATAAAATATGGGTTTTCCTGGTGACTCAGATGGTAAGGAATCTGCCTGAAGTGCAGGAGACCAGGTTTGATCCCTGGGTCAGGAAGATCCCCTGGAGAAGGAAATGGCACCCCACTCCAGTATTCTCACCTGGAAGTCCATTCGCAGAGGAGCCTGGTGAGCTATGGCCCATGGGGTCACAAAAGTCAGAGATAACTGAGCAACTAACACTTTCACTTTCAGATATCCATGCAGTGTGCTGCCTCTGACAAATGGCCCCAAACCTGCCTAAGCATCAACTATTCTATTTCATGTGGAATCTAAAAAAAAAAAAAAGGACTTCCCTGGTGACGGTGAGTAGAAATCCTCCTACCAATATAGGGGACGTGGCTTTGATCCCTGGTCCAGGAAGATTCCACGTGCTGCAGAGCAACTAAGCCCCTGAGTCACGATTACTGAGCCTGTGCCCTAGAGCCCAAGAGCCGCAATGACTGAAGCCCTTGGGCCTAGAGCCTGTGCTCCCCAGCAAGAGAAGCCACTGCAGTGAGCCCACACGTCATAAGGAAGAGTAGCCCCCACTCACTACAACTAGAGAAAGCCCACACATAGCAACGAAGACCATTACGACCAAAATAATTTTAAAGAGCAAATAAAGAAACATAACTAAATAGAAACAGAGACATAGATTACAGAGAACAAACAGGTAGTTGCTAGAGGCAAGAAAATAAATATAAATTATATCAGTTACAAAATAAATGAAGCATGGATGTGAAATGTACAATGTGGAGAAGACGGTCAATAATTGTGTGATAGCATTGCAGGGTGACAGATGACAACTAGACTTATGATGGTGAGGATTTTGAGATGTATAGAAATACTGAACCATTACGTTGAATACCAGCAACTAACATAGTGTCTCTGTCAATTATACTTCCAAAAATATATAAAAAACAGATGAAACTATTTGCAAAACAGAAATAGAAACACAGATTCAGAGAACAGACATAAGGACACCAAGAGCGGAAAGTGGGGTTGGGATAAACTGGGAGACTGGGATTGACATCGATACACTGCTTTGTATAAAATGGGCTTCCCTAGTGGCTCAGACGATGAAGAATCATTTGCAGTGCGGGAGACCTGTAATAGGTAACTAATGAGAGCCTACTGTACTATATAGGGAAAAACAAATTCATAGAAAAAGAGATCAGATTTGTGGCTACTGGAGGCAGGGGATGAGGTGGGGTGGGAAATTGACAGGCAAAAGCTACAAACTTCCAGTTATAAGATAAATAAGTACTAGGGATGTAATGTACAGTATGATAAAGGTAATTAACACTGCTCTTCATTACATATTAAAGAGAGTAAACACCTTGAGTCCTCATCACAAGGAAAATTTTTTGTTCTATTTTGTACATGTTGCATCTACAAGAAATGATGCTGCTGCTACTGCTAAGTCGCTTCAGTCGTGTCCGACTCTGTGCGACCCCAGAGACGGCAGCCCACCAGGCTCCCCCCTCCCTGGGATTCTTCAGGCAAGAACACGGGAGTGGGTTGCCATTTCCTTCTCCACAAGAGATGATGGATGCTCACAAAACCTATTGTGATAATCATGTGATGATGTGTGTGGTCAAATCGTTACGTCATCCACTGCTCTATCTCAATTGTTGTTTAGTCGCTAAGTTGTGTTCGACTCCTTTTTGACCCCATGGACTGTAGCCCACCATACTCATCTGGCCATGGAATTTCCCAAGCAAGAATGGTGGAGTGGGATGCCATTTCTTCCTCCAGGGGATCTTCCCGACTCAGGGATTAAACCTCTATCTCCTGCATTGGCAGGCAGATTCTTTACCACTGCACTACCAGGAAGGCCTTGTATGTCAATTATATCTCAGTAAAACTGGAAGGAAGGAACAAAGAATCAATTCTTCTATTTATTGACCTCAAGAGATTGCCTCCCCAGCCCTCAGAGCATCCTGGATGCCTTTTATGACTCCCTGTCCATCCATCTGACATATATCCAAACCTTTCTGGAAATTATCTGTATTTTCATTTCCACACATTTAGTGCAGCGCTCAATCTTACTTGTCCCTATGTTCCATTACCTTCTCACCGTCGCCACTACCAAGCTACAAGTAATGGGAAGAACTCTCAATATTTTGCAAATATTTAGTTCGGGTCTAGTTTTGTTGCTAATTAGCTATATGTCTAATCTCTGTCATCTGTGGTACAGGGGTGCCAACATTTCCCTCACAGTTGTGCAAGGTTGAATGAGATCATATATGTGGACGTCCTTTAAGATGACTGCCTTCTGAAATCCAGTGAACAGAAAGGCCTCCCTCCCCCTCTGTAATTTTACCAGTCTTGGGCAACGTCCAAAAACAACACTTTAGAAGAGAGTGTCTTTTAAGGTGAGTTTCGTGAATTGCTATACTCGCCGCACATTCACTGGGATGATTTCTGTTCTCCTGAGATCCACAGGGCATGGAAAACAGTGACTGATTGTTGCATCCGACTGCACCCAGCTTCCAGTAAGAACGTGAACTCCACAGCTTCAAATGTCAGTGTCCCCTCGATTCTGCCTTCCGGCAAGAACTGCTTCCCTTACAGGGGCCGGCTGGAAAATCTTATCTTGATGGTTTCAAGGCAGTACAAGATATAACTTGAAATTGTGAGTTTTCTTTCAACGTCACCTACCACAGACAAGCTCCTTTTTATGTTTGGTAATAGGAAGTAATCATTTACATCCAGCTCTATGGACAGAGGAGCCTGGTGGGCTGTTGTCCATGGGGCTGCAAAGAGTTGGCTGAATGCACGCACGCACAGTACTCGACTGACCAGTGGTTGGCTGAATCTGTGGATGCAGAATCCGTGGATACTGGGGTGGGGATGACTGTACTATGCCATTGTATCTAAGACACTCGAACATCTGTGGATTTTGATATCTGCGGGAGAGAAGGGGGGGGGCAGTGTCAGTCATGGAACCAATTCCCTCACTACTGGCAGATAGGGGGATGGCTCTATTTGCAGTTTATTCTTTTTAACTTTGTGCTTCCCCCTACTTTGTGTGTTAGTTTCTCAGTCATGTCCAACTCTTTGCGACCCCACTAACTGTAGCCTGCCAGGCTTCTCTGTCTATGGAATTCTCCAGACAAGAATACTAGAATGGATTGCCATTCCCCTTCTCCAGAGGATCTTCCTGACCCAGGGATGGAACCCTGGTCTCCTGCATTGCAGACAGATTCTTTACTGTGTGAAGTCCTTCCCCCTACTTTGCACACAATTAAAACGGGAGTTTGTCTCTTACTTGGTTTTAGGCTTTAAATGATGAAGTGGGAGCGGGGTGGGCATTAGGACACGATCTAATTGATATTTAATGATCACTTTGTTCTCAATTTACCCACATCACCTCATTTCTAGAGACAACACACAGCAATCTTAAAAGTTAATATTCTTTATTTGATATGAGAACACTGGAGGTGAACTGTTCAAGATCATAGAGTCAGAACTGGACCCAATCTTTTTGAACAGACTCCCAACTTCCTGTTTTTGATTTTAGATTTTAGGTTTTGTCTGGGTATAAGGAGAAAGGGATGATAAAAAGTATTTGAGGAAGCATTGGGCATTGTATTTTTAATTCTCTTAAACCAGAGGTCATATTCTTCTACTTTCTGTATCTGAAAATGAACTTGTCAGTGGAGCATTTATGTTTTCCTGGAACAAGTCCAGATTCTTAAGACATTACAGAACAAGTCTCTAGCTAAAGGCATTCCATAAAGCAGACAGCCTTAGGGAAGACGTGGGAGATAAATTACATGAATGAGTTAGTATGAAGATGCTAATAAAACGTACACACACAGGTAAAAGCAAAGGGTATAATTTGCTGACAAAGTTATTTAATATCAACTACCAAGAACTAAAAATATTAAAAAGTAAATCTTTTTAAATTAAATTGCAAAAAGAGAGACTTACCTAAAGAGGAAAATAAGATTATTTCCAAGCCTGAGATTTACTAGTATAAATAATCACAAAGAAAAGATTTCTTTTTTATTTTAGAGTGTGTTTTCTTTGGACAGTGGGGAAAAATTGCTTTGTACCATTGTCAAACTTCATCTGTGATTTCAGTTTATAAGATACAATTCTTATAAAAGATTCAATCTTTTTCATGTCACAGTTTTTTTGCTTAATTTTTTTATGTGTGATTATTGTATTGTTTATTTTCACAGGCAAGTTTTTTTTTTTTCCTTTTGTTATTTTTCTAGTCTCTGAAGAGTAATGGGAATTCTTTGAGAAGTCTTCATATGAGAAAGGAAAAAATTATTCTGAAATTAATTAGATTTCTCAGATACAACTTTATGGCCTCAGTTTCTTACAAAAACCATGAATAGTTTAAATGTTTAAAAACATAAAAGAAAATGAAACTTCCAGAACTTTTTGGTTAACAAAAGGAGTACAGAAAATATATTTGGAGAAAAAGGTGGAAGAAAATGTCTATACGAAGTTAGGATGGCGCTTGATTAAAGCGGAAATTAATTCTACAATACCATCAAGCAGAATTTCTTTGGGGAAATCTGCTTTAACAGAAAGCCAGGCACCGTTGGTAGTCTATGTATCATTAACTGATTCTTCGGTGAAACAAAGTGGCATTTTCCTGGGGCAGGAAAAACCCATTAGAAAATGCTGCAGAAAGAAAGGACGTTTCTTCAGTCTTATCTCTCGATTCAGTGGCCTGGGGAGGTTGTGGAGGGGAACTGGGTGTCCTGGGAAAAGTACATCGTGGCTTTCTGGGCTAAGTCTGGGCGAGCCGTGCGACTGAGCCCGGTTCGTGCCCATCGAGCGCGATACGGCTCCTGGCTTCAGAGTCAAGCTGCCGACTGGCTAACCTGTCCCCAGACGTCAGGAAGCAGAGTTTGGAGCCAGGAGATGTGGCCGCCCTGGCGGGGCGGCTGGCGGGCACGGTCGCTCCCTGAGATCCTAGAGCACCTGCTTTTCCGCTGCCTCCCGGCCGTCCCCGCGGGCTGGGCCATGGGCGCCGTGGGCAGGGGCCGGGGTCCCGAGCGTCGATCGCGGGCACCCGGGGCGGAGGCGCCCTCCCCGCCGGTCCCCGCCCGGCTCCCGACGGGCGCGCCGCCAGGGCCGGGGAGGGGCGGGGGCCGGCGCGGGGCAGGGCCGGGCCGGGCTGCTCCGGGGCCGGCGCTCTCGGAGGAACCCCGGCACTTGCCCCGAAGGTGTGCAGAGCGCGCGCCATGAGGACACTGTGGATGGCGCTGTGCGTGCTGGCGCGGCTGTGGCCCGGGGTCCTGGCCGGCTGCGCGGACGCCGGGCGCTGTTGCCCCGGCCGGGACCCCGCCTGCTTCGCCAGCGGCTGGAGGCAGGACCGGGTCTACGGGACGTGCTTCTGCGACCAAGCCTGCCGCCTCACCGGGGACTGCTGCTTCGACTATGCCAGGGCGTGCCCAGGTGGGTGGCGGGCTCGAGGGTGGGCAGCTGGCAGTTCGCCCGCAGCAGAGGGACGCAGGTCCCACACCGGGACCACAATCCCGGAGCCAGGCTTTCCTGGGCTGTCCACCCAACTCTGTGCTAGGGTTCTCCAGCCCCTTGCATCCAGGTCCACCCAGCTCTCTTTGTTCTAGGGTTCTCAGCCCCTTCTCTCTAGGTGCTCCCCAGACTCTCCATCCTAGGGTACCCCTGCCCCCTGCATCCAGGGATCTCCAGTCTTCTGGACATACAGTTCCAAAGCGCCCCTTCCCACCAGGGCCTGGCCATAGAGACTAGAGCTCGTGTTCTGGAAGGGCACAGGCCATCTCTGCCTAGTGAAGCCCTCCACTTGGGAGCTCCAGGCCTGGTCCGGCCACCTCCTGCCTGGAGACATGGCGCTGACAGGTGCCAGGGGAACGCTCCAGGCCAGGTTCCCCAGGGGTGCTTTCTGTTAACTCTTAGCTTTCAATCAAGAGGGGTGAGGGGAGGAACGTGGCACCAAGGCCTGGCTCTGGGAGGGCGCTTTCTTCTGCAGGAGGAGTTCCTGGAGGACCACCGTTGTCCTCACCTGCACTCCGGCCTGTTGCACAGCCCCTTCCTCCTACCAGGTGTTCCATATATTCTTTAAATTCAGTTGTATCCATATAACATGAGTAAGGGTTTTATCTCAGGGTTCCTAGTATGTTTCATTCTTGCTGGTTTTCCTTTAGGTTCAGTCTTTTTGATCTTTAAACCTCACACAGTTTAGGCTCCTGGTATAGATGTGATAAATGCCAACTTAATTAAAAGGTAAAGCAAGATGTGGTGAGAATAGTCCTGAAGAACAAGGCATACTTGAGAAGAAGCCAGTCCTGGAAAGAAAAGTAGCCCTGCTCCCTGATAATCACAACACCCCCAAAGCCACACATGCATTAGGGCTTGACCTCAAGGATCCTGGTGTTGTGGGATCCTCAGCATGTTCCTGGAAAAGGAACTTGCAGGGCTGCTATTCCCCAGGTACCCAGATGCCTGATAGAGAGTAGCACCCTTCTGCCTCTTTTTAGGCAGGGAGAGGCCATGGGCTCATGCCAGGATGGTCACCCAGGCCTGCTGCTGCAAGAACGCAGTTGAAAAAACATGAAGATTTTTTTTTAAAATCTTGATTGAAAGCTAATGATACATCTGAGAATATTGATTTTTTTTTTTTTTGTAAGCTGCTTTCCTGCTTCTGCACCAAAGCCAGGGCACTTTACTACCCAAGTAAGGTGAAGAGTCAATTACTTAGGAAATGCGGTAGCCTCTGGCCAGGTGCCCCTGCTCCTCACAGCATCCCTCCCAAACTCCTGTTTGTCTCGGTTCCCTGGATCACTCGAGTGAAGCTTGCCCACTATGGCAGTCTCTCTCTCCAAAACTTTTTTTCTCTCTTGAGCATTCTACCTACTTTTTAAAGGGAAATACAGAATTCCTGCAGTTCAGATAATGGGACCCAGTCTGTGGTAAGCACAGTGATACAAAAACCATGAAGACACAGTTTCTGCCCTCCTGAAAGTTCAGAGTCCAGCAGGGAAACATACAAAACCGTCTGCCACATGCTCAGTGGCAAAACAATGGATCTGGGAGGCCAGAGAGGAAAAGCTCAGGAGACCGGAGGAATTCAAGGACGGCTCCTTAGAGGAAGTGATGGGCAAGCCTAGTCACAGAGAATGAGTGACAAGCCTCTAGAAGGGGAACGGGAGTTCTAGGAGGAAAGCATCCCTGGCTGTTCAGTGTTACCTGTGGGCAGCAGCCTTTTGTGCCAGTGCTAGGCCAGGCCCTGACAGTCACCTGGTGAACAGGACAGACAGTGAACACAGCTAGATAGGTGAGTGTCAGGAGGAGAACTGGCCTTTTCATGAGCCCTAACAACGCTGTGAGGAATTCCAGAATCCTCCAAGTCTCTATTTGGTCAAAAATAAATCCCTCCTTTTTAGTCCAGGAAGTAGAAATACTAAAACAAAGCCCTGTCATTTCAAAGTGAAGATTTTTGGGGAAGGTGATAGCAGAAGAGAGAAGACTTTACCATCTCCTAGAGAACTCAGAAAAAAATCCTGGGCTCTTTGTGCTTAGGGAGGGTTGGGGCGGCGGACAAAGAAACCCAAACCAGAAAAGGGAATGGGGCCTGATAGGATTTTTAAAGGAGTATTTTCAGGAACCTTAAATGCCCTTCCCAAGAGAGTTAGCAGAGGCTCTCCCAGGCCTAGGCAGAAACAGACTTGGGATGGAAAATGCTCCTTCGTGATAGATTCTCTGCATCTGGAGTTTTGGGGACAAGGCAGCAAGAAAATAGAGACAACCAGGGACTTCCCTGGTGGTCCACTGGCTAAGACTCCTCCCTCCCAGTGCTGGGGCCTGGGTTTCATTCCTGGTTCGGGAACTAGATCTCGGAGAATGCTGCAAATACAACCTGACACGGCCAAATAAATAAATAAATAAAACTATTTATTTAAAAGAAGAAAGAAAATAGAGACAGTTGGAAGGCAGCCACTCTGTGAGCCTGAGCCTTCTCAGGCCCCAGAGCTGAGGGAGAGTGAGGGGCAAGAAGGAGCTGAGATGCTCGGTCTCCTCAGCCCTGGACCAGCATCACAACCACGCTGTGTGTTTGGGGAAAAGGTGAGGTGGGCTTGTATCGGTGTTTCCCAGCTGTAGGAGCTGGGGCTTTCAGAGGACTTTCCCATCACAAAGTTAACACTAGTGGGGAGCCGAATGAGGTCAGAACCCATGACTGCCTGCTTTCAAGCTGCCATCAGCCCCATCTGTCTGTGCCAACTCATATCTATGATTTACTCTTGGATAAATCAAGGTGCAGCAGCTCAAAGCTCCCAGTGACTAGGTGTACACAGAACCGCTCTGCCTCTGAGAATCTTGTTTGCTTCTTACCTAAGGATACATTACCTGCCAATGCTGCCAGAAGCACTTTTGACTGAAATGATATTACATGTGAATGAAAAAGGTAACTGTGTCAATGGAACTTACCTCTAGCCCTTCTGATTTTTTCATCTTGAAAAACGCATTATTGTTATTATTTTTTTGATGTGGCTAAGAGATGAAGTACTGGAAATTTTTTTCTAAATAGAAAGTTATTTTTTTACTCAGTAAAAATAAGTTGACTCTAAAGACTGACTAAACTTTCAGGATTTCCCTGGCAGCACAGAAGTTAAGCCTCTATGCCACCAATGCAGGAGGTGCAGGTTTGATCCCTGGGCAGGGGACTAAGATCCCACATGCCCCACAGCACAGCCGAGAAAAAAAAAAATCACAAACCCAGAATGACTAAGCTTTCCAACAAAAAATAAGTTCTGAAACTAATCATCTCAGAAAATCTCATTAGGGTGATGGCATGGGTTTCAACACCAATAATGTATGTTCATAACCACTCTGCATCCCCAAATGATAGGAAATTCACCATTGGCTGAGCCTGATCAGATCTGGGAAAAGGCCAAGGAGGGGGCAGATCCAAGTTACCCTGCCCTGAAAGAACTTCCTGGAAGATTTGCTTATCAGGCTCCTAACGCCCAGGCTCCAGCTCATCAGCTGTGTTCACAGAGTCTGCCTTCTAAGACCTTAGAAGCAGTAAGTTGCACTAGATCTTGGATGAGCAACTTAAGAAAGAGTAATCATAAACTCAAGTGAAGCAGGACAAAGAAACGAGTAGCCTATATGGGCCAGTCTCTTCTGCCAGATTGATGGGGAATCTAGGAAACCAACTAGGGCTTCCCAGGTGGTGCTAGTGGTAAAGAACCTGCCTGCCAATGTGAGGAGATGTAAGAGACCTGATTCAATTCCTGGGTCTGGAAGATCCCCTGGAGGAGGAAGTGGCAACCCACTCCAATATTCTTGCCTGGAGAATCCCATGGACAGAGGAACCTAGTGGGCTACAGTCTGCAGGGTCACAGAGAGTCAGATACAACTAAAATGGCTTAGCACACAGCACTAGGAAATCAAGTGGCCAAAATCTGCTGACATCTTAACTGGAGGGAGCAGGCACACCATGCTGGAAAATACAGGCTCCCAAACTCACCCCCCAAAAAGGATGGCACAGTCCACGATGATTTAGAAAGTCAAGACTTCACTGGAGCCGTTATGGCCTGAGAGACAGTGTGTGGCTTCCCCTGCCTTTGTCCCTGCGGAAATAACGAGCAGGGACTGGCGCCAGAATTTGACATGATTTGGCTGCAGCGCTGGGTGTGCAGTCCAGGAGGGGAAAGTCATCCATGCTTACCCAGCACTTACTCTGTGCCAGGCCCTCCTCTCTAAGGAGCCTCACAGCTCTCAATTTACTTAGGTCTCACAACCCACCAAGGGATTCTCCATTTTGACCTCATTCTACGAATGAGCTAAACAAGCACAGAAAGGTCAAGCAGTTTGTCCAAAGTCACACAGCTAAAAAGTGATGAAGTGAGATTTGAACCTAGGGGCTCTGGATCCAGAGCCCACAGATTTAAACATTAGGTTTTCACTGCCTCAGGGCAATGAGGCTTTATGAGAAGCTGTAGACTTTGCAGAGCAGGCACCATATAAATGCTGGTAGAATGAGTCTTTTTTTTCCTCCATCAACTGTGTGCCTCTTGAGGGCAAGAAAATGTGTCCTGCTCCTCTTGGCAATCCCCTAAGAGTTATTGTGGGGCTTCCCAGGTGGCACTAGAGGTAAAGAACTTGCCTGCCAATGCAGGAGACATAAGAGACAGCAGGTTCAATCCCTGGGTCGGGATGAGCCCCTAGAGTAGAGCATGGCAACCCACTCCAGTATTCTTGCCTGGAGAATCCCATGGACAGAAGAGCCTGGCAGGTTACACTCCACAGGGTCACAAAGAGTCAGACACGACTGAAGCAACTGAACATGCACACACTCAAGAGCTATGGCAGTGTTGTTAACAAACAATTGTCCAAAAAAATGGGACCACTCAGTGCCTCTGAGGCATATCCACGTGTCCTTTTTAAAAATGATAGTTTCCTTCCTTGTCACAAAATATATGTTTGTTGCAGAAAGTGTGGGAATGCAAAAAAGGAGAAAAGAACTCACCTTAGAAACTTACTACCTAGAAAAATATCATTATCTTTTTTTATTTTTATCCCCTTCCCCCCCACCCCAGGTTTGCACAGTGTCAACAATCCTGTTTTTCTAAGGTGACAGTTCATTTCAGTGTCCTGTTAGCGTTTCATAAACTTGTCCAGTTAATATCTCAAAAGAAAAAAAAAAACCTATCAGGGACAAATAATATGTTTCTGCAAGAGGAAACAAATACTTGATCATTTTATTTATGCTTTTTGAGGGGCTCCATAGGCACTTGGGCAATTTTTATGGTCTTGTTTGACTTCCAGAGAAGTTATGACAAGTTTCCTGGGAAAGGGGCACGTATGCATAAGGAGAGAGAAAAAGGCAGATGACGTAAATTTAAAATTGTGTCACCCAGGGGCTTCCCTGGCAGTCAGTGGTTAAGACTTCATCTTCCAATGCAGGGGGTGTGGGTTCGGTCCCTAAGTCAGGGAGCTAAGATTCCCACATTCTTTGCAGCCAAAAAACTGAAACATGAAACAGAAGTACTATTGTAATAAATTCAATAAAGACTTTAACAGTGGTCCACATAAAAGAAAAAGATCTTTAAAAAAATAAATAAAATTGTGTCACCCTGAGGAGTGTGTGTGTGTGTGTGTGTGTAAGAGACTGTTTTATTTTTCCTTCTATAGACTTTTTTTTTTTTTTTTTTTTTCAGTTTTTGGCTGTGCTGTGCAGCTTGTGGAGATTTTAGTTCTCCATCTAGGGATCAAACCCAGATCCTCGGCAGTGAGAGTATGGAGTCCTAACCACAACCACCAGGGAATTCCCTTCCATAGACTGTCGAGAAACAGAAGCCAAGCATCAATGCTGCTTTTGTGCATGAAATGCAAAAAGAATATTTCCTTAGAAAGGGTTAGGGCTAAGAACTGATTGGAACTTAACAAAGTAAGGGAGAAAGTGCTTGATCGTGGGTGGCCTTCACCTTTTAGATGGCAAAGAGCCAGGCAGGCAGGGCCAGATTACAGAGAGGAAAGTTTGAGTGTCTGATTAACCAAGGAGAGGCTATAGGAAGATAACCAGGCCTTACATTAAGAAGAAATAATCCAGACTGTATTCACGAAATGAAGGAGCTTGCCTTTCAGCTGAGTCTGCTGCTGCTGCTGCTGTGTGTGTGTATGTGTGTATATTTGGAAAGCATTAGAAAAAAAATTTTTAGATTACCCTTTGATACCTACAAGACTTCCCTGGTGGCTCAGATGGTAAAGAATCTGTCTGCAGCACAGCAGACCTGGATTCAATTGCTGGGTGGGGAAGATCCCTTGCAGAAGGGAATGGCAGCCCACTCCAGTATTCTTGCCTGGAGAATCCTATGGACAGAGGAGCCTGGCAGGCTACAATCCATGGGGTCACAAAGAGCTGGACATGGGTGAGTGACTAACACTTGATACCTACAGATGAAAATAGCGTGTGTAATTTTGGTTTCCACCTCTCTCTGGACTGGGAATGGGCCTGGGGAAAGTTGAGTGGGAAATCTGAGAGGGAAAGCCTCTATAGAAAGATGGGTCCAAAAGCTGCAGGGCAGGGGTCTACTGGAACAGTAAGTCCATGAGTGGCTCAGACAGGATACACAGGGGTTTTCCCACCATGTTCTGAAATTCTCGAGTGAGGGAAATCAGGCTCAAATAAAAGGAAATACCACCTCACTCCACAGATATTAATGCTGAAAGAGCTTGTCACTTTCAAGATGTGGTAATGCTGGGAGATATAAATGGATTAAGAAGGACTTGATGGACTGTGGTTGCTGGGAGAAATTGGACTCTACGTAACCTTAAGGAGCAGAGAAGAAGTGCTCCTTCCATGGTGCACTCTTTGGGGCCACCATTGCCAGGAGATCCCAGGCAACTCTGGCCCAGGTTAGGAATTTCTTCGTGTTTGGCTCTGGGAGTTTTGACTTTGTTCTACAGGCTTTCCTTCACACCCTGGAGCCTCTGTCAGTCTTTTGCCTTCTTATTGGGTTGGGCAAAATTTCATTACAGAAAAACTCAAACAAACTTTTAACCCAACCCAATACTTATGATGTGAGCAGGCCAGAGTCTGTTTCAATGTAGAATTTAATTTAGGAAGGAGGAGGACCTGGTCTAATGCCATTTCATTCATCCATCCAACAATTTATGGAGCACCTGCCATCTGCCAAGTGCTAGGGGTGAAATACAAAATGAACAATAAACAAAATAAATAAATATGTATTCTGAATTGTGAGCTTCCCTGGTGGCTCAGAAGGTAGAGTCTGCCTGTAATGCGGGAGACCCAGGTTCAGTCCCTGGGTCAGGAAGGTCCCCAGAAGAGAAGAGAGAAGAGAAGAGAATGGCAACCTACTCCAGTATTCTTGCCTGGAAAAGTCCCATGGACTGAGGAGCCTGGCAAGCTACAGTCTATGAGGTTGCAAAGAGTTGGACATAACTGAGCGACTTCATTTGGTTGGTATTCTGAATTATGGAGATGCTAGAAGGCAGGAATCACTGAGGTCTGAGAGGAAATAATTTTGTGGGGTGCGTGTATGTGTGTGTGTGATAAGCCGGTCAGGAAAGGTCTCCCTGGAAAGGAAATAGTTCAGCTGGGACCTCAAAGATGAGCCAAACCCAGCCATGCCCAGTGTGGGAGGAACATTCCAGCAGAGAGAACACACAGCCAAAGGTCCTGAAAAAGCATGAGTGGGAGTGGCCAGGGGCAAAGGGGCCACTGTGAGCAGAGCTTGGAAAGAGGTGGTGGGGAGTGGTGGGGGCTGGCTCCCAGTGGAGGTGACAGGCAGGCACAGGCAAGTCACCCAGGACTTGGTGGGCCACTCAGGGAATTTGAATTCTATTCCAAATTCAATGGCAAAACCTTGGAAGGAGTTTTAAAAGCCATTGAGAGAGAGAATAGTGGTACATCTTTTAAAGTAATTTTACTTGGATCCCACTTGTGTTCAGTCACTAAGTGTTGTCCGACTCTTTGAGACCCCATGGACTGTAGCCCGCCTGGCTCTTTTGTCCACGGGATTTTCCAGGCAAGAACACTGGAGTCGGTTCCCATTTCCTTCTCCAGGGAATCTTTCTGCTCCAGGGATCAAACCCGCATCTCTTGAGTCTCCTGCATTGGCAGGCAGATTCTTTACCACTGAGCCACCCAGGAAGCCCAATTTTACTTCGATATGACTGGCTATTCCCCCTAGAACATGGGGAAATATCCCCTACTCTTGTGTGAAGATTCATTACTGAACTGTTTACCTTACTTTTTTTGCTCTTGGCTGTTCTCCCTGTGACTATGGTGGGGACGTCTGATAACCAGAAGGCTCCAGAGGAAGGGACATGAGCTGGCCTGCAGGGGAAAGGCTTGACAGTTCCTTGCATTCCGGATCTGTCCACTTGCCACTCCCCAGTGACCCCGGAGCCAGAGGCGTTCACTGCCCCCAAAGTAGAAGCTTAGACATCCACTTCCTACCTCTGTTCTCTTCCATGTCTGATTCTGTCTCTGTTTCCCAGCCCCTTATACTTCCGGGATCACCTCCCAAATAAATTGCTCTCAGTCAGATCTCTGTTTCAGGGTCCACTTCTGGGGAGACTCAACCTGAATGTTATGTGGAGTTGAAACAAAGGAAAATAAAAAAGGCTTGCAGTGCTTCTAGACACCCATTAAATCTAGGCTTCTTTCCTCTAAAAAGGGTAGGATGGTTCCATTAAATTCAAACAAGACCCGGGGAAGCTGCAGTGAGCTTGGAGTCAGGAGCTCTTTCTGCTAGTTAGGTGAGTCTGCCAGCCCCCAGTGACAGCCAGTGAAATGTGAAGGATGAGAAAGTCATAGGAAGAAAGACTGTTTTGTTATGCTGTATACAGATGTAAGTTAGGTGAGCTTTAGTGGGAAGGGAACAAGAACACTAATGGAAGAGTTCAAAAGGAAATCTGTGTCAAGCAGCTGAGATATATGACTTGTGGTAATAAATCTGTCAGAAGTTTCTGTTCTCCCAACCTCCGTGACCAAAGATTGCTTGTGATCTGTGACAAATTGCAATCCAAAGAATCAAAAGTTCACAAGTTAATCAAGATGAGAATCTTTTGTGCAGAACAGGAATAAATACTTCAGACTCATCTTCCGATTCAAAATATTTTGTGGAACACCTGTCTACTGGTGAAACTCTACATGAACATTTTTCACTTGTCTGACAATGAAGACCCCAAGATGTTCTTGTTCGGGGCCCAGAACTTTCTGATTCTCTTTATGAGGATGTTAAAATCATAGATTGGGCTTCTCAGGTAGCGCTAGTGGTAAAGAACCCTGCCTGCCAATGCAAGAGACTTAAGAAACGTGGGTCCAATGCCTGGGTTGGGAACATGCCCTGGAAGAGGGCATGGCAACCCACTCCAGTATTCCTGCCTGGAGAATCCCATGGACAGAGGATCCTGGCGGAAAGGTCACAAAGAGTTGGACATGACGGAAGCCACTTAGCACACACATACAAAGTCATAGATTAGGAAGACAGGGCATAGCATTTTGCCAAGGACAAATACTAACCAATAGGAACAACAATTGATTCAATGACTCTGTGATTTGAGGACTTTACCTATGATTCAAACCAAATAAAGATTTATGAGACAAGACATAAATGTTGAAGAAATACTGGGAGACTAAATTCATCCTCCCATGTCAACTGTTACCCTATGGATAACATATTGTTGTCATTCAGTCGCACAATAGTGTCCTACTCTGTGACCCCATGGACCGCAGCACACCAGGCTTCCCTGTCTTTCGCCATCTCCCAGACCTTTGCTCAAACTCATGTCCATTGAGTCGGTGATGGATAGGATATAACCAAGGCCATATAACTAAGTTTTGGGTTAAAGCCATGGCAAAATTGTATTTTCTAGTGCCTCCAATTGTTTAATTTTTGAAACAAGTGTATATTTTTAAAGTGTATTACTAAGTGTAGTTCAAGCATAGGACTAACTAAACTCAGGGATGAAGAGATTTGGGGAAGAAAAAGAGTTATTAAGGGAATTAAGGACAGGAGGTGTCCTTCTCAACCAGCTCCCAACCTGAAATCTCCTTAAATGCCTTCTGGTTCTATGGGCCAGTTGAATCACAGGGCTGTGAAAATAAACAGGGAAGATTAACAAGAGAGAATGAGCAGGAAGTGACCTGTTATTGATTTTCCAAAGGATGTATGCATGGCAGATATTGGAAATGAACTCTGGTGTGGCTCATTCTTGCTTCCTTAGGTTGTTGACATGTGATACCTATAAGGTTTTTGTCTGTTTTGTTTTTAGGTTCACAGGATTTTGTTTTATTTATTTCTTTGCCACATTGCAAGGCATATATGATCTTAGTTCCTTGACCACAGATCAAATCCGGAGCCCCTGCAGTGGAAGCAGAGTCTTAACCACTGGACCACCAGGGAAGTCCTACCTATAAGTTTTTAGATGATTAATAAAAGCAGTTTTAGAGCAGTTTGACACTCTTTAGTTACTGACCGAACTTTATGTCGTATGTTACCCTTTTCATGTCATGGGTAGTGCTACCAAAAGATATAGCTTCCAGACACCACGAACCCTAAACTAGAGTGTTCTGAGAGGCAAAATGTGTTTTCAAGTACAAATTGTCAGAAGTCCCATCAGATTTCAAAGAAGTTTGGGTGTTTTCTTGGTGAAGACTTTGAAAACTTGAACGTATGAGGGTGATTGGGAAAAGTGGGTCACATTTTGTGGGAAAGGAATTTTGGCATCCAGTTCAGGGTACATCTTCTGTTTCTTTGTTTTTCTCTTTTCTTATATCCAATTTCAAGTCTTCAAGTAATTCAATTTGAAAACTCAGTACAGTCCTTTTAAAAGACTCATTAGGATTTTAAATGAAAAAGTTAAATATGCCACCACATTGATTTTTACAGCCATGGGCAGAGAACTGAGAACCAAATTCAACCCCTGACTCTGCCCCCATGCCTGACCATGGGTATTCTTACCCTCTGTGGACCCTGGCTGCTGGTCTGTGAATGTCATCTCACATAGTGTATGAGTCCCTGAGCCACGGAAGGTGAGAATAGAGCACCAGGAGAAACCTACTAGATAGGGGTCATGGGTGTGCCTCCCTATGCCATGTCTTAAGGAGGCACATTTTCTGATAAGAATTGACCTGGGTAAGTGATGGGATGGTGGGAGAAGTGATTGGTGGGAGAAACACCTGTTGTTTTTTCTTCTGGCTTCACCGGGTCTTTGTTGCTGCACATTGGCCTTCTCTAGTCTCAGGGAGCAGGGGCTATCTCTGGTGCGGGGTCTTCTCGTTCTGATGGCTTCTGTTGTTACTGAGCAGGGTTCTAGGACCACTAGGCTTCAGCAGTTGCCAGCTGGGGCTTAGCTGCTCTGCAGTATGTGGAATTTCCCCAGACCAGGGATGAAACCTGTGGCCCCTCCATTGACAGACAGATTCTTAACCACCAGCCCACCAGGGAAGTCCTACCTTTTCTTTTTTAGAATTTATTTCCTTTATGTTTTCTACAATGAGTGTGTATTACTGCTGTTGTTTAGTCGCTACGTTGTGTCCAACTTTTTGCGACCCTGTGGACTGCAGTGCACCAGACTTCCCTGTCCTCCAACAATGAGTGTGTATTACTGTTGCCCTAAAAATATTCTGGAGAGAGGAGGATAAAGTTACAATCAAAGGAAAACAAGGGCAAAGAGCTGATCTAACACTGGACTGTAAGAGGAAGTACCCGTAAGGCATCAGTCTCTTACTCGGGTGGGTCCTGGCTCAGACCCACCTTCATGATCTGGGAACATCTGCCCGCCTCTAAGGGATACCCTTTTATCAGTTCACCATCAGGGCGGGTGGCGTCAATGTCAACGTTGTGCGTTCCTCCTGATCCACCGCCGGTCCCGGCAAGATATGTGCACAGCCTGAACTTGACTGTGTGTCTTGGCGGGAACGGCCTGGCAGCCGCTGGCTGTGCTCAGGTGTGCGTCCCCGTCGTGCTGTTTTTCAGCTCGCCCGTGCATCGTTGGGGAGTGGAGCCCCTGGAGCGGTTGTGCTGGCCAGTGTCGGCCCATGGCGCGCGTGCGGAGGCGCGCTGTGCAGCAGGAGCCTCAGAACGGCGGCGCGCCCTGCCCGGCCCTGGAGGAGAGAGCCGGCTGCCTGGAGTACGCGACGCCGCAGGGCCAGGACTGCGGGCATGCCTTCGGTACTGCGCTTTCCTTAATTGCTGTCCCTGGGTGGTGAGCATCCAATCCAGGCACTGCAGGGAGCGGGGTGGGCCAGGCTGCGCAGAGGAGATAGGAAGCTCGGGAAATGTTAGATAATGTCTTTATCCATCAGCTGCATTAAAGCCCTCCCCAACACCCGACCCAGCCCTTCCCATTTATAGCTTGTAGGGGGGCCCCTCCGCGCTGCAGGCGCCAGCTGTAAGGGACTTGCACTGTGGCGTTTAGCAAACTCTGTCAAGCTGACCACAAAGGACTTAAGGTATGATGAGGCTATTTCACACAGGATGAGATACGTCCAGTAAGGATAACTGGATTTCAGCTTTCACTGCCATCCCTGTTTAATCAGGGACACTCGCATACCTGTGAAAATAATAGAAAAATTAGAAATTCCTGTTGTTTAGTTGCTCAGTCGCATCTGACTCTTTGTGACCACATGGACTGTAGCCCTTCAGGCTCCCCTGTCCATGGGATTCTCCAGGCAAGAATACTGGAGTGGCTTGCCATGCCCTCCTCCAGGGGATCTTTCCGAGCCAGGGATGGAACTTGTGTCTCTTGCATTGCCCTCGGATTCTTTACCACTGAGCCACCTGGGAAGCTCAACAAATTCCTAAAGCATGATAAAATGATTCTCTTAAAAAACCTGTTTCTCCTCCCAGACCAACTGGATTGGGGCTGATGTGATGAGATTTTTGATTTGGGAAGATTGTTTTGGTTGTGGGCTGGCCCAGAAGACCCAGAGTCAGCTCCTTCATGAGTCGGGAGCCATGGCAAACTCACAAAGAAATAAACAAAAAGGCCAAAACTGGTATGTTGATAGGGGTTGAATCTGATAGAGCAAAACACTGACTTCTCAGAGTAGCAGAGATCATGTTTTTTTTCATAGAAACCTGGAAAATTCCATGTCAACGTGATCCTCCCCGAGTTGTTTTGCTCCTTTGTTCTTTCCACACACATGTGTTTATTGAGCATCTCCTGGATGCCAGGCACTGGGTGCCAATTACAGGGGGGAGAAAATTTGCTGGGGAACCTGCTGTCAGGTAGATCACAGTCTAGCGGGAGGGGAAGACGATAAGCAGATCATCCTAGGAAACTAGTCCCAGAGAATTACCACTGCAATGGTAAGTCAGTGGTAAATCCAATGGGGTATGGAACAAGGGCTTGTCTATTGGCTCAGTGGGTAGAGAATCTGCCTGTAATGCAGGAGACACAGGACATGCGGGTTCGATCCCTGGATCGGTAAGCTACCCTGGAGGAGGAAAATGGCAACCCACTCCAGTATTCTTGCTTGGAGAATCTCATGGACAGAGGAGCCTGGGAAGCTACAGTCACAAAGGTTCGGATACGACTGAGTGACTAAGCACTGCAAGCATAGGATATCATGTAGGAACAAGGGAGAGGTATAGTGAGTTGTGAGTGTGTTGTAAATACCGTCTGAGCCAACAAGGAGGTCCCATGGGTGTTGTAAATAGATTCCTTGGTGGAGGAGGGGATCCACAGAGGCTAGGAGGGGAGGGACTTCCCTGAGGATATGATGAGGCTGAAAAATGCAGAATCATCCAGGTAGAGGGAACAGCGTGGTGAGCCAGACACTCAGGTGTTAGGGGGGTTGAGGATCTGGGGACCGGTCTAGGAAAAACTCATGACCGCAAGAGGCAGTAACACACAATGACCTTACAGGTCGTGTGAGAGAGGATGATCAAAGGTTGCACTATGGCGACCACCATCCAGAGGGGGAACAGAAGAGTCTGCCAGGAGCTCGTGTATCCAGTTGATGTCAAGTAAGCAGCATGGTTTGGAGTCCCTGGGTGAAAGGGCTTCATAGGGCAGGTGTCATGGTGGCTTGGGTCTTGCAGCCATAAAGATTTACCTAATCAATGGCCAGCAGACGTTGGGTATATGTCACAGGATATGCAAAATAAGTAGTATCGAAATGGCTATTTCACAGGATATGCAAAATAAGTAGGATCTAAATGGCTAAAAATCTGCTTGTTTGGCTATTTTAAAAACAATCAAATGTATACAAATTTTAGTTTAGTGCCAGTAGGGTTTTGTCTCATTTTGTTCATTTTTGGCTGTGCTCAGGCTTTCTCTAGTTGCAGAGAGTGGGGGCTACTCTCTAGTTGTGGAGCGCGGGCCCTAGGGTGCAGGCTCAGTAGTTGTGGCACATAGGCTCAGTTGCTCTGTGGCATGTGGAATCTTCCCGGACCGGGGATCACACCCATGTTCCCTGCACTGGCAGCTGGATCCGTTAGAAAAAACAACGGCACCGCTTAGTTACAGGGATGGGCTGCCAGAATGTATTCCTGTAGCACAGGCTGACCCTTCAGTGTGGCACCGGGGTGTTCAGCCCCCCTCCCAGGCCTGGGTCTCTTCATAGCAGGATGGTAATAATGCGTATCCTTCCATCCTTTTGTATTGTCTTCAGTTTCCTTCATCAATGTCTTACAGTTCTAGGAGTACAAGTCTTTCTCTTCCTTGGTTCAATTTATTCTTAGGCATTATATTCTTTTTCAGGCAATTGTAAATGAGATTGTTATGTTAATTCCTCTTTCTCATAGTTTGTTACTAGCCACAATGTATTTTTGTGTATTGAATTTTTGGGTTGTACTGGGTCTCCACTGGGAGAAGGCAGGCAACCCTCTCCAGTACTCTTGCCTGGAAAATCCCATGGATGGAGAAGCCTGGTAGGCTGCAGTCCATGGGGTCGCTGAGAGTCAGACACAACTGAGCGACTTCACTTAAACTTTTCACTTTCATGCATTGGAGAAGGAAATGGCACCCCACTCCAGTGTTCTTGCCTGGAGAACCCCAGGGACGGCGGAGCCTGGTGGGCTGCAGTCCATGGGGTCGCACAGAGTCGGACACGACTGAAGCGACTTAGCAGCAGCAGCAGCAGGGTCTCCACTG
This sequence comes from Oryx dammah, assembly GCF_014754425.2. Lineage (NCBI taxonomy): Eukaryota > Metazoa > Chordata > Mammalia > Artiodactyla > Bovidae > Oryx > Oryx dammah. Next base: position 48,383,019 of record NW_024070203.1, on the reverse strand, counting down.
CTGTGGGCTTTTTTCCTAGTTACCTCAAGCAGGGGCTGCTCTAGTTGTGATTTGTGGGCTTCTCGTTGTGGCAGCTTCTCTTGTTGCCAAGCATGTGCTCGTGGGCTCATGGGCTTCAGTAGCTGCATCATGTGGGCTCAGTAGCTGTGGCTCCCAGGCTCTAGAGCACAGGCTCAACAGCTGTGGCACACAGGCTTAGCTGCCCCACGCCATGTGGGATGTTCTCAGATCAGGGGAACCTGTGTCTTCTGAGTTGGCAGGCAGATTCTCTACCACTGAGCTACCAGGGAAGTCCCTCTGTATTGATTTTATATCTTAAAACTTTACTGAATTCATTAGTTTGAACAGTTTTCTTTTTTTTTTGGTGGAGTCTTCGAGGTTCTCTATGTATTAATAGTATCATGTCATTTGCAAATAGTATCAGTTTTATTACTTCCTTTTTGACTTGAATTTATTTAAAAATTTTTTTTCTTGACTCATTGCTGGGACTATGACTTCCAATACTTTGTTGAATAAAAGTGGCAAGAGTGGGCATCCTTGTCTTACTCTTCTCTTAGAAGAAAAGCTTTCAGCTTTTCACCATTGAGTGTGTTAGCTGTGGGCTTGTCATATATGGCCTTTATATGTTGAGGTACATTCCTACTGTTTCCAGTTTGTTGATATCAACATCATAAATGGATTTTGAATTTTGTCAAATGTTTTTGCACATCTATTGAGATGATCATATGCTTTTTATCCTTCATTTTGTGAATGTCTCACACTGGTTGATTTGCAGAATCAATGAAACCATCCTTGCATCCCTGGAATAAATCCCGCTTGATCACAGTGTATGGTCCTTTTACTGTATAATTAAATTCAGTTTGTTACTGTTTTGCTGATGATTTTTGCATCTATGCTCATCAAGGATACTGGCCTGTAATTTTCTTTTTTTTGTCGTATACTTGTCAGGTTTTGGTATCAGGGTAATGAAGGCTTCATAAAATTTGTTTGTAAAATTTTCCTCCTCTTTGATTTTTAGGAAACGTTTGAGAAGGATATTAAATATTTTTTTTTATGTTTTGTAGAATTTTCCAGTAAAGCCATCTAGGCTTGGCCTGTGCTTTTGTTTTTTGGGAGATTTTGTTTTTTCATTACTGTTTCAATTTCCCTATTAGTAGTCAGTCTATTCAGATTCTCTGTTTCTTCATAATTCAGTCTTGTATGAATTTATTTGTCTAATTTGTTGATATATAGTTATCTGTTATAGTGTCTTATGATCCTTTATATTTCTGTGGTATTAGTTGTAACTTCTCCTTTTTCATTTCTAATTTAACCTATTGGAATTGCCTCTTTCTTTCTTGGTAAGTCTAGCTAAAATTTGTCTATTTGGTCTGTCTTTTCAGAAAGCCAGCCCTTCATCTCATGGGTTTATCCTACTAATTTTTTAGTCTCTGTTTATTTTCACTCTGATCTTTATTATTTCAGGAAGCAGTGAAATAATATTTTAATCCTCTTGGAACAAGGACTTGATAAACTGTGGAACAGCCTACCAAAATGCAGAAAACACTAAAATTAAGAGATTCACTCACAGGAAAACACCTTTTAGAGAAAAACACGCTTGGTGGTGTATTACTGTTGTTCAGTCGCTGAGTTGTGTCTGACTCTGTTTGATCCCATGAACTGCAACATGCTAGGCTTCCCTGTCCTTCACAGTCTCCCGGAGCTTGCTTAAACTCAAGTCCATCGGGTTGGTGATGCCATCTAACCATCTCATCCTCTGTCACCTCCTTCTCCTGCCCTCAGTCTTTCCTAGCGTCAGGATCTCTTTCAATGAGTTTGTTCTTTGCATCAAGCGGTCCAAATACTGAAGCTTCAGTACTGGTCCTTCCATTGAACATTCAGGGTTGATTTCCTTTAGGATTGTATTAGCTTTTGTCAATACCTCAGAAAGCTGGAGGCAGTACATTAGCACAAACTTAGTGACTTAACACAAATGTATCATCACACAGTTCTGTAGTCAGAAGTCAGACACAGGTCTTACTGAACTTAAACCAAGGTTCTCAACAGGGCTGAATTCCTTTCTGATGGCTCTGAGGGAGAATCGTTTTCTTTGCATTTTCCATCATATCAGAGGCTTCCTTTTCTCATGGTCCCCTTCCTCCACCTTCCCAGCCAGACCATAGCATCTTTCTGAGCCTCTCTTCAGTCATAACATCTTCCTCTAACTCTCCGAAGGACCATTGTGCTTACATTCAACCCATCTGGATAATCCAGAATAATCTCCCTATTTTAAGTTCAGTCGAGTAAAATCTTTAATTTCTCTTTGCCATGTAACATAACATATTCACAGCTTCTGGGGATTTGGACATGGACATCTTGAGGGAGGCGTTATTTTGCCTGTGATGGACAAGGAGGCCTGGCATGCTGCGGTTCATGGGGTCGCAAAGAGTTGGACATGACTGAGCGACTGAACTGAACTGAACTGATGGATATAGGACACTGTCATCTCTCTGGGTTTACACATGAGGACACTGGAGCTCAGTGAGGTGACAGCATGACAGGTGATCTCATTGCCCTAAATTTTATGAGTTCCCCCCCTTAATAGTGTTTTGCTTCTAAGCATTATCATTCAGTTCAGTTCAGTCGCTCAGTCGTGTCTGACTCTGTTATGATTAGTATTATGTTGAAAATTAATATTGATAAGGTAAATCAATGAATTTACATTATAAATATGAATGTTCAGTTGATATTAATATAATATTGTAATATGAATGTTAATAATATAGAAATGTTAATACTATACAAATGTTAATAATATTGATATATTATTATTATATTGGGTTGGCCAAAAAGTTCATTCAGGTTTTCCCATGCTATCTAACAGAAAAACCTAAACAAACTTTTTGGCCAATCCAATATTTTAAAATCACAATTACAGAGTCTGATAACTAAGTAGAAATATAAAGGCCATGCAAGGCCAGTGAATAAAATATGATCATGAAGACACTCTAATTAATGATCAAATAGCCATTGGTGGCTCAGCAGCGAAGAATCTGCCTGCGAAAGCAGGAGACACGAGTTCAATCCCTGAGTTGGGAGGATTCCCTGAAGAAGGAAATGGCAACCCGCTCTAGTATTCTTGCTTGGGAAATCCCATGGGCAGAAGAGTCTGGTGGGCTGCAATCCATGGGGTTGCAAAAGCAATGAGCACGACTTAGTGACTAAACTCACACACAGCCTTTGCCCTCTTCCAGTTTCATTTAGTGTGCATCGTGAGTATATATTTTTTTATCATAAAAGCAAACCCAGAAGCATATATTATGTGTTTGTTGCCCATGCTGACTATTGTTTATGTGGGTTTTCCTTCTGCAAGATCACTGTGCATTATTGTGAACTGTATGATTCTAGGCTGGCATTATTTGTCAAATTTTCATTCCATTCTCTTCGACACCATATCTACAGACTAGTGGTTCTAAGCCTGCTTTTGTGACACCCCGTTGTGTCAGAGGGCTTTATGAAATTCTCAAAGCAAATTTAATTTACTTTCACCTTCAAAGTAAGTATGTGCGGTGCCACTCTTTTAGAAGTGGAAGTTGCTGTAAAAGCAAACAATGGTAGGTTGATGGGATGCCAGAAAAGTTGGCAAATAGTCTGTTAACAAAGAATCTATTACATGGAATATTGTTGCCAGGAAGGGGAGAGGCGGGGGAATGGGCATTTATTGAAAGCTTGTGTCCTGGAGCACCAGCTATGTGCTGCCACACACAAGCAGAAGGGAGACTGGAGGCAGAAATCATTTCTAAATTACCCACTGCTCTTAGTGAAAAATTAAATTTGTGGGGAATGTTAAAAAATGGAGCTAGCTCAGAGTCCTCTAGGTGACCTGGCTCTTGGCTTGTTTACTTTAGACTCATGCCAAAGGGAAGGACACCCCCTTAGTAGAATGTGCCATCCAACCAAGCTTGCCAGGACACAGAGGAGGCAAGGTCCAGGGTTACCTTCTTAACTCTATGATTGGTCATAACCACAGAGACTCAACACTGAGTTTGAATTGTTACAGCTGTTCAGTTGCTAAGTCAGGTCCCAGTCTTTGCAACCCCATGGACTGCTACACACCAGACTCCTCTGTCCTCCACTATCTCCTGGAGAATGCTGAAATTTGTGTCCAGTGAGTCAGTGATGCTATCTAACTGTCTTATCCTCTGCTGCCTCCTTCTCCTCCTGCCCTTAATCTTTCCCAGCATCAGGGTCTTTTCCAATGAGTCAGTTCTTCACATCAGGTGGCCAAAGTATTAGAGCTTCAGCTTCAGCGTCAGTCCTTCCAATGAATATTCAGGACTGATTCCTTTAGGATGGACTGGTTGGATCTCTCTGCAGTCCAAGGGACTCTCAAGAGCCTTTTCCAGCACCACAGTTCAAAAGCATCAATTCTTTGGCGCTCAGCCTTCTTTACGGTCCAACTCTCACATCCATACATGACTACTGGAAAAATCATAGCTTTGACTATATGGACCTTTGTCTACAAAGTGATGTCTCTGCTTTTAAATAGTAGGTCTTAAAAAACAGACTTGATTCTGTACTGGGGCGCCTGCTTGGTCATTTACTATTTATTTTCCCTTAACTTCCATGAGCCTGTTTTCTGATGAGAAAACCTCTGTCTAGACAGAGCTTTGGTGAAGATTGGTGATGTAGACTATGAAGTTCAGTTCAGTCGTTCAGTCATGTCCGACTCTGCGACCCCATGAATCACAGCACGCCAGGCCTCCCTGTTCATCACCATCTCCTGGAGTTCACTCAGACTCACGTCCATCGAGTCCGTTATGCCATCCAGCCATCTCATCTTCGGTCGTCCCCTTCTCCTCCTGCCCCAAATCCCTCCCAGCATCAGAGTTTTTTCCAATGAGTCAACTCTTCGCATGAGGTGGCCAAAGTGCTGGAGCTTCAGCTTTAGCATCATTCCTTCCAAAGAAATCCCAGGGCTGATCTCCTTCAGAATGGACTGGTTGGATCTCCTTGCAGTCCAAGGGACTCTCAAGACTCTTCTCCAGCACCACAGTTGAAAAGCATCAATTCTTCGGCGCTCAGCCTTCTTCAGAGTCCAACTCTCACATCCATACATGACCACAGGAAAAACCATAGCCTTGACTAGACGGACCTTAGTCGGCAAAGTAATGTCTCTGCTTTTGAATATGCTATCTAGGTTGCTCATAACTTTTCTTCCAAGGAGTAAGAGTTTTTTAATTTCATGGCTACAGTCACCATCTGCAGTGATTCTGGAGCCCAAAAAAATTAAGTCTGACACCGTTTCCACTGTTTTCCCATCTATTTCCCATGAAGTGATGGGACCGGATGCCATGATCTTCGTTTTCTGAATGTTGAGCTTTAGGCCAACTTTTTCACTCTCCTCTTTCACTTTCATCAAGAGGCTTTTTAGTTCCTCTTCACTTTCTGCTATAAGGGTGGTGTCATCTGCATATCTGAGGTTATTGATATTTCTCCCGGCAATCTTGATTCCAGCTTGTGTTTCTTCCAGTCCAGCGTTTCTCATGATGTACTCTGCATAGAAGTTAAATAAGCAGGGTGACAATATACAGCCTTGACGTATTCCTTTCCTATTTGGAACCAGTCTGTTGTTCCATGTCCAGTTCTAACTGTTGCTTCCTGACCTGCATACAGATTTCTCAAGAGGCAGGTCAGGTGGTCTGGTATTCCCATCTCTTTCAGAATTTTCCATAGTTTATTGTGATCCACACAGTCAAAGGCTTTGGCATAGTCAATAAAGCAGAAATAGATGTTTCTCTGGAACTCTCTTGCTTTTTCCATGATCCAACGGATGTTGGCAATTTGATCTCTGGTTCCTCTGCCTTTTCTAAAACCAGCTTGAACATCAGGGAGTTCATGGTTCATGTATTGCTGAAGCCTGGCTTGGAGAATTTTGAGCATTATTTTACTAGCATGTGAGATGAGTGCAATTGTGTGGTAGTTTGAGCATTCTTTGGCATTGCCTTTCTTTGGAATTGCAATGAAAACGGACCTTTTCCAGTCCTGTGGCCACTGCTGAGTTTTCCAAATTTGCTGGCATACTGAGTGCAGCACTTTCACAGCATCATCTTTCAGGATTTGAAACAGCTCAATTTGAATTCCATCACCCCCACTAGCTTTGTTCGTAGTGATGCTTTCTAAGGCCCACTTGACTTCACATTCCAAGATGTCTGGTTCTAGATTAGTGATCACATCATCATGACTATCTGGGTCGTGAAGATCTTTTCTGTACAGTTCTTCCATGTATTCTTGCCACCTCTTCTTAATATCTTCTGCTTCTGTTAGGTCCACATGATTTCTGTCCTTTATCGAGCCCATCTTTGCATGAAATGTTCCCTTGGTATCTCTAATTTTCTTGAAGAGATCTCTAGTCTTTCCCAATCTGTTGTTTTCCTCTATTTCTTTGCATTGATCGCTGAAGAAGGCTTTCTTATCTCTTCTTGCTATTCTTTGGAACTCTGCATTTAGATGCCTATATCTTTCCTTTTTTCCTTTGCTTTTCGCCTCTCTTCTCTTCACAGCTATTTGTAAGGCCTCCCCAGACAGCCATTTTGCTTTTTTGCATTTCTTTTCCATGGGGATGGTCTTGATCCCTGTCTCCTGCACAATGTCACAAACCTCCGTCCATAGTTCATCAGACACTCTATCTATCAGATCTAGGCCCTTAAATCTATTTCTCACTTCCACTGTATAATCATAAGGCATTTGATTTAGGTCATACCTGAATGGTCTAGCGGTTTTCCCTACTTTCTTCAATTTAAGTCTGAATTTGGCAATAAGGAGTTCATGATCTGAGCCACAGTCAGCTCCTGGTCTTGTTTTTGTTGACTGTATAGAGCTTCTCCATCTTTTGCTGCAAAGAATATAATCAATCTGATTTCGGTGTTGACCATCTGGTGATGTCCATGTGTAGAGTCTTCCCCTGTGTTGTTGGAAGAGGGTGTTTGCTATGACCAGTGCATTTTCTTGGCAAAACTCTATTAGTCTTTGCCCTGCTTCATTCCGCATTCCAAGGCCAAATTTACCTGTTACTCCAGGTGTTTCTTGACTTCCTTCTTTTGCATTCCAGTCCCCTATAATGAAAAGGACATCTTTTTTGGGTGTTAGTTCTAAAAGGTCTTGTAGGTCTTCATAGAACCGTTCAACTTCAGCTTCTTCAGCATTACTGGCTGGGGCATAGACTTTGATAACTGTGATATTGAATGATTTGCCTTGGAGATGAACAGAGATCATTCTGTCATTTTTGAGATTGCATCCAAGTACTGCCTTTCGGACTCTTTTGTTGACCATGATGGCTACTCCATTTCTTCTGAGGGATTCTTGCCCACAGTAGTAGATATAATGGTCATCTGAGTTAAATTCACCCATTCCAGTCCATTTTAGTTCGCTGATTCCTAGAATGTCGACGTTCACCCTTGCCATCTCCTGTTTGACCACTTCCAATTTGCCGTGATTCATGGACCTGACATTCCAGGTTCCTATGCAATATTGCTCTTTACAGCATTGGATCTTGCTTCTATCACCAGTCACATCCACAACTGGGTATTGTTTTTGCTTTGGCTCCATCCCTTCATTCTTTCTGTAGTTATTTCTCCTCTGATCTCCAGTAGCATTTTGGGCACCTAATGACCTGGGGAGTTCCTCTTTTGGTATCCTATCATATTGCCTTTTCATACTGTTCATACTGACTATGAAAGCACTTTGCAAATATACAAGGTGCCCTCCTGCCCCAGGCCCTACCCCACCCCTGAGCCACATCTTGCGCCCATCCCCCAGCCTGAGGGGGCTCAGAGTGTCAGGGCTAATCTGTCCCCCCTTTCCTCTCTCCGCTCTCACTTCACAAGGTGACGAAAATGGAAAATGAAACCAAATTTAAGCAATTTATCAGTAATATGCTGCCGTATAATAAACTAGTGAAACTTTGTCATCTGTGTTGTAATAGAGTCAGACTGCCACACTTTTGAGCCTTGAACATGTTTCTTATGCTCTCTGGACCACAGTTTCCTCATCTGTGAAATGGGGAAATAATTGGACCTATCTCAAAATGTGAAAATTAAATGACTAAAGAGACGGGAATACCAGACCACCTGACCTGCCTCTTGAGAAATCTGTATGCAGGTCAGGAAGCAACAGAACTGGACATGGAACAACAGACTGGTTCCAAATCAGGAAAGGAGTACATCAAGGCTCTATATTATTACCCTGCTTATTTAACTTATATGCAGAATACATCATGAGAAACACTGGGCTGGATGAAACAAACTGGAATCAAGATTGCCAGGACAAATATCAATAGCCTCAGATATGCAGATGACACCACCCTTATGGGAGAAAGCGAAGAAAAACTAAAGAGCTGCTTGATGAAAGTGAAAGAGGAGAGAGAAAAAGTTGTCTTAAAACTTAACACTCAGAAAACTAAGATCATGGCATCTGGTCCCATCACTTCATGGCAAATAGATGGGGAAATAATGGAAACAGTGAGAGACCTTATTTTGGGGGGCTCCAAAATCACTGCAGGTGGTGACTGCAGCATGAAAGTAAAAGATGCTTGCTCCTTGGAAGAAAAGTTATGACCAACCTAGACAGCATATTAAAAAGCAGCGACATTACTTTGCCAACAAAAATTCATCTAGTCAAAGCTATGGTTTTTCCAGTAGTCATTTATGGATGTGAGAGTTGGACTATAAAGAAAGCTGAGCAACGAAGAATTGATGGTTTTGAACTGTGATGTTGGAGAAGACTCTTCAGAGTCCCTTGGACTGCAAGGAGATCCAAGCAATCCATCCTAAAGGAAATCAGTCCTGAATATTCATTGGCAGGACTGATGCTGAAGCTGAAGCTCCAATACTTTGGCCACCTGATGCGAAGAACTGACTCATTGGAAAAGCCCCTGATGCTGGGAAAGATTGAAGGTGAGAGGAGAAGGGGACAATGGAGGATAAGATGGTTGGATGGCATCACCGACTCAATGGACATGAGTCTGAGTCAACTCCAGGAGTTGGTGATGGACAAGGAGGCCTGGTGTGGTGCAGTCCATGGGGTCGCAAAGAGTCGAACATGACTGAGCAACTGAACTGAACTGAACTGAATGCATAAAAAACATACTCAGAAGTGCATCACTAGTAGCTGTTTTATTATCTCAGAACTTTTTCTTCAGATTTCATATGAGAAACCGTAGTCCTACACTTACCCTCTACTTCGTAACGAAGTGTTTTTTCCTTTGAGCTATATATTAAGTGCATTGCCTTTGAACTTTTGTAATAACATGCCCAATACAAATTAGGAGCTCAGGTAAATGTTTTGAGCTAAAGAAACATATTCTGAAAATGTTATAGTTTGACTGGTAGGATGCTACAAGGATTTAGCAGTAAGTATATTCCTTACTTAGTGAATAGGTCCATATGTGTCAAAAGAACAGAAATGAAAACAGTACATGAGAAAATGAAAACCATTTTGATGTTTGTTTCTGATAATTAGGTCTAAGAGAAACAGAAGGATCCTGATGTACGTGCATTCACTTGCCCTTTTTGATTCCGTCCGTGAATTTTGGGAGTTCCAAAGCTACAGTCACATTTAGAAAGAATGACATGTTCTCTTCGGAAAACAAACATGCTATCACAGCAAGAAAGACACTCAGCTGGGTGTCTAGAGCTTACTTAAGATGTGGGTAATGTTCAGACAAGAGATTAGGTGCTCAGCCACATGGGACAAGAATGTGCCTACAACTCTTAGGACCAAGTGGCTATGCTTATTTTATGTTTCCATGTAATAGAAAAATGACATCTCATTCAGAAAATCTAAAGAATTCAGGCTGCCACCTCGTGGCTGGAAGGAACTTAGCAAGATGAACATACAGGCTTGAAGCATTTATTTTGCTGCTGGTTCCCCCATGCCCTTGTGCTCTTGTTGATGACTTGGGCATCTCACAAGCCAATCTCAGTTGGTATCTCCTCTTCCCAAAATGGTCCAATTTCTGAAATAAAAGGTCAGAAGGATAGTAGAACTTTCTCAGCTGCAAGACTCAGTATAGGAACAGAAGACCTCAGGGAAATAGGACCTGTGAACCTCATGGCAGTTTCATGACTTCATTTATTCATTCATTCATCGCCCCATTCATTCCTTGAACACGTACTTGTTGAGCATGTGAATATGGGAGGGCTACCATGATGATCAAGGCAAAACCCTGTCTTCCTTGAATTGACAGCAGGATGGAATCAAGAGATCGTCCCCAGGGGCTACACAGAGCAACAGATGCCCCTGCCCCAGACTTAGAGATGAAATAGAAGCAAGACAAAATAAGAGGGAGGAGGTGGAAGGAAAGGGTTTCTGGCTGTTTTTTTTTTTTTTCCTGTGACCCAGAGTATCAGAAGTGAGGGTGTGGGGAGTGGGGTGAGGGGGAGAGCCCCTTCAAGACCCTCATTCTCTGAAGTTGGAGCAGGGACAGCACCGTGCTGGCCAGCACCCGATGGCCACACCCTGGGCTGTGTGGTTGGTGGCGAAGCTTCCAGGCTGCGGTTATCAGAAAACCTGGGAGCAGTCACTCTTCCCTCCTTTGCTGTTCCTGTTTTTCCCTTTCTCATTTACTCTCTGGTTGCCTTTTTATTTTTTTCTTCTTCTACTCCACTTTCTCTCTTGTCTTCTTCCTCTCGCCTTTGTTCCTTTTCTCTCTCTTTATTCTTTCTGCTTTTCACTTTTCTTCTCCATTTCTCTTCTTTTCATTAAAAAAACAAATCTCCCTTTCTCTATTACCTTACTTTTTCCCTTGGTTCCCCCTACCCCACCCATCTTTTTATTATTTCCTCTGCTTCCTGCCTCCACCCCCCCGCTTTCCTTTGCACACGGTGAGATCACTGCAGACAAGCGTGCCCCTCCCTGCCCAACTGTGCTGCATGAGGCTTTATAGAATTTGGTCCTGGGGTCTCTGGCTTCACCTCCTTCACTCCTTGGTGGTGTCCCATAGATTTAGGGATGGAAGGATTTATTTATTTTTTTAACACCCAAAACATTTTGTATTGGGGTATAGCCTATAAACAATGTTGTTATAGTTTCAGGTGGACAATAAAGGGACTCAGCCATACATATACACGAATCCATTCTCCCCCAAACTCCCCCTCCCATCCAGGTTGGCACATAACATTGAGCAAAGTTCCCTGTGCTCTATGCTAGGTCCTTGTTCATTATCCATTTTCAATATAGCCGTGTGTCCATGATCTTCCCTAAGTCCTTAACTGTCTAGGACTGGAGGGCTTTGGATGGGTTTGAAACCAAGTTTGGGAACAGTTGCTCTGGAGACTTCAAGCTGCACGTGTTCAAGGTCATTCTCCTTTTCCAGTCCCTGCCTTTATAACTACCTCCGCATTCAACAAGGAGCGAACAAGACAGGCGGCCTCCCCACACTGGACCACGAACACAGAGGATGCTGGGTAATTTGGTATTATTTGTTTTTCACATGTTTTTTTCTGGTCGGATGGTCAAGTCATCTCACGCAGGTAACTTGTTGGGGTGGAATTTCTTCTGTTATTGTTCATGTACTTTGAACAAATAAAATGTGACTCTTGATCCCAGAGCTGGGAAATACTTGCCCTTTCCCTGTTTTTTTTTTTTTTTTTTTGTGGAAGGGGTGAGAAATATTTTGTCTCTGATCCCTAAGAAGAAACATGCTGTATTGAAATGAGATGGTATATTTTGTCATTCACACTAAGGATGCTCAGCTTGTAGTCTTTATGGAATCGTGGACTCCAGCACCACCTCTGTTTGTGAATTTGAACATGGTCCCCATCTGAGGTCTGAGCCTTTCTATCAAGATCTAATGGCCCAGAAGGAACCTCCATGCTCATTAGAAGCCCACTTTTCTGCTGTTAGAATAGGGACACCAGACGGCTGCATGTTCAAATCCCCACACCACCTCTTACTGCGCCTCAATTTTTCCTTCTTATAAAACGAGAATATTGATTCCTACCGTGTGGGGTTGCTGTGAGAATTTAATGAGCAAATATCCTTGAAAAAATGTCAGGGTTAAGCTGTCTAAAGCTGACTGAAGCTGCATCATAGATTTCCTACCTTAGTACCCTAAGGTAGCAAATAAACTTTACCTACGATTGTTAAAGATCTTCTTTGAAACAGTTTCTCTAAACACTTTCCATCTAACTTATTACAGTTCATAATTATATGGATTAAAAAACAAGAGTCCATTTTAGCATAGTTAGAACCTAAAATGCCATGTTGTTTTGTTTCCCTGAAGAACTGTGAAATTGTGTTGCTTTTAAGTACAAAACTCTGAAATATTCATCCATGTCTGAATGCACTCTGGGGCCTTCAGGGTCTAGTCACATAATATAATGTTAGAGTTTTCCACAGCTCAGTGTAAGGTGACTCTAGTCTGTTACAGAAAAGCGTGTCTCAGCTGTCCATGTCCTTTCATCTGTGATGTCTGGTATTACTCTGATGCTTGACTCTGAGTCAAAACTCATCTCATTGCCCCAGATTATGTAGGTGAGCTGGGAGAGCGGGTATAGGGATGGTCCTGGGAATGTTGGTGAGGCAGAAAAACACAGGTGCTGGCCTGGACATCCGGGACCAGCCTTCCTGAGGCTCACATGTTCGCAGACTCAAGCAAGTTCTTGTTCAATTTCTGTAATTCAGTAAAATTTCTGCAAAGTTATCAAGGGCAATTTTCCTACTGAAATGTGTTTTGAGACATAATTTCACAGTTAAACTAGATAGGATCCGAGATAAAATTTGTGCAGTATGCTGTTGACCAAATAATTCAACCATGGATTGGAAAACAGCAAAAAGGTTCAGGTGTCAGATGTCAAGAGTTCAGTGAGTGAGAAACTTAACCAGGCCTTCTGTGACCTGTGACAAGGCAACACCCTACCTTCCCCGGGCTGTCAGGCGTCCTCAGGGGGTTCCAGCCTTCCTACAACATCAGGGCACTTGTTGTTGTTGTTCTTGTTGACTAAAAATTTCGTTTGGATATTTTCATAAAGTGGTATGGGAACACGCGAACGAACTTTTTGGCCAATCCAATCATTACAATTACAGCAAGTGAAATTGCTCCTTTTTTTTTTTTTTTTTTTGTTCTAGATACTGTATGGAGTTCAAGACAGAGTCATTGACTCATCACTGTGCCATGGAAAATCGCCCCCTGACCCGATGGATGCAATATCTCCGAGAGGGCTACACAGTGTGCGTGGATTGTCAACCTCCAGCTATGAACTCTGTGAGCCTTCGTTGTTCTGGTGATGGCTTGGACTCTGACGGGTAAGGGAGAGAGACTGGTTGGAGGATATCTCTTGGCCCTCATTTGGGGAGACATGTCCTTTTCATGTCATGCACAGCAGACCAGTATTCGATTTGGGGAATCGCAACAGTGGGGAGAAACTTCCATTTGTCCAGAGTCCAGGACCCAGTTCACACTCTAGGACTTAGAGGCTCTGTACCAGAGAGGTGTGGGTGAATTTGGATATTTGGGTTCAGACCAAGGTCTCAAGGGATAGTCAGAGACCTGCCCCCAAAGCAGCCACAGACGCTATGCAAACAGATGAGCTTATCTTTGTTCTAGTAATACTGTATTAATGGACCCTAAAACTTCTAAAATTAAATTTTATAGAATTTTTATGTATGATGAAATAATCTATGAATTGCTTTCAGTTCTTTAAAAACATAAAAATCATTATTTTTATTACTATTTTTTAAAAGTCGAGGTAGAGTTATTAGGTTAGAGTTATTATTAGGTTCAGGTGTGAAAGTGAAGTGAGGTGAAAGTCGGTCAGTCGTGTCCAACTCTGCGACCCCATGGATTTATACAGTCCATGGAATTCTCCAGGCCAGAATACTAGGGTAGCCTTTTCCTTCTCCAGGGGATCTTCCCAACCCAGGGATTGAACCCAGGTATCCCGAATTGCAGGCAGATTCTTTACCAGCTGAGCCACAGGTTCTGGTGTACAACACAGCAATTCAAAAATTTTATAGCTTATACTCCATTTATGGTTATTATAAAATATTGGCTGTATTCTCTGTGCTGTATTCTTGCAGCTTGTTTATTGTATACAGAGTAGTCTGTGCCTCTTAACCCCCCACCCTCAGCTGTCCCTTGCCCTTCCCTCTCTCCACTGGTAACCACTAGTTTGTTCTCTATATCAGTGAGTCTGTTTCTTTGTTATTTTCACTAGTTTAATTTGCAGAATCCACATACAAATGATAATACACAGTATTTGTCTTTCTCTATCTGACTTATTTCACCAGGTCCACCCATGTTATTACAACTGGCAGGGTTCCATTTCTTTTATGTCTAAGTTGTAATATGTATACCACATATTCTTTATTCATTCAACCATTAGTAAACACTTTTATGCTTCCATGTCTTGGCTATTGTAAGTAATGCTGCAATGAACATTGGGGTGCCTGTATGTTTTTGAATTACTGTTTTCATTTTTTTTGGATATATGTATATATACTGGAGTATAATTTCTGGATCATATGTAGTAATCCTTCTTACCCTGCAGACTACACAAGGGGTGGGTGGGCTGGATTCAGCCCATGGGTCACAGTTTGCTGAACCCTGTCCAGATGATTCATACCCATGGCAAAATTTCAGAACCACTGCTCAGTGAGGCAGTCAAAGTCATGACTAAGGTAGTATTGGTGGGCCTAGCTTTGCATGACATAAACTCTTTTGATGTTCTAAGCACTCAATTTTAATATGGGGGGTTGGGATTTCCTCACACAACATGAAGCAATTCATGGGATATCAGGTTTGGCATCCAACAGTTTAACTTAATTCTGACACTATCAGTCCTACAAGGCTGCTCCCTCCTGCCGCCCTCTTCAAATACCAGATTCCAGCTCAGTCTGTGTTACCTGTTAACCTGTGCTTCTGACTGACTGGCTATACATCAGAGATGCCATGATCTCTTCCTCAGGTCCGATTAATTTGCTAGTGGCTCTCAGAACTCAGAGACACATTGACTGACTAGATGACCATTCATGTGTGCATGCTACGTCACTTCAGTTGGGTCTGACTCTTTGAAACCCTGTGGACTGTAACTGACCAGGCTCTTCTGTCCATGGGATGCTCCAGGCAAGAATACTGCTGAGGTGGGTTGCCATGCCCTCCTCCAGGGGCTCTTCCTGACCGAGGGGTCAAACCCGTGTCTCTTAGGTCTCCTGCACTGGCATGCCGGTTCTTTACCACCAGTGCCAGCTGGGAAGCCTGACTAGATGACCAGTTTACTGTAAAAGGATATAATTCAGTAAAAGCCCGATGCGAGACAGGGAAGAAGTATGGGAAGGGGTGTCATTCTCCCCACCTCTCCATGTGTTCACTCACCGAGACACCCTTTAAACCCTGTCCTTTTGGCTTTCCTGGATGTCTCACTGTGGAGGCGTCATTGATTAAGTCATTGGCTACTGACTGATTCAACTTCCAGCCCCTCTCGCATTCTTGGATGTTGGGGTTGGAGGTGTGGAGCCATGAATTCCAACCTGCTAACCACCTGGTTAATTCTCTTGGCAACCAACTCCCAACTTCAGGTGCTTCCAAAAATCTGCCTACTCACATAAAAAGACACCTTTATCACTCTCAACATTTAAGAAATTCCAATGGCTTTGGGGACTGTCAGTTAGAAACTGGACAAAAACCAAACACACAGGAGAAATATAGTTTAGTTGCCTGGATGGCCAAATATGTTTCTTGTAAATTATAATATTGCATAAATCTACAGAAATCTAGATTGTCCAAAAGAACTGACCCTTGAAAACATTTTACCTTCCTAAAAACCCATTCCGGTCCTGTACTTATCTACCAGTTAAACCCAGTAACATTATTCATAACTAAGAGACGGGTAGAATTGGTGACGGTATGGTTTATGTCTTTTAAAAATGTCAGATGGAATTGGTAAATATATAGATTAGAAAGAAAAATGTGGACCTTTCTAGTTAATCATTATTCCCAGAGCATATTTTAATATTTAATAACTTGAATTTATGTTTATTAGTCTCTTGTGTCCAACAGCCTCTATATCAAGTATGCACACGAAGAGTAAAGTGGGTAAAGAATTCACATGAAACAGAAACTTAATATGTAGACTTAATATTTTCCTGAATACTTCATCCATATTTTGACTTTAAAATGAATATTATAATTTAATATGTACCTACAAAGCACCTTCAACCCTGGCTGAAGTTCCAGTGACTTAAAAAATAATAATTTCAATAATAGGGCTTTTTTCTTTTCACTGCTCACATTTTTCATTATGGGATCAAAGAGTTGGAAAGGATTACAAGGAATCATTTGGTTCAGTCCCCTCTAATTTAAATGTACACAAAACAGTACCCAGCAATCCCACTACTGGGCATATACCCAGAGAAAACCATGGTTCAGAAAAACACGTCACTCCAACATTCATTGCAGTACTATTTAAATAGTCAGGACATGGAAACAACCCAAATGACCATCAACAGAGGAAAAGACAGAGATGCATTCCATGCACACAGTGGAATATTATTCATCCAGAAAAAGGAATGAAATTTGGTCATTTGTAGAGATGTGGGTGGACCTAGGGAGTGACTGTCATACAGAGTGAAGTCAGAAAGAGAAAAACAAATGGTATGTGTTAATGCATATATGTCGGATTTAGAAAAATGGCACAGATGATTTTATTTGTAAAACAGAAATAGAGACCCAGACATAGGGAACAAACATCTGGATGGCCAGTGTGGGGAACCGTGGGAGATGGGATGAATTGGGGAGACTGGGATTGACATATATACACTATTGATACTATGTATAAAATAGGTAACTAATGAGAACCTATTGTATAGCTCAGGGAAACCTACTCAGTGCTCAGTGGTGACCTAAATGGTAAGGAAATCCAAAAAAGAGCCAATATATGCATTCGTGTAGCTGATTCACTTTGCTACACAGTAGAGACTAAAACAACTCTGTAAAGCAACTATACTCCAATGAAAATACACTAAAAAAAACGTACACAAAACAGAAAGTCATTTTCCTTTATGCAACACTTCATATACTCAGAGCAACTGAGAGACATGCATGCAGTGACCTCAAACTATAGTTCTCAATGTGCAGGGTAGGGGGAGGTCCTCAGATAAGAATTAATTGGTAACTTGTTTTGACAGAATCCAAATAAAAGAAACAGTTGTGTTGTGATCATGTTTGTTTTATAATTTCAATTTGTAATGCACTTCAAAGCTTCAAGTGTTAACCTCTTAAAAAAAAAAACAACTTTAATTTATAATTCTGTAAATTAGAATCATCTTTGGTTTGCTTTAGTGTAACTCACATTTTCAAAATATCATTTCAGAAATCAGACCCTCCATTGGCAAGCAATTGGCAATCCTCGATGTCAAGGAACTTGGAAAAAAGTTCGGCGGGTAGAACAGTGTTCTTGTCCAGCTGTTCACAGTTTCATTTTTATATAGATCTTGATATAAATATTTCAAAATGTGTTTGTAAACATGCTTAATACTAGCAAGTCATGTTCGACGCTGCATAATCCTTTGAAAACTCTTTGGCCTAAAGTTCCCAAATGTATGTCGTTGCCACATTCTGAAGCAGAGAAAGGAAATTCAGGGGCCAGTTCTTAAGAAACGCAGTACCTTTATTTTTTATTATGTTGAGGACCCATTCTAAAGTCTCCTGTGGTTTTCTGACCTTGGCCTGTCACTTGGAGTCTCCTCATTGAACAGGTAGCCCTCTGGACACAGAGCCTGTTTGCACTAAAATGACTACATTTTGTTGGTCCACTTACTAGTAAGTTGTCATTTAAGGGTACTCATGCTTTGAATCTTGGGTTCTTTCTTTCTATTCCGTAATCTCTTAAAAAACTTCTTGCCTTTAAAAATGTCTACAGATATATGTACACTCACGCGTGCATTTCTAATATATTATTCCACAAATTCTGCAATAATAATTTCAAACAAATTTGTCACAAGTAATTTTCCACAGGACAAGTTGTTTGAGATTTAGTAAGCAGAACCAACAGCTCTATTACATATACCTTTTTTTTTAATAGAAGAAATTTTCTTCTGTTAACTGAAAGGCATCAATCAAATGTTCATTCTAGGTCAGTACAATTCCTTTAAATGTTTTAATTTCCATGAAGTGAAATTTTGGCAACGATAAGTGAAACAATTGCTTTAATTATGAACATTCTACCATCATTAGTATTGAAAATTATTTCCAAGGCATAAAGCCTGAAATTGACTGCAATAATTCTGGAGTCCAACTTCAAGTTTAATTGAGGTAGAATTACCACATTTTCCTCCTCTATAGCACAGGTTTTCTTTTGTTTGGAGTAGAAGGTAGAGGTATAGATTATGGAAGGCATAGATTTATTACAAATGCTATGATCTCCATCCCCACCCCACCTCTGCAAACACAGAAGTATTAGTTTCCTTATTGTATGATTGGAAAATCAACAAACCAGAGACAAAAGGCCTTGTTGAAGAATCTGGACTGACAGAGCCAAATCTTAGCTTCTCATTCAGAATTTAGCTTCGATGAAGAGCCTAATGTTGCCAAAGACTGTTCTGTAAAAGTAAAGCTCTTTTTATTTCTGAAGCAAATTTTAAATTCAGAATATTTTCTTCAGAGAACTGAATCTGGAGATTTAAACCACAGGTAAACCTCGGAGATATTTGAGTTTGGTTCTAAACCACCACAATGAAGCGAGCCACAAGATAGTTTTGGTTTCCCGGGGCATAAAAAAGTTACGTTTACACCATATGTTTGCAGTCTATTGTGTGTAATAGCATTATGTCTAAAAAAAAGTATATAATTTAATTAAAAAATATTTTATTGCCCCAAACTACTAACCATCATCTGAGTCTTTAGTGAGTACTAACATCAAAGATCACTGATTATAGGTCACGGGAACAAGTATAACAATATTGATGAAGAAATTTGAAATATGCTGAGAATCACCAAAATGTAACACAGACGCACAAAGTGAGCAGATGATATTGGAAAAATGGCACCAATAGATTTACTCAATCTAGTTGCCACAAACCTTCAATTTGAAAAAAAAAAAAAAAGAAAGTAATATCTGCAAAGCACTATAAAATGAGGTGTGCCTGTATATGAAATTCCTTTGATTTCATATGTATAAAATATTATTTACTAACAAGTGATTTACTAAAATACCTATTTCTTGGCACTTATCATGTAATGATATAATGACAATAGCAAGTTTAATAGGGATGGAAAAGTCCTCAATATTTAATGCTGAGAGTAGCAATATTTCTGAGAATGTATTTGTTTAAATCTCAGGACTGTTTTGTGGTAAATTAAATTTTTCACAAATTAACAATAAAAATTTGAGTCTCATCAGAGAAACTTCAACTATCAGCTCAGTATTAACATTTCAAGATCATTTCTAACATTTGTAAAACAAAACTTTTGAAGGCATACTTGGGTAACTTTCAATGTTGCTTAAAATTTTATACCAGTAAATAAACTTTCTGTTCACATTTTGAAAAGCTCTTTACTTGTTTGGCTAGAAAATACCCAAGTTTTCTGGACAAGTCAGAGAATAAACAAAAAATCTCACAAAAGCCAAAAGAAAACATTTTAGAATTGACAGGCGTATGTATGATGACTAACAGCAATAAAGCTATGATGTATTTATGGTTCCAATATGTTGTAACATTCAGCCTATTTGAGTTGTATAAAATCAGTTTTTCAAATTACATATTTAGCTTTCACTACATGACCATTAATTACTTTTATATTGAAGCATATTTTGGTTATTTCTATTCTTATGAAGAATTTCAAGGGGTGGAAGACATAACTACTAAATAATGATCTTGAAAAACTTGGTATTACTTCTAGCAAAGCCCATGGAAACAGTACAAAACTGAAACAAACTGAAACATGTGGTCTGAATGATGAATGAAGAACCCCCAATTTTTTATTTTCAGAGATAAAGATCAAGGAATTTAAGACTTCTTTGCTATTCCTTTTTAATGAGTACGTTAGAGTGGGGGTCCTTTCCAATGACACTCTACAATGATTTACAGGCTCTAGCACTACTTAATAGGTTGCTTTTCAAAAGTGCATGAGAAAAGTAGTTTGAACAAAAGTAGATATACCCACTCAGGAAAGAAGGGGAAAGGAATTAAAGATGGTGATCATTCAGTAGAGAAAACCTGGGGGAGGGGAAATGAGAAGAGAAAAGAAAAGAGTAGAAAAAGGAGCAAGGTAAACTATAATCTCATTGTTCTTTTTTTAGGGTCTTTCTTGGAATTTAAAAAAGTTCTTTCTTTCTGTCTGTGCTGGGCTTTTGTTTCTGTGCCAGCTTTCTCTGGTTGCAGTGTACAGGTTTCTAATTGCAGTGGCTTCTCCTGTGGAGCACAGGCTCTGGAGTGTGGGGGCTTCAGCAGTAGCCGTCTGTGGGATCAGTAGTTGTGGCGCACGGACTTAGTTGCCCTGCAGCCTGTGGGATCTTAGTTCCCAGACCAGGGATCAAACTCATATCCCCTGGATTGGCAGGCCTATTCTTAACCACTGGACCACCAAGGAGTTCCCTTTCTTGGGATGTTTTTATCTGAGAATGTTGAAATTATGCATAAATAGCAATAGCAATAACTTAAATTGTTTAGTTCTACTCTGGTATAAAAATTGCAATTACCATTTCTTCTAGGAATGCACCAAAATGATGTAAACTAGTTCTGCCCTCTAAGACTATTTTGGTGAAGGTTTTTACAAATAACTGTAAGATGGTTTAGAAAACCTGAATATTCTGATGAATATATTGAAAGAGAAGTGAAACTTCTAGGTCAAGGTGACAGATGGATAAACATGTTTATCTTCTTCCTCAACTCCCATTGAGATTATAGGATTCATGGAAGAGTCTGTAACACAGTCTATAACACAGATGATAAGGCAGGGATGGAATCAGCTCATAGATTTTGAAGAAACTTTTTGAAGATTGAAAGCACATAGGATTCTATGGATGGATAAACCAGAATAGAGGGACCATACCCTTTAAAACACGTAGAAAAGAAGATGGAAGTAGGGCCATTCTTCTTGGAGTGTGACAGTCCTACCAAACACAAACAAAATGGATTTTAAAACTCCCCACCCCTAGAGACAATCTTGTGAAATTTAAAATCAAGGATAAAGAAAAGACTATAAAAGCTTTCAAAGAAAGAAAAGCAGATTACCTACAAAGGAATAAGAATTCCCACGAGAAACAGCAGTCTTCTTGAAAGGTTGTTGAATCACGACGCCAGGATTCTTGGCCCCCAGAGGAGAAGAATTCAATCTGGGGCCAGAGACGAGGCTTGATCGCTCAGAGATCGCTCAGAGCTTTTGTGTAATAAAGTTTTATTAAAGTATAAAGGAGATAGAGAAAGCTTCTGATATAGGCATCAGAAGGGGGCAGAGAGAGTACCCCTCTGCTAGTCTTTAGCTGGATGTTATAAAGTCACTAGCAGTCTGTTAATGAAAGAAAGGAATGTCTCAAAACTTAGAATGGCACCAGGCCCCTCACCCATAAGATGTATTTTGGGATAATCTTGGCTCCAAATGGTTCATCTTGGGCCATAAAAGGATTAACTTGAATCTTGAAGAAGGGTAGAGCACCATACAAATAGTGTCGTTTACATAGATTAGAGGAACAATATGGGAGTATAACATACTGGTTTATCAAGTAGGTTCTGAGCCCAAAAGGCAGAACCGACTTGAAGACAGAGTTTGGGGTAAATGCATAGTACATTAGCATAGCTTAAGATAAATATTTCCATAAGAAAAAGGCATTGGTTAACTTCAGGTGAAACCAGGTGTCATGGCAACACAGAATTTTAAGAGAAACCTCCTTTTAAATTTGTATAGAGAAGGAAAAAAATATCGCTAGTTTGTTTCCTCCTGCCGCTTAAGGGAGATACAAATGTCTGACGCTTGCAGGCTATTTCCTCCATTTGGAGACCCCTGGCCTTCCTGCCTGTTACCCTCTCATTCTCATCATCAATGGATACTTAAGTCTAATAGAATGAAGCCGCCAAGTTCTGAAGGACAATAATTTTGAAACTAGAATTTCTGTATCAGTCAAGGCACTGATTAAAGTGTGAAGGCAAAGATTCAGCCTTTCAGAGGTGTAGAGATTTAGAAGCCTTGTGAAATGGTCCTCAACAGTGTATTTTTTACTTTCTGACTTTTTATTTTGTATTGGAGTATAGCTGATTAGCAAACAATGTTGTGGTAGTTTTAGGTGAACAGTGAAAGGGACTCAGCCAAACATGTACATTTATCCATTCTCCCCCAAACTCCCCTCCCGTTCAGGCTGCCACATATCATTAAGCAGACTTCCCTGTGCTCTACAGTAGGTCCTTGTTAGTTATCCATTTTAAACATAGCAGTGTGTACATGTCGATCCCAAACACTAGGATACTTTTCTCAATTAAACATGGCAGGTTGACAATATATTTACCTCCTTTACATCCAGATTCCCAATAAAATTACAGTTAAAGGATTTTTTTTAAAAGACAAAGAGTATACTGATAAGGAGATTGAGAGGGAAGAACCTGAAAAGAGGTGGCCGAAAATTTCAGGACCAGTAAAGCAGAAGAAAGGAGAGTCAGATGCCTAGAAGAGGGAATTTCAGTAAGCAAGGTCCTCTCCAGTATCCCAGGAATGTAGTCTTAGCCGCTAGACCACCAGGGAGGTCCTGCGGGACCCATTTTACAGTGCCATTTCCCTTGCCACCCTCTTTTCTTCAGCAAGGAGGGCTGCCCAAATGCACAGCCCACGCCCAGACCGAGATGGAGTATAATTAAACAGGGACGCCGAAAGACTGTCTTCTTAGAGGAAGACTGAACTGGAAGCAAATCCCAAACTCTCCCCTTCTCCCCAAGGAATTGTGGGAACACTGCTTTAGGTCTAAGAGGTTGTCACCAGTCAGCCAGCCGTCCTGTGAATCTGCAGCACAAATTCTCATCACCAGGCTGGGCTTTAGAAATTTCACACTGCTAATTCAGTTTCAAAGTGGTTCTAACTGACTTAAAAAAAAAAAAAAAAAAAGAGAGAGAGAGAATTAAGAGAAGTTCCCAGATTTGGAATTAACTGCCTATCAGAACAAAGTCCAACATAATTCAGAGGAAGAAAACAAAATCTAGAACTCAAAGTCATCGGTCAGCAAACTACAGCCTGCAGGCTAAATCTTGCCTGTAGTTTCTGTAAATATAATTTCCTTGGAACACAGTCAGGCCCATTTATTTGCATGTTTATGTCTATGGACCATTTCAAGCAGAGTTGACACAAACCCAGTGGCCCACAAGGCCTACAATATTTCATCTGGCCCTTTACAGAAAGCTTGCTTACCCTGGCTTAGATCATTGACATTTAATGTAATTATTCGTGTGGTTGCATTCAGGAGCACCATCTGTTTTTTTGTTAGTCCTTGTGGTTTTGTTGGTTTTTGCTTCCTGTTCCCCCTTCTCCCTGCTTTTGCTTTCTTAGGGATTATTTAAATAATTTTTACTATTTCAACTTATATATTAGTTATATATATGTATTTTTTAAATGGTTGCTCTAGGGGTTACAATATCATACCTAATATTTTATAATAAATGTAACAGTTACTATTATTCCTTTTTAAACATTCATTCAGCTGCATTGGGTCTTAGTTGTGGCATGTGAACTCTTAGCTGTAGCATTTGGGACCTGACAAGGGATTAAACCCAGGGCTTCTGCATTGGAAGGGCAGTCTTGGCCATTGCACAACCAGGAAGTCCCTAATATTATTCATAATATTACACTTCATGTAAATTGGAAAAGCCTTGCAGGCATCAACTGGAAACTCAGAGAATGAATCTAAAGATTGACAAAGGGCAGAACTTACATGACAACACTGAGCCATAACCTCTGTGGCAATCAGTTTAGAATGAGGAACTGAATTCCCAAAGCTATCTACCCAGAATGGGCAGGACTCAATTGATGACTACCAACATCCTAATTTTTTTGTCCCTACTTTCAACAAGAGCAGAGAAAGCCAAGTATGTTCCCCAAAACAATCATATAAGATGCCTGCTGCTAGCTGGCCAGCCTTCAGCTTCCTCATGCCAACAAGCTCCAATCAGAGCACGCCTGAAGCCTACAAAGCTTTCCCACTATAAACATCTGCCTGCATCTCTGCCAAACACAAGTGATGGTGGCTGGCTTCCTTAATATAAAGCTCTGAATAAACAGCCTATTTGTTTTCATTTTTGAGTGGTTTCATTTATTTCCACAACTCAAATAGTTGTGATATAAGGAGGAAGCACAAGCTGGAATCAAGATTGCCAGGAGAAATATCAATAACCTCAGATATGCAGATGACACCACCCTTATGGCAGAAAGTGAAGGACTAAAGAGCCTCTTGATGAAAGTAAAAGAAGAGGGTGAAAAAGTTGGCTTAAAACTCAACATCCAGAAAACTAAGATCATGGCATCTGGTCCCATCACTTCATGGCAAATAGATGAGGAAACAGTGGAAACAGTGGCTGACTTTATTTTTCTGGGCTCCAAAATCACTGCAGATGTTGATTGCAGCCATGAAATTAAAAGACACTTACTCCTTGGAAGGAAAGTTATGACCAACCTAGACAGCATATTAAAAAGCAGAGACATGACTTTGTCAACAAAGGTCCGTCTAGTCAAGGCTATGGTTTTTCCAGTGATCATGTATGGATGTGAGAGTTGGACTATAAAGAAAGCTGAGCACTGAAGAATTGATGCTTTTGAACTGTGGTGTTGGAGAAGACTCTTGGGAGTTCCTTGGACTGCGATGAGATCCAACTAGTCCATCCTAAAGGAGATCAGTCCTGAGTGTTCATTGGAAAGACAGATATTGAAGCTGAAACTCCAATACTTTGGCCACCTGATGCGAAGAGCTGACTCATTTGCAAAGACCCTGATGTTGGGAAAGATTGAGGGCAGGAGGAGAAGGGGACGACAGAGGATGAGATGGTTGGATGGCATCACAGACTCAATGGACATGGGTTTGGGTGGACTCCAGGAGTTGGTGATGTACAGGGAGGCCTGGTGTGCTGCAGTTCATGGGGTCACAGAGTCGGACACAACTGAGTGACTGAACTGAATTATATAACCTTACTTTGTAGAAATGCAAATGAACATGTACGGCTATATACAACATGAATATGTTGAGTGGGGGTTAAAAAAGACAAAGAATACAGAGTAGTTCATTTCCTTATATCAAAAACAGGACTTACCTAGTGATCCAGCAGTTAAGAATCCACCTGGCTATGTAGGGGATGTGGGGTCAATCCCTAGTCTGGGAAGATCCCACATGCATGGGGGAACTAAGCCCATGTGCCTAAGCCCATGATCCACAACAAAAGAAGCCACCACAATGAGAAGCTTGTGCTCTGCAACTAGAGGGTAGCCTCTGCTCACACTCACAGCAACTAGAGAAAGCCTGCATACAGCAAGGGACAATCCAGAGAAATAAAAAAAAAATAAAATTAATTAATCAATTAAGGAAAAAAACCAGATACTCTCCCAGCCTTTGCAGCTTGGCTCTGAGTTGGGTAGCTCATTCAACGGTGAACCAGGCCACCTATAACTGACTCTGCCTTAGCGTCCATCTCCGGCACTTATGAAGCCTAAAGATCACACAGCATAGAGGCCTAGGGTGCTCCCAGGTCTTTCCTGAGACTGTGTCTAGTCCTAGGCACATAGGCCTGGCCTTCTGGATTCCCTGGTTTACTCGACTTTCAAAGCCTTTACCTACCACATACCTTAATTTCATGCAGCCATATTAAAAGATGCTTGTTCCTTGGAAGAAAAGCTATGACCAACCTAGACAGCATATTAAAAAGCAGAGACATTACTTTCCCAACAAAGGTCCATCTAGTCAAAGCTATGATTTTTCCAGTAGTCATGTATGGATGTGAGAGTTGGACTCTATAAAGAAAGCTGAGTGCCAAAGAATTGATGCTTTTGAACTGTGATGTTGGAGAGATACTTGAGTCCCTTGGACTGCAAGGAGATCCAACCAGTCCATCTTAAAGGAAATCAGTCCTGAATTGGAAGGACTGATGCTGAAGATGAAGCTCCAATACTTTGGTCACCTGATAGGAAGAGCTGATTCATTGGAAAAGACCCTGATGCTGGAAAAGATTGAAGGCAGAAGAGAATGGCAGAGGATGAGATGATTGGATGACATCACCGACTCGTTGGACATGAGTATGAGCAAGCTCCAGGAGTTGGTGATGGACAGGGAAGCCTGGCATGCTGCAGTCCATGCGGTCGCAGTTGGACACCACTGAGCAACTGAACTGACCTTCTTCTCCAGGCTCTTCAATCCGTCTGCTGTCTCTGACCCCAGGCAGACGTAGGCACTACTTTTAAAGCCCATGAGTTCAGAAGGGGCAAAACAAAGGCAAATCTCTGAACCCTCAGCAAACTGCCAGACATGGAAACACCCCACCACAATCCTGAGCACAAGATCTGTGTTGGCCTCTCCCACATCATCAAACTACACCCCGACAACACATATCACTGGTCCCCTCAAGCAGGATAAGGAAAACTACCAGAATGCTCTACAATTTAGCAGGCTCTTTTTTCATTGAGCACTCCCCATTTATTAGATTCGTTTCAAAAAGTTGATTCCAATAGTTTTTGTGGTTTTTTTTTGCCAGCTTAATAATTTGCTTCAGAAAAAGGAAGGCTGTCTGGAATTCCCCACTTTGTCATTCTCTATGTAATCTTTTTAATGATTATTTTAGAAATGAAGGGCAGATTAGTGGTTGCCAAGGGTTGGAGGAATGATGTAGGAGAGAGATGAGTGGCAACAGAAGGGATCCTCACCGTGCTGAAGTGTCTTGCCTGTGGTAGACACATGCACCTACACAAGAGATAAGTTGTTTGGAATTACATATACCGTACACACATGGTACAAGCCTGGGAAAATCCGGGTAAAACTGATGATTTATATCAACAATCTGATGGTGACTTACTGTGGTTTAACTGACACTGGGGGAAGCTGGAGCAGGTGTACAAGAACCTATTATTTCTTACAACTGTACATGAGTCTAGATGTCTGAATAAATTTAAAATTTCAAAATAATCAGATAAAAATGAGGAAGCATTTAGGAATACAATAACCCAATTTATTTCACTTTTCTATGTGTCCACAAGTTATACAATAAAAATCTATGCTTACATACATCTATAACAGTTCTTTAATTAAAAATAAAATTCTAATAAGAAAGCACCACATTATAGCGTAATTCATAGTGATCTTTTTTAGTGGCACATGAAATAACTGAGCATCTTATAGTTCCTGTCAGTTTAGAGTTGATGATTTAGGGTGTTTGGAAAGAGGTTGACAAACTGGTCTATTTTGGCTTGTAAATAAAAGCCATCAGCTTTGGCACTGATCATCAAAATGTCTGCAGTAAACACAATGACGGTAACTATACTATAGCAGGACAGATAGAACCAGGAAACATTATCCACATTTTAATTTATTATACATATAAGACAACAAACTCACAAACTCAGGAACAATGAGAAAGTAATGTATAAAACTTTAATAAGAAAAACAAATGACAAAATAATCATTTAATTTTTTGTCCAAATACTTAAGCATTTCCACATACTTATTAATAAAACATACATAACTCAAAATGCTAAATAATTCTAGTTTTTGACAAAATTCTCTAAAGAACATGTTGGTAAAAACTCAAAAGTTGTCTAATAAGGTGTGCAGGATCTTGTTTATTTATTATTTATCATAGACATCAAAATGATTATGTTTAAAGCCAACTTAAACATTTATAGAATGCCATTTAGGCCCGATATTTATCTAACTAAATGAAAATATCAGAAAAATTGCTATTTATGGCACCAGGTTATAAAGAAGCTTTATTTAAACTATCTCTGTCAAACTTTTAACACCAGAACCAAAATCAAATGTACCTAAATGAAACATAAGCTGTTCTTGGTAGTAGTATAAACTTTGTCCTATGGGTATTACGTTTTCAAGTTTTTTCCTTTATATGAAACTACTTAAAAGGAAATATTAAGTATATCTCATATATTACTTTGTACATTTATCATTCTATAAGCAAATGTGTTATTAACATATTAAGGTCATAAATCATTATGCCTTATGTCAAAGGCCTCTTATTCACTGATTTAGAAACTTCACTTTTAGGAGTGTCACAGAGTTGAAGTCAGCCCACACATATACAGCAGGTTAACAGCAATATATTTTTCCTCTAATAAGGCTTTCACTTTTTTATTGGAATAGGGTTTGGAGGCAGGAGGATTGAAAGCACTAGGGTTCCAAAAATTTTGTTTTTTATTAAAGGAAAGATTCTTAAAGAATACAATGATGGTAATGCTCTTACAGCACAAATCCTCATACTGAATGACTGTGCTACAGAAAAAATACTGTAATGCTTTAAACAGAATTTTGACCAACTTTCAAACAACATGCAGTGATTAGAGTGTTAAACTGTCATCTCATCAAGCTCTGCAAACACTCTCAGTCTTCACTGTCCGAACAGATCAGTTTTAGCTTCTTCATAGTCCTCCATCTGTCTTTCAACATGACGCTTGTTCGGTTGTTGAATTCATAATGTGATAGTATTTTAGACCAATTTCCCTCTCCGTATTTCCTCACACCAGATCTCAGATTCTTGTCTTCTTCCCAAAGCCATGCCTTTTGATGAAAAGTAGGATAGTTAATCACAGAACCAGTTCTTGACAAATAGCATTAGTTTCAGGTGTACAACATAATGATCCAGTATTCATACATATTGTGAAATGATCATCACAATAAGTCTAGTTAACATCTGTCAAAAGTGGATAAAAAGTAGAACAGTTATTCACAGAAACAATTCTTTAACATATCTAAATACAAATTTTTTAAAAACCAATATGTTACAATTTCTTAATGGTGGAAGAAATTCTGTGAACATATCTTAGATTTCTGTAAGATCTTGTTGTGGTGATATTACCAAGGGTCCTGACTATATTACTGTTCATTTTGCATGACACACTATGGCTCTGCTGCCCCAAGTCAGACAGCTATAAGGTGTGAGGACTAAACACAAACCCAATTTGTCTGACTTAAGCCCACAAAGTCTCTTAAAATTTGACACCTGTTAACAGGTTAGAGATGTGTCTCCCTCTTCCTCACTCTCATGCGTACTCAGTCATGTCCAACTCTTTAGACCCCATGGACTGCAGCCGGCCAGGCTCCTCTGTCCATGGAATTCTCCAGGCAAGAATACTGGAGTATTTCTCCCTCCAGTATTCTTTCTTCCTCCAGGGTATCTTTCCAACCCAGGGACTGAACCCGAGTCTCCTGTGTCTACAGCACTGGCAGGTGAGTTCTTTACCACTAGTGCCCACCTGGGAAGCCTTAGAGATGTGTAGGATTCATATAATACCAAATAGAACTTATGAATATTTAATTCTTCCCTAATGAACTCAGTGAAAATCCTGTTCTATGTTGGGCAAAGTACACACACATATAAAACTAAAATCTTCTCACTTTCTCCAACAGATTTCTGACAACACAACTAACACAAACTAATTAAAGATACAGTATTTTGTTTTTGGAGAAAATGATTGAAAAATTTTAAAAATCAAACTCAGTATTATATATAGAAAAAGATTACTGATACTTGGCATTTGCTAGAGGTGACCAACTAACTATTCCTTCTGTTGACATGCTGAGAAGCAATACATAGGGTCATCTGAATGATTATTTACTGTTTCTGAACTACGAATGATTTCCCCAGCTGACTCACATTTGGTTTAAAAATTCATCCATCATCAGTCATGAAAGGGCAAATACTGTATGATTTCACTTACGTGAGATATCTACAGTAGTCAGATTCCCAGAAACAGAGAGTAGAATGATGGTTGACAGGAACGGGAGGAAGGGAAATAGGGGGCTGTCTAACAAGCACAGTGTTTCAATTTCGCAAGATGAAAAAGCTCTGGAGGCTATTGTACAATGTGAATGCATTTAATGCCAGTGAATCATACACTTAAAAAACAATTAAGGTGACAAATTTTATGCTATGTTTTACTATAAATACATTTTTAAAATGAATAAAGGTCTTGAGTAGACAATTCTCCAAAAAATATATATAAATAGCCAATAAGCACATGAAAACATGCTCAATGTCACTTAATCATTACAGAAAAGCAAATCCAAAACCCTAGAAGATATTGCCTCAAACCCATTAGGAGGTATACCATGAAACAACCAACCAAACAGAAAATAACACGTGCTGGTGAGGATGTGGAGAAACTGGAACTCTTATGTGCTATTGATGGGAATGAAAACTTACGTGACGGCTAGGGAAAAGTGTGGTGGTCCCTTGAAAATTAAAGGCGTCATGTGATACAACAATTATACCTGTGAACAGAATTCTATATTCTTTTGAATACAGCCAAAAGAACTGAGTGCAGAGACTTGAAATTTGCACACTCCTGTTGACAGCAGTATTACACATAATAGACAGAAAGTGGTATATAAATATCGTTAGCTTTAAAAAAGGAAGATTTGACACATACAAGGGAAATGATCTTGTCCTCAAGGTAAATGAGGACATTATGCTAAGTGCAAGGAGTCAAATACAAAAGAAAAAATACTGTAGATTTCCACTTATATGAGTACCTACAATAGTCAAATTGAGAGAAAGTAGAAAGTTGGTTGCCAGATGCTTGTGGGGGTGGGGTGAATGAGACGTTACTGTTTAATGGGTACAGAGTTTCAGTTTTGTAAGATAAAAAGAGCTCTGTGGATGAATGGTAGTAATGGTAGCACAGGAGGTGTTTAATGACACTGAACTATACACTGTAAAATGGCTAAGATGGCAATTGAATATTCATTGGAATATTGGACTGATGCCAAAGCTTCAAAACTTTGGCCACTTGATGCTAATGCCACTTCATTTGGAAAAGACCCTGATGCTAGGAAAGATTGAGGGCAAGAGGAGAAAAGGAAGACAGAGGATGAGATGGTTGGATGGCATCACTGACTCAATGGACATGGTTTGCGCAAACTCTGGGAGATAGTGAAGGCCAGGAAGACTGCTGTGCTGCAGTGCATGGGGTCACAAAGAGCTGCACATGACTTAATGACTGAACAATAACAAGATGGCAATTAAAACAAAAAGAGAGGGGAAAAAAAAAAAAAAGAATCCAGCTCAACTATCTGACACACCAAAAAGAAACTCAAGGTGCTTGCAGACAAATACGAGATCAAAATCATCTTGTGTACGACTCAATGCCATAAAACTGGCAGTATCATTATACCTCCTGCAGAAGTTTGTTTGAGCTGTCGCCTCTCAGCAATGATGCTGCCTACAAGTGTAAAACTACTCACCCTCTAGACAAAGACTGACATCTGTCCTATGACCTGTCCTGACAAGCCAGCCCACTTCCCTCACCAGTCACCACTCCTAAAAGTCTTACCACACTGCTCATTATTAACTGACCCAAAACCAAAGGAGATATAAATTCTGCATGTGTGCAGTAAGGAGTTTAAAGGGGAGAGGGATGTACTTATTGATTAATCTCTGGGTTCACGTAAATCTTTTGAGAATGTGATGAAAGCTATGGATCCATTTTGCAGACAAGTGAAGGTATGTAACATTTTACATGAAACTCCAGGAGCCATTTAGAATCCCCTTAAGAAAACCTATCAATTCTATGGTCCTTCAAGTTAAGAATTTTTGTTGTGTAAGAAGCTGCCACACGTTTATTCTGTTTTAAAAAGTAGCCTTTGATTTATGCAAATCTAATATACATAGCACTGTTTCCTTGTTTTAATCTCAGTAATATTTAATAGAGAGCACAGATGATATCTGATAAAATACAAAAGCCCATTTCTCTAATAACATTCTCTGCTTGAATACTATTTAGGTTCCTGAATGCAACCAAAGTTTAAATGGTATTTCCAGTGGATAATATACAGCAAGGGTTAGGCAGGCTACTGCCCCCTGTACAGCACAGGAGCTAAACAATGGTTTTTACATTTTAAAAAGTTGTTTTCAATAAAAAGAATATGCGACAGAAACTGTATATGGCTCAGTGCCTAGCCCTTTATAGAAAGTCTGTCAACCTCTGATCTAGAAGTTATAATTTTGTCAGTAAAAGTTAACTGAAAACCACAATGTTTAACATTAAACATTTAATTTTTTTTCTTCTATTGAAAACGAGCAACGGTAACTTGACATATTATTGTTACTTCATGATTATGGCTTATATTGTTTGATCTGAATACTTTTTTTTTACAGTCCTTGCTTACTTTCATCTATGATTTAAAGGGGAAAGAGTCTTAAAAAACACCATATGGAATATATCAGTAATCATATAGCAAACAGAAACTATACTCTTCCATCCCTGATTGGGGAACTAGGATCACGCAAGCCACACAGCATAGCCAAAAACAAAAATAAAAGTTTAGAAAACTTAAAGAGGTCAACCTCTATTGTTCATAGATGGAACTGAATAAGTGACACAATGGACTTATCAGTGTTAAGATTAGAAAGAAAATATAAGGACAGCACAATTTCATAAGTCTACTTTTTTGCTTAAAACTCAAAATTTCGTTTCTTTGTTTTGTACAGGTGACCTATTATACTAGATTCCCTTCATAATGACACATGGTTAACTAAGAGTTTAAGATAATGTATTTCAGGACAAAAGCAAAAACTGTGCCCTTGGTACTATTCTCTTTTGTCTTTTGCTTTTCTTGAGAAAAATAAAATTAAATCTAGCCATGCCCATAACTCAAGATATAGACAGCATGGGACAAATTAAAATGCACCAATCTTTTCTTTCCTTAAGGCTAAAAAGTTATACAACTTATATTTTTAAATTGCATATCATTTTAAATGCCTTTTAGAAAAAAAAAACCAATGCTTTAAAAATGGTATTGTTTATTTACAACAGAGTCCTTGGATCTAGCGCTATGTTAGTAAATGGCACAGGCATTTTGTACTTTCTTATCTGTTGAAATGTATATATTCTAGCCTGGTTTGGTCTATTTTTTAAAGCCTGATTTGGTGTGAATAATCAAGTCAAAAATCGAAACTTCGAAATATGTAATGAGCAACTATCTTCCACTGGTCCATATAAATCATTTCAAAGGCATCTATTTTATCTGACAGATAATAAGTCTACACTTTGGAGAAGGGATTGTTCCTTACAAGGCCACCAGGGAAGCTATAGGCTTGCTCTACTGTATTCTCCAGCAATGACTTGATGACTCAAAGGTCTGCTCCTACCTACCTCCTTTATTTCTCTCACATGAGAGAAAGCCAGAGCTAAAGTGGTGACCTCTCTCTCCCATGACACAAAACCTTCAAATTGGCTTTGTTCAGGAATATGGGATCTCAGACCATGATGCTGAGGAAGCTGCCAGAGGCTCAATTGTTCTAGAAAACTGAGAACCATAGTAGTCCCCAAACAGAAAGAAACCTTGTGTGTTTCTCTGAGAATAGAACCTACCAGTTTTCTACCCGTTTCCTTTCTGCCTCAGAGGAAAGATATGGGAGGCAAACATAATCCTATAAAATACTAATTTTAAAAAAGCAGCTGGATTTAGAGACCTGATTTCTAGTCTTCATTATAAAGCACGTATTCTTGTGGGTTCATAACTGAGTATTATGTATTGGCACCATCCAACACAGGACATTTTTTCCCAAGGGCCAACTGGATTTTCCCCTCTAAACAAAGTTTTTATACTGAGTAGATGCTGTGTCACAATTGTGGTGGTGCAGTTTTGATATCCTCTAAATTTTATGGGTTCATAAAACAGGAAAGAGTAAACTATCAGTCTGAAAGCACAGTCCATTCCTCCCACTGTTTGCAGTAACATGTGGATGTCACTTTAAACAGTGTGCCCTTGTGCTGCTCAAGTCCAGCTGGTCTACCACCCCAGGGTCCATATTTAGACATCAACTGACTGAGAAAAGGGGCTTTGGAAGAGCTTTATAAACTGAAATATCCTTCCAGTTCATCATTCAGATTCCTCAACAGGAGTTGGGAATAATGTTCTTTTCATCTTTCCTATCTTTTTTCTCTTACTGTGAAAAATAACAGTCGACCTCAAGACATAGACTGAACTCACTGCCTGCTGAGACAGGACTGTGGGGTTTGTTTTCTGGTCATACCTATATGTTGGTGCTCAATGTAGTGTAGACATGTTTTAAAACAAAACAGATGATGTATATTAAAAGGTGATATCATTTATAATTTAAAAATACTGTATAATAATTCCCATTACATACCATCCATGGGAAAAAGTCTTTATTGTTGAAAGCCACTTACTTTCCTTCTGAATAAATTTACAAAGGAAGGCCTCTTTTTAAATTGTGATAAGGCAGGCAAAAATACCTTTGATTAACGTACAAATGCAGGAGAAAGAAACTGTCCAAGAAACTGTGCAAGACTACTGCAATCAAAAATTTTAAAGAATCCAAATGTCAATACAAAATAAAATGAAATTGGTCGCTCATCTAACAAGTTATCCCACCAAAATGCCAACAGTAGAAAGCTAAAAATAAAACCAGACACAGAATTTTTGGCATAATAAATAGTGATAGACAATATCACCTATATTTAATTGTGCAGTTGGTATCCCGCATGTTGTTTCAAATATAAAAAAAAAAGAAACTGTTTTCTTGATGTATATCGCTAAGTAACACCTATAATTCCATTTAGAACTGTCACCAGAAGAACCACAGGGAAAGACAAATATATAAAGCAGAGACTTCTGGATTTTAGACCAACCTGGAGAGTCCAGGACTTAATCCTAACCCAACATATCAACAATGAACCATTTGCAAATAGCTTATCAAAAAAGAAAATCATCTTAAATAATTTACTCATCTACTGTAAACAACTAGAAAACCAGATAAAACAGTAAACAATGGCTTCAGCAACTAGAGATAGCACAGGACTATAATCACTGAGAGGAAGAACAAATGAGTGAGCCCTAAAACTGACTCAGCTTTCTGAATAGAAAAATTCTATGTCAAATGGTATCTCCTTTTTTAAAGCACACAAAAATCTTATTTAAACTGAACCTATGTTCGGAATATATGAAAATAAGTTTATCATGGGGATTTAAGTTTTACCCTACATCTGATGAATGGACTGCAGGATGGATAATTCTAAATAAATGTCACTAATACCCAAGATTATCTTTAAAATGTGAGTGAACTCTGAACAGGCAATCTGATCAATTTATCTAAGATGGCAAAGAGGAAACATTTTATTCTCAAGATTTTTTAGAGTTGAACAGAAATAATATGAAATAATCACAATTACTCCTTATGACTTTAATATACATTAAGCATTATTAAATTAAAATAAACAGGTACCTGTTTTTTCCTAGACCGATGCTTTTCAGGAGTTACAGGCTGACTTTTTAAAATACGTATTCTCTTACTTTCAGTGGCTCGTCTACTATTCTTTTTCTTTCTTCCACCTAAAAGCAGAAACACTGTCATCAAAAACTGTCCTACATTAAAAGAATTTTATTTTTAAAGGTTATCATGAAATTCCTATTTTATAGCTATTAAAAAAAACCTGTTTAATCTTTTTCCTTTGAATCTGGAAGCAGTATGGTATAAATGCAAAAATCAGCCTTTGAAAATCAGGGGGCATGTGTTTCCTTTCCAGCAAGGGCTTGGCAGAATTGCTCCTGCAGAGGGTGGCAAGAAGGGGCACTCTGCCATCAATGAGATGGTAATCAGATATGACACCATCAACACCCACAAACATATCAGTGGAGTAGGTTTCAAGAAGTGCCTGTGGGGGCTTCTCTGGTAGTCCAGTGGTTGAGGATTTATGTGCCAACACAGGAAACACAGGGCTCAATTCTTGCTCCAGGAGGACCCCATATGCTGTGGGCAGCTAAGCCCAGGTGCCCAGAGCCCAGGCTCTGCAATCAGAGAAGCCACAGCAGTGAAAAGCGCACACCCCACAACTGGAGTTGCCCTGAAGCCTGCACACAGTAACAAAGACCCAGTGCAGCCAAAAAGAAAGAAAGAAGTCCCTCTGGCACTCAAGAGATCTGGAAATATGCCATGAAGGAGATGAGAACTCAATACACATGCACTGACACTGGGCTCAACAAAGCTGTCTGGGCCCAAAAAATAAGGAATGTCTCATACTGCATCTAGCTGTGTGCAGTTGTCTCAGAAAATGTAATGAGGATTCATCAAGGAAGATTCATATATTCGTTATCTATTTAACTACCACCACTTAAAAAAAAAATCTAGATAGTGTGAATGAGGACTAACTGCTGATTGTCAGTTACAGAGCTGCCAAAAAAAAAAAAAGAATGAAAAAAAAAAAAAATCAGAGGGGATGTGCTCTGAATCTTGATTCTTTCATGCCTTTGAACAAGCCATTTCACCTCCCAATGCCTGTCTCATCATCATCTGCTAAAAAAAAGGAATATTTACCTTATAGGATCATTGTAGTTTCTTAAAATAATGTTTAAGGAATATTTGATGCAGTGTAAGAAATAAATATTTCTCTCTTATTTACAGTTTAGTAAGATAAATAAACACATATGCAACTGAAAAGAAACAGAATGGTCATTATTGAAAGAAAATTGTATATATATAGTTGATCCTTGAATGTGTGGTTTTCAACTACACAGGTTCACTTATACAGATTTTCAAAAATATAGTATCTATGTTTTCATTTTACAAATCTTTTTAAATGTGCAGAAAAGTTTATGTCCGATTAGATATGACAATATGTGGAATCAAAAGAACTAGGGTTTGAGTACTGATTTTATGCCACCTGTTTCAGCTGCCTACCCTCAGGTAAGTCACTTATCAATCCCTTTGTTTCTGAGGCAGAGATAGCAGTATGTGTTGACTGCAAAGAGTTGGAGCCCCTCATCCCTACTGTACTGTACAGAAACCTAAAAGAATCTACACATAGAATTTAAAAAGGATTTAGCAAGATGGTTCCATACAAGATCAATAAACAAAACTCAACAGTATTTCTGTACATTAGCAACAGTTAAAATATTTAAATAATCAAAAGATAATATTTACAATAGTAACAAAATATAAAACATGCTTAGGGATAAATCTGGCAAAAGTAGTTAACATCTACATGCAGTAAATTATAAAGTTTTACTATATTTGTAAGTGTGTGTATACACACATACATGCTGTAAGAAAAATATACATAAGACAATCTAAATAGAGAAATGCTTTTGTGCATAGGAAAGTGAAGTCGCTCAGTCGTGTCCAACTCTTTGTGACCCGTGGACTGTAGCCCACCAAGCTCCTCTGTCCATGGGATTCTCCAGGCAAGAATACTGGAGTGGGTTGCCATTTCCTTCTCCAGAGGTTCTTCCCGACCCAGGGATCAAACCCAGGTCTCCCACGTTGCAGGCAGACGCTTTAACCTCTGCACCACCAGGGAAAGGAAGACAATATAAATGTGTCAGCTCTCTCCAAAATTATCTATTACAATGTTATTTCAAATAAAATTTCAGTAGGGTTCTTTGTAGAACTTAACAAGATTATTCTAAAATTATGTCTTAGGAGAGGTAGTTAATCATAAGCTCTGAGCATTCCTATAGTTCTTGCTAGGATTTTACTAAACAGTTTCTGCAGTTAGTCAGGTACCTAAATAGGTCACTGGAACCACAGGCTGATCACCATGTAACAACTCTCTCTTGGAGAAAGGAACTGGATTATTTGCTTGTTGCTTACTCAAAAAGTACCCTTGGCCCCAAGTTCCTCTTTGCAGTACAACCTACTGCCTGTGCAGCATTTACCTGGGTGCATTATGCTGTCTTTGGGACCTGGCGAGGGAGGGAAACCAGCACAACTATGCTGTTGCCATACACAATCTGCTGTACTGCAGCAAACTATCCTGTTCCGACCCATTAAGTCTTGTTGTACACTCTTTGGCATCTACGGAGTGGTAGCAGCTTCACTGCTTGCAATTTTTTATGAAGTTTCCTTCCGCCCCCGACAATATGGAAGACCAAAACACCAAGAACACTTAAGATGTTCCTAAAGAATAACAGGATGATGAAGGAAATTACTCTGTCACATACTGACTTATTTCTAAACTACAGTAATAGAGATGATATGATATCACTGCAGGGGGAGACCATATGTGTTGGTAAGGCTAATGGAAACCACACCAGTTATGAACAGAGATTTTCATATTGTGAATTGTTCAAACAGGTGCTAGAGGACTAAAAAGGCAAAAATAAATTAACAGATTAACAATGAAGAGAAATTCATAATCATAGCTGGAGACTTCAATACTTCTCTCAGTAATTAGCAGAACAAGAAGACAAAAAATAAGCATGCATATAGAACATCTGAAAAGCACTATGAATCAATTTGACCTAATCGAGATTTGTAACACTGTATACTCAAAGACAGCAGAATTCACATTCTTAAGTATATATCAACAGTCACCAAGATAGACCATATTCTAGGACATAAAGCTAGTCTTAAAAAAGAAAAAGAAATCCTACAAAGTATACCTTCAGGCTGGAACAGAATTAACTGTAAATCATTATCTTTAAATATTTGAAAATTTAACAAACAGCTTAATAGTCCAGATGATCAAAGAGAAAAGTCTCAAGGGAAATAAAAAATATATTTTGATGAAAATAAAATATAATATATAGGGATGAAACTAAGGCAGTAATAAGAGGAGAATTTATAGCATCAAATGCACAAATTAGAAAAACTGGGCATCTATGAATAAAAAGCCACTCATATACAAAGGGAGGCAAGTCAAGTTGATATCAAGACTGTCCATAGCAACACTCATCAAGCTAGAAAATAGAGAAACAAAATCTGTAAAGTTGTGAGGAAAAGTATTTCCAAAGAATACTATATTTGGTCAAATCTTTTATTATTTTTTGCTAATCTCACCCATTAGAGTTGAAATCATCAGTAGTCTAAAGTTTATATTTACTGTTATAGAGGCAATCTGACCCATGCTATCAAAGCATTTATTATTATTTATGCTTCATTTTGAAGGAATCATAGTTTACTGATATATTTCTTATGAGATAGCATTTATGTGAACTTCATTGAATCCTTCAGTTTCACCTCTTAAACATTAAATGTAAATATACTTTTAAGTACATATATAACCTTATCACTTTTTACTAAATTTTTATTTGCTTCGATTCTATCTGTCCCTTGAGGCAGTTTATCTATCTCAGCATTTAAGGTCACGGGCTCTAAAAAGTTAGAAATGTTATTGTGGCTTTGGTTCTGTTCATGATCTATATGACCAAGGGCTTTCTACACTTAACCTCTTTTTGTCTTGGCTTTCTCATCTGTAAAACGGGGGTGATTGAAAAACAAATGCAGATTCAGATTGTTTTGAGGATTAAGTGAGTTTATGGGTAAAAAGCTTCTAATTCAAATATTAATCATTTCACTGAATACTGGTGAAATTTTTTTGCATGGAACTCAGTGATGCAAGAGATGCAACAGATGTGGGTTGGATCCCTGGGTCAGGAAGAACCCCCAGAGGAGGGAATGGCAACCCACTCCAGTATTCTTGCCTGAAAACTTTCATGGATAGTGGGGTAGTAAAGAGTCGGACATGACTAACGGACTAAGCATGTGCACACACGCACACACACACACGTATATATTACTAACAGCTAACAAAAAGTTAAGAAATATACTAAAACTCATAGGATCGCCTGTTTAATATCCAGTCACTGCCAAACCACTCTACAAAAAGATTATAGTTTTCATCAGTCTAATTACTAATCAGCAACAGTGTAGAAAAGTATATCCTTCCATTTCTCTGAACTTTGTATTATGAAATTAAAAGTCCAGGAAAAACCCTCCAATTATTTTAGTTTAGAATTAGGACTCCAGTGCTCACTTTGGCACCACATACACTAAAATTAAAATTTTGATTCCTAGTCATTTCTAGGAACTTCACCAACATGAAGCAAGTATTTCTTTGCCCTATCATTGGCCATATGCTTGAATAAATTTATTCAATTAATATTTACTGCATATATTGCGCAGGGAGCTCTACTCAGTACTCTGCAATGGCCTAGTGTATACATGTATTTGTAAAACAGATTCAATTGGCTGTACACCTGAAAACTAACACAACATTGTAAATTAATTATACATCAATAAAATTTTTTTTAATGTTTTACTGCAGGTCTACCATGTACCTGGCATCAAGGTGGTACATCTATTATATTTATATTGATCATTAAGTATTTAGATTTGAGTCAAAAAGATTTAAAAATCTTTGTATTAGAACACAATAGGTTCAATAAACATTTTTTGAATGAATGCATATCAGAGGAATTTACAATCAAATTCTAATTGAAAATAATTATGGACTGCTTTTAAGATTTTTTTGGTTACTGTTGTTTTTTTAATCTAGGAATGTTTTTTATAAGGATAATAAACTCTAAATGCAATGAGTAGAGTAGTTAGATTCTATATATAGCCATCCTCATAATAGTCATGGATTCTGGTATTTGAAAATTCACCTACCTGTTGAAAGCTGTAAATCAAAAATCAAAACTTGCAGTGCTTTTGTGGACATGCACAGAGTGGCAAAATATCTGAGTCATGTTCCCAGCTGAGGTTAAACGAGGTGAAGCTCTGTCTTCCTATTTCAGTTCCCACACTAGAAATAATTCTTTTTACAGTCTATTTAGTGCTGTATTTTTGGGCTTTCAGGAGGTAATTTTGCTGTTTAAAATGGTTCCCAAGTGTATTGTGGAAGTGCTATCTAGGGTTCCTAAGTGCAAGAAGGCTATGTATGATGTTCCTTATAGAAAAAAGTATGTGTGTTAGATAAGCATCATTTAGGCATGAGTTACAGGGCTGTTGGCTGTGGGTTCAACGTTAATGAGTCAATGGTGGTGGTGGTTTAGTTGTTAAATCGTTGTCTGACTCTTGTGAGCCTGACTCTTGCAGGCTAATGGACTGTAGCCCACCAGGCTCCTCTGCCCAAGGGATTCTCCAGGCAAGAATACTGGAGTGGGTTGCCATTTCCTTCTCCAGGAATGAGTCAGTAATATATACTAAATAGGTGTCTTTCAACAAAAACACAGAACAAAGTTATAATTTTGAACAGTTGACCAAAACGTTGTCACCAGAGACTCAAAAGAACCTAACGCTGTACTCATCTGTAAGTGTTTAGTATTCACTAAGTGTTCAGGGTGACTTTACAGAATATTACCATAAATAACAAGCACCAACTCTAACTTTCTAAATTAAGCACCACCTCTAATTAACTCTATGAACCCAAGGGATTTAATCCCTTTGTGTTTTCCTTTTCTGAAGTATGTCTGCGTGTTGAGGTGTTAGGTCAAGGGTTGGACTGCTCTCAAGGAAGTATCAATTCTCCACTCCTAAACCTGTAGTAAGTGTACTTACTTTGAGGAGTTTCCACTCTTTCCTCTTTCTTATTAAAATCTTGTTGTTGGTTTCCACGTTTCAACTTAGATAAGAAGAGATTTTTGTGAGACCTAAATGAAACACAGAAGCTTGTGATTTGCTCTGCAAAGACTAGAAAGGCTATGGGAAAAGGTAGAGGATTTGTCTCAATCTCTATCTAGGACCTGCTTCTACTTTGGCCTGTTTCCTTTGGTGTTCCCCTTGCTCAGTACCCCATCTTAACCTTTGGTCTCTTTAAGATTTTTGTTGTCAAGACTTTCTGCTCTATCACTATTTTCTCTACTTCATTTACTCAGAAATCAAGATCCTTCTGGCCTTTCAATTGGAGAAATTTCAAAATTCTTTTATACATGATGGTAGATATCACGATTATAGATTCTGAAAAAGGGCTTTTTTGGAAAGGTAAGATTGTTTGGAAATACAGGAAGGGGCAGAAATTTTGGACAATTCTGCAAAGTTTGTATTACTACCATTTATAAAGGGGCAAACTAAAATGAGAGGGGAAAAAAGTTCACTTAAGCTTAGGCAGCTCTTTTATTATCACCTAAAATCTATACTTTTAACCCTGTAAATGCTACTGCAACCACAAATGTTTTCCCTCCCTTCTCAAATTTTCTGTGTGCTCTGGAATGCCAGTCTCAACTTCTATGCCTTGTCTAAAGTTTAGCTCTCCCCTGGGTACATTTCTCTGTTTGTGGCCTCGAGTAGAGATTAGCTTCATCTTCTACATTCCATGAATCAGAGGGTTTCGCAGGTGGGTCTCTATACTTCCCGTTTCCTCATGTCACTTTCAGGATCCTGTTTCCATAGAAACCTCAGCCTTTGAGGATTCATGCCATTGAGGCATATTGCCATTTACTGTTTTCCCTAATCATTTGTTATCCTTCCAAAGCACTTCCCCTCATTCACAGATCTTTTTCTGAGTGCTGCCATTACCATAAATTATTTCCATGTTTACATGAATAAACCAAATAATATCCTGGCCCCTTAATTCCTCATCTCCAGGGACCTCCTCCACACCAAATCAGCCACCCCCTTCCAAGGTTCCACTTAGCATCCCAACTGCTTGGCAATCACTCATGTAGACTTTATGCTCTCTGAATATGCTACACTGTCTGCTACAAAATTTCTAGCAGATTAAAGAGTTTTTTAAATAATTTCTTAAAATCAGGATTTGGGACATTATCAGAAATGTAACCTCCATCCCTTTCCTGCCCTAGCATCATGCCCTTGTTTCTGACAGAATCAAGTTTACTAATTATCTGCTTTAAATTCAAGGACTCCCTGCTTGTGTGCTCCTTGCAGAAACAATGTCAAACAACCCAGGATCTAAGAGGCAGGTCTCCACAGTTTGCCATTTCAAGGGTCTTAATATCTGTTGAGGTAAGTTAAGACTTCGTGACATTCTTCAAATCATAGCGTTTGCATGCAGCTATTATAATCTACCTAAGTTTGCATGAATTGCTTCAAAGATTTGAAAAACAGAGAAGAAAAATGTCAAATTTACTTCACCTCAATAAGGATACTGTATCCCCTGAGGATTCAGTTACCGCAGACTGTTTGTCACTAACACTTTAAA
Organism: Oryx dammah; assembly: GCF_014754425.2. Taxonomy (NCBI): domain Eukaryota; kingdom Metazoa; phylum Chordata; class Mammalia; order Artiodactyla; family Bovidae; genus Oryx; species Oryx dammah. The sequence goes on along the minus strand of NW_024070203.1, from coordinate 48,339,959 downwards.
AGAAGAAAACATTTGTAAGAATGCAAACATAAGAAATTGTTCATAAGGATAGTACTTTCCACATAGTCAAGTCAAATTTCAATTTATAAAAAGTTATCTCTGGAAAGAAACTCTGTGCTGCTGCTGCTGCTAAGTCGCTTCAATCGTGTCCGACTCTGTGCGACCCCACAGACGGCAGCCCACCAGGCTCCCCCGTCCCTGGGATTCTCCAGGCAAGAACACTGGAGTGGGTTGCCATTTCCTTCTCCAATGCATGAAAGTAAAAAGTGAAAGTGAAGTCACTCAGTCGTGTCCGACTCCTAGTGACCCCATGGACTGCAGCCCACCAGGCTCCTCCATCCATGGGACTTGCCAGGCAAGAGCAATGGAGTGGGTTGCCATTGCCCTCTCCCATGTATGTGGGCAGGGAGGGGTTAATGCTTAGGGACAAGGTGTATATGGAAACAAATAAACAAACAAAAAACCAGAAAGGGTCTATGTAAGGCTTTGTAACCCATGTAATAAAATCTAATCCATTTAGCAGGAAACAAAGCTGAGAGGTTATTAAGCTGGGAAGTGAGTTAAACAGATTTATTTTAATGGAAAGCTAACTGGAAGTCATGTCAAGGATGGATTTTTGTGGCACAAAGCTAAGTAATAATCTAGGCTAAGAATGGATTACAGAAGCATTTCTAAGATGGAATTTACAACACTTGGAGAGATAATTAGATGTGTGAGGGGAAGGAGGAGAGTCAGGGTACAGACAGACAAGAACTGTTTTACACAATGACTGAACTGCATACCTAGAAGGGCATCTGAAATAAGTGGTGGCACTATATTAAGAGAGTATATACGAAACATTCATTATGTGCAAGAATCTTAAGTTCTAATTTTATCTTACTTTAAAGCAGTACCTATAGTAAGGGCAAGAAGTCTGGGCCACAGACTTTATTAGGTCTTAGTATTACTAAACTTTGATTTCCTAAACAAAATGAAATAACCAAGCCAATAAAAGTGAAATCCCTACTTTTCAAAATGGGTCTTAGAAAAAAGTCAATGAGAAACAAGACTTCAATGGAGCAGTGAGGGGAAGATCATGTTTTGACAGGCAGGGACAAGAAGAACTTTAAGACTGAGGTCAGTCCTGAGGTGTGACCAATGCCACATCCATGCAATTCAGACTCCAACTCCCACCTCTAAATCAGTAGTTAAGATGAGGGCTCACAGCACTTAAGCCATGGTCCTGAGAAGAGAGTAATACTACATCCACTGCCAAATACATCCATACAGAGACCACAAGGATTTGACTATTTGGCCTTGGTTTAAGGGTGGATGAAGAGAAGGAATGGACTACAGGTTCAATATAAAAGATCTTTATAATGGTAGATTTTATAGTCTTCAATAGAGTTAGATAGAAGTCAATTCTGCAAAAATTACCCTTGAAAATCCCTAAAGAAGAAATAATTTTAGAAACTGATTTTTTCCCTCTCAATATGTAGGAATGACACAGCCTGCTTCCTTCCAACACTGGAGCAAATCAGTGTCTGCACTTGTCCACCAGATGTAGAATCAGCTTGCCCTTAGACAAAATGAAGGGCTTCCCAGGCAGCTCAGTGGTAAAGAATCTGCTTGCCAACACAGGAGACACAGGAGAGGCGGGCTCAATCCCTGAGATGGGAAGCTCCCCTGGAGGAGGGCATGGCAACCCACTCCAGTATTCTTGCCTGGGAATCCCATGGACAGAGGAGCCTGGTGGGCCACAGTCCACAGGGTCGCAAAGAGTTGGACACCACTGAAGCGACTGAGCACGCGTCACGCACAGAGAAGATGAACAGTATTTTAACAGATCAGAATAACCCTCATTGCAACAGACACATGAGGGCATGGAGGATTTGAGAATCAAGGGACACAGACGATTCAGGCTTCCAGCCTCAATACTGTTCTGGAGCTCATGTTCCCTGAGAACAGTAAATGATACCACACTATCTACACAGTACTGTTTTCTCTCTACTCTTGTTTAGCATTTGCAACAGAATTTGCATAAGCCATGAGTTAACTCTACAGTACTTCCAAATATACAAATGTTAGTTATCAGTAAGACAATACACCTACTGCTCAAGAATTATTTTTATTAACAACACCTCACTACCATCACTTTTACATAGTTATTACATTCATAAGACAAAAATGTACTAATGAATTTACAAACCTTTGTCCTGTATCCAAATTAGTTTCAGTTGCCAATTCAACATCTTTACCATTAGGTTTATCTTCAGAATATGTTGTTCTTGCTCTTTTAGTTTCCACTACTTTTGTTGCTGCCTTAAAAAAACGGGGATGTGGGAAAGGAAGGAATGCAATAAGCCATTAAAAACAAATAGTATTAAATCAAGCCTTCTAGTTATTTGATAGTCAGAGTTGGACTGTGAAGAAGGCTGAGAGCCGAAGAATTGATGCTTTTGAACTGTGGTGTTGGAGAAGACTCTTGAGAGTCCCTTGGACTGCAAGGAGATCCAACCAGTCCATTCTGAAGGAGATCAACCCTGGGATTTCTTTGGAAGGAATGATGCTAAAGCTGAAACTCCAGTATTTTGGCCACCTCATGAGAAGAGCTGATTCATTGGAAAACACTCCGATGCTGGGAGGGATTGGGGGCAGGAGGAGAAGGGGACGATAGAGGATAAGATGGCTGGATGGCATCACGGACTCGATGGACGTGAGTCTGAGTGAACTCTGGGAGATGGTGATGAACAGGGAGGCCTGGCGTGCTGCGATTCATGGGGTCGCAAAGAGTCGGAAACGACTGAGCGACTGAACTGAACTTAACAGAAGTATCTCTTCACAGACCAATAAAGGGCAGTGTATTGTTTCCCCAACTACTGTGACGTGACTGTCAGCCACCTGCTTGCTTTATAAGCATTATGGAGAAGGGCTTTCCTTATAAATGTACTTGATATACACAATGTGCTGCAGAAAACTTTTTTCCCCCTTTGAGTGTGGTGGGTCTTAGTTGAGGCATGTGGGATCTTTAGTTGTGGCCTGTGGGATCTAGCTCCCTGACCAGGGATTGAACCCTGGTCCCCCTACTTTGGGAGTGCAGAGCCTTAGCCACTGGATCACCAGGGAAGTCCCTATAGACAATTTTAAGATAAAAGGTTACTTAAAAAAAAAAATTTATATATATATATAAAACATATTAAAACTTTCTGGGCCTAGGATAGGATAAAATATGATAAAAAAATTTCTGTAGTAGCCTTTCTTCACTCCAACTTGACTTTTCCCAAAAATATGCTAAAATTTTCTTTTAAATTTAATTAAATTAAAGTTATTTCTTTTCCACTTATTTCTCATTTCATTTTGGTAAGTTTTCCCCTCAACTTTTTATTGTGAAAAATTTCCTCAAACCTTACTTTGAAAGGTTGAAAATACTACATCGATCAGAAATAAACTTTCTTTTAGATGCACTAACTGTAACATTTCACCACACTATTCTATAAAATCACTAAGTAAAATTCTGATTAGTTTTTAAGGATTTCTATTTCAAGTATTCTCTTTTATTATAACAGTGTAAGTTTATGTTTAGAGCTTCTCTGAAATACGCATACCTTCATTAGAAACGTTGATGATTTTTCATTTAGCACACAGTTCACATAACTCTTAATTTTCTCCATCATGTGGTTGTAGCTGAAGTGTTGAAAAAAGGAATGGAATGTATCTTTCTGAGAGATTATCATAAGCAATTTCCTTTTAAAAGGCTAAAGAAAACAGAAAAAACATAAATCACAAGTAAGATACTAGAAATTCTGTCATTTTATTTAAGTGAAAAAAGTCAGTAAGCCAAAACTCAAGATTTTACAAATTCTCCCATTTTAAATGCCCACCAATATATTTTTGACAAAAAATATTCTATATTTACACATATATGAAAGGATTAAAATAACTTATAAACCTATCTATGATCAAGTTTAAGAAATAAAACATTATCTATTCAACTGAAATCTTATTACCACAATCTGATGTCACTCCTTGTCCTTCCTGGCCTTCTTCTCAATGTAAGCAGTATCCTTCCTGAATTTAAAACTTAGCATGCCCATGCATTCCTTTACACTTGTACTACATATGTATGCATCCATAAACAATGTATAGTACTATTTAACATGGTTTTAACTTTATACAAATGGTATTATACTATGTGTATTCTTCTGAAACTTTCTCTATTCTGCTCAACTCTATGTTTATGATATTTATCCACATTGATTTGATACTTACAGAATTACTAGTTACTTTCACTGTTAAATAGTATTCTATTGATCAAAAGTACCACTTATTCATCTTTCCTTCCAGCCTGTGTAAGTATTTAGGCTATTTTCTATTTCCATAATTCTATTAAACATTTTTCTACATGTCTTCTTGTGAAGAGTACAAATTTTTCTTAGTTCTTTCAATGCTGATTGCATAATTAAGCTATAAACTTAAAATTCTTTTTTTACTTCTCAAGCTCTATCTCAGAGCAATTTTCAGTTGGGCCTGAATTTTTTTTTTTTTTTTGGTTTTTATTTTTTAAATAAAGCTTCGTGACTTTAAAAGCATATAGTAAAAGTAAGAACAGTTACTCTAGGGTATTTATCTAGAAGTGGAATTGCTGGAATGCATGCTTATCGATTTTGCTAAAATACTCTCTGAAGCTTAAGTACCAATTTATAGTCCTGAGAGGGAGGTATAGAGTGGTATAATTTCTCCACATTTTGAGCCAACTGTTGGTGTTCTAAGACATTTTAATCATTGCCACTGTAAGGTATAGAAAATGTTATTTCAAAATATAACTTGTGGCGTGCGTGGTGTGTGTTTAAGTCACTATAGCTGCGACTGATTGCAACTCTATGGACTGTAGCCCACCAGGCTCCTCTGTCCATGGGATTCTCCAGGCAAAAACACTGTAGTGGGTTGCCATGCCTTGCTCCAGCGGATTTTCCCGACCCAGGGACAGAACTGTGTCTCCTGCATTTCAGGTGGATTCTTTACTGCTAAGCCACCAGGGCAGTACTTGGTACTGCCCTGATAACAAGTATTAGTGAGGTTAGCATTTTCTCTTTATGTTTACTGGCCATAAAATTTCCTCTTCTGTGAAGTACAAGCCGAGTGGAGTTTTTATCACCTCACAGTGCCAAGGCAAAAAAGTTAGGGCAAGGAACCCAGTAAACATCAGGTTTTCAGCTGAAATCTCTGGAGGAGTACACCCTAGGAAGAGGGGCAAATTAAGAGATAGAATTAGCCTTACTAAAAGCTCTGTTTCTCAACGAATTAAAGTGATTCCCCTCTCTCCCATACCAGTATGTGAAAAGGTACTCAGCTTCATTAATCATCAAAGAAACAGAAATTAAAACCCAATAAGGCAGCACTACCTCACTGCCAGAATGACTAAATACTTGCCAGAGTGACTAAAATGAAAACCACAGACATGGTCTGTAAGGCAACTGGAACTCTTTCACACTGCTGAAAGAACTGATAGTGCTACTCTGGAAGACTATTTCACCTCATCTACTAAAATTGAATATGTGCATATACTTATAACCTATCAAATCTATTCCTAAGTATTATCCAATAGAAACACATATATTTGTTGTACAAAAGACATGTAAAGGAATCTAACAGCCAAAACCTGGAAATAACTCAAATGTCCATCAACAATACAATGGATAAACTATAGTATATTCCTTCCTACAATGGAGCAATGAGAATAACAATTGTTACAAGCAATGCTGTGGATCTTTCTGACAAACAGAAACCTGCTATATGATTATAGTATATAAAGTTCAGAAATAAGTAAAGCTAATCTTGGATGTTACATGTTAGGAGAGTGGTTACCCTTGAGAAGGTGGGAAGGGCAGTGACTAGAGAGTGCTGGTGATGTTCTATTTCTTGATCTAAGAGGTCATCACATGAAGTGTGTTCCTTTTGTGAAAATACATCTACTTATGCTATAAGTATTCTACTAAAGGTATGCCATTGTTCAATTAAAAGTTTACTAAAAACTGTATAAAACTATCTTTACTTCTTTGATACGCTTAATTGACTCCCAGACCACTTTGTTTTTAATACTTAAAAATTAACTTCTATTGACCTTAATATTAAACATACACAGAAAGACTAGTGATCACATAAGAACACATTAGAAAAACAGGCAAGTTATAATGCATTCTTCCATACCTGTGCTGCTCAATATGGCAGCCACTAGTCAGAGTCCTTGAAATGTGTGAGCCCTGAATTTAGACTTAAGTGTAAAATACACCCCATATTTCAAAGACTTCATATAGCTGTTGCTCAGTATTGGTAGGAATTGGCCCCAGAACTCCCCTCTGATACCAAAATCCAAGGATGCTCAAGTCTTCTATATAAAATGCAGTATTTGCATATAACCTACACACATCCTTCTATAAACTTTAAATATATCTAGATCTAGGTAACATGTAAAACCTAACACAATGTAAATGCTAGGTAAATAGTTACCAGAGTGTGGCAAATTCAAGTTTTTCTTTTTGAAACATTTTGGAACTTTCCCCCCAAATATTTTCCATCTGCAGTTGGTTGAATCCCTAGATATGGAAACCAGGATACAGAGGGCTGACTGTCCAAAAAAAGGAGTGCAAATTATCTCACCAATGCGTTTTCACATGGATTGCTAAAAAAAAACTAGCTTTACTTGTTTCTTACTTTTTTAATGTGGCCACTAGAAAATTTAAAAATCACATCCATCACTGGCATTACATTTCTATTGAACTACATTTTTCATTTAAACTATACTGTTTAAAAGAGAAAGCATTTCTTTTCCCTCCCAATGTTTTTTCAATTTTTCTTATTCCATATAAACAGCTCTAAAATTCTAATGTAAATAATTACCATGTAAGAATTTGGGTCACCAAATACTCTTTCAAAGACTTCTTCTGCTTCCTTAAAATTGCCATTTTCCATGCAAACGGCTATAGCCTAAAAATCAGAATGACAAACACATACCTTAGATAGCTTTTTAAAATACGTAATTGCTGTTTAATATTAAAATAACTCAGGTAAGGTCTAAACTACTTCATCTAAAATATTCTTACACAGTTTAACAATTTTGATTTGATAAATGATATATAACAGCTTTTCAAAGATGAAGTAACTGTGGTCCAAAAAGACATGAAAAATTTTGACTGGCCTCTTCTGTTTAATTATTAATAAATTCAGAGCTACATTATATATATTGAGGACTCACCAAAATAATAATTTTAAACAAAAAGGAAATAAGACAGAAGGAAGATGTATGGTATTTGAGATGACTGATATATATATATATAGGTATATAAAATTTGCTATTTAGGAGCCTAGGAAAATCACTAATAGAAACCCGGGAAGCCAGATGCTTTTGAATAAGCATTTTATAAACAGGCCTTTTTATTTCCCCCAACTGATTAAAAAAAAGAAAACAAAACTATTTTGTATTCGGGTAAAGTCAGCAAAAACAAGACCGAGAGCTGACTGTGGCTCAGATCATGAACTCATTATTGAAAAATTCAGACTTAAATTGAAGAAGGTAGGGAAAACCACTAGACCATCCAAGCATGACCTAAATCAAATCCCTTATTATACAGTGGAAGTGACAAATAGATTCAAGTGGATTATATCTGATAAATGGAGTGCCTGAAGAACTATGAACAGAGGTTCATGCAATTGTACAGGAGGCAGTGATCAAAACCATCCCCAAGAAAAAGAAATGCAAAAAGGCAAAATGGTTGTCTGAGGAGGCCTTATAAATAGCTGAGAAAAGAGAAGCGAAAGGCAAAGAAAGGGAAAGATATACCCATCTGAATGCAGGGTTCCAAAGAATAGCAAAGAGAGATAAGAAAGCCTTCCTATGTGATCAATGCAAAGAAATAGAGGAAAACAACAGAATGGGAAAGACTAGAGATCTCTTCAAGAAAATTAGAGATACCAAGGGAACATTTCATGCAAAGATGGGCTCGATAAAGGACAGAAATGGTATGGACCTAACAGAAGCAGAAGACAAGAATACACAGAAGAACTATACAAAGATCGTCACGACCCAGATAACCACAATGGTGTGATCACTCACCTAGAGCCAGACATCTTGGAATGTGAAGTCAAGTGGGCCTTAGAAAGCATCACTACGAACAAAGACAGTAGAAGTGATGGAATTCCAGCTGAGCTATTTCAAATCCTAAAAGATGATGCTGTGAAAGTGCTGCACTCCATATGGCAGTGAATTTGGAAAACTCAGCAGTGGCCACAGGACTGGAAAAGGTCCGTTTTCATTCCAATCCCAAAGAAAGGCAACGCTAAAGAATGCTCAAACTATCACACAATTTGCATTCATCTCACACAGTAGCAAAATAATGCTCAAAATTCTCCAAGCTAGGCTTCAACAGTACATGAACTGTGAACTTCCAGACGTTCAAGCTGGATTCAGAAAAGGCAGAGGAATCAGAGATCAAATTGCTAACATTGGCTAGATCATAGAAAAAGCAAGAGAGTTCTGGAAAAATGTCTACTGTTATATTGACTACTTCTGCCAAAGCCTTTGACTGTGTGGATTACAACAAACCGTGGAAAATTCTTCAAGAGATGGGAATACCAGACCACCTGACCTGCCTCCTGAGAAACTGTATGAAGGTCAAGAAGCAACATTTAGATCTGGACATGGAACAAGGGACTGGTTCCAAATTGGGAAAGGGGTACAACAAGGCTGTATACTGTCACTCTGCTTATTAATGCAGAGTACATCATGCAAAATGCTGGGTTGGATGAAGCACAAGCTGGAATCAAGGCTGCCAGGAAAAATATCAATACCTCAGATGCAGACACCACCACCCTCATGGCAGAAAGCAAAGAGGAACTAAAGAGCCTCTTTAGTTGAAAGTGATGAAAGTGAAAGAGGAAAGTGAAAAAGCTGGCTTAAAACTCAACATTCAAAAAACTACATCATGGCATCTGGTCCCATCACTTCAAGGCAAACAGATGAGGAAACAATGGAAACAGTGACAGACTATTTTTTTGGGCTCCAAAATCACTGCAGATGGTGATTGCAGCCATGAAATTAAAAGATGCTTGCTCCTTGGAAGAAAAGCTATGACCAACCTAGACAGCATATTAAAGAGCAGAGATGTTACTTTGCCAACAAAGATTTGTCTAGTCAAAGCTATTGTTTTTCCAGTCATAATGTATAGATGTGAGAGGTGGACCATCAAGAAAGCTGAGTGCCGAAGAATTGATGCCTTGAACTGTGGTGTTGGAGAAGACTCTTGAGAGTCCCTTGGACACAAGGAGATCAAACCAGTCTATCCTAAAGGAAATCAATCCTGAATATTCATTGGAAGGACTGATGCTCAAGCTGAAGCTCCAGTACTTTGGCCGCCTGATGTGAAGAACTGACTCATTTGAGAAGACCCTGACACTGGGAAAGACTGATGGCAGGAGGAAAGGGGACTGCAGGAGGAGAAAGGGACGACAGAGGATGAGATGGTTGGATGGCATCACTGACTCGATGGACATGAGTTTGAGCAAGCTCCGGGAGTTGGTGACAGACAGGGAAGCCTGCGGGCTGCAGTCCATGGGGTCAAAAAGAGCGACTGAATTGACTGATGAAAGTATTTAGAACAATATCTTCAGATAGTAAGCAATATATTATTACATGTTCGCTGTGCATTTCATGGTAACCTGCTCAATTTTATACTAGCATATTTAACAAAGGCAGCTTCCCCTAGACCTCCAAAAGTTTGGGATAACATGATAGATCCCTTTGGCCTGAGGTGAAATTCTTAAAGGCAGCAGTGATGTTTTTGCCCATTTTCTTCAGGCTTAATTCTACTTGACAGTCACCACACGATCAATGATTAATTCTTGAGAAGGTAGGACACCACCTGGATTTTAGTTTAACTATGAAAATACTGGTAATAAGGAGTTCATGATCTGAGCCACAGTCAGCTCCTGGTCTTGTTTTTGTTGACTGTATAGAGCTTCTCGATCTTTGGCTGCATAGAATATAATCAATCTGATTTCGGTGTTGACCATCTGGTGATGTCCATGTGTAGAGTCTTCTCTTGTGTTGTTGGAAGAGGGTGTTTGCTATGACCAGTGCATTTTCTTGGCAAAACTCTATTAGTCTTTGCCCTGCTTCATTCCGCATTCCAAGGCCAAATTTGCCTGTTACTCCAGGTGCTTCTTGACTTCCTACTTTTGCATTCCAGTCCCCTATAATGAAAAGGACGTCTTTCTTGGGTGTTAGTTCTAAAAGGTCTTGTAGGTCTTCATAAAACTGTTCAACTTCAGCTTCTTCAGCATTACTGGTTGGGGCATAGACTTGGATAACTGTGATATTGAATGGTTCGCCTTGCAGACGAACAGAGATCATTCAGAAAACGAAGATGATGGCATCCGGTCCCATCACTTCATGGGAAATAGATGGCGAATAGTGGAAACAATGTCAGACTTTATTTTTTGGGGCTCCAGAATCACTGCAGATGGTGACTGCAGCCATGAAATTAAAAGACGCTTACTCCTTGGAAGAAAAGTTATGACCAACCTAGATAGCATATTCAAAAGCAGAGACATTACTTTGCCAACTAAGGTCCGTCTAGTCAAGGCTATGGTTTTTCCTGTGGTCATGTATGGATGTGAGAGTTGGACTGCGAAGAAGGCTGAGAGCCGAAGAATTGATGCTTTTGAACTGTGGTGTTGGAGAAGACTCTTGAGAGTCCCTTGGACTGCAAGGAGATCCAACCAGTCCATTCTGAAGGAGATCAACCCTGGGATTTCTTTGGAAGGAATGATGCTAAAGCTGAAACTCCAGTACTTTGGCCACCTCATGTGAAGAGTTGACTCATTGGAAAAGACTCTGATGCTGGGAGGAATTGGAGGCAGGAGGAGAAGGGGACGACCGAGGATGAAATGGCTGGATGGCATTACGGATTCGATGGACATGAGTCTGGGTGAACTCCGGGAGATGGTGATTAACAGGGAGGCGTGGCGTGCTGCAATTCATGGGGTTGCAAAGAGTCGGACACAACTGAGGGACTAAACTGAACTGAACTGATGAAAATATTGAGAACATGCTTTGCCTGTAAGCAAAACATATTTTCCCTTCCGTCTTTGGATGACTTTCTTTAATTTTACATTCTCTTAATCACAAAAATCCATTTCATTTCCTATCATTTGATAACCTTGAGTGGGAGAGCACAAACCACTGGTTTTTTAAGTTCAGTGATCTTTAAATAGATCTGATGGACTGTAGCCCGCCAGCCTCCTCCAACCATGGACTCTTCCAGGCAAGAACCCTGGAATGGGTTACCATGTCCTCCTCCAGGGGATCTTCCCAACCCAGGGATCAAACTGATGTCTCTTGCATTGCCTGCACTGGCAGGTGGATTCTTTACCACTCACGCCACCTGGGAAGCCCCTATTTTTCAAAGTGGGGGCAATATGCACTTAGGTAACAAACATTAACCCCAGTTCTTAGAGCTCATGTCAAATTTCTAAAGAGAATAATTATACTGAAAGTTACTAAAGGGTCATTGTCCAACAGTAGCTCTTAGTTTCTTTAAATGTCATGCTTTTATTTTCTAGGAAAATAATAAACACAAAGAATACTCATACCTGAATTTTAATTAAATTCTCTATTTCTTCATGAAGCTTGTCATGTTCCTTTTCAATTGAAGCCCAAATCATCAGGGCTGATTCCAAGGGTGTAATTCGTTCATCACTTTCAAACTGTGCATCTTTTAAACCAAAATAAAAACAAGTACCTTAGAAAACCATGAAGAACTTTGTTAATTTTTTATAAATTACTTTCTTTAAATATTGACTGACTGTACTCTATTTGCCAGGCACTGCTCTTATATATGCCAGTTTAGGAAAGATTTTTCAAATTAATTTCCTCATTAAAATCAACTTAAAATAGAAAATGCTAGACGAGTTCATAAAACATTTGAAGCTTTTCTCTGCTAAAATATTCTAAGGACTTCCTTGGTGGTCCAGTAGTTGAGAATCTGCCTTCCAAAGCAGGACACTCAGATTTGATCCCTGGTTTAGGACCTGGGATCCCATGTGTTATGGGGCAGCTAAGCCCACATACCACAGGTACTGGGCCTGCACTGAAACTAGAGAAAGCCCACACACCGCAACAAGAGAAGCCTGTGCACCACAACAAAGACCCGGGGCAGCCAGTATATATACATATGCATTGATTTTAAGAGCCGAAAGAAACACTTTACGCAAGGTATCACAGTAACAGAATTCTTAAATGGTTTATAAGTCTAACTGCAGTGTAACAAACCTCAAATAGAAATCTGATCTTAGCATATACTAACTGAAATCCTTATTATATATTTTATAGATATTTGAACAGATATTCAGGTTATCGCTCTACCAACATTCTTCCAATTATCAAGGCTTAAAAATCTAAGGAGTCATTGTTTTACTCCTCTTTCTCATCACTGTATCTGTTGCAATATATTATACAGTGGTTTTAAAAACTTTGGAGTTTATTCCAGACTCTATCGTTTATCATCTTTGGGGTGCTGAAAAGCTATTTCACCTAAGTCTCAGTTTTCTCACCTATAAAATGCCACAATTGTAAATACTATGTGAATATTTAATGAGATAATATTTGTACTGCTGTTAAACTTTCTTAAAACAGAATTTTGATCAGGTTATCCTCATGAAACACTCACTGTGGCTGATAACTACTTAACAAAATTACACACAAACTTCTCATTTTGAAATTCAGAACCTTCACCATGTACGTCTTACATGTCTTACACCTCTAATCGCTAATCTATTCACTCAGTATACATTACAGCTCATTTCAATACTCATCTTTCCTAAGAAGTCTTTCTTGATTGACATTATCCAACCCTTCTTGCTAATCTACCTTCCTTCTTATAAATGTGACATGCAGAAAAACTGTATGTATGTTAGATCTTAACTTAAAAAACTTTACAGTATAGAAAAACAAGTAGTGTATATTAACACACATATATAGAATATACAAAAATGGTGCTGATGAACCTATCTGCAAAATAGAGACTCAGATATAGAGAACAGACATATGGACCCAGCAGGGGAAGGAGACGGTGGGACAAAGGGAGAGCAGGACTGAAATATACATAGTACCATGTGTAAAACACACAGCTAATGAGAAGCGGCTACACAGCGCAGGGAGCTCAGCCTGGTGCTGTGTGACAACCAAGAGGGGCGGGATAGGGTGGGAGGTGGGAGGGAGGTCCAAGAGGGAGGAGACTTGTATCCCTATGGCTGATTCACGTTGTTGCATGGCAGAAACCAACACAACATTGTAAAGCAGTTAGGCCTCAATTAGAAATCAATAAATCAAAAATAAAAATGATTAAAAAAAAACTTTACAGTGTAGACTTTCACTTTCAGGTAGGATGCACCAGGGCAACACTCTCACCATGACCAGAAAAAAAAAGGGGGGACAAACTGCAAAATCATGTTGTTGAAGACAGGAGACAGCTGTGCAAGTTCTGAGAACTAGGTAGAAAACATCCTAGAAAGAGATTCCTTCTCAAGGGAGCTGATGATTCACAGCTCTTTTCCTCCCTGAGCTAATTTGCCCAAAAGGCTGAAGATCCAGTGTACTCTAGGAAGGGAGGCTTTATTGGGGGTAAGAGAAAGAAGAGCTTCTGGTGGTTTCCTTGGGGCTAGCATGGTGGACTGGAAACTAGAGGAACTGAAAACACAGCATTTCCCCACAAAGCTTTTGCTGAGTTCTGGGGCAGTGCGGGAAGCTGGGGTGGAAAAGTACGGAAAACTTCCAGTTGCGTAGATCTTAAGATAAAGTCCCATGAGAGGGTGGAGCCTGCCATAAACAAAAGTTTCCCCTTTAAGATATTTGCCATATTTTAAAACCAGGTGGAGCAGAAGACTATAAAGTTAATAAGGCAGCCACTGCTGCTGCTGCTGCTAAGTCACTTCAGTCGTGTTCGACTCTGTACGACCCCATAGACGGCAGCCCACCAGGCTCCCCCGTCCCTGGGATTCTCCAGGCAAGAACACTGGAGTGGGTTGCCGTTTCCTTCTCCAATGAATGAAAGTGAAAAGTGAAAGGGAAGTCGCTCAATCGTGTCCGACTCTTTGAGACCCCATGGACTGCAGCCCACCAGGCTCCTCCATCCATGGGACTCTCCAAGCAAGAGTACTGGAGCGGGGCGCCATCGCCTTCTCTGAAGGCAGCCAGTAGCTATATGTAATTACTGGACAGTTAAAGCATTGCTAATCCAAATTGAGATGTACTTTAAGTATGAAATACAAACGAGATTTCAAAGACGTACTGCAAAAAAAATTTAAAAAGGTGGTAAAATATCCCATTTTATATCAATCACATGTTGACATATATTTTAGAAGTACTGTGTTAAAGAAGACACTGCTAAAATCCTACCTATTTCTACTTTACTTAATACAGCTATTAGAAAAGTTTTGATTATATATGAGGCATACTTTGGGCTTCCCAGGTGGCACTAGTGGTAAAAGAACCTGCCTGCCCATGCAGGAGATAGAAGAGACTCCGGTTCAACCCCAAGGTGGGAAAGAATCCTTGGAGAAGGGCATGGCAACCCAGTCTAGTATTCTTGCCTGGAGAATCCCATGGACAGAGGAACCTGGAGGGCTACAGTTCATAGAGTCGCAAAGAGTCAGACATGACTGAGTTGACTTAGCTTGCATGCACGTGGCCTACTTTATATTTCTATTAGGCAGTGCTGCTATACAGCAACCACTAAAAAAATAAGCAGAAATTTTTTGACCCTTTTTTGATATCTTAAAGATATTAGTCGTTTGGACTATGGTAACTTTGTGGTGACTCTTATTACTGCCACACATTACTAGCAACTATCATATTTGTAACCTCTTGTTGAGCTTGATTTCAGCACTTATTCAATAAGGGAATATGACTTAGACTATAATATCTCTTTCTCTTGTCCTCATAGTTTATTTTAGACTATACTGGCCAAGTCTGGCTCAGTTTATGGCTAATATTTACAGCACAGTCATTTAAAGGACTTTCTGACGCTACACAAGCTAGAGTTGGATTAGCCAGAGTCCTGAGAGTGGTACTAACAGGCTGGGATTTCCTGTAACACAACATCTTCATAAGTAAACAGCGTCATGTAATACTGTCTACCACTGGAGACTGTTGGGAAAGCCTTTTGTAAATTGCAAACCCCAATATAAATATGCAATTATCTGCATCAGAAGGTCCTTTAAATGACCATGCTGTAAATATTAGAAATTAGTGATAAACTGAACCAGGCTTGGTCATTACAGTCTAAAATAATCTATGAAGACAAAGGAAAGAGATATTATAGCTTAAATCATATTACCTTATTAAAGTGCTGAAGTCAAAATCAAATAAGAGGTTTCAAATATGCTGGTTGCCAGTAATAACAGTAGTAAGAGACACTACAAAGTTACCATAGTCTAACTGAGTGATTATGCACTCAACTCCTTATTGCAAAATTCAGACTTAAATTGAAGAAGGTAGGGAAAACCACTAGACCATTCAGGCATGACCTAAATCAAATCCCTTACGATTATACAGTGGAAATGACAAATAGATTCAAGTGGATTATATCTGATAAATGGAGTGCCTGAAGAACTATGAACAGAGGTTCATGCAATTGTACAGGAGGCAGTGATCAAAACCATCCCCCCCAAAAAAATGCAAACGGGCAAAATGGTTGTCTGAGGAGGCTTTACAAATAGCTGAGAAAGGAAGAGAAGCGAAAGGCAAAGAAGAAAAGGAAAGATATACCCATCTGAATGCAGGGTTCCAAAGAATAGCAAAGAGAGATAAGAAAGCCTTCCTATGTGATCAATGCAAAGAAATAGAGGAAAACAACAGAACGGGAAAGACTAGAGATATCTTCAAGAAAATCAGAGATACCAAGGGAACATTTCATGCAAAGATGGTCACTAAAGGACAGAAATAGTACAGACCTAACAGAAGCAGAAGATATTAAGAAGAGGTGACAAGAATACACAGAAGAACTATACAAAGAAGATCTTCATGACCCAGATAACCACAATGGTGTGATCACTCACCTAGAGCCAGACATCTTGAAATGTGAAGTCAAGTGGGCCTTATGAAGCATTACTACGAACAAAGGCAGTGGAGGTGATGGAATTCCAGCTGAGCTATTTCAAATCCTGAAAGATGATGCTGTGAAAGTGCTGCACTCCATATGGCAGTGAATTTGGAAAACTCAGCAGTGGCCACAGGACTGGAAAAGGTCCGTTTTCATTCTAATCCCAAAGAAAGGCAATGCCAAAGAATGTTCTAACTATTGCACAATTGTACTCATCTCACTCGCTAGCAAAGTGATGCTCAAAATTCTCCAAGCTAGGCTTCAACAGTATATGAACCGTGAACTTCCAGATGTTCAAGCTGGATTTAGAATAGGCAGAGGAATCAGAGACCAAATTGCCAACATCAGCTGGATCATCAAAAAAGCAAGAGAGTTCCAGAAAAACATCTACTTCTGCTTTATTGACTATGCCAAAGCCTTTGACTGTGTGGATCACAACAAACCATGGAAAATTCTTCAAGAGATGGGAATACCAGACCATCTGACCTGCCTCCTGAGAAACTGTATGCAGGTCAAGAAGCAACAGTTAGAACTGGACATGGAACAACAGACTGGTTCCAAATAGGAAAAGGAGTACATCAAGGCTGTATATTGTCACTCTGTTTATTTAACTTATATGCAGAGTACATCATGAGAAAGGCTGGGCTGGATGAAGCACAAGCTGGAATCAAGATTTCTGGGAGAAATATCAATAACCTCAGTTATGCAGATGACACTACCCTTACAGCAGACAGCGAAGAACTAAAGAGCCTCTTGTCCGTCTAGTCAAAGCTATGGTTTTTCCAGTAGTCATGTATGGATGTGAGAGTTGGACTATAAAGAAAGCTGAGCACCAAAGAATTGATGCTTTTGAACTGCGGTGTTGGAAAAGACTCTTGAGAGCCCCTTGGACACAAGGAGATTAAACCAGTCCATCCTAAAGGAAATCAACCCTGAATATTCATTGGAAGGACTGATGCTGAAGCTGAAAAACTCCAATACTTTGGCCACCTGACTGGGAAGAACTGACTCACTGGAAAAGGCCCTGATGTTGGCAAAGACTGAAGAAAAAGGAGGAGAAGGGGAAGACAAAGGATGAGATGGTTGGATGGACATGAGTTTGAGCAAACTCCGGGAGTTGGTGATGGACAGGGAAGCCTGGGGTGCTGCTGTCCATGGGGTCGCAAAGAGTCAGACATGACTGAGTGACTGAATTGAATGTTATCTTTAAAACAGAGTATATGGAGCATGGTTTCCTACCAGCAGCATCAGAATCATCTGGGAACTTATTGGAAATGTATTTCATCCTACCAAATCAGAAATTCATGATGGGGAAAGGGATACATCATTCTTAACAAGTTCTCTAATAATTCTGAAGTAAGCAAAAATTTGAGAATCATTGCTCCAAAAAGATAGGGATATTTCCTTTACTAGCTTTAAATATGCTTGTGTATAGATGTACAGGCCAAATACAAGTGGGCAAACTCTCAAAAACAAACGATAGCGTCCATCTCTTTCTGGAGAAGGCAATGGCAACCCACTCCAGTACACCTGCCTGGAAAATCTCATGGATGGAGGAGCCTGGTAGGCCTGCAGCCCATGGGGTCACTAGGAGTCGACTAGGCGACTTCACTTTCACTTTCATGCATTGGAGAAGGAAATGGCACCCCACTCCAGTGTTCTTGCCTGGAGAATCCCAGGGACAGGGGAGGCTGGTGGGCTGCCGTCTATGGGGTTGCACAGAGTCAGACACGACTGAAGCGACTTAGAAGCAGCAGCATCATCTCTTTCTTCTCATCATCACACCTTCAGACATAGACTGAAATATGTTCCATATAAGATAAAAACATACTTACCAAGGGTTTTTCCAGCTTCAATTCTTGTCAAAAATTGACATACGTATATAGTTCTCAGTTGATAAGCTGTTAGACTGGACAGTCCATGAATAATAGCTGAAAGTGAATAAAGTAAACTTTATTAAAACATTAAAACAAAACTCCAACTTGGCCCTGCAGTACCTCTGTGTGGTTTGTTGAGTAATAAGTTAACAAACACCACCCAAAGATTATCATAAATTTAGAACTGGATGCTTTATTCACAGACAATTTTTAAGAAATCAGAACAAAAGTGAGTAACAATGAACACTTTACCTTCAAAATAAAACTGATGTTTCATACACAGAATAATAAATCTTTAAAACTACATACTTTCACAGGTACCATTCTGTACTAATTAAAAGGGAGATTTAGATCCAAACTGTAAAATATGTCAAATCGTTAGATGGAAACTTATTTTACAGCTTAAGATGCCTTACGTAATAGGAAATATATTATTACTCTCAAGGTTTCAGGTGAATGAGAGTCTCTTTAGTTTACAAAACTTTATTTTAAAAACATGTATTTATATTAATCTCCCCAATATTTGAACACCCAGCCACCCAGTGTTATGCTAGGTAGTGAGTATGTACAATGATGAGTAAACCATAATCCTGGTTTTCAGTGAGTTTACTATGTACAACGAAAGACAAAGATTAAATTAACTAGTCCTGTAGCTGCTAAGCAGATGAAACAAATATTTATTTTCATTTATCTCCTCAATTTTAATATTCCATAACCTTATGCTATACTGGAGATTATGTATACAAAATATAGTCATAAAATTACAGGATTCAAAAAGAGAACAAAACTTATATAAAATTTAAACACAACTTATTCAATATTTATAGAATATCTACTGCTGGCCAATGGTAGGGACTCATGACTGAATGATAGATAGCCCCCTAGGAAGGTTTTAGTCTGAAAAGACACAAACAAAAATGTAGGCAGGTGACTAATTAAAATTTTAATACGTCATAAAGGGTAAGTATGGTATAGAAGCAAAACAGAAGAAAAGCCCAATCTATTCTAGAGAAGAATTGCTCTTTGTACCTATTAGGCATAAAACAAAACAATGAAAATCTACTCAAGTTGAAGCCAGCTATCTGCTTTTTCCATACCTGTAACCAAATACTACTGACAGAAAGACACCAGAGGATCTAATGACCAACAACAATAACAACTATATTTAAGCAATTACTAAAATACCAGGCACCTACTTTAAGCCCTGAGCAGTGGTTTTCAACTGGGGTTGCTGTGACTCTGCCCCCTAAGGGACATTTGGCAATGTCCAGAGACATTTCTGATTGTCACATTGAGACATTCTGATTGAGTGGGAGGGGCTGCTACTGGCACCTAGTGGCTGAGGTCAGGGATCCTACAATGCAGTAGTGAACCTCCACCCTGTCCCCTCTTCACCCTCAAGCATACACAGAATAAAGAATTATGTGGTACAAAATGTCAACATGCTGAGGTGCAGAAACCTTGCTTTATAAATATCAGTTCATCTGCTTCTCTTATCAGCTCTGTGAGGTAGATGCCATTATCACTACCATTTTACAGATGTGGAAACTGGTGGTATCAAGTCCCTGCTTCAAGGCTTGTGACGATAAACAGAGCCAGGAATCAAACTCAGACAATTTACAAGGATTCCCTGGTGGTTCAGGGGTTAGGACTCTGTGCTTCCACTGCAAGGGGCACAAACTCCACCCCTGGTCAGGGTATCAGGGAACTAAGATCCCACAAGCCGTTGCAGCCAAAAACACAGACATACATACTCACAAAAACAAACAAAAATCCGCAGATAACTAACGATGGAGCCCAAGCTCTTAATCACAATCCTATACTGCCTCCCACAATGGAGACAGGTTAGGAGTATCAGTCTGGAAAAGGCATTCTCTGACACAAGTGAGGTGGGAGAACAATTCTGAGTTTGAATGAAAAAGCTAAGAATTTTCTAGTAAGCATCTAGAGTTGCATATGTTTACATTCTTGAAAAGTCTAGTAAATGTAATTCTATAAGAGATAAAATGGAGTCCTGTCAGTCAAAAATGGCATACAGAGACAATGTTAAGTTTACCGTCTGTTTATCTGTCATTGATTTAGCAATGCAACTTGGAAAATAGTTTACTCTTTCTGGATTTTGGTGCCTTTAACCTTAAAATAATGGAGGTGACCTAGATTATTCCTTGGGTCTTGGGCTAGAACCTTAAAAGGTCTTTGTTTTTTATTTAAATGACTTTTTTTTTTTTTTTAGAATGGTTTTAAATTTACAGAATGTTGGGAAGATAGTAGAGTGCGTGCATGCAAGGTTGCTTCAGTCGTATCCAACTCTTTGCGCCCCATGGATTGTAGCCCACCAGGCTCCTCTGTCTATGAGCTTCTCCAGACAAGAATACTGGAGTGGGTTGCCATGACCTCCTCCAGGGGATCTTCCTGCCCAGGGATCAAACCCGTGTCTCTTACATCTCCTGCACTGGCAGATGGGTTCTTCACCACTAGCGCCACCTGGGAAGCCCCAAGATAGTAGAGAGGTCTCATATAATACTCTCCATCCAGTTTACCCTGTTATTAGCATCTTACATTAGCATTGTTACATTAATTAACCAATATCGATACATTATTATCTAAAGTCCAAGCTTTACTCAGATTTCTTTAGTTTTTACTTAATATCCTTTTTCTGCTGCAGGTTCCCATCCAAGGTTCAGTTCAGTTCAGTCACTGAGTTGTGTCCAACTCTTTGCGACCACATGAACTATAGCACGCCAGGCCTCCCTGTCCGTTACCAACTCCTGGAGTTTACTCAAACTCATGCCCATTGAGTTGGTGATGCCATCCAACCATCTCATCCTCTGTCGTCCCCTTCTCCTCTCACCTTCAATCTTTCCCAGAATCAGGGTTTTTTCAAATAAGTCAGCTCTTCGCATCAGGTGACCAAAGTATTGGAGTTTCAGCTTCAGCATCAGTCATTCCAATGAATATTCAGGACTGATTTCCTTTAGGATGGACTGGTTGGATCTACTTGTGTCCAAGGGACTCTCAGGAGTCTTCTCCAACACCACAGTTCAAAAGCATCAATTCTTCAGCGCTCGGCTTTCTTTATAGTTCAACTCTCACACCCATACATAACTACTGGCAAAACCATAGCTTTGACTAGACGGACCTTTGTTGGCAAAGTAATGTCTCTGCTTTTTAATATGCTGTCTAGGCTGCATAGCTTTTCTTCCAAGGAGCAAGTGTTTTTTAATTTCATGACTGCAGTCACCATCTGCAATGATTTTGGAGCCCCCCAAATAAAGTCTCTCACTGTTTTCATTGTTTCCCCATCTATGTGCCATGAAGTGATGGGACCAGATGCCATGATCTTAGTTTTCTGAATGTTGAGTTTTGAGCCAACTTTTTTACTCTCCTTTTTCACTTTCATCAAGAGGCTCTTTAGTTCTTTGCTTTGTGCCGTAAGGGTGGTATCATCTGCATATCTTTATTGATATTTCTCCCGGCAATCGACTCCATCTTGTGCTTCATCCAGTCCAGCATTTCTCATGATGTACTCTGCATATACATTAAATAAGCAGGGTGACAATATACAGCCTTGATGTATTCCTTTCCTGATCTGGAACCAGTCTGTTGTTCCATGTCTGGTTCTAACTGTTGATTCTTGACCTGCATACAGATTTCTCAGGAGGCAGGTCAGGTGGTCTCATATTCCCATCTCTTTAAGAATTTTCCACAGTTTGTTGTGATCCACACAGTCAAAGGGTACCACATTACATTGAGTCATCATGTCACTCAGTCTTCCCTTGGTTTTGATGACCTTGCAGGTTTTGAGGTATTTTGTAAACTGAATCTCTCTATTGGGATTTGTCTGATACTTTTCTCATGATTAGACTAGAGATATGGGGTTTGGAGAGGAAGATTACAGTGGCAAAGTACCACTTTCATCACATTATATCAAGTGTACATGGTACCAACTATCACTGTTGATGCTGACCTTGAGTACCTGGGTGAAGCAGTATTTGTCAGTTTTCTCTGCTTTCTTCCCCTTTCTATACTGCGCTCTATACAGCCCACACTTTAGGAGTGCGGACTTACACTCCACCTCCTTGAGAACAGAGTAGAAACATGAATTACCTGGAATTCTTCTGCATTGGAGATCTGTCTCTTCTCCCACTTGTATATTTATCCCAGCATTTATTTACATCACTGTGGACTTTATGGATGTTTTAAAATAATTTGGGTTCTAATACAATACTACAGTTGACCCTTTAACAATGAGGGGGTTAGAGACACTGACCCTCCAAGCAGTTGAAAATTGTAGTGTCGATCCCCTGAATGCATGGTTTAACCAACCACAGATTGTGTAGTACTGTAGTATTTACTACTGAGGAAAAATGAAAAAACTGGCTTGTAAGTGGACAGGTACAATTCAAATCTGTGTTTTTAAGGGTCAACCATATTTTTATTTTCTTGCTTATGTCTGCTTGGGCTATTGGGAACTCTTGCAGTTGGCTCCTATGCACCTTTGTGCTCCCATAATTGTGGAGCTTTGTTTCTTTAGGGGTTTTGTTTTGCTTTTAGTACTGCCCTACTTTTTGTCACAAGATGCTCCAGGTTCAAGTTGTATATTTCCTGTCCCTGTCCTGGAATCAGGCCACTTCTATGGAAAATGGTACTAGAAACCAATACCTGAATGCCACTGGAAGGACTGATGCTGAAGCTCCAAAACTCTGGCCAACTGATGAGAAGAACTGACTCATTGGAAAAGACTCTGATGCTGGGAAAGACTGAAGGCAGGAGAAGGGGATGACAGAGGATGAGATGGTTGGATGGCATCCTGACTCAATGGACATAAGTGAGCAAACTCCAGAAGACAGTGAAGGACAGGGGAGCCTGGTATGCTGCAGTCCATGGGGCTGCAAAGAGTCAGATACCACTGAGCAACTGAACTGAACTGAACCCTGTCTCTAGTGTTATCTGTGACATAAGGGAAAGGTCGTTGGATTGGAAGATAAGGCAGGTGTCTGGACCAACCCTCTTAACCTACCAATGCTTTAGGTTGTTTAGATCACTCCTCCATAAACTGAGATTTTACTCGCCTCACTCATGGAATAACTGTGAAGCTAAAATGTGTCAACATGGTTTTTTAAAATATTTAATTTTCTATTAAATTCTATCTTGAGGTTGCGGTCCGCTGCAATAAGCTGAGAGCCAACTCCAATAAATATTAATACCGGAGTATCTTTCGGTTATCATTCAAAAAGCCAGCTAGCCTTCTGTAGGCATCAATGTCTTTGCCCATCATTCACAGGCTGTCTTGCATAGGTGGTAGACTTGTCAGTTACTTTCACTCTGAAGCCTATACTGAGCAGCAGGCTCAATGAGGGCTTCCCTTGTGGCTCAGATGGTAAATTATCCGCCCGCAATGCGGGAGACCTAGGTTCAATCCCTGGGTTGGGAAGATCCCCTGGAGAAGGAAAAGGCTACCCACTACAGTATCCTGGCCTGGAGAATTTCATGAACGGTATAGACAATGGGGTCGCAAAGAGTCGGAGACGACTGAGCGACTTTCACACACACAGGGTCAATGAGGTTTAGACAGCTCATAGAGTAATACCAAACAAGGTCTCAGAGACTTGCTAAAAGAAAGAAAAAAAAGCTTTTACAGGAGTACCTCAGAAAAAAGCAAGAAATGCAAGCACCTGGGAGAAATATCAATAATCTCAGATATGCAGATGATACCACCCTTGTGGCAGAAAGTGAAGAGGAACTAAAAAGTCTCTTGATGAAAGTGAAAGAGGAGAGTGAAAAAGTTGGCTTAAAGCTCAACATTCAGAAAACTAAGATCATGGCATCTGGTCCCATCACTTCATGGGAAATAGATGGGGAAACAGTATCAGACTTTATTTTTTTGGGGGCTCCAAAATCACTGCAGAAGGTGATTGCAGCCATGAAATTAAAAGACGCTTACTCCTTGGAAGGAAAGTTATGACCAATCTAGATAGCATATTGAAAAGCAGAGCTATTACTTTGCCAACAAAGGTCCGTCTAGTCAAGGCTATGGTTTTTCCAGTGGTCATGTATGGATGTGAGAGTTGGACTGCGAAGAAGGCTGAGCGCCGAAGAATTGATGCTTTTGAACCGTGGTGTTGGAGAAGACTCTTGAGAGTCCCTTGGATTGCAAGGAGATCCAACCAATCCATTCTGAAGGAGATCAGCCCTGGGATTTCTTTGGAAGGAATGATGCTAAAGCTGAAGCTCCAGTACTTTGGCCACCTCATGCGAAGAGTTGACTCACTGGAAAAGACTGATGCTGGGAGGGACTGGGGGCAGGAGGAGATGGGGACGACAGAGGATGAGATGGCTGGATGGCATCACTGACTCGATGGACGTGAGTCTGAGTGAACTCCGGGAGTTGGTGATGGACAGGGAGGCCTGGCGTGCTGCGATTCATGGGGTCGCAAAGAGTCGAACACGACTGAGCGACTGAACTGAACTGAATCCTCTTATCAACTCAACGGGTTATTCTCATTTTACCGACTAGTAAAATTTATGAATCTGAGAAAAACTGAGGAGCCCATGAGAGGCGGAGGCGGGATTCGAACCAACTATTGACTCCGAGCCCGGGGCCCTCAGCAAGCAGCCCGATCCCCGCCCCCTGAGGTATAGCGCTGCAAACCAGGCCTCAGTCTCCCGCTGCGGTTCCCGCTCCCTGCCCGGGTGCGCCCAGCACTCACCCTCGGCGCTGTCGCGGGTGCGATGGAAGTCGTCGGAGCGGCCGTCACGGAAAGCCCGGCAAAGCGAAAGGCAGAGGAAATCGAGCATCCACCCGGCAGCTACCGCCTCTGCCTCAGCCACCAGGCCCGCGTCCTCCTCCTCCTCAGGGGCCCCCAGCTGTACCTGGCACTCGAGCAGTTCTTGGCATTCAAACTGCTCCTGATCATCTGTCACCGTGTCCGCCACCCGCTCCTCCGGGGAACCTGCATCCTCCCCGTCAGCACGCCCTCGCGGGCTCTGAGCCGCAGAGGCGGTCTCCTCCGCCATGTTAAACACCTCGCGCAGCTTCTGGCCTTTCCGGCGCAGAGCGATTACTGGCTCGCGCCGCGCGGAGCGAGCCCACGGCGGGCGGCCTCTTCCGCCTGAGGGAAAACACCAATCAAACACCGCCGGGATGGGCGAGCGGCTCGAGCCTGGCTTCGGATTGGCCGAGACCTGCTCCAGCCTCTGTATGTTGAATTCACCCGCCACCCTGCAGTGCCGCTTTGTTGGTAAACCAGAGAAGTTCAGGCTAGACCCGGAGAGAAGACTGGAGGTGGTTGTTGTTCAGTGGTTCAGTCGTGTCCGACTCTTTGCGACCCCATGGATTGCAGCACCCCAGGCTTCCCTGTCCTTTACCATCTCTCGGAGCTTACTCAAACTCCTGTCTGTGAGTCGGCGATGCCATCCAACCATTTCGTCCTCTGTTGTTGGTCTGCCTTTAGTCTTTCGCAGCATCAGGGTCTTTTCCATTTTAACTAACCGTGTTGTTGTTCTAGACGATGTTGTATTTTAGCACAAGAATAGAATAGTTCCCCCCACCTCCTGGGGGAGGTGTTTTAACTAGAAAAATAAAACATTTTTAACTTTCCCCAGTTAAAATGGAAAAACATTTTACTCGTTTGTGCTTCAAAAAAGATAGATAATTTAAATGTCACTATTTTTCGAGCATAACACTTTAAATCCTAATGTACTCTTAACAGTTACTATGCAATCAGAAAGCAAAACTCTTTCAACAGACAGATCCGTGCTTTTCCAATCTTAAGGAGCGTCAGAATCAGTCCCGAAGCTTGTTGGGCATCACACCTATAATTTTTGTCCTGTAGGTTTGGATTGGGATCCTTGAATCTGCAAGTCCTTTGTTCACAGGTGAGTGATATTAAGGCTGCCGGTTTGGGGACCAAATTTTGAAATTATTGCTCTAGAAAGAGTATGTTATTATGGAAAAGAATTTCAGTCAGGACCTGAAATAGATTATAAAAATTCAGCTTGTACAACAGTAAAGTGAAAGTGTTAGTAGCCTCTGACTCTTTGCAACCCTGTGGACTGTAGCCTCCCAGACTCCTCTGTCAATGGGATTCTCCAGGCAAGAATACTGGAGTGGGTTGCCATTCCCTTCTCTAGGATATCTTCCCAACCCAAGTATCCAACCCAGGTCTCCCACATTGCAGGCAGATTCTTTACTGTCTGATCCACAATGGAAGCCCAGTGGCTTCCTATATTCACAACAATAAGTGAATACTTATTTTGAATTTTCAAACTTACCTTGGAGCACAAGAGGGGACTGAGGGGAGAGGGGTCTGGTTATGTTCTATTTTTCTATGTAGGTGACCATCAATGGTCACTTTATGAACATTCATGGAACATGATATATGCACTTTTCAGTACGTGAGTTATAATTGAATAAAAAGCTGCCTTTAAAACCCTGTTTATAACATATCCAGTGTTATCAAACCCTTTATATTTTAATTTTTCACATTTATTATTGCCTTAAGGCTGAAATGTTGAGTCATCAAAGGACTATATTGTAGCCTTTAAGAATGCCTAAGTTGGGGACTTTCCTGGTGATGCAGTGGCTAAGACTCTGTGCTGCTAATGCACAGAGGGACCTGGTTGGAACCCTGGCACAATGATCATTGAAGATCCTGCCCCCTGCAGCTAAGACCTGGAGCATTTGTGTGTGTCTAAGTCACTTCAGTTGTGTCCAACTTTTTGTGACCCTATGGACCATAGCCTGCTAAGTTCTTCTGTCCATGGGATTCTCCAGGCAAGAATACTAGAGTGGGTTGTCATTTCCTTCTCCGAGGGATCTTCCTGATCCAGGAATTGAACCCATGTCTCTTATGTCTCCTGCATTGGCAGCCTGGTTCTTTATCACCGGCACACCTAGACCTGGCACAGCCAAATAAATAAATATATTATATATATATATATAAAATACCTAGGTTGGAATTCCCCTACCATATATACCCATTAGCTGTGTGACCTTGGATTAACTATGCCTCAGTTTTCTGTTTACTGGGTGTACTAGTAATACCATCATTACAGTCTCCTTGGAAAGATTAAAGGAATTGATAAATGTAAAGACTTTAAAAGGAAACCAGGTACTAGGTAAGTGCTCAGTAACATTAGCTGGAAAAGCAGGACATTTGTGCTACTCAGAAAAAGAGTAGTGAGTCAGAAGGAATTGTTCCTTCAGACTCCAGTAGTCCCATGGAAAGTAAGTCCTCTTTGTAAATAATAGAGGACTGTTGCTGCTGCTGCTAAGTCACTTAGTCATGTCCGACTTTGTGTAACCCCATAGACGGCAGCCCACCAGGCTCCCCCATCCCTGGGATTCTCCAGGCAAGAACACTGGAGTGGGTTGCCATTTCCTTCTCCAGTTCATGAAAGTGAAAAGTGAAAGGGAAGTCCCTCAGTCGTGTCAGACTCTTTGTGAGCCCACGGACTGCAGCCTACCAGGCTCCCTCCATCCATGGGATTTTCCAGACAAGAGTACTGGAATGGAGTGCCATCGCCTTCTCTGATATAGAGGACTAGGCCTAAGGAAAGAAAAGATAAGGTATAAAGAAAATGACCCTAGATGAGTGTTAGATTTCCACTCCACTTTGAGGCATCACTTCATGGGAAATAGATGGGGAAACAGTGGAAACAGTGTCAGACTTTATTTTTGTGGGCTCCAAAATCACTGCAGATGGTGACTGTAGCCATGAAATTAAAAGACGCTTACTCCTTGGAAGAAAAGTTATGAGCAACCTAGATAGCATATTTAAAAGCAGAGACGTTACTTTGCCGACTAAGGTCTGTCTAGTCAAGGCTATGGTTTTTCCAGTAGTCATGTATGGATGTGAGAGTTGGACTGTGAAGAAAGCTGAGCGCCGAAGAATTGATGCTTCTGAACTGTGGTGTTGGAGAAGACTCTTGAGAGTCCCCTGGACTGCAAGGAGATCCAACCAGTCCATTCTGAAGGAGATCAGCCCTGGGATTTCTTTGGAAGGACTGATGCTAAAGCTGAAACTCCAGTACTTTGGCCACCTCATGTGAAGAGTTGACTCATTGGAAAAGACTTTGATGCTGGGAGGGATTGGGGGCAGGAGGAGAAGGGGACGACAGAGGATGAGATGGCTGGATGGCATCCCAGACTTGATGACCGTGAATCTGAGTGAACTCTGGGAGTTGGTGATGGACAGGGAGGCCTGACGTGCTGCAATTCATGGGGTCGCAGAGAGTCGGACTGGGACACGACTGAGCAGCTGAACTGAACTGAAGTGAACTGAACTTGAGGCAGTGGACACAATGTAACATTACTGGTAAAGAAGCTTCTTGTGCATGAAATTTCTTCCCTTTGCAGAATTAGTAAATTAGTGAGGACTGAATAAATGTGTGGAAATAACATGAAGCAGATTTCAGGACTGGAAACATGTTAGACAATTCTAATCCTAGGCTTCCCTAGTGGTTCAGATGGTAAAAAATCTGCCTGCAATTCGGGAG
This sequence comes from Oryx dammah, assembly GCF_014754425.2. Lineage (NCBI taxonomy): Eukaryota > Metazoa > Chordata > Mammalia > Artiodactyla > Bovidae > Oryx > Oryx dammah. The sequence goes on along the minus strand of NW_024070203.1, from coordinate 48,311,449 downwards.
ACCTGGGTTGGATCCCTGGGTTGTGGAGAAGGGAATGGCAACCCACTCCAGTATTCTTGCCTGGATAATTCCATGGACAGAGGAGCCTGGCAGGCTACAGTTCATGGGGTCACAAAGAGTCGAACACAACTGAGTGACTAACACAATCCTTTAGAGCTTTGAAAATATTTAGAAGATCTTGGTAGCCTCTTGAGAGTTTTTAGACTGGTATTTCATGTATTATAGGATTAGTATATGACTGTCAGACAATAGGCCTCAATGTTGTACTATCTCACCCTGTAAGGGCATGTAGTTTGTTAAATGCTGAAGTCCCGGCTAACTCTCTGTGATCACATAATTTTGTTGCTTTATTAAAAAAAAAAAAAAAGCCTTCTGGTGTATGTCTTTAACAAGTCGCCAATTAGCCAGTATTTTTAATAAAATGCATCTGCCCAAAGTGAAAGTGATAACATTGTATAGGAGTATAAGGATATGTCTACAAACAGCTGGGGACCCAGGGGAAGAATGCTGTTTCTATTTCCTCCTGGAAATGAGCCAACTCTGTATGATGCAAGGTATCTTGGTGATGGTTTCTACCCCTGAATAAAAAATAAGGGGAAATCTCTTGACCACACAGCACTAAGAAATACATTCTATGGACAGTCTCTACTTATTAAAGCCTCTACTAAATTTTTTCAACATTCTTTTTAAAAAACAATTTTTTTTTTGTCTTGTCTCACGACATGTGGAATTTTAGTTTCCTGACCAGGATAGAACCCACACCCCCTGCATTGAAAGCAAGGAGTCTTAACCAATGGACTGCTGGGAAAGTCCCAAGTCTGTCTTTATTCAAGTGAATGAGCCCGATATGAATTTTTCAATTTTCTAGGAGCTTCATTTTAAAAAGAAAAAGCTTAAATTCATGTTAATATCATGGTTTATTTAACCTAACGTATCCAAAATATCAGGGCTTCCCTGGTGACTCTGGTAAAGAACCCGCCTGCCAATGCAAGAGACTCAGGTTTGATCCCTGTGTTGGGGAGATCCCCTGGAGAAGGAAATGACAACTCACTCAGTATTCTTGCCTGGTAATTCACATGGAAAGAGGGAGCCTGGAGGGTTATAGTTCATGGGGTCACAAAAGAGTCGGATACAACTTAGTGACCAAACAACAAAAATATCAACAACCCAAAATATCATTTCAACCTGTAATCAATATAAAAATGATTGAGATATTTTACATTGTTTAAATGTCTTTGAAATACAGCATCTATTTTACATTTATAAACATCTGTTTGGAATTGTCACGTTTCACATGCTCAAATAGCCAAATATGGCTAGTGGCTATAACTGTAGGACAATTCAATACAGTACAGGTAGAAATTCAGGCTCTAGAGTCAGAGATTTTGATTTGAATTCTTTCTCCACCACTTTCTAAAGCACAATTAGGGAAATTTCTGGTTTTAAAAAAGTATCAGTTTTTTACCCCCATGGACTTCTCAGAGCTTCATACTAACCTATACACTAATATGGATTATGAATTTCTAAGAAAAACATAGCATAAAATATATGCTCTAATTTATCATTACACTCTATTTTTCACATGACGACCTATATAATTATTGTACCAATAAATACACTTTGATGCTTTAAACTACTATACCAATATATACAGATACCAGCTATTAAGATGATTCCATGATCTCTAAGGGGAATGCCCCGGTGGCTCAGTGGTAAAGAACTCTCCTGCGATGCAGATGCCGCTACAGATGTGGGTTCCATCCCTGGGTCAGGAAGATCCCCCGGAGGAGGGCATGGCAACCCACTCCAGTATCCTTGCCTGGAGAATCCCATGGAGAGAGGAGCCTGGCGGGCTACAGTCCATAGGATAGCAGAGAGTTAGACACATGTGGATGTGGACTTGATCTTTAAGGGTTATAGTAAACTCAGTATCACTTGATCCAGTGGATCATACCCTCTTCCTGGATACATTTTCTTCATTTGACTTGTAGGATCCATCCTTTTTTAATTTCCTCACATCTCACTAGTCACTTCTCTTCAGTTTTTAAACTTTTGGATACTCACTATAATTTTCTAGTTGATCTTTTCTCTTCCCATTGTTTAAAATTGTCAACTGGAATTCCCTGGTGGTCCAGTGGTTAGCACTCTGCACTCTCAGAGCTGGGGGCCTGGGTTCAATCCCTAGTTGGGGAACTAAAATTCCACAAGCTGCACATGGCAGAGCCAAAAAAACTAAAAAATGAAATAAAATAAAATTGTCAAGATCCTGTTGAGGGACTTCCTTGGTTTTCCAGGAGTTAAGAATTTGCCTGCCAGTGCAGGGAACATGGGTTCAGGAAGAGCCCACATGCCTCAGAGACTAAGCCTGCTGCTGCTGCTGCTAAGTCGCTTCAGTCGTGTATGAGTCTGTGTGACCCCATAGACGGCAGCCCACCAGGCTCCCCCATCCCTGGGATTCTCCAGGCAAGAACGCTGGAGTGGGTTGCCATTTCCGTCTCCAATGCACGAAAGTGAAAAGTGAAGTCGCTCAGTCCTGTCCGATTCTTTGAGACCCCATGGACTGCAGCCCACCAGGCTCCTCCGTCCATGGGATTTTCCAGTCAAGAGTACTGGAGTGGGGTGCCATTGCCTTCTCCAACTAAGCCTAATGTGCCACAACTACTGAACCCATGTGCAGCAATGCAATCCTGAAGCCCACGCAGCTAGACCTGTGCTCTGCAACAAGAGAATCCACTGTGCAAGCAGAGAGCGCCCTGCTTTCAGAAACTAGAGAAAGTGAGAGGATAACAGGCAGGAAGGCCAGAGGTTCCCAAGTGGCAGGAGAAAATAAACTGCAAGTGGCAAATGTTTTTTCCCTACTCTACACAAAGTTAAAAGAGCCTTCTTTTGATTCTTTGTTGATGACACCTGGTTCTGCCTTGAGCTAACCAATGTATTTTTCTTACATTAATGAAACTATGTATTTGCTTTGGAATTTTCCTTTCTTCAAAATGGTTCTGCCTAAGATTAATTTTTTCTCAAACCTTGGGCTGATAATGGCTCAACAACCAATATTCCTCTCAATTGTTTTATGGCCAGGGGGATGACACACCTCATGCCATCCTGTCTCAAAAGTGTATATTGTGGGAGAGGGGCCCAGTGAGATGGCTAAACTCCCTCTAGCCTTGAGATGTCTCTCTTATCTGATTAATAGCTTTCTAACAGCTTCCCTGTGGCCCCAATGGTAAAGAATCTGCCTGCAATGCAGGAGAACAGGGTTCGATCCCTGGGTTGGGAAGATCCCTTGGAAAAGGAAATCGCAACCCACTCTAGTATTCTTGCCTAGAGAATTCCGTGGACAGGGGAGCTTTGTGGGCTACAATCTGTGGGGTTGCAGAGAGTTGGACATGACTGAGCGACTAACCCAAGCAACAGACGCAAAACACTTTGCTGAAAACTAGCAAAGGGGTACTCTTTCTGTTCCCTTCTGATGTCTATGTCAGAAGTGTTCCCTATCTCTATTACACTTGAATACAACTTTTCTACGCAAAAAGCTCCAAGTAGTCAAGCCTTGTCTCTGACCCTGGATCAAAATACTTTCCTCTGAAGGTTGTGAATCCTGGCATAACACATGACTGGAAGCAGCAGCCTTTCAAAAGGCTGCACAGCACTGAAGACTGCTGCTCTTCACTGTGGCGCACAGGCCCTAGGATGCCAGGCTTCAGTACTTGCAACCCTTGGGCTCAACAGCGTGGGCTCAGTAGTTGTGCCTTGGGCCACTCAAGTGGCAGGCGGATTCTTAACCACTGGACCACCAGAGAAGTCCCATAAAATCTTTTTAAAAAGAAAAAATTCAGAGTATAATGGACCTTATGTGTGTGCTAAATTGCTTCAGTCATCTCTGACTCTTTGTGACCTCATAGGCTATAGCCACCAGGGTCCTCTGTCTGTGGGATTCTCCAGGTAAGAATACTGGAGTGGGTAGCCATGCTTTCTTCCAGGGGACCTTTCTGATCCCTAAGGGATCCCCTAAGGCTCGTGCATTGCAGGCAGGGTCTTTACCGCTGAGCCACCGGGATAGCCCACAACTGGACCTTAGTACTAAGTAAAGATTTGACCAGCATTGCCTTTCCAAATTAACCAGTTATTTGACTAAGCAGACTGAATTGACTACTTTTTGTCAGCCCTGGTGATACCTTTACTCTTCCCAGTAGAGGTCACTGTGTAACAAATTCTTTGATTAAAAAAAATATATAGTATAATTCCTCCCATTAAAAAAAAAAAAAAACACTGAAATTCTTTCTTACTAGCTCCCTTGTAATCCAAATAGGCAGAGGAGCCAAGCACGAGATGGGATGAGGGCCAGAGATCCAAGAAGCTTGTGTGAAAGTTACTGCACAAATACAAGTAACATTCATGCATGTGGCTTAGTGTGTTTGCTCTTTTGGTTTCAGGAATTTCTTCCGATTTCAAAAATCTAAGATTCCACTCTGTGCTCTCCATAGAGCGCCAGTGTGATACCTGCTCGGACTAAACCCATATGAATCAGGAGGCTTACAGCAGGGCACCACTCAGTTGGAGGATGATGTCTTCTTCTGAGTCTGTCTTTCATGGCCTTTCTTTTGAGTAGGAGAGCCTGGACTTCTTTCTGTGACAGCTTTTTTCTTTTTTTTTTAATATGGAACACTTCACAAATTTGCATGTCATCCTTGTGCAGGGGCCATGCTAATCTCTGTATTGTTCCAATTTTAGGATATGTGCTGCCAAATGAATCGAGCATGACAGCCAGATTTTTTTTAAAAAGCAAAAGTATGGGAATTTCCTGGTAACCCAGTGCTTAGGGCTCTGTGCTTTCACTGCCAAGGCCCGGGTTCAGTCTTCAGTCAGGGAACTAAAATCCTGCAAACCACACAGCAAAAAGCAACTAAATAAAATAAGCAAAAGCAAACACTTTCAGGCTCTGGAAGCCCAAACCCAGAACAGCACAGCGTCCCTTCTTCCATGCTTAGTTGGTCAAACAGAGCCAGAAAGCCATTGCAGATTCAGTGGTGGACAAGTAGGCTTCACTTCTTGATTGGAGGAGGAATATGCCTGCATCAGGATGAGATGAACTGTTGAAGGCTAGCCTTGTGAACAGGACTTCCCTGGTGATGCTAGTGGTAAAGAACCTGGCTGCCAAGGTAGGAGACGGAAGAGATGAGGGTTCGATCCCTGGGTCGGGAAGACCTCCTGGAGAAGTGCATGTCAGTCCACTCTAGTATTCTTGCCTGGAGAATTCCATGGACAGAGGAGCCTGGGGGGCTAAGGTCCTATGGAGAAAAGGGTCAGACATGACTGGAGAAACTTAGCACGCACCCACACATTCTTGTGAACCACATACCAGTGTCTGACTGAATGTGGAAAAATCGGACACTGGAGTCAAAGGGTTAGTCTAGAGTGGTTACCCAAGCAGAGTTGTATCTAACAGCCAAAATGACTCAACATGGGAGAGGGAAGCTAATACGTGTTGTTGTTCAGTCATTCAGTCGTATCCAACTCTTTGCGACACCATGGACTGCAACACACCAGGCTTCCCTGTTCTTCACCATCTCCCTGAGTTTGTTCAAACTCATGTCCATTGATTTGCTGATGCTATCCAACCATCTCATCCTCTGTCATCCCCTTCTTCTCCTGCCTTCAATCTTTCCCAGCATCAGGATCTTTTCTAATAAGCCAGCTCTTCAAATCAGGTGGCCAAAGTATTGGAGCTTCAGCTTCAGCATCGGTCTTTCCAATGAATATTCAGGGTTGATTTCCTTAAGGATTGTCCTGTTTGATCTCCTTGCAGTCCAAAGGACTTAAGAGTCTTCTCTAGCAGCACAGTTCAAAAGCATCAATTCCTCGGCTCTTAGCCTTCTTTATAGTCCAGCTCTCACATCCATACATGACTACTGGAAAAACCATAGCTTTGACTATTCATTTGTTCTAGCTACATTTCAAATCCTTTGCAGCCACCTGTGGCCGTGCTGTGCCGTGCTCAATTGCTTCAGTCATGTCTGGCTGTTTGCAACCTCATGGACTGTAGCCCGCCAGGCTCCTCTGTCCACAGGATTCTCCAGGCAAGAATACTAGAGTGGGTTGCTGTGCCAGAATACAAATGTTTCTGTCAAGTAGCAAATCAAGTAGAAGGAGACAACATAAGAACAACAGTTGAGAGAAGGTAGACTGTTCTGCATATGGCATTTTCCTGTTAGCTGGCTATGAGGTGGTCAAATAGGAACTTCTACAACCTCTGTAGCTGGGGGGAATGTTTAGCTTTTACGCAACAAGTACCATGGAGGCCCTTGAGTCTTCCCCAAAGGTCTTTCATCCTGACCAGACTAATGCAGAATCCATCCTCCCACTAAAAGGATGAGATCATAAAATACCCCTTTCATTACCACAACCTGGGCAGAACCCAGAAGCAGATGGCCAGACAATATGGAAGCTCTAATTAGGGAGAGAAAGCTGCAGGACCACCAAAATAGAAGGAAACATCTTCCCTTCGTAGTAACTAAGCAGTTGTAGGCATTTTGCAGAGCATTTTGGAAGAAAATAAAGGCTTATTTTTGTCTGAGTGTGGTATACAAGGTCCTGGTGAAATTCTACTGCTCCAAGTGCTTTTTTTTTTAAAACCATACATTCCACAGGGAAGTATTTTTGGTTTTGATTTTTAAAGGCTTTGAAGAACTTCTGCTATTCCTAACTCTGGAAGGACTGAAAGTGATAAACGTTTCAATTTTATGCACTTAATGTTCTGTGGTCCATGCAGACTCTCTTGACAACCTCTAGTATTATTATGACAGCAGCAAAGATAATAATAATCAGCTGGTATTTAAGAGAGACATTTAGCTTTTGTAAATAGATGTTCACATTTATTATTTATTTTTATCTTACTTTGTTTCCTTGGTGGAGCTGGGTTTCCCATGGCTCATGGAACTCTAGATATGCTGTAAGTATCAGAAACTGTGAAATAGGGAATTCTCTAGTGGTCCAGTGGTTAAGACTTGTGCTTTCACTGACAAGGACCAGGGTTCAGTCCCTGATTGGGGAACTAAGATCCTGCAAGCCATGGTTAGCCAAAAACAAAAAGAAAGAGAGAGAAACTGTGCAAAAGGAAATGATGGCACCCTTGTGTCTATTTCCTTTTAATTATTTGGGCATTTTATTATTCTCTTCTCCAGTTTGAAAGTTCACTATTTTTAGTGAAAAGCAAAAAACATCACATTTGGAAGGCAAAATTTAATTAGAACCTAAAAATGCTAGTTTTGTTCTTCTATTGAGAGTCATTATTTCAGTAGTTCCTGTATGTGTTCCCATTAACACACAAAATGAAAAGTGGTGTGTTAAGGGTTTAATTAGGCTTACTATTTAAACTGTGTGTTCAGAGATTATTAAGGTTTGTTTAAAGCTAATGAGTACAGTGGTCTTTAGTAGTTGACTCAGAGGGAAGGAGAGAAAGGGTTGAGGGAGCCCATTCCTAACTCCCCCACTTTGGAGAGCTGCTGTGGAGCACAGCTATAAAGACCCCCCACCCCTGAACTGGGACTGCCCTAGCGGTCTGGTGGTCAGGACGCCTTACTTCCAAGACAAGGGGCATGGGTTCAATCCCTGGTTGGGGAAGATCCCGTATGCCTAGTGGCCTGCCCCCCACAACCAAAAAAAAAATCTCCAGCTGTTCCCAGATTGCAGATCAAGACTGTGTGGGGCCTAAAGCTGTTACTCCTTCAGGGACTCAGAAGGGGTCTTGTAATGAGATGCTTGGAAGCTAATGCTGTACAGGTTTTTTTAAACTATTTTAAGTAATTATCTCTATTCCTGAACATGGTACAAATATGGATTTCTTTATTTTCTATTGGAAAAACACCAGTTGACCAGTTAATCTGCAGCCTTAACTAATCTCCTAGGTGATAGCTCTAAAGATTTTTCTTCAAAACAAATAAGGAAACATTTGAGAGGTATCAACCCAACCAAAAATGTTACAAAAGAAAAAAAATACTGTTAAGAAGGTTGTGATAAAAGTTATATCAAGTAACTCAGTTTTGTTGTTGTTTCATTGATAAGTTGTATCCGACTCTTTTGCGACTCCATGGACTATAGCTCGCCAGGCTCATCTGTCCATGGGATTTCCCAGGCAAGAATACTGGAGTGGGTTGCCATTTCCTTCTCCACTCTGTACAGTTTTATAGGTAGTGGGTCCTGCTGGGGCTGGAAGAGGGATGAGGACTGGGCTCCACTGAGCAAGACAGGTGAGTGGGAAGAAAGACTGGAGGTGATAGATGAAGCCAGTCTTCCAGAAAGATTGCTTTCCAAAACAAAGATGAATACTCTGCTTTTATTTTTCCAATTTTCAGTCACAGCAATTCGAAAATAGCAACAATTATAGGACACATTTCATGCCTGGACAGAAAACTTGACCAAAGTGAAAAATGGTCTCTGGGTCTTTCTGATACTTGAATATTTTCTGCATATTATTTTGTTCTTTTTGAAAAAGAAACCTAAATTGTAGTGAAATAGTATCAACTGAAATTTGACTCTGTTTTGGGCATTTTTTTTTTTTGTCACAAGTTTAAAAGGAAAGACATTACAAATTTGAGATGAGGCAGAGTAAAAAATTACACAGCAGCACCCAATCTGGTTGTCTTTTCTCTGCCTGAACCCAGCAGGGAAATTTCAGAAGCCTCAACACAGCTAAAGACTTCATAGAAGAGAGTAGATTGCTGTTCAGGAAAGCGGTGACTCCTCATGCCACCGTGCTGAGTGGGTTACAAGACAGTAGCTGAAGACAATGGTGTAAATGGCAATAAGAAACCATTTGTTAGCTCTCATTTATTCTCTGAGCCTTAGCCTGAATGTCTTATCCTCTAGAGACCTTCCCAGGAACTGCTGAGTGGTTATCCTCTGACCTCCCTTGCTCAGATTTTTCTTACGCTACTCAATGACGTGCTCATGACTTGCTCATTTAACCTTTAAGTCCAGAATGATAAGGAGTATGCTTTAAGGCTTCCCACCAACCCCCCTTTGCTTTTTAACACCACCCCCTATCCTCAGTTGCTAACTGGTTTAAGACAGTCTTTTAAAAATTCTATGGAGGCGTTATTATTTACATAAAATAAGCTACACTCATTTTAAAGCAGTTCTATGGATTTTTGATAAAGGTGTATGCCTATACAACCAATAATTGTCTTTTTCTTTCAACACTTTAAATGTTTCACTTCATTTTCTTCTTGCACATGTGGTTTGTGATGTAATTTTTATCTGTGATTTTTATCCTTGTTCCTCTAGAGGTAAGGTGCTTCTTATTCTGAGAGATGTTGCTTGCTTAGTAATGGCCAACACTTTTACTAATATAACAGTATCAGACACTTCATGTATGAATTCTGTAATGCTCACACAGCCCTATGAGGCAGGGTCTTTTATTACATTTACAGAAAAGGCAATAGAGAGGTTACACAATTTGCCCAAAGTCACACAGGTGTAATGGTCAGAGGCAGGTCTTGGACTAGACCTGAATTCAGTGTCTACCCTCTAAATCAATACACTCCAGTATCTGTGGCTTAGAGATAGCATCTGAGGAACAAACCCAGATTAAAGGAAGACTTTTCTAGGGTTTATAGAGCAATAGTAACAAGCAAATTTTCTGTGGAGTCATTGCTATTGTTCTCAGAAATCACAGATTTTTAAAAGAGAATGTAGAGATCACCCCAGCCAATGCTTTCATTTTTACAAAGGAACTGAGACCCAGAAAAACCAAACGCTACAGAGTCAAATGTGGTAAGAACAAGTTGTTGTTGTTGTTTTAAATACTCTGAAGTCACAGATAAAATGAGTTTTAATTTAAAGATATAAAGTTAAATAAAAAGAAATTTCTTGATAGAGCAGTTAAGCACTGGAGCAAAGAAAATTATGGAAGCTCTTCAATTTCCCTAATAATTGAAGAGGTGTTTGCCTAAAACAGAGGCGATAAACCTGGGACAGGTGGCCATCTGTTGTTTTCTTTGTCCAGTTGCCATTCACTCTTCCCTTAGCAATGACATCCTGGTTTTCCTCAGGGAAACACTGCCCTCCCACCTGCTCTGTCCAAGTCCATACTTAGGTGGGAATGATGCTGGACCAGTCAGCTTTGCATTCCCTTGGGTGCAGTGATTGGTTCAGCACTGGATACAGCATACAGGCAAGGAGATTCATGTCTGGGAATATTAGGGAGGCATACGTTCTCTTTCGAGTTTCTGAGAGAACACTTTTGTTGGGAAGAAACTACTTGAGAATGAGCCAACATAGAGAAAGCAGAGGTGACAAAAGGGTATCATTTGAGCCACTGGATCCAGACCTGCCTAAAGACAGAAATCCCTGCATTTTTGGATTCTTGAGTCCATATGATTGTAGGCATAGGGAACATTTATCTGGTGCTTCTTAAGTGTCAGGCAATGCTGGACACGATGTAGGTGAATTATCTCATTTGGTTCTCACAACAGCCCTATTAAACTGTTATTGTTTCCATTCTATAGAGGTGACAACTGTGGTATGGAAGGGTTAAATCAGTTGCGTAAGGTACAAAGATAACAAATGGTGGACAGGAATTTGAATTTAGGCCATCCAACTCTTAGACTCAAATTTTTAACCATCTACATTTTCATCAGTCTAAAAAACGGCTCTGGAGACTTCCATGGTGGTCTAGTGGTTATGAATCTGTGCTTCCACTGCAGGGCCTGTCAGTTTGATCCCTGGTCAGGGAACTAAGATCCTGCATGTAGCTCAATGTGGCCAAAAATAAATAAAATTAAGTAAAGTAAAATAAAAACCCAGCTCTGATTCAAAAAAAGACTAAAACCCACTACCATCCACATTTAACGTAGAGGAAATAAATTGTCCCAGATCTCTTCTATGATGATAGCTGCAATTCTGTATTGTGTTGCTTTCATAGTTTGCAAAAAACAAAACAAAACAAAACACGAGAGCTGACTTCATTTTTAAGTCTTTGCATCCTGGTTCATCTGAACAAAGAGAGTGGTTCAAACTTGCTAAAGCAATCTCTTCCTTCACAAATTTAAATCAGCCTGATTTTTCTATTGATGATTAAGCCACTAATAATATTTTGGGTTTTGGAATTGCTTGGCCCATTTAAAAATTCTTGTATCCTCTGAGTCCCCTTGCTGTTCACTTGAAACTGTCACAACATTGTTAACTGGCTGTGCTGTGCTTAGTCGCTCAGTCGTGTCCCATAGACACGACTCCATGTTTGGCCCACCAGGCTCCTCTGTCAGTGGGGATTCTGCAGGCAAGAATACTGGAATGGGTTGCCGTGACCTCCTCCAGGGAATCTTCCCAACCCAGGAAACCGGGGTCTCCTGCATTGCAGACAGATTCTTTACCAGCTGAGCTACCAGGAAAGCCCTGTTAATGGGCTATACCCCAATACAAAATAAAAAATTTAAAGTTTGGAAAAAATAAAAAAATATTGCAGCCTCATTGTTAATCAACTATACTCCAAAATAAAAGAAAAGTATTTTTAAAAAATTGCAGCCTAAAAGGCAGTGTAGACCATTTCTCAGAACTAAAGGAATTCCCTCTAGTGCAAGTCCCTTATTTCCTGGGTCGCTGCTTCCATCTTTATTGGTCTTTCTGAGGGTGGCTCATTCATAAGTTACATTTATGAAGTCTCCAAAATGGGCTTCTGTTCTCACAAAGAGGAAATGGTTCTTTGGAGAATAATGGCTGATTACCTGTTCAGCGAGAGCAAAGTTTTCCATTTGCACAAAGAAGAATTTTTAGCCTGTTTTAATGAAATTTCTTTCAGTGCTTCAATATCTAGGAATTTCCCAGGGCAATTTCAAGTAAACTTAAATTCAAGGGCCTAGAAAATGTTTATGAGAGGTGGTTTTGGAGGCACATTTGGAAGCAGAATGTTCTCAGTTCAGAGTCAGCCCTTCAGGGCATTGCCTTACCTTCCCCTGCTCCTCAGTCCTTTTTACCTTGTAAATATTTCCCGTTATACTCTGACCCTGACACAGAGGTAAGAGCAAGGTGGGCTGTGATCAGGGTTAAAGAAAAGGAAGGAAGATGAGCCCAGATGCAGCACCCCTTCCTCTGTGTCGTGCATATCTCTGTTTAGATTACCTGTTACTCTCTTGTATCCAGCTGCAGCCTTTGCCATGTTGACTTTAAAAAAAAATTGGACCGTGTGAGAATTGAGAGTTAAGTTTTATTTGGGGGCAAAATGAGAACTGCAACCTAGGAGAGAGCCCTTCAGATAGTTCTGAGAAACTACTCCAGAAAGGCAGGGGGGAAGGTCAGTATATATGTGATTTTGGTGTAGGGGAATACATGCAACCAGGCACCTATTTTTCCATATAGTTTTTCTAGTCTCGTGAAGCTTTCTGCTAGTCACAAGAAAAAGTTGTCACCATGAAGGATTTTCATGCTTTTCTAGATATGCTGAGATACAAGAATTGGACTCATAAAATCAGCCCCTGAAAATATCTATCAGAAAACCTGTCCTGTCAGTTACCTCGCCCCTGCCCCCGGGACAGGGTACCTCATTTCTGCTCTCCATCCTGAACTCCTTCAGGGGGTGTTGAAGGTCAGCATCTTCAGCAGCACATGATTTAATCCTTACAGAGATAGATGGCAAGGGCCCTTGGCAAGTGCCAATTTGTAGTTAGACACCCAGTTTACTGAAACTTTTTCAACTTTTTTTTTTTAAGTTTCAAGTGAAAAAAAATCCAAATTGCACAAAAAATTTACAGCAAAAGGTACAACATCTCCTCCCCCATCCAGCTCTCAATGCTCCAGACTCTTTCCCAGAGGCAACTGTGGTTACCATTTTCCTTTTTAGTTAGGAACTTGTTTTCGAAGTGGTGATCTAGGGACTTCCCTGGTGGTCCAGTGGTTAAGAATCCACCTTCCAGGGCAGGGGACGCAGGTTCAATTGCTGGTCAGGGGACTAAGATGCCACATGCCTCAGGGCAACTAAGCCCATGTGCATCTCTACTAGAGAGCCCCCAGGCTGCAAGTAAGATCTGACACAGTGAAAAATAAATACTTTTTTTTTTTTTTTTTTAAAGAAGTACTGCTGCTGCTAAGTCACTTCAGTCCTGTTCAACTCATAGACGGCAGCCCACCAGGCTCCTCTGTCCCTGGGATTCTCCGGGCAAGAATACTGGAGTGGGTTGCCATTTCCTTCTCTAATTCATGAAAGTGAAGTTGCTCAGTTGTGCCTGACTTAGCGACTCCATGGACTGCAGCCTATCAGGCTCCTCCATCCATGGGATTTTCCAGCCAAGAGTACTGGAGTGGGGTGCCATTGCTTTCTCTGAAAGAAGTACTAACTACCTTAAATTTACTTTCTTTCTTTTTTTAAAAAACAGCTTTATGGAATTTATTCTCTGTACTGGGATTAGTGTAACCACCTGGATATTCATGGTGCAGGGGAGGAAAGACTTTCTCTCCACCCTCCTAGATTTGATAGCTGGATCTGTGAAACAAACTGACAATGGGCAAATTGATAGGAGAAAATGTCTACCAATTTATTTTTATTTTTTAGGCTGAGCCCTGTGACATGTGGGTTCTTTGTTCCTCAACCAGAGATTGGATCCATGCCTCTTGCATTAGGAACATGGAGTCTTAACCACTGGACTACCAGGGAAGTCCCTACAAATTTATTAATTTTTAATATTACATGCACAGGGACATCACATGAAAAATGAAAAAGTGAATATCTAAAAAAAGAAAAAAAGCCCAGGAGATTTGAGAGCTTATGTAACATTTTAACTGGGGAAGATGAGAGATATTGGCCTTTTAGGGGAAAATAAGTGAGTTTTAGTGATGATGGAGCAATGGGTGCCAAGAAGGATAGATGGGAAGTATAACAGTTTGTGACAAAGTTTGTCTGGGTGTGGTATCAATTTCTAGTCTCCTCCCCATGAGAAGAGTCCAGTCTCCCCCAGTTGATGAAAGGGGGGATGGGAGGATGGGGAAAAATTGTTGGGAGGGGTCTTATGACAATTGAGTTCCTTTTGAAGGATCTGTCTTTAGGCAGATAGGAGAGTTCAGAGAAAGCCTTTCCCTACATTTGCTATTCTTTACTTTCAGCTCAAAATAAGTCAATACATCAGCATATTTGGGGTGGCAAGTCCTAAATTCCTTCAGAGGATATTTAGGTCTCTTCAGTGTTGCTCTTCTAAATTAGGCTACTGTGGGATTTCCCTAGTGAGCCAGTGGTTAAGACTCTGTGCTTCCACTGCAGGGGGTGGTTCAATCACTGGTTGGGGAATTAAGATCTCACGTGCTGTGCTGTGTTGCCAAAATTTAAGAAAAAAAAAACAACCTAAAATAAACTAGGCTGCAGTGAACTTCATACACATGTATTTTTGCTCATATGGGAACATTTCTTTAAGATAAATTCCTAAAGTATGCATTCCTAGGGCAGATCAAATTTTCATCTTTTAATAGGTATTGCTAAGTTTTCCTCCAAATAATTTTTAAAATTTATTTCTTTTTGGCTGCACTAGGTCTTCCTTGCTGTGCTTGAGCTTTCTCTCGTTGCAGTAAGTGGGGGCTACTCTTCTTTACTGTGCATGGGCCTCTCATAGTGGTGGCTTCTCTTGTGGTGGAGCATAGGCTCAAGGTTTGCCAGCTTTAGTAGCTGTGGCTCATGGGCTTAGTTGCCCTGCAGCATGTGGGATCTTAATTCTTGGACCAGGGATTGAACTCAGGTCCCCTGCATTGGCAGGCAGATTCCTAACTACTAGACCATCAGGGATGTCCCTCCTCCATATAATTTATATGAATTGACACTCCTACAGTGTATAAGAATGTCATTTTTTTCTATGTTCTAGATATGAGGAGATACAAGAATTAAGCTTATAAAATTTGCTCCTGAAATTATCTATTTGAAGACTTGTTTTGCCAGTTTTTCCCAGAGCACAGAGTGCCTTATTTTTGCTCTCCATCCTGAACACCTTTTTGGAGAGGTGTTGAAGGTCAGCAGCTGCAGCAGCACATGATTTAATCCTGGTAGAAGTAGATGGCATGTGTGAAGCTTACTGAAATGAATTAGAAATACCCCAGAATAATAGGATAGTTAATTCTTAATTAACCAGCAAGTAACCCTAACCCTAAGTTCAGTTCAGTTGCTCAGTCGTGTCTGATTTTTTGCGACCCCATGGACTGCAGCACACCAGACTTCCCTGTCCATTACCAGTTCCCGGAGCTTACTCAGACTCCTGACCATTGAGTCGGTGATGCCATCCAACCATCTCATCGTCTGTTGTCCCCTTCTCCTTCTGCCTTCAATCTTTCCCAGCATCAGGATTAATTTCTAAGGAGTCATGTAATCTTTTTGAGTAGTTAGTTGGTATGTCAATCCTAAAGGAGATCAATGCTGAATATTCTTTGGAAAGACTGATGCTGAAGCCGAAACTCCAATACTTTGGCCACCTTATGCAAAGAGCAGACTCATTGGAAAAAACCTTGATGCTGGGACAGATTGAAAACAGGAGGAGAAGGGGATGGCAGAGGATGAGATGGTTGGATGGCATCGCCGACTTGATGGACATAGGTTTGAGCAAGTTCCAGGAGATGGTGAAGGACAGGGAAGCCTTGCGTGCTGCAGTCCATGGGGTCCCTAAGAGTCAGACACGACTGAGTGACTGAACGACAACAACAACGACAGTTTGTGTGTGTGTGTGTGCTCAGTCATGTCTGACTCTATGAGACACCATGAACTGTAGCCCACCAGGCTCCTCTGTCCATGGAATTCTCCAGGCAAGAATGCTGGGTTGGGTCACCATTCCCTTCTCCAGGGGATCTTCCAAATAAGACAACAGGCCCAAAACAGAGCTGCTTATACTACACCCCACATCACCAAGCTGAAATTTGATTACAGTTTCGACTCCTCCAGAAATGGAATCTTAAACCAGGTCCACTAGAAATCACCTGATCAGCACTAGTTAGGTAATCTGCCTTATAGATGTCTCCTGTTGTCCCCAAAATGAAAATAACTTGCAATCACCAACCCATTTTTTAAACTTAATATAACTTCCTTGTTCCCATTCCCTTCTGCGTATGAAAGTTTTTAATTTTGGACAGCTCCTCTGAGCTCCTTGCTATCTGCTAGACTGGATGCTGTCTGATTCAAAGGGATCTTTGCTCAAATAAACTCTTAGAGTTTTCAACACCCTTTTTAAACTTTTTATCTTTTAACAAGAGGAACATTGTTTAAACTTTGCCAAAGAAAGCAATTCTAACAGACTCATTCTGTGTCATCATTCTGAAAGCGACGAGTAAAGGTCACTCTAAAACATGCCACTTTGTTGTGTGGATAATTTTTAGCTGAAGGCAGCAAACTCAGGAAACACTTTTACTTCTCCCTTAACTACATAAAAGAATATAGATGGGGACCTGGCCCAGAAAGAGAGCGGTTACCAGACATTATTATTATTATTATTGTGGCCTCACAGCTGGTGGGATCTTAGTTCCTGGACCAAGGATCAAACCCAGGCCCCTGGCACTGAGAGCACCAGGTCCTAACCACTGGACCATCAGGGAATTTCTTATTACTGGAAAATGACTGTTTATTAGAAATACTTATCTGCATGGCAAGGGAGACATCTAATTACCAAGCATCTTTTTTTTTATTGGCCTGTGAATTACCTTTCTCACACTTGAAACCTGGGTCCCACCCCACTGCTTAGCTCAGGATAATATGCAAGCTTCAATTCCCTGACTGTCTTTGAGGTCTCCTATTTTTTATGGGGCTCCCAAGTGCACAAAATTCCATTTTTTCTTATATTAATCTATCTTATGTCAGTTAAATTACAGACCAGCCAAAGAAGGGTGGAAGGAAAATTTTTTTTTCCCTAATAGTTCTGAATCTTACTTCTTATTGGTTGTTAGTCTAGGTAAATTGTTCCCTGCCACTTCCCCGGTGGCTCAGTGGTAAAGAATCTGCCTGCAATGCAGAAGATGTGAATTTGATCCCTGGGTCAGGAAGATCCCTTTGAGATGGAAATGGCAACCCACCCCAGTATTCTTGCCTGAGAAATCCCATGGACAGAGGAGCCTGGTGGGCTACAGTCCGTGGGGTCGCAAAGAGTTGGACACAACTTAGTGGCTAAACAACAAGTTGTTCTCAACTGTCTGGCAACATTTTTTTTTCCATTAAAAAAAGAAGCAAATTGGCTTTATTAATTGATTCAAGAATGAGGCAGCATCCTATTTAGCAAGCAGAAAGGCATTCAGAGGTGTTGCTCAAGATGATGGTAGGTATTTATAGGTAGAAAACTGCATGGGTCACGAAGGTTGTTAGCAAAAGAAAAGAAAGGATAGCTTCAGGATAGCTCATCTTCTTTTGTGGTGGTGGGGGGCGCAGAGAATGCAGGAGTTTTATTATTTCCTGACTAGAATCAGGAAATGCCAGTGGTTTAAAACTCCACTCCTGGGAGAGGTGGAAACTGCAGTTAGATTGGGTATTAAGTCTAGGTGGGGCTTACCACAAATGACTCCATTTTGAATTTGTGTATTTCTTTTTAACAATTCACCCCTTTTGATCAAACTCTCAGTCTGAGAGATGTGATAAAAATGTAGGCCTTGGTGTCACCCTCAGCTGCCACTTGGTGGGCTCCGTAGTCCTCTCAGCTTTATTGGTCTTTGATGTGGTGTCCATTGGTTGTGGCTTTTTGCTTAACCCTTGTGATGGTCATAGGTTATGTTTCCAGTTCACAGTGTCTAAGCCAGTCATTCTCTTTGTTCCCTTTTTGAGCTTCCTGTAGCAGGGTGATTGTCTGGTGGTCAGGGGCTTTGAAGAAGCATTTAAAGCTTTTGAGAGAATAACACATCAGGGTGATTTATCATCATAACTATAAGCAGGATAATTCCCAAGGTTTGAAGTGTACTTCAGAGTCACACTCTCGAAGTCTCAAACCAGTCAAATAAGTCAAAGAGAGACCTTGTTGAGAGAATCACTTTCTTCTTCTTCTTCTTTTTTGCCTCACAGCTTGCAGGATCTTAATTTCCCCACAAGAGACTGAACCTGTGCCCTCTGCTTTGGAAGCATGAAGTCTTAACCACTGGACCACCAGGGTAGTCCTCCTGACAACATTTTAAATTATTTCCACTGGGGAGTGCTACTGCTATCTAATATTTGAGGGTGGGGATGCTATTAAACATCCTGTAATCACAGGATACCCCTCCACAACAAAGAATAGCTCCACTAAAATGAGAGTTGAGAATGTAAACAGATTGATAAACACTTGTTTAGATAGAGAAAAATAGGGTTGAATGGCTCCCAAACCTAGAACTGAAGTGAAAGATGCTTTTTTTCTTTTTAAAAATATATTTATTTTTTATTTATTTAATTTATTTATTTGTCTGCACTGGGTCTTAGCTGTGGCATGTGGGATCTAGTTTCCTGACCAGGGATCAAACCTGGGCCCCCTGTATTGGAGTGTGGAGTCAGCCACAGGACCACCAGGGAAGTCCTAAAGAAGTTTATTTCTGAGTTCAAATCATGCTGCTTTGCTTCTTTTCTTCTCTAAATTTTGGCAGAAATGCTCCCTTCATTTCGAGATTCTAATTTCTCAAAATTAACCTAGGGTATTAGCCAACTGTGGGATCCAGTTCTGCTGACATGCATACCTTTACTTCTCTCTTTTAAAAACAACCAGAAACTAATTATTATATTTTGACTGCACAGCGTGGCTTGTGGAGTCTTAGGGCCCCGACTAGGAATTGAACCCTGCACCCTGGGCAGTGAAAGTGCAGAGTCCTCTTCCCTGGATGGCCAAGGAATTCCCAACAACCAGATTATTATTGCTCCTTCACTTAAATCTTACTCTTCTTCCCTGCCTTATGATCCAGAGCAGTTAATAACTCTATATAAAGAATGTGCTTTATGTAAAGAAGTTCTTTACATAAAGAACTTTTAATAAAGAATGTCTACATCCACTCCATTTAATCTAGTGGATGGAATAATTTTGAGGGGGAAACAATAGCTAATTTCCATTTTCATATTGCATCACAAAACACCCTCCCAGTGTCTGTTAAAATGATCCTGACCAAGTCATATCTACATTCAACACTAACGCCTCAAAAGTAAAATTGCTATTTTGTACATAGTCTCATGAATGGCTCCCAAACCTAGAAAAAGATACTGTTATATCTATTTCAAGATTTTCTTCAGTTTTCAGTTCTTACATAAGGAAAGAGTTTGCTGACACTGCCTGTTTTCTTCTAGCTGTCCATATATCATTCTATATCATTTTCAATATTATGTTTTGGCTTTTATTAATCATTTTTCCCATGTGTGTATGTGTATGTGTGGCGTCATTAGAAATGCTTAAACTATGCTAATTGGGCACTTTGGGCTTAGTTGCTCAGTCATGTCTGACTCTTTGCGACTCTGAACCGTAGCCCACCAGGCTCCTCTGTCCATGGGGATTCTCCAGGCAAGAATACCGGAGTGGATTGCCATGCCCTCCTTCAGGGGATCTTCTCAACCCAGGAATCGAACCCAGGTCTACCACAGTGCAGGTGGATTCTTTACCGTCTGAACCACCAGGGAAGCCCGTTTTAGCTTAGGAACACTAAAACGTTTTGCTTATGAGCTCGTTGATGGCAGGGGCTATGAATCTTAGAGACTGTTTTATCCCAAAGTTCATGAAGCTAAAACCGTAGGGTGCCTAGTAGTTCTTTCTTCTAAGCCTCATGTTCGCCTCCAGGGACTTGGGGAGGAAGAAGCCCTAGCCACACACCAAAGTCATGAGCTGCTGCTTTTGACTGGAAACTTTGGAAGCGAGAATACTATTTTAATGATTTAGATAAGAAATGAGGGTCTGAACTAGGACCCAAAAAGACTCAAAGGAATGAAAATAATACATGGTAATTTAGAATTGCTTTTCATATGCATTGTGTGGTATTGTTTCCACTTGGCTTTGTATTACATGAAAGGAAAAAAGTTCACACTAGCTTAAATTGTAAAAGGAACTTATTGGTTCAAAAGAATTGATGCTTTGGAACTTTGGTGTTAGAGAAGACTCTTGAGAGTCCCTTGGACTGCAAGGAGATCAAACCAGTCAATCCTAAAGGAGATCAGTCCTGGGTGTTATTTGGAAGGACTGAAGCT
The DNA here is from genome assembly GCF_014754425.2 of Oryx dammah. Lineage (NCBI taxonomy): Eukaryota > Metazoa > Chordata > Mammalia > Artiodactyla > Bovidae > Oryx > Oryx dammah. Next base: position 48,291,330 of record NW_024070203.1, on the reverse strand, counting down.
GAAGCTCCAATACTTTGGTCACCTGATTCGAAGAGCTGACTTGTTAGAAAAGACCCTGATGCTGGGAAAGATTGAGGGCAGAAGGAGAAGGGATGACAAAGGACAAGATGGTTGGATGGCATCACTAACTCAGTGACATGAGTTTGAACAAGCTCCAGGAGGTGGTAAAGGACAGGGAAACCTGGTGTGCTGCCATCATGGGGTCACAGAGTGGGGCACGACTGAGCGACTGAACAACAAAGTTGGTTCAGAATGTGAAAACTCCAGGGCCAGTAATAACATCAAGTTTGGCCTGTTTCATAACTCAGGCCATGTGATGACCACAACTCACAGTCTCTTCATCCCTCTACTCTGCCATCAGTGGGGCCTTCATCCCTCATCACTTCACTGAACGCTAACAACCCTAGACTCCTCTGCATCACCAAATTAGAGCTGCCTCAGTTTCAAGCTTCATGTCCTTGCATAACTTTGTGTTTCTCTTTAGGAAAAATCATAGGAAAAACAAAATCACATACAAAGGAGCCTACGTTTTAGGTTGCAAAAGGAAATCACAACAAACTACAAAAGTTAAAAGCTGACAAATATCAGATTATTACAAAATCAGCATCATACTTTGTTATTAGTTAACTGGCTGATATATATGTCTAGACTATCTTCTTTCTACATGTTAGGCTACATAATCTTTGAACAGGACTCCCCAGGTGGTGCAGTGGTAAAGAATCTGCCTGCCATTGCAGGAGACCCAAGAGAGACATGGGTTCAATCCCTGGGGTGGGAAGATCCTCTGGAGTAGGAAATGGAAACCCATTCTAGTATTCTTGTCTGGAAAATTCCATGGACAGAGGAACCTGGCTGGCTACAGTCCATGGGGTTGCAAAGAGTCGGACATGACTGAGCACACAATCTTTGAACATCTCTTCAAATGATGATTTTGTAATATTTTCTGTAGAGAATATGGAAGTTAATTCAATCTTTCACCTATTAGAGTTGATTTTTAAATTTTATTATTACTTCCAGCTTATAAAAATTTTTTCCCCCACTGTTTCACAACTTGTTTTTGGAACCATCCCTTTTGCAAATTCCTCCATAGTTTCTTGCTTAGGTGAAGTATGAATATTTGCTGTTTCCAGAACACACCAAATGCTTTTGTATCATTAATCACAGTGTTCCTTAAATTGAGTGTATTATTTTCCTTTCTTGGCTCTTTCAGAAGCTTGTTAGCGTGTAAATTCCTTCCTTTTTGAAGCCCTCTGAGATTTCCTTACCTAATTTCTATGTCTCCTGCAGTGTCACTGCACTCTGCCTGCACTTCTCTCCCAGTATTTACTTTACTTTGCCTTTTTTTTTTGTTGTTGTTGTTTAAAATTTTTTGGCTGTGCAGTGAGGCGTTTGGGATCTTAGTTCCCTGACAAGGGATTGAATCTGCACCCTCGCAGTGAAAGTGCAGAGTCTTAACCACGGAAATGCCAGGGAAGTTGCTCCTTCTTTTACAGATGACAATTTATGGGATATCTCCTAAAATGATATAGGCTTTTCTGGGGCAGAGGCTGTGTCATTTTCTTCTATGTTTTCCCCACAAGACCTGGCATGGTCCAAGGAGCCCAGCTTGGCATGACTCGTTTAGTGAGTCCTTACAAGTATTTCCTAAAAAGAGATACCTAGCTACCACCCACTTTGACAGTCTTAGGTTCTGAACCATTAATCTTGACTTCCTAGAGATTACTGGTGCTCTCATCTTTATAGGATATCAACTTTTCCTTCCCTCCTTTTCCATTCTTATCTTGCTCTTTGGATGAAGGCATTTTTCATTCAATAAATACTTATTGAGCCCCTTCCAGGTATTGGAACTGATGCTGAATAGATACCTGGCCTCTGTGTACTGGTATCTAATCAAATCTCAGAGACAGATTTTTGGGTGTAGTAGGAAAAAAAATGGCTTTATTGGTTTGCCAGGCAAAGGGGGGCACAGCGGCCTCCTACCCCTCAAAACTGTATGTCCCAAGCTGGGAGGATTTGGCGAAGTGTTTTATGGCAGTTGTTCCAGGGCAGGGTTGCTGATAAAAATTAGAGTGTGTGCAGGGCATGCACTCTTTTAATCTGGTCCCAGGTGGTCTCATCTGGAATGAAGATTGCTGTGGTTATGGCTCAGTCCTGTCCAGCTCTTTGTGACCCCCATGGACTATAGCCTGTGGGCTCGTCTGTCCGTGGGATTCTCCAGGCAAGACTATTGCAGTGGGCTGCCATGCTCTCCTTCAGCGAATCTTCCCAACCCAGGGATCGGTTGGTTCCCAACCCATCTCTGTGGTGTCTCCTGTATTGGAGACAGATTCTTTACCACTAATTCCACCTGGGAACCCAAAGAATGCTAATATCTTCCATTTGTTGGGGTTATAGCTCTGTTAAGAGCTCAAAGATATTGTTATTGTATCCCTTGAGGGAGAACCAGGGCTTACCTGGTGGCTCAGATGGTAAAGAATCTGCCTGCAATGAAAAAGACTCCAGTTCGATCCCTGGGTCAGCAAGATCCCCTGGGGAAGGGCTTGGCAACCCACTCCAGTATTCTCACCTGGATAATTCCATGGACAGAAGAGCCTTGTGGGCTATAGTCCACAGGGTCACAATGAGTCGGACACGACTGAGTAACTAACCCTTTCTTTTCCTTTCCTGTATCCCTGATTAGTAATTGTTCAAATCTGCCCTTTGGATGTTAGGGAAGGTCATGGGGACTGGAGTCTATTCTCTACAAGAAATGGGAGACACTGAGAGGCTTCTGTGCCCAGGAACCCCATAATGTCCTGCTTGGTTTCACAACTAGAGATGAGCAAGCAGTTTAATCTCTGCCTGCATGAAGTGCTTATTCTGGTTGGGGTCGGGTGGTGGGAGTGGGAAAAACAAACAACAAACAAGTGAACAAATAAATACATGAGAACATTTCAGAGTGTGACAAGTTCTAAGGAAAATAAGCCAGGAAGATGTGATACAGAACAATGTGGTTACATGGTCAAGAGCTGAGTAGTGGGGAAGGCTTGACATCAGTAAGTACTTATCTTCTCTACTAACGTCACTAGAGTTGTCTGGGGGTAATGCCCTTCCTGACTCCCCAGATCCCATGTCCCATTCTTGGCACTGCCCCTGATGTGAACAACAGACATGGGGCCAAGAAAGGCTTGTACTCTTGAAGTGGAAGCATCCATTTAATGTAGTCAGTGCTCTGCTGGGAGCTGGGCAAGGTCTCTGAGGAGCTGCAGTGCTTAGGACTCATGATATGCTAGACTTTCTCTTCTGGGTGATTTTTTCCAAATGCCATGCAAAAGGAAAAGGAAAGAAATAAAGACTGAAAATTCTGTCAGTGAAAAGATGGGAGACTCTGTATCTTTTTTTCCTGCTGTAGCTCTTGATTTGATAATGATCTTGATAATTTGTAAATTGCTTTTCCAGCTTCTTAGTTCTCTGTGCCCATGTTTTTTTTCTTCTGTTTCAGCTGGCATGTGCTTTCTCTTTCTCTTAAGTTAATCACTGGAATATGGAATTCTAATTTATTTGGGAAGAGGTATGTCGGTCTTACTCTGAGTCATGGTGGAGATGGGGACAAAGAGCCTAATAGGTGGGACTTCACTTTATAGTCAAGGATTTAAGAACAGATAAGTCCAGGTGGTTCTTCATAACAGCACATAAACATTGGGAATGACATTATCTAAAGATGAGAAATAAGAATGGGACTTTCCTACTTAAAGCTCTAGCTTCTTTGGGAAATGGCTTTATAGTAAGCATTACAAGGACATTTCTTGCTGAAATCAGGTGCAACATAAATGATATTTTCCTGAATTATAATTAGGAATAATTTTGAATTCTTAAAATGGAAAAATGTTGTCTAATGTTATTCATAGTTTTTCTCTTTTTAAAAAAGAACACTGGAATTTCAAAATCAATTGGTTTATGCAAGTAATAAATGTTCATGAAATTACACTCATCCTCAAATAAGGCATTTTGCCACAAACTAATTGATCCATACATATTACAGTGAGTCATCTGTGTGAATTTCCAGGACTTTACCTTTGCAACCATGTCTAGCTCTTGCATTGAGGTATTTTTGACAGTCATTCTCCAAACAAGATTAGTGCTTCAGCACAAATAGATATGTGATTAATAGAAGTTTAAAAATATGTTTTTGCAAATTGCTTGCCACCCCTCCCCCCTTTGCCAATTTGTCACCTGTGCTAAGTGGATATGGAGACAATTTAATGAATACAATTTACCACAGACTTGAGCAAAAAAACAAATTTGATTCTGGAGCACCACAAATTACAGAATCTCGGAAATGAAAAGAACACTGAAAGGTCATCTGGTTTGTCCTTCTTCATTCAGACAGGTTTGCACTTCTCATTATAGCCTCGCAAGAATCTATCCTAATTCCAAAGATGTCCTGGGAAGCTGATTTCACCAGCTCTCTCGTTATCGCTAATGTGAAGCATCCATCACTTGTAGAAAATTTGTCTGAAGGACATCTAATTTCCTCACACTGGAGTTTATTCACATTTCCTTTAAATGAGTCTTCAGTGATGACCACATAAAATTTCTGTTAACCAACTGCTCTAGGGAAACGAAATTGAGGAGGTAGTGCTTATAAAGCTCTCAGAACAGGGTGTGGCATGTAATAAGCTCTCGGGACTCGTTGCTACCTGCTAGGTCATTTCAGTCGTTGTCCGACTCTTTGCAACCCTATGGACTAGCCCACCAGACTCTTCGGTCCATGGGATTCTCCAGGCAAGAATTTTGGAGTGGGTTGCCATACCCTCCTCCAGGGTATTTTCCCAACCCAGGGATAGAACCCATGTCTCTTACGTCTCCTGAATTGGGAAGCAGGTTCTTTACCACTAGCAGCACCTGGGAAGCCCTCTGGACGTGTTAGTTGCCAGGATAACAATTATCATGGTCATCACTAGAGAAGGAGAGGTCAGAGTCCCTGTCTGGTGATAAAGGAATATGAAGTCGTTTTGGGATTATCTGTTTTGCCTGCCTGGTGGTAGTTGACTTAGCTATTGTATCCTGGCTCACTAGAAAGGAGTGTGTAATTAGTTGTTGACATAGGAGTGGGCAGGGGGCTGGAAGGAATGGCTACACTTGTGCCAGCTGTTTGCCACTCCCTGATGATGTCTGCACGTTCTTTGGGGGCAGGGAGCCCATTTTACTAGTCTTGAGTTCTTGGTACTTAGCATAGTGCCTAGCACAGAAAGACACAGTATGTAATAAACACATACACATTGACTATTATAAAAATCACTCAACAGAATATTTATGCTATCATGTGAGTATGGTTGGGCTTTCCAGGTGGCCCTAGTGGTAAAGAATCCACCTGCCAATGCAGGAGACAAGAGACTAGGGTTCGATCCTTGGATCAGGAAGATTCCCTGGAGAAGGAAATGGCACCCCACGCCGGGATTCTTGCCTGTAGTTCCCATGGACAGAGGAGTCTGGCAGACTATATATAGTCCATTGAGTCACAAATAGCCAGACCCAACTGAAGCAAGGAGCACAAGTGAGTATTATCCCTGTATTCCAGTATGGTGTTATAACTAAAAAAATTTTTTTTCTTGTATGTATTGCTGTTTCTCAGGTCAGACCTCTTTCTGTTTTTATTGTTGTTGTTTTGTTTGTGTTTTTTTTTGGCAGCACTGCCAGGTATCTTAGTTCCCCAACCAGGGATCAAACCTGTGTCCCTTGCAATGCAAGACCAAGGTCTTAACAGCTGGACTGCCTGGGAAGTCCGGAGGCCTCTTTCTAATTTTAATTTTTTACTAAAGTATAGTTGATTTACAATGTTGTGCTAGTTTCAGATAGGTGTACAGCAAAGTGATTCAGTTATACATATATATAGATCTATTCTTTTTGTGTGTGTCCATTCTTTTTCAGATTCTTTCCTCATATTTTTTAGCCCTCTTTTATCCCCCCCAACTTTTTTTTTTTTTTTTTAGTTTGGCCAGAGTGGGCATGGTGAGTGGACTCTGAAGGTTATCTGTGAGTTACAGAGACCAGAATTAAACCTTGTGTCTTGATACATCCTTGAGCCTTGTGATGAATTCTGTGTCAAGCTCTGTGCACATGCTTCCTGGTGGCAGGCTGGTTTAATTTGTATGGAAGCATGATGAAGTTCAAAGTCAGGGAAGGTTTTACAGGTTTTCAGCCAATGGAATCAGAGGCTTTCACACAAAATTTTGCCCTGATTATGGTTGTTGCCCACTTTGCAAATAGAGCTCTAAAGTTCTTGCCAGGGAGCTTCATAATCTTAGAAAACCATCAGAGGAGTCATACATGTTGAGAAATGAAAATACTGGAGCTCAGTTTTGGCTCTGGCACCCTCGCTGCTATTCGTCATCAGCCTGATTCACATTGTTAACCCATCTGTTTTCATGCGGTTCAATATGGGAAAGGATGGAGAAGGAAGGAAAATCGTTTTTCATTCGCTCAGAGGAGATGCCATACTATTGTCTCTTCCCATCTCCATCATTTTTGTGGCCCAGGTTGTGCACTGTAGGGTTTATTTTTCTAAGGCTGAGGGTGGAACCTAAATAGGACCCACTGGAGCAGAGAGAAGGGACCAGACCAAAGTGGTGAGAGGTTAGCCTTCAACCAGGTCAACTAGGGGGAGGAAATGAAGGTTGCTTCTGTACCATTTCTTGTGAGAGAGATGGAATTCTAGGGATGGGTGACTCCACCCTGGCTTCTCACTTAGTCTGTGTTTCCTGAACATTCAGAGAAGTGCATGTGTGCTGTCATTTCCATTGTATGCAAACCTAGTCCTCCAGGTTCCTCTGTCCATGGGATTCTCCAGGCAAGGAGACCAGAATGGGTTGGCATGTCCTCCAGTAGAGTTTGGAAAATGGAGTGTGGTGGACAAGATTGAGAAGCTCACATGGGAGAGGATTTGTATTTCCCTCCCTGGCTATATGGCCCTTACCCAGTGCCCACCCTCTGGGTGACCAGAGAAAGCAAAGGACATTTTGGCTGGAAGGGCCACTCCTGGGTGATGCAGCTAAGCCTGGAAAGAGTGTGGGTACAGTAGACTTTGGCGGTCGCTCCTTCCTGATCCATGGTTTGGACCCTGAAGTTCAGCCTAGAGGGAAGGGCTCTTGCAGATTGATTGGTGAACATGTTGCTCCTGGTTGAATTCTCAGAATCCAGCACTGAGTTTCTCTATATCGCCTGCCCCAACCTCTTGTGTCCAGAAAAATGCACCTTTTATGTACCTCTTCCTCTGTTAACCCTGGAAGAGGGCGTGGCAACCCACTCTAGTATTCTTGCCTGGAGAATCTCCATGGATAGAGGAGCCTGGTGGGCTATAGTCCATGGGTTGCAAAAAGTTAGACTGAAGCTACTTAGCTTGAACACCTCTTTTAAATGAAATGATGACCAGGAGGGGGCCCTCTTGCTTTAGGAAGATGGTGGTGATATCTGAGCTATGAGGGAACACAGGGAGGAAAGTGTCATTGAGTCCAAGGCCAGTCAATTCTCCTTGTCATTCTTCACCCCTCTATCTTCAGGACAGGGGTCGGCTGTAGAGACCAGGCACTCGGCAGCTATAGCTGTATTGGGTCACAAATACGATGGTGACATTTTGTTTAATATTAATAGCCATCTCTTATTAATTTAACTCAAGAAAGTGTCCTTGACTTTAAGAGCAGGGAAATGCAGTTGTAGAGAGTTCAATCTCTGAGGAAGTATCATCCTCAAAACTTTTAGACTATTAAGGAAATGTCTTTCAGGTAAAGACTGTAATGCATGTCCCCAGGTCTCTATTAACAAAATGAGGAACTTTTCTTTGATGGAAAGGCAGCATAGCAAAGCAAGGGCTTTTTTTATTGTCATTGTTTGTATAGTCGCTAAGTCCTGTCTGACTCTTTTGTGACCCCATGGACTATAGTCCTCCAGACTCCTCTGTTTATGTGATTTCCCCAGGCAAGAATATTGGACTGGATTGCCATTTACTTCTCCAGGGGATCTTCCCGACCCAGGGATCGAACTCTTGTCTCCTGCATTGGCAGGCAGATACTTTTCTGTTGGGCCACCAGATTAATGCATGTCCCCAGTGCTCTATTAGCAAAGAAAATGAGGAAATTTTCTTTGATGGAAAGGCAGCATAGCAAAACAAGAGCTGGCATTGACCTTATTAGTAGTTAGAATAGGAAAAAGGAGTCCAAAATGGCGGTAGCTAAAAGACAAAGGGAAAAGCCCGCAAAAATAGAACAAAGGATGGTCTGAGGACCGGAGTGAGGACCTCAGGCAAAACAAACAGCACTCCTGGCTAGCCCAATTTACATAGGGCAGGCCCAGGGGGAGGAGAAAAAAACATAAAATAAGGAGCCAAAACTGGGCTGGGGGCCTCTCTTCTCCTCGTGACTTTTGGGTCTGTATGCCCTCACACCTTAAGGATGTATTTTCCTTTACTTTCTAAATAAAACTGAGCTGTAACACGGAGCTGTAACCCTGGTCTGTCAGAGGGCTGTAACACTGGTCTGTCTGTTGCTTCACATTTTTGTTGCAGTAAGACAGAACCGAGGAAATTACACACTCCCCTGACAACCTCAATGGTCAGGCATCCAAATTCTGTAGCCAAGCTGCCTGAGTCCACATCCTGGCTTTACTAGCTGTGTGACCTTCTGTAAGCTACTTAACTTCTCTGTGCCTCAGTTTCCTCTTATGTAAAATGGGGATGTTAATAGAACTAGTATTGTGAGATTTAAATAAACATATGTGTAGGACTGGACACATGGTAAGTGCTGTAAGTGCGGGACAGGGAGGCCTGCCATGCTTCAGTCCATGGGATCACAGAGTTAGACACGACTTAGCAACTGAAAAACAACAAGTGCTGTATGAGAGATTATTAAGTAAATAAGCCTCTCTCCTTACTATCTGTTCACCTCTTACGTTGGAGAGTCTGACTCAGCTGGTAGTCTAATGATTTATCTCCCTGGCCAGGAAAGATGGGCTTCCCTGGTAGCTCAGCTGGTAAAGAATCTGCCTGCAATGTGGGAGACCTGGGTTCAATCCCTGGGTTGGGAAGATCCCCTGGAGGAGGGCATGGCAACCCACTCCAGTATTCTTGCCTGGAGAATCCTCATGGACAAAAGAGCCTGCTGGGCTATAGTCCATGGGGTTGCAAAGAGTCAGACACGACTGAAGTGACTAAGCACAGCACAGCAGCCGAAGGACTGGCTGTACAATCTGTGGGGCCTAAAAGAAAGTGAATATACCGGGTTCCTTACTGAAAAATTATTCCGAATTTCAAGATGGTGGCAGCAGTGCATTAAATTGAGTGCCAGGCTCTTATGAATATCCATACTTCTGTGTGACTGCTTGAGTCACACACCCACAGAGCTTTTTGCGGTCAGAAATCAAGACTTGATTTATCCAACAAGGACTGATCAGATTGGTTTTAGGAATGGTAGTGGGAGACTGTCTCAAAATTCTTTGATGATCTTACCCCAGTATTTTGCAAGGTCGTGTGCATTGAATTCTTTTTTTAAATATAAAGCAAGTGATGCATTCGTAGGCTGTCTAAAAGGATTCATTTGAGAAGAATACTTTAAATGGTAATGGATCCAACTTTTACTTTTTGCCAGGCTTTGAAGTTTTATCCCTCACTTCCTCCAAAAAGCTCCCTGCTTCAACAGTCAGTAATGAGGTGTTGAGAAACCATGGATTGCTGGGTGGCAGGCATGGATGCCATGCTCAATGTGAAGTGGCTTCATGCAGAGAACTGAAATGACACAGATGATTCATTTACAGATTTATTTTCTATCTTGCTTATTCTACCAGACTGGAATGGAGAACAATGCCAGCAATTTTATAGACATTTTGACATAAGGTAAACAAGTATTTTGATGTTGAACAATTGTACAGACTACTACATGCATATAAGGATGCCGATTGGTGCAGAAATATTGAGTTGATTAGCAAAACTACTGATACAAAATCACATTTTCTTTTTATGGAGTTAAAGTGCAGAAGATATGGGAACATTGATACAAACACCATTAAATGGGAGAGAAAGGCATTGTATTAATGGTGCAGGATGGACAGCTGCACAAAACACAAGTATGCGAAACCGTTTCCTCTTTACAAAACTGAAATAAAAACATCTTGTTTGCAAATAAGATGAAATAAAGCATGTTGAGGCAGATGAATGAGACTAGACAAAACTTACTACTTACGCATACATAAGCTCTGGCTTCTATTGAGAGTTTGTATTGAAAACATTTCAACATAGTATGAGATGAAATGCTAATCCTATTATGTGTGTAAACTGGACAGGATAACCCAACTGAGAAATCTTCAAAAATAAAATACTTGATTGTGCTTCTTTTCCCCTGCAGCATTCAGAGCATTCATAGATAGTGTGAAAACCCTCTAAAACATTAAAGTTAATAAAAGATAGTGATGCTTCATGTGACAGTCCCTGTAAATCTAATACCATATGGAACTTAGAAATAAGAAATTGTATTACTTAATGTATATGGTAATTTTAAGAACTATTATTTAACTTTGAGTTTCTGACACTATATTCCTTAGGTTTTAAAAATTGTTAGGAGTGTTTTTTAATCTGGGAGATGTTAGGAACTCAATAGACATTATTAAAATCTCTACAGCTTGAGACAAATAGAATCAGGTTGTTTATCAACCTATTTTACAGGGAAATCACCCACAATTATTCCCAGGAAGGCTTTTTATGTGCATTAATTACTGATACTTTTATAGTTTCACTGTAAGTTTTCATAAAATTACTTTGTGACTATTCACAGAATTGTCCTGAGTTTAACCAGAAGATAATTCTAACATTAAACATTGAATTAATGAGTTTGGGGAGTTAGACACATTGTTTTTAATAGTTTATAACTCTAGTTAACCAAAAATGCATAATATATGACTCTGGTTAACCCAAAACCCAGTAAATTCAGGCTCTACCTCCTGATCCTAAATACACTCATGCCCACATGCACACAGACCAACATGACTGCCTTCCCAAAAGCCAATCAACTTTTCAAAAAATGTACGCTATAAACTTCAGTTTCCTCCATTCAACTCACTTGGAGATTTGCCTTTCTCTTTTACTTTCCTCCTCTTTCTCCCATTTCCTTACCACCTCTTCCTCTCTCCTACCCCCCACATCCCTCCCAAAATGTTAGCCTTTGAAAGTCTATATGTGTTTACTTTATATATATCTGACTTTAGCTTTTGAAGACTAAAAGGAAAATAACATATACTTGACACTGGACATCACCAAATGGTGTCATTTCTGAGGAATGTCTAATTTGACTAGTGAGAAGAGCTAACGTCAAACAGGTAAGCCTTCACCACACTAATTCTCCTTTCATTTTACACATAATAGTGGTGAAAGAAACCATTTAAGGCAGGTCTACATTGGCAATGGGAAATAAATTAAGCAGTTATCTGGAAATAGCAGCAGCTAATTCTCTTTAGTTTATTAACAGACAACACTTTTTAAAACTGAATTACTCGACATATTTAGACTATGTAGATATGATGTAGAGATTTGTATTACAAGCCTGAAAAGACACTTAAAAAATACAACTTCAGTATTTTATAGTAGAGAATGCACAGATCAAAATGATTCAAACACTGAGCTCTTCCACTAAAGGGGTTATTGCACTGCCTCAGACCTTTTTTGGGCTAAATATTGAGTAAGCAGTTTATAGTTACTTTTGTACCGTGGTCTATGTATGTGACGCCGTAACATAGTGCATTGACATAGTAAGATGAGACAGTCACACTGGCAGCTTTAAAAAGCAGTAGACATAAACAGTCAACACTGAGTTTTTCCCTAAGCTACATAGAGGCAGGTAATAAATACATTTAGTGAGCTGGTTGGGCAGCATAATGCTTTATCTGAATATTATTTAGTAAGCTAGGAACTTGATTTTTTTAGAAAACAGGTAGGAATACAGTATTTGTTAAGCTATAACTAAATAGTAATAAAATCTAAGCTGTCATGCAGTTATGCTTTAGAACATGGGTTGTTTTTTTTTTAAAGCATCATAATACATTGATTGAAACCCCAAACTAAGTAATGTGTTACACTAAAGCTTTCGTAAAATTACTAGGCAAAGAAACAAAAACAAAACAAAAAACCCAAATAAACAAACCTTGGTAAAATCAAAGTATTGTTTTCCGTTTACCAATGACACATACTGGATACTCTGAAAGCGAAATTTTACGTATCTTGGAAATTCTTTTGCAGAGTCAACAGAAGATTGATCCAAAGTAAGCCTGTCTTTAATGCAGTGTTCAAGTTAGTTGCACTCCCCTGGTTGCACAGTGACTGCCTCGATTTGGCTAGAGGAGTTACATTTGGTCAGTGTAAGGACTGGGGGCGCAGCATTATTTGTAGTCCTTGCTCATCATCGCTTATGGGAAATAGGGGCTCAGGTTAAATTTTTGTAACTTGAAATTCTAAATAGATTAAAAGAGAAAACAAGCCTTCTTCTCTGTTACCTTTCTTGGTCAGTAAGATTTCAACATAAAAGAATAAATAAATGATGACAGTCTATACTTTTTTGATTTTAAAACCAAAATTTAATTAAGAATATTTGAATTCTGAAAGCTTTTGCTTTCATTTCGGTTTAATCTGGTAAATAGCCAATTATTGTAAAGCTGGAATAAAATTCAGGTATGAATTACTTTATGAAATATATTCTTAGGTTTACAAGTGTTTAAAGCATAAAAATGGAGTGATACATTGATATTCACATAATGACTAATCATGTTTAATTCGGTGGTAGTAAGGATGATGTAAATGGGGTCGCAAAGTCGGACACGACTGAGTGACTGAACTGAACTGAAAAGACTTCAAATATATAGTAGCTCTAAAGGCTTAGTAATTGTAGGAAGCTGATATATCTCTAGAAAAAAATTGACATTTGTCTACTGAATATTAAAAATCTAAGGCTGCTAGGTAAAAAAAGTTTGCGTTACATAAGTTTTCATAGCATGTTATTTGTCCAAAAAATGTCAATCTCTCTTTAAAGCCACATGAAATGGTTTCATATATAATATATGTATACATATATATATAATATATAGCAAATAGAATGCTATTTTATGATAACAGTGAGTAAAAACTTACATTTACACTCATACACACATGTAAAATTTTGACTGTTTAGGAAGACACAGAAGAATTTTAGAAGACTAATTAACACACAAATGTGAGTTGAATGCTTTCTTTTGAAACACTCAAAAAAAATTCCTCCTATTTGTCTTCAGGTATTGTGCTTGGTGCTTTACTATATACAACCTCGTTTAATTTATAATAGTCTTAAAAAACATTTATAGTAAGATGAGAAATATTAATTTCAAATGACCACCTAAAGATATTTTTATATAAAAAAGTTAAACTCTAATCCAAATATGACTTATTTTTCATTGGATGTAGAGTAAAGCACTATTTTTCAGTATGGCCTTCTGTCCATATCTAATATCCCCTGTTAAAGTTTTTTTTTAAGTTGCCATTATGATTTTGGCTCAAGAACCATATTGAAACTACCATACTCATATCAGTTTTCCCTGATGAAAATGTTTGTTAGCATTGAAAATAATGAAAAGGATAATAATACTGATATTTCCTTTTTGTATACTGCCCTGAAAACACACACTAATTTTACACACAAAATTTTAGTGGAAGTTTGCATTTAGGATGGTATCTTGTGATAAGTTAATGAATGGGGCACCATTTCTCTCATCAACCTAGAAGTTCAAGAAATTAATAGAGGCTTTAACAATTATTGTTCTTTGTTAATAGTAGGAGAAAACATTGTGTCATTGCTTTGTTGGTCAAATCATATTATGACATGGTGTAGAGAGTTCTTTTGTCTTCAGGCTTCTCTAAGGTTAGTGACCTTGACTTTGGGCTCCAAGTTGCTATTGCCCGTGGTTCATTTGGTCCTGCCCTTGACCTGACCCTGAAGACCTGTGCAACCAGGCAGATCTGAGGGAAGGATTGCTAGTGATTACTGCAGACAGGAGAGGAATGAAGAATCTGGATGATCTGATGTGAGATTTGATCAAAAGAATCTGTTTCAGAATCAGGAAGATGAAACTGGAAAAGAAGGTGGAAGGGAGTGAGAAGATCAAGTCACTGACACAGATGGTTTCCACTCTACATCCAGGGCACAGAACTAATATTAGTAAACTGCCCAATAACCTTCCCCTTTCAGCTCTTCCTCCCACTTACTCTCATTCCTGCAAACAAAACAAAGCAAGCAAGCCGAACCATAAGCAACAATATGAAACAGAAAAGCTTTTGGATCGAAAGCTAGGTGCTAAGAACAGACATAGTCATTATGCAGTTAAATGAAAGGTTATTAAAAATGCTTCAGTGTGCTAATGGTACCTTATATTTACTTAATACACCTTTTTAATACATTCACTGTTGAATTTTTAATATTTTAATATGCTGCTTTAAAACTGCATAAGTTTAAATTTGGCTGTTGGACAAACCCAATGTTTTATAAGTTGCAGGGTTTTTTTTCTTTTCTTTCTTTGGCTTTGAAATAAATAGGAAGATTTTGTAAATTTTTTAGTGAGATTTTCATAATATATACACATTTGTTACTTCTGGTGATAATATTTTTGTTGGATAACTAATTTGGGTACTATTAGAACATATTACCTTCTGTGTATCTATTTGCTTTCCAGAACTCCTCCCCATTTCAGTGAAACATTATGTGACTGTAATCTGGAGATTAAAATCACAGCCTAACCCATATGCTGCAAATAAGAATATTAGGAGCATCTTGGTTTAAAGAAAATGGCCGAAATCTGGCTGTAATTCAGTTTCTGGCCAGTACCCACAGATACGGCTTGGAAGTTTAGAACCACTTGTGTTTTTGCCAGGGTAATTCAGGGGTGCTTCAGGCTCTACCTTTAAGTAGGATGGAGACTGTGCATTTGTCCTTACAGATCTGTGATTCTTAAAAAAGGCACCACTTTGAGTGCTCCTCTGTCTTTCCACTCATGGCAGAAAGGTCAATGTAGCATTTACTAACGTGTATTCAGAGTGCAGACTAGGGCACTTCTAAACATTTAGTTAAACTTGTGGCTCGTTTTAAATTTGGAGACAGCAGGTAGAACCACTTTGAAAGTGCTGTGCAGAGGGTGGCAACGATTTTATCAGATATTTTAGAATAAGAAAAAACAGAGAAATGATCACTGAAAAAAAACAAAACAAAAAACAAATTTGGTTGTGATTTTGACTCTATGCACGGGTAACGGAAGGTGGAAAACGGTCCAGAACTTTCTTTCAAGTCCTCCTTGCCCCATCCTTTCTTGGCAGATGGAATTCCACTTTCTTTCAAACTGACCACTAGAGGGCACTCAACACAGACTGAAAAAGCAGGCCGAGCGGGCTCCTGACATCCTTTGAGAAATCTGTGTATTTACCTGTTTGTTGCCAGTATTCTGTGTCTATTTCCCTGAGTCTTAATTTTGAAAGTCTATATTGCTTGGTATTCAATCTAAAGTCTTTTTAGGTTGAAATGGAGCAAAAGTAACAGGAAGAAAACCTATTCAGCTGTATCACTTGCCAGCTTGTCCACGATGGAAGGGAGATAAACTCTATTGCTAGATTGGCATTAAGCTTTCCTTACCAGCAGGTAGTGAGGGGTTCTCCCACAGCATACAGGTAGGATTTAAACAAAATCAAACAGAACAGTTAAGGGGTATAAAAACAATGATTTTTCAACATTGTTTTTTTGTCAGAATCTTACATCTTTTGGCTGAAGTGGGCAATATCTACACTAAAATAAATTATCACTAACTTTCAGACAGCTACGTTTTAAGCATGGATGTTTAGAAAGCTTATGTGGTGGTCATTCAGATTCTAGACTAAGGAATGAAAATAAATAACGAATCTGAGAAAAAATAAAAGTGGATTACAGAAATTCTCAGACAACAAACTCAAACATATTGCCATACTATTTCCAGCTCAAGCTGTGGAATTAAATTTCACTTGGGAACATAGTCTCTTTAAATATGAAATCTCTGCTAGAGTGTGAAACTGAGGGATTGAACTGTGCATAAATTAACTTCTGGCATAAGGTAGACAGTAAATGTTTGTTGAATGAAGTATTTTACTCCAGAAATATGGAAATATCTGTTAGATAATAAGAACTAATTTCTTCAGGAGAGAGATTAAAGCTGGGATTATGATCTCAATCACAAATTTCATGTTAATAAGCAGTTTCAATTACATACAAGAATTACACACACACACCCCAAATATAATTTTCTTGGCTTAAAAACACATTTAGTTTACCTACCTATTTCTTAGTCGTCCTTCTTTTTTGGGGGTATTTGCATCTTTTGCTAGCCTCGGATTGTCTCACTACTAAAGAGAATTCCCCACCTTCCTTTCTTCGTATGTATATTTATAGTTTAAAGCCCCTTTAGACTTAATAAGGAAGAGATTATGCATTAATGGCAGTGGTAAACAGGTTTATGAAATTAAGTCAGGCTATTTTAAAAAGTCAAGTAGAAGCAATGGTAATTGACATCACTAAAGAATAGCATTATATTACAATAAGTGCTAACTTTTATAATATAGATGTTCACCAAGATTTTGGAATTGAGACCTTTCCCCTTTCTTATTAGGGATGGGCCTTCAAGTGTTTCCAATTTTTATTTAGATTTTTTAGTCTCTTCTTTCTTTTTTAGTTCTGTTTGGGTGAGGGCAGTTGAAGTGGGAAAACATCCAGTAGATTTTCAAATTCACATGGACCTAAGTGAATAAATCCCTTGAGTCAAGCTAAACCATTTTTGATTACTGAATTTTAAACACTTTCCATTTAGAAATTCAGAGGACTAAATAGAGAATATTGATAGACTGCTAAAATGTTGCCTATCGTCAACGGGAAGTAAGAAAAAAACACTAAGATGCTTAGTTTTTAACCAAATAACCATCAACAAACTATTAAAATATAAAATTTGCTACAGATTTTTTCACTGGTATTAAATTTTGCTCTACTTATTAGTGATAGACTATTATTAGCTACTTTGACAAGTAATATATCTAAGAATTATTTTTCAATTTACCAGATAATAGGGAAAGACAACTCATAGCTTTACTCAAATCAGATTAACAATTTGTTACCTCAAATGTAAATTTAAACTGTGATTCAGAAATAATTATGCATCAGATTTCCATTCATACTATCCATTTATTTCTTAGGAAAACAGTTCTTTGGAAAAAAAAAAAAAACATTTCACTTGTTCTTGTCATATACTTCCCTGGTTTGATAACTGAATGATTTTTCCATATTTAGAAGAGATACTTTCCAGTAACCCAAATGATCCTCAGCCTGATTTTATTATTAATGTTATGTACTTTTTGACCACGCCACATGGCATGAAGGATCTTAGTTCCCTGACATGGCATTGAACCCGTGCCTGTTGCAGGGGAAGTGCAGGAAGCTTGGAATCCTAACCACTGGATGCTAGGGAAGTCCCCTCAGTCTGGTTTTAAATGGGTAGTAAGTCCATGAGGCTGGGGGCTGTACCCAGCACCAAGCACAATGCCTTCTATAGAATATAGGAGTGCTTACCTCATATTTACTGAATGAATGAATGGTGAAATGCCAATCAAATTCTATTAGACAATATTTTTGAACTTAGATTCAGTCATTCTAAAGCTTTTTATTTTTTTCTAGAAAATCAGTGACTTCCTTCAGTCTTTGCCTAATGTGTATATCATGAGTAATAAATCCTTCTCTTTAATCCAGAGATATGTATCTTATGACCAGAATTCCAAAAGGGCAAATGCATGTGCTAAAGACAATCAATGTCATTTATCTCAAGTCATTAGCATTTGGCATGATCCACTGCTTTGCTTTAAACAAACTGTGTCACAATAAATACACCTGTTTTTATTTTCATTATTTTGAATATTAATAGAGAAGAAAACACGCCTTAACTCAACAGACTTTCCTGTAGTTCACTGGAACACTGGACGTGAAGCCCCAGGATGTGAATGAGGTCTCATTCTACTCTTCATCAAGTTCAAGTGTGAATCTGAACAAGATCCATAACTTCCCTGGTCTTCTATTGATAAATAACACCTGATTCAGAAGGCTGTTGTGAGGATTAAACATGACCAAAACCTCTAAAATATTCTACATACTTTTTTCTTTACAAATTTCAAGAGAAAATAGTTGAGTTGTTGATTTTCCTCATGTCTACATGACTAAGACGCTTTTGACAAGAAATTAATGGGAACAGACACTTGGCACGTCCTCTTCTTGTTACCAAATCCAGTTCATATCAGGATGGTGCTAGATCTAAATGCTTGCTTCAAAGCTGTTGGCTGTGCCCCAGTGAAGAAATTTCTAGTGGAAATGTTTAGAAACTAATTAAATGAGCTCTAGGGAGTCTGGGTGTCACTCTTGCCTTTGTGATCCAGCCCAAGATGTATATCTACATACCCATTTCTATCCTCTTATGATCGATCTCAAGCTTTGAGTTAAAACAATCTTGTGGCAACTTACACCCATTAGGATAGTCAGCAGAACTGAATTAACCATACCTGGGACTGTGTTATTTTGAGTTCTTTCAAATAGCCTTTGCTCATTGATGTTTGTCCCTGGTCACTGAGCTAGGTGATAATGAGTGGGCTCTCCCAGCAGCGGAAACCTCCAGGGTCCCTCAGGGAGTCAGTCCATGTCCCTGCCACTTAAGCAGTGCTTCTCAAACTGGGGGTGTATTTTCCAGGGAATACAAAAAGAGGTATATAAAGTTAAATGAGTATGCATTTCAGTAGTTGGTGAGTACTGTAAGAAAAAACATCAATTCTTTTATATCAAAACATATGCTATGAAGTAAAATGCAGCATTTTCATGACTTTTTAACATAAAACATAAGACTTCGCAAGATCTCTGTGCTTGGTATATTCCCAGACCAGTCCAGGCAATACGTTCATCCTCTGCATTAGAGGCAGTTAGTTCACTGAAAAGGTTTAGGACACACCGCACAAAAGCATTCTAGGAACCCTTGGTGCTTTCTTTCGAAACAACAAAGTCAAAAAAAAAATTTTTTTTTGAGGAATGTTTTATTTTATTTTTTCCTAGCTGAAGACGTTTTGCTCAGAGGGACTAAGAAGAATTGAAGGTTAAATTTTCCATAGGAGGTTCTCCAAAATTCTTAAAACTTAAAAAAAATATATTAACAGAATAAAATTTTTAGGGAGAAATCTTTTGGGGAAAATGTCTAGAATTCTTTATCTAGGAAAGATTTTTTTAATATTAAGCATTCTGGAGCAGGATTCTCAGGTAGAAGGCCTAATGGACACAAGACAGGTTGACATTAGTAAACTATCAGATAAATTTTTTAAAATGAGATTCATCAATACAGAAACATCAGAAAATAACTGCTTCATGAGACTATGTAAAGAAAATAATTTTCATGACTTATTTGCTATTCATCTAACAGCAGATATATCTGTTTACTTGAAAAACTATATATAGAAAATTCAGACACTCTAGTTTTACAAAAACTGAGCAATATGTACTTTTAGACACTGAAATATAGTATGACTAATGTAAATATCAATGATTAATGACCATACACTCTTAAAAGCTGTGTTTTGAAACAAACATAAAAACCATTAGGAAATTCTAGTAAGAACAATGGAAAAAAATGCTTAAAATTATTTTTAGCAGTACGTGGATTTCAACTAAGATCCAACCTGGTTTTCTTATCTAAAGATATAATGACCAGATTTTGTTAATAAAGACATGTTATTCCTTAAAGCCTTAAGTTCGATTCTAAATTTTTGGGTTGTCTTTTTCTTATGTGTTTTTTTTTTCTTTAAAATATAGAATAAAATTTGGAATGTTTTTCCTTAAACAGAAAATTGTGCTTTAAATTTGGCCCAGAATTTTCCTGTTTCCCTGAACTATACACCCATACCCACTCAAACATACAAACACACATACAAAATATACAATTCAGAGGCAAAACTTGGACATTCCTGAGAACTCAAGGAATCACATTAATTTTAACTCTTAAGGTAACTTAGAAATAATTTGTCTTTAGTTTTTATTGGAGTAAAACTGAGGCTAAGAGAGGTTTTCAGGATTCACCCAGGATTACCCTGCAGGTAGTTACATTTCTGGAGCTAGAGCTTTGATTTCCTGTAAGGCAAAGTGGATCCAAATGATCTGGCTTCTAGCACAGTCTTAACCAAGAAGACAGCCACCAGCAAATATCCTGTGTGTGTTTGTGTTGACCTGACATTCTGGCATGTCCAACTCTTTGCGAGCCCATGGACGGTAGCCGGCTAGGCTCCTCTGTCCACGGAATTTTCCAGGCGGAAAAACGAGTGAATTGCCATTTCCACCTCCAGGGGATCTTCCTGACCCAGGGATCGACCCGCGTCTCTTGCGTCTCCTGCATGGCAGGCGAATTCTTTACCACTAGTGCCATCTGAACTGAACTGAGCGCCAACTACCGTAACACTTGTGCATTTCGCGGCTCTCAGTAAAAATGGTGGAAATACTGCTTTCAATCCTCCACCACTTGGGGGCGCTGGAAACGTGAGGGTGTGTTTCTAGGTGCTGCAATTACAGGATGGTGCCGCTGGAGTTTGCAGCCCTCCTCACCTGGCAGTGTTCCCTCCTCACACTGAGAAATACTGAAAGATCCATTATCAGGGCAGGGTTCTTTCTCTGTAACTCATTTCCAGACCCACCTCTATCTATGTGGTCGGGGTGGGTGGGGTGGCAGTCTGACTTAAATAGCTCTGCTTTTAGTTTGCCAAAAGTCACTTTTTAGAATTCCCATTTCGGCATATGTGCATTCTATCTTTAGATTTTTAGATAGAAAAGGTTATGTTGGATACAAGTGGAAAATAGTCATCTTTAGGTGGCCAATATATAGTTTTTTTTTTTTTTTTTTTTTAAAGAACTGATTTACAGAAGTGGAGTGTGATTAAAAAGAAAGTTTAGTTGTGTAATATCACCTTTTAAGTATGTTCAGATTTTTTAAAAAATGCATTTCTGTACAGGCTGTGACATGATACATACTTTCCCCCACCATATTAGGGATATGTAATTGACTGGCAAAATTTCAAGCCTCAATTTCAAGTTTTTGGATATCTGGTCATTACATCTTGCCTATTTTCATGATTTATAAATAAAACCACAAATGCCACAAGTAAGCAGAAGCAAAAAAGAAAAATGCACCCTGTGAGTCATGTCATCAGTCAATAAAAATACTGTATTCCTTTAAACAAATGTACTTATAAGAGCTTTATGACCCAAAGCAAGATATGTGAGATGGTTTAAGAAGAGGTTGCAGTTTTGCAACAAGAAGTCTGTATAGCTCCTCCAGGCAGTAGCTGTGAAGGAAGTGCCTGTGTCTCAGAAACTTGTTTCGGTCTGTTCTTGACACTTCTGCATCCCAAGCCCCATTCTTTACAAAGTTATGCATTTTGCAAGCTCAAAGCACCTTGCGCCTTGCAATTATGAATGCATGCAATGACATTTCATCCTTTCATGTGCAAATTCTAAAATTCATCACAACAGAAAAGCTCACAGTCGAAACTCTGTAATTTGAAATGAAAGGATCAAAAATGTCAGACATGGCAGAATACGATTCCTAATAGAGCTCTCTTTATTTGTTCAGTGTTCTTCAGTCATTTTTGTTTGTTACAAAAATGGAGTCTTGATTCTTTATTTAAACAGTACTGAAACTAAACTGTTCATGCCATGCAAAAATAACATTTTATGCACTTTTTTTGGGAGGGAGGGGCTTCCCACGTTTTAGTTCACAGGCATTATTAACCGCATTTTTAAGAAACAAGTTTTTTTGTTTGTTTGTTTTAGTGTTATTATTGCTTTTGTAACTAGTCACATGCTGGTTTCACGTGTGGGGCAGTAACCTGTGTC
Source organism: Oryx dammah (assembly GCF_014754425.2). Taxonomy (NCBI): domain Eukaryota; kingdom Metazoa; phylum Chordata; class Mammalia; order Artiodactyla; family Bovidae; genus Oryx; species Oryx dammah. The sequence goes on along the minus strand of NW_024070203.1, from coordinate 48,269,380 downwards.
TCCCGGGTTGGAATGAATTTCTGGGGCAAACAAATGGTTTTCCATCTTGCACCCTTCTTGACTGTTGTCCTTTTTCACTTCTGCCACACCATGGTAAATGTCTTGTCTACAGTTGTGACTTGTGTCCTGGGCAGAGGAAGAGCCCACACAGGCCTCTTCTCTTAAAGGGTCTCTTCCATCACTAGGCTTATCTGTCAAGCAGTTTGGGCTGGAGTCTGCCTGCTTGTCCGGCCTCCTGGTCCCCTGGAGCTCTAAGAAGTCATCATCTTCCCCCGTGTCGATTTCCGTGAAGCTCCTCCTCTCTCTGGTGGAGAAAGTAAAGAGTTTCTGCTTGGGAAACCGAGGCGTCAGCCCTTTGGAGGGTCCTTGACAATGAACCTCAGCACCCAGCAAGGGTCTATCTCCCTGGGAGGGGGTTTCTTCTAAGAGAATGGTGCTGATGAGCTGGGGTGCGGTGAGTGGAAAGTCCGCTGCGGTGACCGGCAGCGGCCTGGCTGTGCTGGGCGGGGTTGGTGGGGCGCCGCCTCTGCTGTCCTTGAAGTTGACCTTGAGCGATCTGGACTTGAGCGGGTTGCTGCCTTTCAGGGAGCTCTTGGGGCTCTCGGAGGCACTGTCCGTCGGCAGAGGGCCGTGTGGCCCACCCTGGGGGCCGCCGGCGGCGTCAAGGTTCACAGTTATGTCGATCGGAGCATATTCTGGGGTGGCCTCCCTGGCCACGGGCCCCTTCTCCCTGATTAGGGCTAAGAAGGGGGGCCCCCTGGCTCTTTGGTGCTCTTCTATCCCGGCGAGGTCGGGTGGGAACTTCATCTGCAGGTGGGACGCGGAGGGCGGCGGCAGGGGCGACCTCTCGGTCTCCGTGAAGTCGGTGGCGCAGCTGGTGAAGCTGTCGATACTGGATGTGCTCTTCATGTCCACAACGCCCTCGGTCTGTGCCACCGCCAGCTGCTCCTGCGGGCAGACCACCTCCTCCATCTCTATCTCTTCCTCGTAGGTGGACGGCCTCTCGGCCTGCTCCTGGCCATCGGGGTTCGGGTGAGAGTGAGGCTGCGTCTTGGTGATTTCATTGTACAGCATCTCCAGCTTCTGGGCGCTCAGATGCTGTGGGCTGGAGGAAGAAGTGTTGTTCAGCTGTTCATGGGAGTCTTTCTGGCTGACCTCCTGGTACTTATTCTCGTAAGACTTGTTGGAGCTGGTTTCCGACAGAGCCTTCCTGGCCCACTTCCACCGGCTTGGAGAGAGGTGATTGTCATCCGTGGAGCCCTTGGTGTTGGCCGACTCTCCCGTCTTCTCCACGGCCACATCTATCAGCTCCATACTTCGAGCAAAGGCGTCCTTTAAGTTCATAGACACGATGCTTCCGTTCCTCTTGGCACGCTCCAGAGCCTCTCTCCTCTTAATGGCTTTCTCCTGGCGTTTCTGCTCCTTGTAAAACTCAGAAAAATTGTTCACAATGATTGGGATGGGAAGGGCGATCACCAGAACCCCTGCGATACAGCAGAGACCTCCCACAATCTTCCCTAGCAACGTTTTTGGGTAGATGTCTCCGTAGCCGACAGTCGTCATGGTGATGGTGGCCCACCAAAAGGAAGCCGGAATACTGGTGAACTTGGTAGCATCCTCGTCCTTCTCGGCAAAAAATACCAGGCTGGAGAATATCATTATTCCCATGGCCAGAAACAAGATCAGCAAGCCCAGTTCATTGTAACTCCGCCTGAGGGTGAAGCCCAGGGACTGCAGGCCTGTCGAGTGCCGGGCGAGTTTCAGGATCCGGAGGATCCGCATGATCCGGAAGATCTGGACCACGCGGCGAACGTTCTGGAACTGCAGCACACTCTTGTTGGACTCCGTGAGGAAGATGGTGACATAATAGGGCAAGATGGCCAGCAAGTCAATAACGTTCAGCGGGCCTTTGAAGAACTTCCATTTGTTGGGTGAGGACAGGAACCGTAAAAGGTACTCCATGGTAAACCAGGCGATACACACGGCCTCCACGTGGGCCAACTGGGGGTTGTCATTGGGCTGTCCGAATTCATCCATCTCCTGCAGCTCCGGCAGCGTGTTGAGAGACAGTGCGATGGTGGAGAGGACGATGAACAAGATGGACACGATAGCCAAGATCTGGAAAAGAAAAGAAAGGCAAGTCAGCAGGGCCTCTTAGTTGCTTAGGCACAGCCAGGAGACATAGGGGTTTCACTGTTTTTTAAATGATATGCCTTGTTCAAAGGTATTCCAAGAAGGTAACTTCACAAACACATTCACTTCTTATGAGTTCATTTCACTTAGAAGCCTAATATGGATAAAACAGGCAACAATTGGGAACCAACTGTGTAGCACAGGGAACTCTAGTCAGTGCTCTGTGGTGACCTAAATGGGAAAAAAATTCAAGAAAGAGGTGATATATATATATACAAATGGCTGATTCACTTTGCTGTACAGCAGAAACTAACCTAACACTGTAAAACAACTATACTCTAATTAAAATTATATATATATATATATATAAAATAAACCTAATGTAACATACCTTTAAATTCCATGGTCTAATCCATTTGAAAAAAATCCAGCCCCCCACCTTGCCCATTGTTCTTAGACCCCTCTGGAAGAGTTTTCGGGTAACAATCATCTCCCCTCTCTTGTGTGTGTGCATATGTGCTCAGATGTGTCCTATTCTTTGCAACCGCATGGACTGTATCTGGAGCAGTTTGCCATACCCTCCCCCAGGGGATCTTCCCAGCCCAGGGATGGAACCTGTGTCTCTTGCAATCCTGCACTGGCAGGTGGATTCTTTACCACCTGAGCCACCAGGGAAGTCCTCCCCTCTCTTAAGTATTTGTAATTTTTCTCTCTGAACCACCCAGTGTATGTTTCTTTATGTGAATTGCCATACCTGCTATAGAGGCTAGAAAAAAGTCATGATTGCCAGAAGTTTTATTCTAAAGAGTCAGACACAACTGAGCGAATAACACTTTCACACTTTCCAGTGGTTAAGACTCCACTTCCACCTGCAGTGGGTACAGGTTCAATCCCTGGTTGGGGAGTTAAGATCCTACATGCCTTGAGGTATGACCAAAAAAAAAAAAAAAGGAAAAAGAGGATAAGTGACTGATCACTGATCAGTCAGTGATCGCAGACCTATATGTAGAGAGATAACAAGGCCTTGGTACAGTGATGCTTCCATGGAACAAATATGATCTGTCTGGCAAGCACTGAAGACAGAATCAAGTCAAGGAGCCTCCATCCTGGGCCATGTGACCTTCTGGCCAGCCTCATGAGGGAGAAGAAGATTATGAGCTAACTTCATTCAGTTGAGAAAGGTTTCATAAAGAAGAAACTGGTGATTGTCCAAGGTGATCTCGGTTCAGGGCAGAGGAATAGCAGTGTGATGTCAGACATGGAAGGAAAGAGGAAGCACTCAATAAGAAGTAAAAAGAGGGACTTCCCCCACAATCCAGTGGTGACTCAGACAATAAAGAATCTGCCTGCAATACAGGATACCCAGGTTCAATCCCTGGGTTGGGAAGATACTCTGGGGAAGGGAATGGCTACCCACTCCGGTATTCTTGCCTGGAGATCCCACGGACAGAGAAGTCTGGCCAGCTACAGTCCACAGGGTCGCAGAGTCGGATGTGACTGAGCATGCATGCATACAGTATTAATGTATTAAGAAAATATACTAAACTGTTATTTAAAGTTTGAAGGATTGGTAAATTTCATGCTTAAAAATAAAGATGAGGGAGAGGGCTTCTCTGGTGGTCCAGTGGCTAAGACTCTGAGCTCCCAATGCAGGGGACCTGGGTTCTATCTCTAATTAGGGAACTAGATATCACATGCTGCAACCAAGAGTTCACATGCTGCAAATCAAGATCCCACCACAACTAAAAGATAATGCATGCCTCGAAAATGATTGAAGATCCCGAGTACTAAGACCCAGCACAAGAAAACAAAACAAAAGGCTACAGTCTATGAGGTTGCAAAGAGTCAGATACAGCTGAGCGAATAACACTTTCACATTCTGCAGTGGTTAAGACTCCACCTTCCAATGCAGTGGGTGCAGGTTCAACCCCTGGTTAGGGAGTTAAGATCCTACATGCCTTTCGGTGTGGGGAGAAAAAAAAAAAAGGAAAAAGAGGATTAGTGACTGAATTTTGGTCAGTCATTCTGATCTCTGAGCTTGATTTTATTGTTTACTATGTGACTTTGGGCAAATGACTTAACCTCTCTGTGTCTCAGTTTACAAACCTGTAATGAAGACAGCACTTACAGTTATTTCATGGCTTTGTGAAGATCGTGGCACACATACGTTGCTAAGTAAATAAATGTAGCTCAGAGAAAAATATCTTGACACTGTTTAATTTAGACATTCAGTGTTCAGTAAACAATGATTAAGTATCTTGAGGTGACACAGCTCAGTAAACATGAGTCTGTGGAAAAACTGAACTATAACTGACATTAGAATTTCTGAACTTCTCTCCTCTTTATCCTTCTAAGTTTCTCTACTTTTGGCTCCTTATTCTGGCTCTTTTCTTCTTTTGTGCCTCATTTGTACCTTTCATTGTTTTTTCTTCCTGTTTTTTTCCAACTCCCACCTTTCCTCTTAGATCACTATAAAGGAAAACCATAGTTTTTCCAGAATGCACTATAGATATTAAGATTTACGGTTTCTTAACTTCGAGAACAGCACTTAATTACTAGTGTTTTATATGTTTTTTCTTAAACAAAACTACTTTTTACCTGAATATACTTCAGGAGTTCCTTTAAACATGTGAATCAATGAATGACAGTAGTATAAAGGCTTGCTTCATCTATGCCGAGAAACTTTGAAGGCTACAGTTAGAAATACCCTCAAGAAGGTTTAAATAAACCCATGGATAATGGATTCAGGCTTCCCAGGTGACAAAGAATCCGCTTGCCAATGCAAGAGACATAAGAGCTGTCAGTTCGATCCCTGGGTTAGGAGCATCCCCTGGAGGAGGAAATGGCAACCTTCTTGCCTGGGAAATCCCATGGACAGAGGACCCTGGTCAACTACAGACCATGGGGTTGCAAAGAGTTGGAAAAGATGGAGCGACTGACCACACATGGGCACAGTGGATACTGAGGGTTTATTAAGGACAAGTCAGGAATGCTCACCCTGAAGCTCTACCCTCAGAGGCTAATGGAAGGGGAATATTTACAATATTCCATCACGTAAATATTCTTCGGAAGCACTGGTCAGATTGCATCTACTTTTATGTTCTTACCATAAGGAACTAGGTCCTTTTCTATTTCTAGAAGGTCATACTGTTTCTAATACACCTTTGGGCATTTTTAAATATTGAGATTGCTACCATCATTCTTGCACTGTAACCCACAGTCCAGATTTTTTATTTCTTCTTATCTGCTTACTTGCCCATTTGGATGCATTTTATTTAGGTTTATCACCTCCAAGAGCAAGAAAAAGTAGAAATACAAATGAAGCCATTCTCCTGTCTTCCAACCTTTTAGACAAAGAACAAAGCAAGTCAACATGGACCTTCAATTTTTCTTGACTCCACAATCCAAGCAAGATCACAGGTCAGTTTACTTCACTATCTAATTTGGGAAATAATGGACATTGTATAATTCTAATGCAGTCTAATGGTCTAGTTGATGGCAACTGAATATAGCTACTTTTAGCACCTGAGAATTTAGCATGTACAGAACATAATTTGGAGCACGTTCTTTTTAAGTGTTTATTTATTTGGCTGCACTGGGTTTTGACTGCCTGTGGGATCTTTAGTTGTGGCATATGGGATATAGTTCCCTGACCAGGGATTGAACCCAGGCCCCCTGCTTTGGTAGCATTGAGTCTTAGTTGCTGGACCACCAGGGAAGTGCCATGGAGTACATTCTTGAAGAAAAGGAATTACTAAAGGAAAAAAATTCTGATACTCAAGCCCTTAACAATTCCACATTCATGTTAAAGAAACCATAAGGTACTGAAGTGCATGATTTTTCTGTCTCATGTTCAAATTTAATCTGTCAAAGCCCATTTGCTTTCAATGTAAAAGAATGGCTTATTTTTAATATCTCGTGAAACTTGGAGTTCTCCCAGAAAGACAGCATCTTAGACAAATTATTCAGTATGTACCAAAGATGATGTGTGATGCAACAAGCCAAATGCAAGGTTATTGTCTTAGGATAGAGGTGTTTTATTATTTTTTTTTTGAACACAATAAATAGAACAAGCATGCAGTTTTGCTCTAAGCTACAGGATGCATGTCTAAACATGGATATTTACTTTAGTACAGCAAACTGTAATGACATTTAGGTATTGCTTCGTTTATTATAACCATGCACAAGTTAGGTTTTTAACCATGTTACCTCTAATAACCAGTCTCTAGAGCTGGCTGTTTTGGCCCCAGCAAGTAGACTTAGGTTTGTACATGGTAAAGGAAGCGGAAATTCCAAACAATTACCTATGTGATATCAGTCAACTCCCTTGGAATTTGGAGTACATAATTTCCAAGTTTCCTTTCATCTCTAACATTTGGCAGTTTTTTCTAAACTAAAATATTTTGCTAATTCCATTCACATCTGCAAACCAAACCAAGGGCTAGTCACAGTTGAGTTTTCCAGGCAAGAGTCCTGGAGTGGGTTGCCATTTCCTTCTCCAGGGGATCTTCCCAACCCAGGGATTGAACCCACGTCTCCTGAGTCTCTTGCATTGCAGGCAGATTCTTTACTACTGAGTCACCTGGGAAGCCTAATTAACTTTGATGGTTAATTTACAATGTTGTGTTAGCTTCAGGCATACAGCAAAGTGAATCAGTTATATATATGTGTGTATTCACTCGTTTTTAGATTCTTTTCCAATATAGGTCATTACAGAGTATTGAGTAGAGTTCCCTGTGCTATACAGTAGGTTCTTATAAATTTTATATATAATAGTGTGTATATATCAATCTCAATTTATCCCCCTCCCCCACTTTTCCCCTTGGTAACCATAAGTTTTTTTTTTTTTTTTTTACCAACTTGTTGATTTCATATCCTTTGAAGATAGCAGATATTTCCTGGTGGAAAGAATATAGGACAAGGAATTAAATCACACACATGGCTCTACTTCTGCTGGCCATGCAGACAAGCCAGTTTCTTCTCTAGACTCAGCACCCTCATCTGCAAAACGAGGTCCTTCCTGTTTGCCCCTCACCTGCCTCAGAGGGTGGTTAAGGACCCGACTAGATCACGCACGGAAGCATCTATAAAATGTAAAGTACTATACTCCAGAAATGCTGAAGATGTGTCTAGAAGAAGCCATTGGTCAGCATTGGGAGGGAATGATGAACATAAACTATTCTTCCCCCACTTAAATAGAATTTCAGACACAGTTTGTATTTGAAACACTTACAAGCACATTCTTTCACCTAACCAGTGGTTTGCATGTCAAATCCAGATAACTGGGTTTTCCTGAGGACCGAATGATCTAGTCTGCCAATATTTAAGTGCTGGACTGAGGTTGGGTAGGTGGGTGCATGAAATGGGTAAAGTTGGTTAAAGGGTATGAACTTCTAATAATAAAATAAATTAATAGATAATCAACAAGGATCTGCTGTAAAGCACAAGGAACTCTACTCAACATTCTGTAATAACCTATATGGGAAAAGAATCTGAAAAAGAATGGATATACACAAATGTATTACTGAATCTTACCTTAAACTAACACAACATTGTAAATCAACTGTGACTCCAATATAAAATAAAAATTAAATAAAAAATAAAATAAATTAAGTCCTGGGGATATACAGCATGGTGACTGTAGTTAGCAATACTGTGCTGAATATTTGAAAGTTTTTAAGACAGTAAATCTTAAAAGTCACATCACAGGAAAAATGAGATGATGGTGTTACATGAGATGATGGGTGTTAACTCAGCTCTTTGTGGTAATCATTTCATAATACAGGCATATATCAATTCATTATGTTGTACACCTAAAACTAATATACTGTTATATGTCAATTATATCTCAGTTAAAAAAAAAGAGATGGGCTGAGGTTGCTTCGGGTGAAAACTTGACTTATTTTGAGTCTTAAAATATGCAGACTATTTTCAAGCTCCAGCCTCCCAAGTGATAATCTGCTTTGTATTCACCAACGTGCAATACTTCCTTCAAATACATGCGAACTGGGGTACCTTGCACTGAGGTCAAGGCAGGTACTTTCTTTCATCTCCCCCAAACTCTCCTTCCTTCTTTGACAAATGTGTGAGGAAAGGTGAAAGTGAATGAGTTGTAGCACTTCTGCTTTATCTTCTTAGTGGAAACAGATGAACAAACACAACAACAAAAACTGTACCAACAATAGAAAACAGCATGGGAAAGTGTGATGATAAGAATTTTCAGGAGAGGACTTCCCTGGTGGTCCCAGTGGTTAGGACTCCATGCTTCTAATGCAGGAGAGGGGCAGGTTCGAACCCTGGCTGGGGAAGTGGGATTTCACATGCTAGAGAGCATGGCCAAAAAATGAAAAAAAAAAAAAAAAAAGAGTTTTCAGGAGAACATCAACTTATTTCAGTTGTCCAGAAGAAGGTCTGTGATGAGCATTATTAGAAACATGAAACATTTTCTATTTTCAGAAAAAGGGCAAAGCAGAATGACATTTCTGAGCCTATAAGCCAAAGACCAAACCATTTGTTGAGGGAAGAAGTGAGAAGTAGGTAAAAATATCATGACTTTCATCTACCTATCTTCTATTTTGAGCTGTTCTCAGAAGCAAACCAGAAAAAAAAAAAAAAAAAAAAACAACTGTGATTTGCACCGAAGGAAGAGCCATCCAGGACCACTGCTGTTCTAACATTTCTTATTCTTTGAAACTGTGGTGCTCTCCTTGAAGGCTGGGGGCCCTTGGTTGATGCTCAGCTCTTTCTTCTTCCTGGACAACAGAGATTCTGTGCTTAGGTGCTCTCTGGTAATGAATCCCTTGTGGGCTAGCACCACATGACTCATGCAAAGGATGAACATCCCCGAAAGGCTCAGTTGATTTAGAATTATTTTGGACTCATGGATAACGTGGAGCCAGGAATTCAATCCCTGCCCATTTATGGACTGTTGGATGAGGGGTTTGAAGAGAGTCATCCACACAGAAGTTGATGTCAGCCAGAAGCCTGCATGATGCTTTTCATTTGGGGTGGGGTGGTCAGTGAGAAGCAATTCAGTTCTGCATAGTATCAAATTTTATTTTATTTTTTAATTCTCTAATATAAAACCTTTTTTTTTTTTTTTTGAGAGGAGAGCTTTTGGCTATCTTATGATGAAAGATACTGTTTTAACACTTTCTCGGTATCTCCTGAAATAAGCCACATTTTACTACCCATGATATATTTCCTATTTTAAAAGATTAGGTTTTAGGAAGCAATTCGTTAGGTAGAAGGCTGGTGGGGGGAACTTTATTCTTATTTACAGTAACTCTGAAAGAAAGGAGCAACAGTGAAATGGAGACACCTTTAGTCTTACACCCACTCCAGTGATTAGACAACCTCTTTGTAGGTAATTTGTTCTTACAAAGTCTTCAGGGGCCAGGAAGTAAACATGAAGATGAGCCAGGCTGAGCTGCCTGTGTTATGCAGCAACTTCCTGTTAGCTATCTATTTTACATATGGTAATGTGTGTATTTCAGGGCTACTCTCTCAGTTCATCCCACCCTCACCTGCCTTCGCTGTGTCTACAAGTCTGTTCTCTATGTTGGACAGAGTTTTGATCTGTTAACACCCATAAAGCCTTACAACCTTCTTAAACAATCATTTGACAACTTCACAGAAGATAGTTTTGCTTCTCAAACAGATGCAGATTCCATTTAATATTTTTTTACAAGTATATTTTGTTAAAAATACTGCATCTATGTAAATATCTTATGTGTGTGAAGACCTAAAACAAGACAATGAAAAGAAGTTTCCTTCCCTTTTTTCCTTCTTATCAGTTTTCTAGTTCTTTGGAAAGACAATTCATGAAAACCAAGGGAGGGAAAAAACAGATTTTAACCACCAAGGTTGTTTTGAACACTAGAGTATTTACAGTTCCATCCAGATATAACAGTCTTCCCTTTCCTGTTGGAAAAGTGTTTCCTTGGTTCTCAGAAAAATTCTAATCAAAACTCTTCTTTTTGTGAAAGATGGGTAGAAGTTTCCATACAGAAAGGGGGTTATAGGACACAATGGGCTGAGAGGACAGGGCAAGTGAAGCCTTAAAGTCCAGACCATTAGCTCAGAAAGTTCCAGTTAATTTTGTATGACTGGGGCATCCATAGGGGTCCATGGTGATTTCAGGGCTGCTACATATAAGAGTGAAGGCTATGCACTGGTCAACTCCAGAGGGCACCAATAGAGAGATAAGAGTGTGAAAGACAGGGGGCTTCCCTGGTGCTCCAGGGGCTAAGACTCTGTGCTCCCAATGCAGGGGGCCAGTTTCCATCCCTGCTCAGGGAACTAGATGCCACATGCCACAAATGAGACCTGGCACAGCCAAATGAATAAATTAATATTTAAAAAAGTAAAAACGAATGTGAACGATGTCTCTGTCATTTGTTCAGGAAACAACCTTCACAAGCTTGTAGCAGCCCTGGTCCCAGGGCCCCAGGGAGGCTGGTGAGATTGGATGCAGGAGGGATACTTGTGGGAGGTCAGGCAGTGGGCAAATTCTGAAGGGCACTAGATGTGCCAATGGAGAGTTTGGTGGGTTTCCTTTTGAATACCGGTTTTCCTCAAAATGTGGTCCCTGAACCAGCACATCAACATTACGTCGTAACTTGTGAGAAACACTGACCCTCAGGCTTCACTCCACACCTGTGCTGTGCTGTGCTTAGTCACTCAGTCATGTCTGAATCTGCGGCCTCGTGGACTGCAGCCCATCAGGCTCTTCTTGTCCATGGGGATTATCCAGACAAGAATACTGGAGTGAGTTGCCATGTTCTCCTCCAGGGGGTCTTCCCAACTCATGGATCCGAACCTAGGTCTCCCGAATTGCAGGCGGATTCTTCACTGTCTGAGGCACTAGGGAAGCCCCTACTGAATCAGACGCTCTGGAGAAAGGTTCAGCCTCTGTTTTCACAAGCCCTCTGGGTGACTCTGATGCTCACTGAAGTATGAGGACGCTGCTATAAGGAGGAAAAGCCATAGACACTTTAAGCAAGGGAAGGAATGCTCAGACTTGCATTTAGGAAGAGCATAAACTAGGATGTGTGGGACAGATTGGGGTAGTGTTTCAAATGAAGATGAGAAGTGAAGTTCCTGTTGCAAGGGCAGCAGTATTTACAGTTGACCCTCCACATCCATGGGTCCTGCACCACCATATAGGGAAGGCCTGTTGTACTATGTCATTTTATGCAAGGGACTGGAGTATCTGTGGTTTCTGGAATCCAAGGGTGTCCTGGAACCAATGCCCTGCAGATGGTGAGGGACTGCTATATAAATAAAATCACAGCCTTACTTGCTGTGGAGATGGAGACTCTAGGACTCTGCCATGTTTATGACTAAGTTTATCAAGAAGACTGAGTAGCCTTGACAAATCTCCATCATTATTTTATAAGGTAAAAACTTTGAGTGATCCTTGACTTAAATCATCCTTACTCTTTGAAAATGATATATCCTCATCTCAAAAAATTATAGGGACTTTCCTGGTGGTCCAATGGGCAAGACTTTGAGCTCCCAATGCAGGGGTTCTAGGTTTGATCCCTGGTCAGCGAACTAGATCCTGAGTGCGGCAACAAAGACCAGGCACAGACAAATAAGTAAATAAAAATAAATATTAAACAAATTCTAGTAGTTGCAGTGGTAAAGAATCCATCTGCCAATGCAGGTGACACGAGAGACGTGGGTTGGGAAGATGATCTGGAACAGGAAATGGCTACGCACTCCAGTATTCTTGCCTGGAAAATTCCATGGACAGAGGAGCCTGGTGGGCTACCGTCCATGAGCCTGCAAAGAGTCAGACATGACTGAGCATGCACACAACGAATAAGAACTTCAAGTTTCAAAATAGAAACAGGTAAATTTCTCCCTGAGAGTGAGACCACAGTTTCTTGCTACATGAAAACATTATGAAACACACACTCTATTATTTGCCAGAACTATTTTCTTTTGTAAAATTTACCCTAAGTGTACATTCTGAAATCACACAGGGCAAAAACTAGTTTAAGAATTCATTTATGCTAGCTGGCCCCTGAAAGCATGCTCATTTGTTGAATTACTCCTCATCCACCCAACTTCCAGTTTCTGCAAGGAAGTCTCCTACACTTTCAGAATTAAAGTGCCATTAAAAACTGGCTGTGTTCCTCGGACACCTAGTCGGCCTCATCAGCTCATCAATCACCATTAACAGGGAATTGCAAGGATTTATTTCCACCATTATCCGCATATCTAAAGACTGTGTCCCAGCAGCCGCAAAGAAAGAAAACAACGAAAGCAGTAATGCAATAATTATTTTTCCTTTTAATGAAGCTCCACAGTACACCTCTTCTAAAAAGTACTTTTGGGGTCAACATCATTAAGACTACATTATAGATTGCCAGAAAATAGACTAGGGAAATGCTGAAACGCTGCTTGCCAAGGTAAAGTTGAGATGGGAGACAAACCCAGCTGTGCCTGCAGAAAACATGCTCGGTTCACCTTCTACCTGCTGCTGCGGGCAGGCTTTGCTGTCCCAGGGCCAGTGGGCTTCAGCAGTTCGTGGAGGCTTCTGTCACATGGATGACAAGTGTTCATGTCAAGAAGCCAAGCATCACAAACAAGGGCCTTTAATGGACCTTGTTTGACTTCTTTTGACAGCAACCATGATTTGATTGGGCTCGAGCTCTTCTGGACTTCTTAGGGAATAAGGAGATGTTTATTGGGCAAAGGGGTCCTGCTGTTTATAGCTGTCTGAGGTAAACATTTACTACAATCACAAAGACTTACTCTGATCTGTACTGAGTTGTTCCTGGGTTCTATCAGGAAGGCTACTTAAGACTCTGTCAATCAAAATGTGGTCCTGGAGCTAGTGACATCACCTGGAGATTATTGGAAATGCAGAATCTCAGGCTCCGTCCCAACGGCTCACTGAATCCAAATCTATTTTCACAAGATTTCCAAGTGATTCAATGCACATTGAAGTTTGAGAGGCTCTGACCTCAGACACAAATCCATACATTATTTATTTTTTAATTAAAATACGTATATATGTTTGAGTGAGTGAGTGAAGTTGCTCAATCGTGTCCAACTCTTTGTGACCCCTTGGACAGTAGGCCACCAGGCTCCTCCGTCCATGGGATTCTCCAGGTAGGAATACTGGAGTGGGTTGCCATTTCCTTCTCCAGGGGATCTTCCTGACCCTGGGAATCGAACCCAAGTCTCCTGCATTGCAGGCAGATGCTTTCACCTCTGGGCCACCAGGGAAGTCTATATATGTTTAGTTTATTAAAAAATCGGCTTAGGAGGCTCTTCTATAGATTTTTAACCAGTGGATCTCAGTTTTGGAAACGGGTGAGTTGTTTGACCTTGCAAGGATTTCCAACCCTGTTCAGAGGTTCTAGGGTGGGTGGATGTAGTTAGCTAGAAAAAGCCTTAAGGATGATGCAGAAGTGGCCTCTAATCCTGCCTAGACATTCTCTCTCAGTCTTCAGTTGACAGTCATTACTTTCTTTATTTTAAAATCATTTCTTTATCATGCTCTTGACGGCTCTGGATCTTCAGTGCTGTGTGCGGGCTTTTTCTAATTGCGGCAAGTGGGGGCTACTCTTTGTTGCAGAGGGTGGGCCTCTCGTTGCTATGGTTTCTCTTGTTGCAGAGCACGGGCTCTTAAGTGTGCAGGCTCACTGGCTTAGTTGCTTCGAGGCCTATGGGACCACAGATTGAACCAGTGTTCCCTGAATTGACGGGCAGATTCTTAACCATGGGATCACCAGAGAAGTCCCAGTCATTACTTTAAACACTTCCATGTACTTGGCAGTAGAAAGAACACTGGATGAGGAGTCAGATGACCTGACCTTTCTCCTGGGTCTGCATTATTAAATTAACTGCATGACCTGAGTCAAGACATAGAGGCTCAGTTTCATTATGTATCAGTTCAGTTCAGTTGCTCAGTCGTGTCCAACTCTTTGTGACCCCATGGACTGCAGCACGCCAGGCCTCCCAGTTCCTCACCAACTCCCGGAGTTTACTCAAACTCATGTCCATCACTCATGTCAGTGATGCCATCCAACCATCTCATCCTCTGACATCCCCTTCTTCTCCCACCTTCAGTCTTTCCCAGCATCAGGGTCTTTTCAAATGAGTCAGCTGTTTGCATCAGGTGGCCAAAGTATTGGAGTTTCAGCTTCCAATGAACACTCAGGACTGATCTCCTTTAGGATGGTCTGGTTGGATCTCCTTGCACTTCATTATGTATAGACTGGGACTAATTATGACAAGTTCATTAACATGACTAGGGTATAGTGATGATGAAATGACATAATGCATGGCAGTATTTTGGCAGTTATAAAGTTCTATAGAAATGCCAATATTTGTATGATCCAAGTACCTTTAAAAACATGGATTCTAGAGTTTGGGGCAGAATTGTAAATGAGTACATAGTGTTAGCGGAGAAGGCAATGGCACCCCACTCCAGTACTCTTGCCTAGAAAACCCCATGGATGGAGGAACCTGGAAGGCTGCAGTCATGGGGTCACAAAGAGTCGGACACGACTGAGTGACTTCACTTTCACTTTTCCCTTTCATGCACTGGAGAAGGAAATGGCAACCCACTCCATTGTTCTTGCCTGGAGAATCCCAGGAATGGGGGAGCCTGGTGGGCTGCCATCTGTGGGGTCGCACAGAGTTGGACACGACTGAAGCAACTTAGCAGCAGCAGCAGCAGCACATAGTGTTAGAGGCAGAAGAACTGTATTCTTACCATTTCTTGTTTGAAGTTAGCACTTTATTCTTTCCTATGAAATTGCCATTTAGTTTGAGTATGTGGATGTTGCTGACTGGTAGGTATGCTTTTGGAGAAGGCAATGGCAACCCACTCCAGTACTCTTGCCTGGAAAATCCCATGGATGGAGGAGCCTGGTAGGCTGTAGT